>NC_142246.1:1950017-2550295 GCF_052056855.1 Sturnus vulgaris
TGGCCCGGGGCACGGGCACCCACGCTGGCCTGGGCTGAACCTGCCGGGATATCTGCGGCCGTGGGATGAGCCACCCCTGAGGTCCTCTGAGGTCACAGATGTGGGGTCACCTCTCTCCTTGTGCCAAAGCGATGGCCAGTGCCCAGAGCTTGGTGCCCCCGGCAGCATCCTCAGCTGTGACCGTGCCAGGGAGGGCAACACGCCGCGGGCAGAGGGATGCTGGCCACATCTCCGTGCTGGAGCACTCCAGAGGAGCCTGCGTGTGGCCAGCCCGCTCCGGAGGGGTCCTTAATGGGGGAGTGGGGCAGAGAGGGTGCTGGGATCGGCTCCAAGGGCCGGGCACGGGGCAGAAGCGCCGCTGGCACGGTCCAAGGGCAGGACCAGCCCTGGGATGCTGCGACAGGGCCCTAGCCAAGCCAAGGCTGGCGCAGCGTGGGACGAGGCCGTTCCCCTGCCGACGCAGCAAACGCGGCGCTGTCACTCAGCGGGGCCTCGCCGGAGCACCCTCGGCCTTCCCGAACCGCCGGGAGATCAGAGACGAGCCACAAGGACAAAGGGAAGCCTATAAATTATACATGGAGCAACTCCGTTTGGGAACAGTTCTGAGGATGTCAAACACCCACGCCAGGACCCTCCCACGCATCCCTGCGTTTTCTCTGTGCTGTGGTTGGATTTAGTGCCGTGCTCGGGCACTGTTTGCAGAACACTGGCATCTCCCAGCATGGACAATGTGTCCCGTTGTGGAATGGGATCAGGATGGTGCAACCTGGGTGCTGCCCTGTCTGATGGACTCTCCCTGGACTGTCCCTGAATCTGAGGAACTCAGTCTGCTGATGGCTCCAAAGGACATCTCTGATACACCTGGCATTCAGCTGCACCAGAACTTCCCAGCCACTCTTCAAACATTTACTGGGCAGTGGTGCTCAGTGCCTTAATCCTGGGGCTGATGCATCCCCTCCAAGGTCCTGAGCCCACCACAGCTCCTTCCAGGGTCTATTCCAACACAACCCCAGGGCTGTGGTCACTCTTCCCTCCAAGAGAGACCTGCACAACCTCCCGAGGCCAAAGCAGGAGCCCTGGTGCTCCACTCTGATGTGCCCTGCTGGACATTGGGCTCCTACTTGGAGTGATCATTGGACAGCGACCTCAGGAGAGCCCAGTGGGTGGGACAGGGAGCCACAGAGCCCTGGCATGGCAATCTAGGGGATGGAACCGTCCAGGGAATGGGTGTGGTGCTTGACAAATCCCCTCTGAAGGACAGCAGCGTGAACCAGCCACGCCAGCCAGCGTGGGGCTGTGGAGAACACGGCTCATCAAACCCATTTGCTGCCGGGCTTGATGAGGTTCCAAGTTTGGTCAGTGGAGGTAAAAGCCTCGGCGGAGCACACTCGGATTTCTGTGAGGCATTTGACATTTCAACGAAGAAAGCAGGATGATCCCAAAGCAAAGTGGCACACGTTAAGTGGATTAAAAGCAGCTAACCAGCACGTCTCTGCTCGTTACCATCCTGCACCCCTGACTGCAGAGGGAAACTGAGGAAAGGGGAGAAAAGGAAGAGCAAGGAAGGAAAAAGGTCAGTACAGAGGCAGGCAAGGGGCACAGGATGAGGCTTTGTGTGACAGCTCCAAGCTCCACTCACAGCAGCTGGAAATGCATGTTGGCAGGTCTGAGAAGCAACTTCCTTAAAAAGTGAAGCCAGCTGGCATAGGAACAGCTTGGAAAGGTTTTGCACAGTGGTGGACCCTCCATCTCAGCAATTTCTTAAGGTCTGAGTGTTTTTCTCCTCTGGTTCCTATGGAAATTCCAGGTACATGGATAAGGTGAGACAGCAGGTCACATCGGTGGCATACAGGTGAATGCAGGTGAGGCCACTGTGACCCAGTGGATGCCATGAGTTCTGCAGCAGTGGGTTCTGTTGGATGCTCCCACAGAGTGGGGAATGATCTTTCCTCCACTGAGTGACCCCGGGAGCTGAAGAAGCATCAGGAATCTCTTTTCATGGACACCCCTTAGAGAGCCCCAGCACTAGGTTTCTCTGGCCAGGGCAGATGGGTGGTGAATTTTGTGAGTAAGAGGCACTAAACCTGCCGGGTTCGCATCATGGAACACAACTCTGGTGGTGCAGGGCTGACCTCAGAGGTCACACTGCTTCACACTGCCCTGTGTGGAAAGTTACCTGCCAGCTTCAGCCCTTTCTCCACCTATCCTCTCCCTCACCCTTGCCAGTAATGCCGTGGAAGAGGGAAAAATGGAGCAGACACATAAATCTTTTCTTCAGGACACAGGAAGCCAGGAGATGAGATTTATAAGAGAGGAAGTCAGGTTCTCCTGGAACTGCAGAGGAGAGAAGTGAATGGCCCAGCTCTGCTCACAAGGTAGTGCCTTTGTGGGGCAACACGTCTGATTTTCCTGATTTCCAGAGGGGAGAGAGGTGCTGCTGGCAGTGGAGCAGGGCAGCACTGGAGGATGAGGCGCTGGAGGGGCAGGAACCAGGCACACATCACTCCTCAGCAGAGCCTAATCCCGCCTTGGCTCCGGGAGGACTCGACGCGTTTGTTCTCGGATCAGAGCATGTGTGGGACTCGAGGATGGAGGACTTGGAGCAGCTTCTCGGGCAGCTTGCACACCCGAAATCTGGTTCCTCGCTGAGGAAGCTCCACCACGAAGCCAGCTCATGCCCTGCCCTCATGCTTCTCTTGGAGGCTCTTCCAGAAGCCGGCTGATGGGAGCCTCACAGACCTTCTCATTTCCTGCAGGCGGTTAATCACGGCCCGTTTATATCCCACTGTACTCGTGCCAATGGAGCGCTTCCGCTCGAGCAGCTCTTCTCCCTCCTCGGTGCTCAGCCCTCGCAGTCCCCAGCAAGGAGACTCCCCTTCTCCAGCCACATTCCCAGCTCTCCCTGAGTCCAGCTCAGCTCCTGTCCCCAGGGCCAGCTCCCCATGTCCCTGATGGACCTCGCAGTGCCTGACCCTCTCCCTCTCAGCATTGCTCAAGGCTCTGCTCGAACACCACTGTGGCTCCCCCAGGATCCCTGGGCTGGCCCGGCCGAGGACACAGGCGCTGTCCCTGCCACCAGGGCCATGCCTGGGGTGCCTGTGCCCTGCAGTTCCCCCCAGCCCCGCATCGAGCATCGCCCAGGGGTTCTGGGAGTGGCACCAGCACGCCGGTCCCAGTGCGAGCGGCGGCTCACACGAGCCGAGGGATCCACACTCATCCCTATGTAGGTCACTGGCTGAAGTGCTCTGCGGGAACATTAGTCACTCTCCCAGCCACGGGGCCCAAGAGAAGGCTCTGGCACAGGGAGCCCCTGCCACCCACCTCCCCACGGCACCAGCACCCACGGCCACCCCGCGGGCTCCTCTCTGGGGCCACCGAGGCTCCTGGCTGGCGTGGCCACACGTGCCATCGCTTATGCCCATGGAAGGGATCCCATCGGCCAGGTAAGGAGGAGCGACATCCTCCCGGCACACCGAGGTCACCAGCCCCAGCTTCCATCGCTCCCCTCCGACTGCGGATGTGCCGGCGCTGCAGATGGAGGCTGCACACGGTCAGGAAGACGGGAGTACAAAGCCTCTGCACGAGCCTTCAGAAGCTGCAGAAACCAAATTATTCCTCTGTCTCCCGTGGATGCTAATACGGCTGTCATGGTGCCTCTGTTCCCTGTGCTACCTGCTGGCGTTCCCACCTCTCTGCCAGGCAGAGGAGCATCGGTATCGCTGTTTTAATGAGACATGAAGAGGTAGAGTGACCTGCCTCGGGGAGCACGGGCAGAGAGGGGCAGACAGCGCGTGAGGAGCAGGAGCAGCTCAGCAGGAGTTTGTTCCGTGTCCCAGGGCTTCCCTCAGCCACATCCGTGGAGGAGCAGGCGAACATTCCTGGAGCTGCTGCCGGCACTGTGGTTCAGTGCCACCCCCGGGGCTGCAGGAGACACCACCCTGGGAGGAAGAACACCCCGCACTGCTGCTTCCTTCCCAGTGAATGGGGTAGGGGCAATACCATCATCCTCCGAGCCCTGGAGATGCCCTGTGTGGCTACACGGACCTGGGAAGATGCTTGTGATGGAGATGCAGCCCAGAGAGCTCAGCTGGTGCCCAGCACTAAAATTCAGGGCTCTGCTGGCATCTCCAGCACGGGCTGATCCTGCAGCAGCGACAGGACAAGGGAAGTGGGACACGGCCCGGAGACTTCTGGCCACAGGAGACCCAGCTCATCTGCAGACCCCCGCAGCCCTGCACTCTCCAGGAAGGACGTTTCAGCTCTGAGAAGGAGTTGGGCACCCATCTGGAGCCCACCTGCCCCAGTGTGCAAAGCAGCTGCCTGGGCCAGGGCACCTTGGGCGACAAGGGCTCTGTGGGCTCCCTCACAGGCCAGAAATGGCATCAGAAAGCCACCAACTGTCCCCAGAGCACACTTCTGGAAAAAGCTGGAAAGGCTTCACCGCCCAGCAGTTCCTGCACCGCCCCAGCCGCCGCTGCACGCACCGGTCCAGGCTCGGGGGGCTCGGTCCCGGGTGCAGCAGGGACCCCCTGGGGCAGCCCCCGTCCCACCAGCTCCCACCGGCCACGGTGCCGGCAGCCAGCAGCACGGCCTCTGCAGCTGCAGCTCCCAGCACTGAGAACGTCCTTCCAGAATACAAATTCCTGCCTTTAAGTGCATTCCCGATGCCATCGAGCAGCCTGCCCCCCTTTATCTCCATGCGCTTTACACAACGCTGGCTACCAGGGGAATTTGGGAATTAGCAAGTGTCTTCCTGCCTCGTGCCTCAGTTTCCCCACCACCGAAGAGTCCAGACCATACAAAGCATGTCTGCAAACACGCGAGGCAGGCAGGCTCTGCCCACGGCACTGGTTAGACTGGAGTGGTGTTGTTAGCAGGAACAGGAATAGACCCACTGATTATCCGTGGCCTCTGGATGCCACCATGCTATTAAGTAATTACAATAATTATCATTTGTAAGGAAGACAACCTCAGTCCAAAGGAGCTTCTGCGACGAAATACGCCCAGCTCCTCCGAGCGTGCCGGAAGGACGAACGCTCCCTGCGGAGAGGGGACACAGGGAAGGGCCGGAGGTGCCATCCTCAGCCCGGCTCTGCCCGAGGGTCCCCCCGCTTCTCCCGGCCCCGCTCCTCGGGCAGCATCGCCGGGAGGGAGCGCAGCCGGCGGTCCCCGCGTCCCCTGCCGCCGCGGCTGTGCCGAGGGGCTCCTTCCCGTACCCCCGGGAGGGGCTGAGTGTGGAGATCGCTGCGAGCTGCTGCTGGCACTGAGCGCGCTGTGCCCCTCGGAGCGAGCAGCTGACACCGATGTCCCCGTATGTCCCCGTGCTGGCACAGCCGGGGCCCGGTGGTTACTCATACGTGTCCACCTCGTGCTCCCAAACACGAAACCAGCTCCGCGGAGATCTCGGCCCCTCTCCCGCATCGCTGCCGGCAGCCGCAGCTCCAGCGGGGTTTGTGTACGTTCCCGCGGGGAGGATCGGGACCGGAGCATCCCGAGAGGGACCGGAGCACCCCGGGAGGGACCGGCGCATCCCCATTTCGCGGGACTGCCTGGGGCTCGCTCCCGCCTCCCGGATCTCCGCCGGCGGACACAAGGCCTTGGGCGCGGAACGCGGCGCCAGGAGCTGCCGGGAGCAACGTGGGCTGAATCCCTCCAGCCTCGGCCGGCGTCACCGCGGCGCGCGGTACCGAAAGTGACATCCTTGGATGGATCTGCGTGTGCGTGTGTCACCCGGCACAGCCCCGGCTGACGGACGCGTTCCTGACGAGGGGGAGCGGAGATGAGCCCGCCTGGCTGCTCCCTAGAGCGGCTCCAAGCACGCAGCGACCCAGCGAGCGGCGGGGCCACGGGCCGGGGCGGACAGGGCGAGGCTGCGGCACCGCGGCACGACGTGGGGGTCTTCGGCCCCTCTAACGCTGCAGCTCCCACCATAGATGGATCTCTATAGGCTACACACCGTGTCACCGCTCCAGAACGGCTGTGTCCCCTAGAGACCCCCGCCACGGCAGCCGGCGGCCACCTCGGTGCGGGGTGCCCAGCGCAGGGGGCTCGGTGCACCCTCGGTGCGGGGTGCTCGGCGCACGGTGCCTGCCGTAGGATGCTCGGTGCGCGGTGCCACCGTCTCCGTGCCTCCAGCAGTTCCCCGGGCAGCTCCTGCTCGCCAGGAGCAAAGGAGAGGACAGGGAGGTGCCGCGACCCCCGGCGATCCGGGGACACTGAGGATCCCCCTCGCCAGCCCAGCTCGGCTCCTCGCCACGGCCCCGCCGGCCCCCGCGCATCCCACTGGCCAAGGGTACTCGCACCGCTCCCGCGCCCCCGGGGTCCCCGCACCGCCGCGCAGTCCCGGTTTGGGGCTCCCCGCACAATGTCGCCGCTCCCAGCCCCGGGGTTCCCACGCCCCGGCCGCGAGGCCACCCGGGGTCCCGGTACCGGCCGGCGCCTGAGGGCCGATACCCACAGCACCCGGTCCGGCCTCCGCCCTGCTCCCCGGCGGAGCCTCCTCCCCATCCCGCCCGGTACCTGGTGCTCGGCGGCGGCAGCGGCGCGGGTCCGGCAGCGGCGGGCGCGGGGCTCGGCGGGGCGGGGCGGCGCGCGCTCGCCGGTACCGGGGCGGAGCCGGCGGGGGCGGAGCGGGGCGGGGGGCGGAGCCCCGCGGTGGGGAGCGCGCCCGGGAGCCGAGCCCCGGAGCCCTGGAGGAGCCGCGGTCCCGGCACCGGGAGCGGTGCGTGGCTCCATGTCCCGGTCCCCCGCTGTGCCGGTGCTGCTGCGCGGGGCAGTGCTCGGCGGGGTGGCCGCGGGGCTGTGGCACCGCATGGATTCCCGAAGGAGCGGGAGCTGGTGGGGTTTGATCCGTTTGCTTTGCACAAGAGAATTCCGTGCAAACCCCTCGTAGCGAGGGCTGGCTGTGGGCGCGCGTTGCTTCTCCGTGGCAGCCCTCGGTGGGCTACGCCCCATGCCGAGGAGATGCCGGGGCTGCCCAGGGGCTGATGGTGAGAAGCTAGAGCCCCTGGCCACCAGCGGCAGTCACATCCCTTCCCGAATAGTCTGCTTTGGTCTGCATATAGTTGGTAAAGTGTGGCCTGGGGCTGCAATGAGGCTCCGGAATCCAGGAGGAATCTCTGGCAGTGCCCACCCTGCCCGAGCTGGAAGGTGCAGGGATGGGCAGTGGTGCCCGGAGTCCGGTGCTGCCCTCACAGGGCTCACGGCACGGCAGTCTCTGGGGATGGGTTGGCACTTGAAGCCATCCTCAAAGTTCTATCAGTGACACCGGGGCATGGCAGGGCCATCACTCCTCCTGAACGCGCCAGACGATGCTCTTACCCCAGAAACAGCTGCTCTTTCCCATAGTTTCCAGCCTCGGATGTGTCTCGGACAGCTTTCTGGGCAGCATCCTGCTCATGCACACTCCACTGGTGTTGATACAAAGCTGGGAGCCTCCTGGAGTGGAGCTGAGGACTCCATTTGCGACCCTTCACTGGAGGCACTCCAGAAGGGACCTGCTTGCCATTTTCAAAATGCCCTTACATCCACAGATGGCCTTAAATTATCTCAAAAATAACAGAGGTGCTTCAGCACCACTCTTTTATTATACCTGCATTCCCTGGCATCATGGTGGGATACACAGTCTGGGAACTGGACCTGAAGGGGCCAGAAGAAGAGGTCTGGGGATCAGAGAAGGTGGGGGTGAACAGACCCCAAGGCAGTTGGGGCTCTGGGTTACAAACTGACTGGAGGAACAAGGACAGTGTCCTTTTCCATGGTGCAGCTGCAGGAACCAGCAGGGCCTGACCAGCTCCTCTCCCCCAGAGCCACTACGTGGCCTGCATGGCCACCATCCTGAGCCAGATGGACAAGGACCACTACAGCACCTACATCCAGGCATTCCCCTCCCGGCCTGAGCTGATGGTGAGTGCTGCCCCACGGCAACACCGAGCCCTCTGGCACCAGCACCTCCCTCACAGCATCCCCCGGAGGGCACTGCAGTCCAGCCCAGCTCCTGATATCTCTCCCTCCCTTGCAGGACTTCCTCATGGAGACTTTTATCCTTTTCAAAGACCTGATTGGGAAGACAGTGTATCCCAGTGACTGGGTGGTGATGAACATGGTGCAGAACCGGTGAGGGCCTGGGGAGAGACCTGCAGGGGGATGCTGGGGTGGATGTGAGCACCTGGGAAGCCTCGGGACAGGTGGACACTGGAGCATGGCTCTGGATGTGCAGGACTGGTGTGCTGGACAGTGTGTGGGTGCACTGAAGTGGGCACAAAGGATCTCCCCCCTCTGTGTGATGATGGGCACACCAGGCTGGGCAGTGGGCATGCTGGTGCTGCCCTCACTCAGTGCTCACTCGCCCCAGGGAGTTCCTGCGTGCCATCAACCACTTTGCCACCACCTTAACCGAGATGTTCCTGAGCGACAGCGACTTCGAGCTGCAGGTGGGTGGGCTCTGCCTCAGTCTTGCTTCGGGCCAGGTGGGTCAGGAGAGGACCCAGCCTGGCACTCATCGCTGTGCTTCCACTGCAGCTTTGGAACAACTATTTCCACCTGGCCGTGGCTTTCCTCACCCAGGACTCCCTGCAGCTGGAGAACTTCTCCCCGGCCAAACGCAACAGTATCCTGGCCAAGTGAGTCCCTACCCCGCCCGACCTCGGGTCCCTGCCCCGGGCTGCCACCATGCCACGAGGTCAGGGATTTTTGGGATGAGCCAGCTGGGCTGTGCACACCCGGGGCTGCAGAGCGACGCTGACAGATCTCTGTCCCGACAGGTACGGGGACATGAGAGCCACGATCGGAGCATCCATCCGGGACATGTGGTACAGCCTCGGTGAGCCACGGTGTGCAGTGATGGGGGATTTTTGGGTACCAAAAAAATTTTGGGTCCATCAGCACTGTCTCCAGAGTGGGTGTGGGGAGCGGGGTTTTGCTGGTTTGGACATGGGTGTGGATCCGCCCCCACCCAGCTCTCCCTGTCTTCCTAGGCCAGCGCAAGATCGAGTTTATCCCGGGTATGGTGGGTCCCATCCTGGAGATGACGCTGGTGCCGGAGCTGGAGCTGCGCAAATCCACCATCCCCATCTTCTTCGACATGATGCTCTGCGAGCACCGGCTCACCGGGAGCTTCAGCCGGGTGAGAGCCAAGGCTGCTCCTGGAGGAGCAGGATGGGCTGGGATGTTGTGGGAACCACCCACAGCAGGGGAGTGGCACGGCCAGGGAGCAGGGACGGGACCCGTCCCTTTAGGATGGTCTCTGAGCTCAGCCCATCTTCATCCCCTCTCTGCAGTTTGAGGATGAGATCCTGCGCAGGCTGGACAGCGAGGTGGAGGGCGGCCGGGGGGACGAGCAGTACATGCAGCTTTTCAAGAGCATGTGAGTGTGCAGCGACATCCCTGCCACCTTCTCCCCAGGGCACGACCCTTTACTGTCACCCCTCCCGGCCATCCCACTCCTCCTCACTCTGTGCCTGGCTCGGAGTGTTCCACAGGGAAAAGGCGAGGAGGAAGGCTGATACCTGAGCACCATCGTGTGCTCCCTTCCCCTGCTTGCCCCAGGGGATGGTCCTGTCCCCGGTGACACCCCTGCCTTAGGAATTACCCTTGTGCTGCCCCAGGAATTACCCTATGCCTTAAGTGAGACCCCTGTCTCAGGTGATGCCATTGCCCCGGGTGTTATCTGTGCCCCAGGAATTACTCCTGTCTCAGGTGATGCCACTGCCCCGGGTGTTATCTGTGCCCCAGGAATTACTCCCGCCCTGGGTGATGCCCCTGCTCTGCCCAGGCTTTGTCCCTGCCCTTTGGTGCTGAGCAGGGCAGTGGTGGGAGCACTGCAGAGCTGGCTGTGCAGTGGGACTCGTGGCCCCCTCTCTTCCCCAGCCTGCTGAGCTGCTGCCAGAGCCACCCGGAGCTGGCCAAGCCTGGAGAGGACTTTGTGAGGCTGATGAGTGAACTCCTGGAGCGGCTCCTGGACTACCGGGCTGTCATGAATGATGAGAACAAGACCTACAGCATGAGCTGCACTGTCAACCTCCTGGTGAGCACTTGTGCCCTGCTCCAGCTCCCTGGGGCTGGTAGGGCTCATCCTCAGCTCCCTGGGGCAACTAGGGCTTGTTCCCATGCTTCCTCAGGTCCCCAGGGTGCCCCTGGCACAGCAGAGAGGGGGTGCACATGGAGCCAGAGCTGTCATCTCTTGGGAGTCACTATGCAGCTCCCCATGGCCATGGCCAACCCCATCCCTGTGTGGGGACAGTCCTGGCAGTACCATGACCCAGAGGGTGGCAGTGTGGGGGGCTGTGGCATGTGCCACCCCTGGGGCCACTCAAACAGCCTCATCTGCCTTTCCACAGAACTTCTACAAGGAGATTGACCGCCAGGCCATGTACATCAGGTGAGCACAGCCCTGGCAGCACCAGCAGCACCTGGGGTGGGGGGTCCTGAGCATTCCCAGCAGGATGGGGCTGGCAGAGTGGCCTGAGGGGCAGGGTGATGGTGCCCTGTGCCCAAACTATGTGAACTGTTGTGCCCCACACGTGGGACTGTCACTCCCCACACACAGTTCTGTCACTCCCAGGTACCTGTACAAGCTGAAGGACCTGCACATCAGCTACGAGAACTACACAGAGGGAGCCTACACGCTGCTGCTGCACGCCCGGCTGCTCACGGTGGGCACGGGGCATGCGGGGGGGGCTGTGAGGAGTGGGCTTGGTGTGACAGGTCCCCTCTCCCTTGTGCAGTGGTCAGAGGAGTCGAATGCAGCCCCTGTGCCAGGCCCACACAGCATCCACCTGCACACTCAGCGCCAGCTGAAGGAGGCTCTGTACAACCAGATCATCGAGTACTTCGACCAGGGCAAGGTGAGTGTGGCCACCTGCCCTTACAGACTCTGCAGCCTCTGAAACCCCGCAACTGGAGGGAGCTGGGCTGGCTTAGGGCAAGCCTGGCCCCCTTGTCACTACTTCCTGCTGTTCCAAGCTGCCAGACCCCATTGTCAGCACAGCCCCTCACTCCCCACTGCTGTAGAAGGGCTGGAGCTGCCCTGCAATGAGCCTGGGCTGGGTGATTCACCCCACAGCCACTGTCCTTCATCCCATCCCTATCCCATTCTGTCCCATGGCATCCCAGTGCAGTCCTTGTGCTGCCAGGGGCTGGCAGCTCGGACATCTCAGGACAAAAGCTTGACGGGGTGGGCTGGGGGGATCCAGGGCTGGAGGTGGTGGGAAGCCAAGTCCTTCTGCTGCCCCACTGGACCAGCAGTCCCCACAGGAGAGCCCTCTCCCCCTTCTCACAGGGGACAGGGTGGTCTCTGCTGGAAGTCCCTGGTCCCCCTTCCCCAGTTCACCCTGCACTGGGGGGCCCTGTCCTGGCCCCTCTCTTCTCCAGATGTGGGAAGAGGCCATCCACATCTGCAAGGAGCTGGCAGAGCAGTACGAGAGCCACCTGTTTGACTACGAAATGCTGAGTGACATCCTGGTGGGTGCCTGGCTGGGCTGGGGCTGCTGCTGGCAGGGCAGGATGGTGGGGATGAGCTGGGGGGGATGGGGGGCCCCATCCTGCCCTCATCCTACCCCTGTCCTCTGCAGCAACGAGAAGCCAAGTTCTATGAGAAGATCCTGAAGGTGCTGCGGCCCAGCCCAGACTATTTTGCCGTGGGGTACTACGGGCAGGGCTTCCCCACCTTCCTGCGGGTAAGCAGAACCAAGAGCAACTCCACAGCTGCCACCTCAATACCCAAGGAAAGCCACTCCTCGCTGGTCTGGAGCTGTGGACCACAACTCGCAGAGTGTCATCATCCAGCCTATTCCTTACCCAGCATCCATGTCTGTCCTGGAGATGGATGTGTGTCCTGGGGGCAAGGTCAGATGGTTTGCACAAGTACAGTCACTCTCCTCCCATCTGCCCATGCTGCCACGCCCTCGAAGAAGCCACCAAATTTGTCAGGCAGGATTTGTCCTTAGTGACATTGCTTGGCTGCCACCAATCCTGATTCTCCATGTGCCTTCTTTTTTCCTCTAGCTCCTCGGTTTGGGGCGATATTTTTTTTCTAGAGGGGGTTGTCTTCTGCTTGGCAGGGGGCTCAGCCTTTTCAGCACCAGCACCTCAGTGCTCTGGGGCTTGCTGGCCCTGCTCTGTGGCACAGGGATGAGCTGTCACCTTCCTACCCTGCAGAACAAGGTCTTCATCTACCGGGGCAAGGAGTATGAGCGGCGTGAGGACTTTGAGATGCGGCTGCTGAGCCCCTTCCCCAATGCTGAGAAGCTGAAGAGCACATCTCCCCCTGGCCAGGCCATCACCGACTCCCCAGGGCAGTGTATCCTCTGTGCACAGGGATGGGAGGGTGGCTTGGTCTCTGTCCATCACTCTCCACGTGGGAATTCTTAAATACCTCTGTCTACCCCTGGGGTTCACCCCTCAGGGCTCTGAAGCCCCTCTCCCCAGCATCCCTGTCCTCCAGTGTGTGCCCATGGCTCCTTCACTCCCACAGACATCCAGTGCTTCACCGTGCAGCCGGCAGAGGAAGCCAAGATCCGCCTCAAGGGCCGGAGCATCCCTGAGCAGATCACCAAGTGAGTGTCCAGCACAGGGAGCCCCTGCTCTGCTCTGGGTGGGTGGGTGGGACACGGTGGGGATCCTCTTTCATCTCTGCCCCTTTCCTCCCCGCAGCTTCTACAAAGCCAACCACATCCAGCGGTTCAGCTATTCACGGCCTTTCAAGAGGGGCCCGAACGATCCCGACAATGAATTTGCAGTGAGTGCTGGGAGGAGCTGCCAGGACCCTCAGCTGGGAGGGACAGGAGAGCCGAGGGGGGTTACAAGGAGCTGAAGGTCCAGGAGAGAGACAGGAGATTCCTGGTCCTGGGATGGGGAAGGTGGTGGTCCTGTGCCCATGGAGGTGGGAGCTCCCCATGCCATGGGGCAGCCAGGGATGATGGGAGAAGGATGGGAAGCAGTGACTGCTGCTCTTCCCACAGAACATGTGGATTGAACGGACAACCTTCAGAACAGCCTATCCCCTGCCTGGCATCCTGCGCTGGTTTGTTGTCACCTCCACTGAAACGGTGAGGAAGGGGCTGGGGGGGCAGCAGGGCCCTCCCAGGATCCTGTCAGGAGCTCAAGATGGGGCATGGGGAGCGTGTCCTGCCTGTGCCCTGCTCCAGGGGCAGCAGGGACAGTGTGTGAGGAGCAGCAGAGGCGCTGGAGGGGTGTCAGCAGCTGCTGCCACGGCTCTGTGCGTGGGCTTTGTTCCTCTGTCAGAGGCGGGTGCTCGGCCAGCATCCAGGGAGCCTCAGGAGCCATGGCAGTGGAGATGTGATATGTCCTGGTGGGCTGTCACAGCATGCTGCAGGCACAGGATGTATGGCTGCATGAGTGCTGCACGTGTGTCTGCTGTGGTGCTCAGGCTGTGCACCCTTCTGTGCTGCACCCCCAAAGTGGCACCAGTGCTTAGCCAGGTTTCCTGTAGCCTCACTGGAGCCTCGGTGCCCATGGGACTGTGCTGGGAGCAGGGACCAGCATGGCCAGCATGAGCTCTCCCTCAGCCCCAGGCACCTGAGGGGTCTGAGGGGCTTCGTGGGGTGAGATGTGCAGCCCCAGGGGTCCCTCCTGCTGGGCTAGGGAAAGCCCACCCTGCCAGCCTTAAGGAGGAGGGGCAGGTGACTGTGCCAGCAAGTGTTGACCCCTCCCTGTGCACAGATCATCATCTCCCCTCTGGAAAACGCCATTGAGACCATGATGAAAACAAACGAGAAAATAATGAGTGAGATCAACAGGCACCAGAATGACCCCAGCCTGCCCATCAACCCTCTCTCCATGCTGCTCAATGGCATCGTGGACCCTGCAGTCATGGGTGGCTTTGCCAAGTATGAGAAGGTGAGGACACGCAGGGGCTGCGTTGGGGCCAGCACCACTCTACCATCCCCAGTAGTGAGACTGAGGAGTGTCGTTGCAGGCTTTTTTCCAGGAGCCCTACATGCAGGAGCACCCTGAGGATGCAGGGAACATCGAGAAGCTGAAGGACCTGATCGCCTGGCAGGTACCAGGTGCAGCATCCCTCTGACAGGGACAGCTGCCCCTGGTGTGCGCTGTCCCTCCCCATCCCAGGGAGTCCCACGAGTCCCCGTTGTCCCACAGATCCCACTGCTGGCAGAGGGCATCCGGATCCATGGGCAGAAGGTGACAGACGACCTGCGGCCCTTCCACGAGCGCATGGAGCAGTGCTTTGAGCAGCTGCGGGCCAAGGTGGAGAGTCAGTACGGGGTGCGTGAGATGGTGAGTGCCACGGTGGGCATGGGCACGGCTGGGGGTCACAGGCAGTGCCTGGCACCATGGGGGTGACACTGGGCAAGCCAATGGAGGTGTGGGGCAGCAGGGAGCAGCTGGCTGAGGCCACAGCTGGGGCAGGAACAGGGTGAGGAGCACTAAGTGTGGGGATGTCAGGGTTCCTGCCTGCACCAGGAGGGGGCACAGCACTGCTGGGGGTGGCTGGCACTGGCACAGAAGCAGGACTGATGGCCCTGGCTGAGCCCAGGGAAGGACTGGGGGTGGTTCTACCCTCTCATCCCTCCTGGCTGTTTCTCAGATGTTCTTTGAGGACCGGCGGAGTGGCCGACCCCGGTCCATAGCCTGGGTACCTGACTGGGACCAGCTGAGCCACGCTAGAGCCAGGCAAGTGCTGCACTGGGGAGTGCTGGTTGTCCCCTCTCATCCCCTCAGCCCTCCCTGCTGAGCCTTCCTCACTCTGGCCCCGGAGCTTTCCTCCCACCTCCCCAGTCCTCTGCCCTTCTACCTTCCCTTTATGCCAAGTGCATCTCAGGGGTCTGTCCTGCCAGGTGGTCCTGTCCCTATGGGGGGCATGGAGGAGAGATACCCCATACCTCCCTAGGCTCACCTGGACACTGCTGTCACCTGAGCCATCCCCTCTAGTGCCCCAAACCTCCCCTGCTGAGCTCTGCCGTAGATGGTGCCTGGCTGAGTGCAGCTGCTCTCAGTGATGCTCCAGCTGGTCCATGGCATAGCCCTGCTCCTCCTTCCCCTGCTGCCCCTCACCTGTCCCAGTCACCCCACAGCATGGAAGCACCTCCGACCCCAAAGCCTGCCCTCCGCCCCTCTGAGAGTGAGGACCACAGGAACGAGCGCAGGGAGAACCGCGCCAGCTCCATCTTTGGGCCCCGGCGGCAGGAACCACGCCAGTCCGTGTCGGAGCTGCCAGAACCCAAGGTGATGCTCAGCACAGCCCTGGTGCTTCCCTGCTCGCACTCCCCTGGGCGTCCTGCTGTACCCAGAGCCCCTGGCCCTGCCTGCAGCTCCAGCCCTCAGTGTGGATGGGATCCCTCGAGAGGCTAGTGGCAGCTCCTGCTGTAGGTAGGGCAGGAGGGCACAAGGCTGGACGCTCAGGGCTGCAGGGGCTACCATCCAGCCTGGCTTTCCAAGGTGCTGAGCCTTCCTTCTGTGCCCTAGGATGAGAAGTGGAGACTCTCCTGCAACATGAGTGAGAGCAGCCTGAGCACTGATGGGAAACAGCCCCCGGCAAGCCGAGCTGCTGCCGGTGCTCAGCCCAGCGCTGCAGGTACAACCTGCCAGGCCACCTTCCTGACAGTGCCTGTAGCCCCACGAGCAGGGCTGTGCCCTCCCACACCACTCCCAGCACAGGTCCCCTCACCCCCTTGTGGTGGCACAGAGTGGGAGCACAGGCACATCCCCTGCTGAACACTCGCTGTGGGGATGCAGCCATAGATCCTGGACCTTGTGCCACTGGGTCTTGTTTCTGGTAGGAGTCAGGCCCCTGCTCCTGGCTGGGCTCACGTCCCATGGCACCTCTGTCCCCTCTGCCCAGCACTGCCACACTCCCGTAGGCAGGAGCGCTGGCCCTGACAGCCCTGGGCACAGTGATGGGCCCTATGCACCCCCAGGCTGGCTGAGCCTCCATCCCACCTCTCCTGCCTGCACAGGCTCATGTCTGTCTCCCACCGGCTTTGGAGGCCGCGTGAGAAGCGCCAGCAAGCTCCCACCACTGCCCCGCAAGTTCAGCGCTGCGGTGTACGAGACATTCCTGGAGCAGAGCGATGCTGCAGCAGGAGGGAAGGTACTGCAGGGGAGCCACTGGCTGGCCCTGGCCCCCAGCCCCACCACCCCTCACATCCCTCTCTGTTTGCAGGCATCCACATCCCCGACAGTGGACGGGAACAGAAACCTCAAGTCACCGCCACTGCCACCACCCAAGTCCAAGCGACTGTCACAGCTCTGACACCACCTGCAGCTGCACTGTCTGCAGGGGCCACCCCTGCCCAGAGTGCCCAGCCAGCTGCTGGACCCACAGCCCTGCTTGATTCTCACCTGCTGGAGCACCTCTTGACACCCAGAGCATCCCACATGGCCATGGGACTCCCTGTGTGTGTACCGGACACTGCCACCCCGTGTCCTGCCAGCTCTGGCTATTGCCATCCTCCACGTGTTCCCTGGGACCCACCTGGCTCTGGATGCTTCCTATGCCATGCTGAGATCACACACATGCAGCCCCTCCCAGCAATGAGGACACCCCTCTGTCCACCTGAGCTGCCCACAGACTGTGCCAGTGGCAGGGAGCCAGTGACTTCCCCAGTGACATTTCTGCATGATTCCTGCTCCCCTCAGTGACTTTCCCAGTGGCGTTTCTGCATGATTCTTGCTCCCCACTCGTGGGACAGCTCCCATCCCTTGGCTGCCCACCACATCCTGCAGCACCAGGACACATTCCTGGCCCGGACTGCACAGGAGCCAGCCAGGTATGCACACGGGCCCTGGCAGCCTCAAGCTCTGCAGTGCCACCTCCCCTGCCCACACCTGCACCACGCAGGTGTCACTGCCCTGACTGGCCATGCCACGCTCAGCTCCTGCCTCTGCACTGCAGCCACGGCTAATAAAGGACAAATGCATCAACTGGGCACCTGTGGGGGGCTGAGCACCCGTGTGAGCCCCATCACCCACTCCTGCTTGCCCAAAGTTCCCCAGGGGCTCATCCCCAGCTGGCACCACCCCAAAGCACAGGGACTTGCCCTCCTGCTGCAGGGAGGTGCCCCAGCGAGCCAAATGGTCACTTCCCAGCCAGGCTGTGCTGGCCAGACAGAAGGAGGGGACTCACTGCTCAGCCCCTGAGCTGACAAAGGGCTCTTTATTCAGGTGGGCTCAGTTTTATTTACAAACTGTTACAGGGGGATCTGGACCCGTAACCAGGGGCTGGGGAGGGCAGGGGCTGCCTGCAGCTGGGAGCTGCCATCAGTGGGTTCCGATCTACGGGAGAGAGTGGGATCAGCTCCCGAGGCAAGGGCTGAGGGAGAGGCATGGGGAGAAGGCCCCATAAACAGGAGGCCTGGGAGCGGTCAGGCTGCACTGGGGCCGGGCTCTCCCCGCATTCCCAACGGAGCAGCGGGTGCTGCCTGCCCAGTTCCTCACAGAGGGTTGGCCGAAGAGGCTGCCAGGCGCTTCCCAATGTAGATCCTGGATTGGAAAGAGTGACTGTGAGGCATTGGTATAGGGTGCTGGGCCCCAGCAAGCCAGGAACAAGGGGAGATGGCAGCAGACCACTGCAGCTGCTGGGAGCAGTGGTACGTGACAGCACCCAAGGATGAGCAGCCCCAATGCAGGAGTGTTCTCTCCTCCCCCAGCGCCATGGTGAGACCCACAGACACTCACCCCAGCCCCAGGGTCAGCAGGTGGCTGAGCAGGAGCGAGGGGATGAAGAGCAGCAGCAGCTCTGAACTGAAAAGTCTCTTCTTCCTCCCCACTGCACCTTCCTGCAGGCTCCACAGCACTGGCTGGGGGGAGCACACAAAGGCAAATTCCCTGGAGAAAGTTCATGGTTAACAAGGACACAGGGACAGCAGGATGGGGGCCAGCAGAATGTGCTGGTGAGGGACACAGGACTTACTTTGGAGACAGGTACCGAGGGCAGCGGGTACAGGCCCAGCCCAGGGACGCTGTCAGGCGTCGCTGCCTCCACTTGGCTTCCTCTGGCACATCCCACTGGAAGGAGACACAGGGCAGGTCAGAGCAGGGCCTGGGGGCACAGCAGGGTGTGGTGGGAGCAGCTCCCTCACCTGCCGGGGGTGGGGGCAGCCGGGTGGGGGCTGGCTGTGGGCAGGCAGCACCTCACTCTCCCCTGGCTGATCACTCCCATGGCTGGCTCCGTCGTCATCCCAGGCTGGGGATCCCAGCACGAGCAGGGCCCTGCAAACAGAAACCCTCAGTTACTGAGCCCAGCCTGTGGCTCTCAGTGCCAGCCACAGCTCAGCAGGGCTCTGGAGCCTGGCTCCCCCTCAGGACTCACCCGTCACTGCTCTCTGTCTCCAGCTGGGCCTCCAGCAGCATCTGCTCCACGTCGGCGTGGCAGGAGAACGGCGAAGGTGCCAGATCGGGCTCAGGGCAGCCTGGGCCACACCGCAGCTCCACCCAGGAGCCTGAAGGGGCTGTCAGCCCCTGCGCTGCTCCAAGCCCACCCGTGTACCCCATCCCATCCCGGCCAGGAGCCCTCTCCGGCACACCCCACACCCCTGCCTGCAGACTGCAGGAACACCAAGTGCAGTCTCCGACCCGGGACCTGCATCTGCTTCTGCCCCCACCCTCGAGGTGCTCATCACCCCCCTGATGCCCCCACTGACCCAACCCCTGGTGTACACCAGCCTGCCCGGGATCCCCGTGCTCCCCGGTCCCTGGCGCACGTTAGCCTCCCCAGAAACCCCTCCTGGGCTTCCCACTGACCCACTCCCCATCCCCAGTGCACATCAACCACCCGGGACTCCCGGTTACCCAGACCCCCACGTGTGCACGTTAACCCCTTGATCCCCGGGCTCCCCCCCACTGTCCCAAACGCCGCGGTGCCCTGGCCCGCCCGGATCTCCCATTGTCCCGAACCCCCCGATTCCCCGGCGCGCCCGGGTGTCCCATCGCCCCGATCCCGCCCCGGTGCCCCGGTTCCCCCCGGACCGTCGTCGCCGGCTCCCGCCATGGCCCCGCGGGTGCTCCGCGCGCAGCCCCCGCCGCTGACAGTCACGTGACGCCCGCGAGCCCCCATGTAAATAAAACCACCGGCACCGGCCGCCGGTCTCTTAAAGGGGCGCTGGCTCCGCCCGCTGGGGCCCGCGAGCCGCAGCTCGCCCGGCCGCGGGGGCGGCGGCCCCGCCGCGTTGCCTCTTTAAGCGGCGCCTACGTGCGGCGCGCGAGCAGGCGTCGGCTGCGGCGCGTGCAGACCCGCACGGAGCCGGCCCGGCCCCGCCCCCCGCCCCTTTCCCCACACTGGCCCCGCCCCTCGCCCCGGTGCCCGCACAGCCCGAGCCGCGCCGGACGCTGCCGCCGTTTATTTCCGCCGCCAGGGGGCGCGCCCGCCCCGCCCGTCCCGTCCCGTCCGCGCGGGGCCCGCGCGCTCCCGGTGCCACCGGCCCGGCCCGGCCCGGTCCAGTCCGGCTCGGGGCTCCGGTCAGGGGTTGCCACCGGCCCGGTCCGACCCGGTCAGGGGCTGCCGCCGGCCCTTGCCGCGCCGTGCTTCTCAGCGAAGCGCCTGCGGGAGAGAGGGCCCTCAGACACCGCGGGGCTGGGACCACCCGAGCGGCCTCCCGCGAACCCAGCCCGGGATCGATCGCCTGTGTGGCCACGAAGCAGCGCCGAGGGACCGGGAACCGGGGAAACCCTAGGGCCGGGCACTCCCTGGCTGCACGCTAGCTCTGATCAGACCCATTTCATTCCAAGTTCGCCTGGAGCCCAGGGAAACGGGTGACAGCAGCAGGAACTGCTCTGAAAGGGCCACAGGGGAGTTACAGTCCCTGCTGGGGACAATCCTGATGGAGCATGGACCAAGCGAGGGCAGTGAGGAGCTGCAGAGTCCCGCAGGACCACCCACGGGAGTCCCTGTGCCCCAGCAGATCCCAGACAGTTTCCCAACAGGATGGTTCCCTCGGCACCACCCCAGCCATCCTGTGCCCAACAAACCCGGGCACATTCAACTTCCCCTCAGACACATCCTCAATTTTCTATATCTTCCTCAACCAAGACCCACGCACCAGAACTGGCTTCTTGTGCCAGGATTTGCCTCATGAAAATCCTGTACAGAGATCAAACTCGCTCCCTGTGCCCTCACACCAAGGAGGATTGGTACTGGTGCCAAACAGGAATGTCCTGCCCACACCGAGGGTGCCACGGTGGGACCCCAGAGAAACCCAGTCCCACGGGGGCTCCTGTTAGCCAAGAGTTACACTGGAGAGCCCAGTGTCTGGGATCTGGGGGCTTGGGCAGGGGGAGATTTTGTGTGGCCCTGGCACGGGGAGGTGTGGGGGGCTCTCACCTCCTGGCATAGTCGTACAAGGCTCGTTTCCTCTCCTGCAAGGACAGGTGACGCTCCACGGGGGACTTTGCAAACTGCTTTGTAGCCGGCTAGAAGAGACAGGAGACAGATAAAGCCTCCTTGGTGGCTCTGGAAGGACCTGGCATGCCAGGCTGGTGCTCCATGCCCCTGGCTAGTCCTGAACACGAGCCACCAGAGCAGGCAGACACAACCCCAAAGTACCTTGGAAGAAGGCGCAGCCACAGAGCCCTGGATGCCAGAAGCAGCTGCAGCCTGGGAGGTAGACGGGGCAGGCAGGTCTCCAGCCTCTTTACTCTCAGGGAAGAAGGGAACTCTCCCCTCCAGCAAGTTGGCAATGGTGGTGTCCACACAGTTGGTTTGGACTGTGGGGACAAAGGGACCCGTTAGAGATCAGGACACTCCAAACTGGCTGCCAATGTGTTCCAGTGCAGTGGGGACAAGGTTTTTTCTTTCAGACCACATCCCTGCTGCCAGCCCAGTCCCTGCTCACCCAAGTCTGTCCTGATGACGTCCAAGGGCACGTGAGGCAGCACCTCCTTGACCTGCTGTGCCATGGCCACGACCCGCACGTCCTCGGGAGCACCCCCAGGCAGGCTGGGGGGCACCCTGGGCCGGGCTGCTGGGCTCTGGCTCAAGGCTGCAGGAGAAAGGACAGTGGGCACAGGGTGAGGGGCTGTCTGTCACTGAGAGCAGACAGAGACCCCACAAAAGCAGAGCCCAGGCTGAGGTTCTGTAACCAGGACCCTCACCTGGGGCAAAGGGCAGCCGTGCCGTGTGCCTCAGCCTCTTCATGTGCTCGGTCCTGTCGGCAGCGGTGATCCGTGTGGATACCACACCCAGCTCCATGGCCAAGAGCTGCAGAACGCAGAGGAGTCACACACAAAAATACACAACACAAACAGCCCAGGCAGCCCCTCCACACTGGGGAGCGTGTCAGGGTACATGGAGCCACGGCGAGGGCAAGAGAGCCTCTGGGATGCATTTCAGTGTTGCAGAGAGCACAGAAAGGACCAGGAATAGCAATATCATCTTGCCAAACAGGCTGACAAGGAGATATGAGGTGTCTGGAGCTGTGAAGTACCCAGCACACATGGGCAGAGTGAAGAAACAACTGCTTTGTTTGATTTGTGGCATTATAAAAAGGGGGCGAAAGGTCTGAACTTCGACAACTGCAGAAAGGCTCAATGTGGGGTGGCAAATCGATCACGAAATAACTGAGTTCTTGCAAGCGGCAATAAATATGTACCAGAGCTCCCATCACACAAACACATCCAGAAATGCCCTCTGCAACTCTGCCTGCACCCTGCTCTCCTCTGTGCCCACCCCAAAGTGCAGCAGTCCTACACATCCCTCTCCCTCCCAAACCACCTTCCTACCTCCTGAACTCGGAGCGCAAAGTCCTCAACCTGCTCGTCCGCTCGTCTGGGGACAGACGGCATCCACCTGAGTGGGGACAAGAGCACATGGAGCCAGCCCAGCAGGGAGCAGCCCCTGGGGACACCCTGCCAGGGACAGCCATGCCATCCACACCTTCATGCTCCCTGCTCATCCCGCAGGAGCACCAAACCCCAACACCCACTCCCAAATCCAGGGCATGGCACAAGACAGAACTGGCTCATTGGAGCTCTGTTATCCCTCAAGTGTAACACGGGGGATCTGCAGTTCCCAAAAAGGCCTTAACGAGGATCCTTGGCCATTTACATGGAAGTAGAAAACAGGTCACCCAGAATTCAGACAGATAGAACGAGGGAAAGGCTTTCCTTTGCTGACATACACCAAGCCCTACATTGGATTCCCAGTCCCTTCCACTGCCCTCATTACAGCAAAGCTACTCAGCCAGCCTGGCCTCAGTCAGGCCCTGGGCAGGGGTCTGGACCACCCCTGCACCATCCCCCTGGACCATCCCACTCCCAGGGGATCGTAGGGACAGACAGAAACACTGGGGGTGAGCACTGCTGGGCTCAGCAGCCCTGGAGAGCATCACTGCAGACCAGCCTCAAAAATACACCTGGAAACCTGAACTCCTGGAGAGATGAGACTCCTTTGTTTCCCCAACAAGGACCAGAAGCTCTCTCCACATCAGAAGCTGGTCCAGGAGCTGGACATGGCCAGGCTCAAATGGTGCTGAGCCCAGCCCTGCTGAGGCACCCTGGAATGGAGCTGTCACTGCCACAGTGACACCACGGCCCTGCCCACCCTCAACCCTGCCCCAAACGGAAGAGAGAGACGTAGTACCTTACTTGATAAACTGTGAAGGGAACAAAGAAGGTCCAGAGCAGCTCTGTGATCCAGGAGGAGTCAGCCACGCTCTGGGGAAGAGAGTACAGTGAGATCCCACCCATGGAACAGGAGCTGGTCCAGCTTCCACTGGGGAAGGAGGTGAGCAGAGCACACCTGAGTCGTGGCTGCAGGATTGGGAAAGTGAGAACAGCAAAGCCAGTGCAAGTAGGACAAGCCCCAGGGCAGCTTCACCCTCATTAGTCATCACCGGTTTTCACTGCTCCCAGTAAAAACTTTCCTCCCACTGAGACAGCAGCAAGACTTTCCCTTACTATCCCCATAATCCCTACTGGTCTGTGCCTTCAGAAAGCTACAAAAATGCCTGAAAATCTACAAATGCTTCCTCAGAGCCATGAACAATCCTCCCTCATTCTGGTGGCAACAGTCTCTCTGTGATGTCCCAACTCCTGCAAGCTCTCCCAGAGAACAGGACAAGAAGAAACAGCCTCAGGTTGTGCAAGACGTTGAATATTGGGAAAATTCCTCCTTGACAGGGCTGTCCAGCTCTGGCACAGTTACACAGGGCAGGGGGAAGTCCCCATCTCTGGGGGGATTTAACAGCCCTGTGGACGTGGCACTTGGGGACATGGTCAGTGGTAGCCTTGCTTGGGGAATGGCTGGACCCCACAGGCTCAGAGGGACTTTCCAACCCAAACGATTCTGTGATTCTCAGACAGGCTCATGCCTGGTTTATCCCACAGCCTGGGAAGAGGAGCTGTACATGAGGAAAGCCCCAAAAGCCCAGCCACGAGGAGAACAGAGAATCCTCTGGATAAAGAGGACCTCAGAACCCTAAACCCAAATGCCTGGAGTGATGCCCACAGCCAGATTTCAATTACACTGCCTGTGCCACAGAACACCCTCCTACATTACACGATAGGAAAACTTTCTATAAAACACCAATTTCAAAATATTATTATCTCCAATCCTTCCAGTTTCTGATGATTTAAAATCGCCCCAGAAATCCACCGGGATTTACTCAGCCAATGTGCAGGAAGCACAAAGTCCTGCTCAGACTCTAGTGGTAAAATCTGAGTGAAGTGACTGTAACCAGCACCTCCACACAGACCTGCTGTTCTCCCTGACATGCACGAGGGAAGGGATGCACATACAGACACACAGCTTGTCACATCCCAGAATTTCTCAAAGGAACTAAACTCATAAAAGCAGAGGCTATTCCTTATAAACTGTCCAGAACAGAAAAACTCTCCCATTTCTCTGGAGGAGTCATTCAAAACATAACTTATCCTCATTGCTAGAAAACTGTATCTTTGCCCATGCTTGTAGCCCGCCTCAATTTTGTCTCAGCTTCCCTGGCCTGGCAGGGGTTAACAAAGCTCTGCCAAATATTCCTGCAGTTCCCATCCCTGCACACATCCAGGTGACTCCTCACCCTGCCAAGAGTTCCTTTGCTGTGTCTCACAGAAACACCAGACCCACAACTGGCAGCCATGACTAGCAGCTCTCTGTGGTCATCAGATCATAAATAATAAATATCAAAAATAAGAAGTTCACCAAAGCCTCGTTGAGAGCAGTTTCCCTGCAATGCCTTTGGCAACGGGGCCATTGCCCTGGTGAACTTTATCCCTTGTGTGGGGCTGTTCCTGCACCATGTCCTGTGTCTGTGCCTGGGGCACCAGCTCAGGAACCTCCAGAGCCCTGTGTGACCTTTGGCACAAGGACTGACTATAGCTGGTCTTTCACAGCAAGGAACTCACTGCACTGGCCATGGAAGCCAGAGGCACAGTGACAGCCAGCTGGGCAACCAAACATCTGTCAGACTGGCCAATGTAAGCAGCAGAGTCCTGACTGGCCAAGTTCCTGGGAAAGGCACTGGCAACAGTGTTAGCCCTGAGCAGCTGATTCCAGGGTGCCAGGACTTGAGGCCACACCACAGGCTCCAAGGCAGGAGCAGAAGGACCTTGTCCCACACCTTGTCCCTGTGCCCAGCACTCACCACAGCCACCAACGGCCTCCGGACCTGCAGGGCAACGGGCTGGACCTCATCCAGGATGGAGAAGGGCCAGGAGCTGGAAGAGAGGAATTCTGCAGTGAATGATCCCGAAGTCACCTCGAGCCATTTTATCACAATACACCAGAGTCATTCCCAGCCACCCTGCTGCAGGAATTCTCATTCCCTCACCTGAAGCGGAGCAGCCCAGCCCTGCCGTTGGTGGCTGCCTCCTCTGGGAACAGCAGCAGGGGTGGGTTCCCTTGCTGGGCCGAGTATTCCTTCAGGGAATCCACCAGCTCTGCACGGCTGCCAGTCACTCCCAGCTCCATGAATCCCCGGGACCAGCAGATGAACCCTGGGGCACCACTCAGAGCAGGCTGCAGGGAGAAGACGAGTGAGGAGGAAACACAGCCCTGCCCACCCTTCCAGGCTCTCCTGCCCCTCCAGGCCCACCTTCCCAGGTGACAGAGGTGACAAAGTTCCTGTTCATTAGCAAAAACCCCTCTGGGACTGAGAGTTGACAGAACATGTTACTGCCAGGCCTCAGCCCCTGCTCCAGCCCCAATTCCACAGGAAATGGATTCCAAATCATCAGTGCAGACTGTGCCCTGCCTGCCGGACACATGCACTACCAGCTGCCTGTGTCCCCAGTGTTCTCTCCAGCAGACCCTGACACACTTGGCAGGACACACACAGCTTCCAGGAGTCCCCCCTCTCCAGGCCAAGGGTAAATCAATGGCTGTGCAGGACACAGGAGCCACACAGAGCCTGCTGACTCAGGAACTCCACACACAAAGAATTTTACAGGAGAGTAGAGACAGACCAGAAATACCCAAGCACCACTGACATGCAGCTCCCTCAGCACCCTCCATGCACCCCCCAAAACTGCCCACCTAGTGCTGGGGAAAGCCCCACAACCCGCCCTGCTCCCTTATCCAAAAGGCCAGAGAAGGAAGCAGCTGCTGGGATCTGTCGACTCTTCCACTAAAATCAATCCCCGTTGTAAAACTCCTGCTGCTCCTCACCCTGTTCCACTTTTTCATGCAGAGCCCAAGAAACAGAAAACACCTTAAGGTTAACACCCTGAGTTAATAAATCAGATCTGGAGATGAAATCTTCCAGAAACTGAACAGAGTCTAGAGGGAAGCTGGAGAGGGAATCTGCGTCAGAAACTGGAGCAACAAGACAAGGATTAATGGGTATAACTGAAAGAGAAATTTAGGCTGGATATTAGGAGGAAATTTTTTGGGTGTGAGGTTGCCCCTGGATGCCTGGAAGTGTCCAAGGCCAGGATAAACGGGCTGGTAGAAGGTATCCCTGCCCATGACAAGGGGTGGCACTGAGTGGGCTTTAAGCTGCCTTTCACTTTGACCACTGCAACACCGAATCGGGCAGAGCTGCCCGTGCCCCGCCCTCGGGGAGGAGCCCCGGCCGTGCCCTCACCGTGTTGCAGGAGGTGAGCAGGCTGACGACATTGTGGTCGAAGGGGGTGACGTGGTTGGCAATGAAGACCCTGGCGCCAGCCCCGCGCAGCCGAGGGTCGCTCTGTCGCACCAGCAACCCCAGCACGGAGCACATCACACGGACAATGAACCTGCCAGGGGAACAAGGATCTTCCTCAAGTCCTGCCGCCCGAACCACTGCTAGGTGACAAGTCCAACAGGCAAGGACACAGGAATTCTGGCGGCTGCACAAACGACACTGGGACCAAATGGAAATAACACGTCTGGAGCAGGACTGGGATGAAGGCAGCAGGTGCCCACAGAACACCTGAGCAACACAGCAGGCTGATCAACGTGCTCCAGACCAGTCCCTGAGCCCTCCAGAAGTGGCTGCCAGCTCCGGGCTTGACAGACGAAGCACCTCCAAGGCTCCTGAAGATAAGGAGTCCCGAAGGCTCAGCTCCCCACAGATCCTTCCCTGAGCCAAGCCGCCACACCCAGGGGCCGGGGCGGCCCTGACACCCCACACCCACTCTGGGCAGCAGCCGGAGCCCCCCCGAGGTCACGCACCGGCGCACGACGCTGTCGGGCAGGGCGCAGCTGACCAGGAACACGTGGACGCCGATGAAGACGCGCAGGACGAGCAGGCAGAGCCCCACGGGGGCGTAGAGCAGCAGGGCCAGGAGCAGGAACCCATCGGTCGGGAACCTGCAGGGGCAGAGAGCGGCCGGCGCCACCTGAGCATGGCCAAGATGATCCCCAGGACCCACCCTACGGCCGCCGCTCCGCGTGGTTCCCCCAACGAGTCTCCAAACCCACTTCGGGCACACCCCGGACCCTCTCCGGTCCCCTCACAGGTCACCCCGACCTTCCCCGCGGGGATTCCGTGAGACACCCCCGTCCTCCGCTGGCCCCGCGACCCCCGCCCAGGGTTCCCGCAGTTCTCCCGCGGCTCCCCCGGGAGTCCCCACCGCACGGGCCCCGGGCGGGCGCTCACCGGTGCGCGTCGAAGAGCCGCTCGGGGCCCGGGGCCGCGGCCGGCTCCATCCCCGCCGTGCCGGCGCCTCACAGCCACCCCGCACCCGCCGCCATCTTGCCCGCGGCCGCGCGTCCGGCCCGCGCGGGGCACGCTGGGAGTGCGCCGCCTTCCTGGTCCGCACCGCGCCGCGGCAGCACTCTCGCCCGACCGCGGCCCTCGGCAGCTCTGGCGGACTCGGTGGGCGGCTCTGACAATGGGGCTGCCCTGATCCGCTGCCGCGCTGGTTATCCTGCTGACGGCGGGAACCTAGTTCCCAGCGGGACTACAATTCCCGGCGTACCCCGCGGCAGAACGCGCTTCTGGCAGGTCCCACCTCGGAACTACAGCTCCCGGCGTGCTCCGCGGTGGAGGACAGCTTCGAGCAGACCCCGCCTCAGCACTACAACTCCCTTAGTGCCCCGCAGCCCGGCTCCGCCCCGGCGGGGCGCGGTTTCCCCTCGGCAGCATGGCGGCAGCGGCGCGGAAGGTGCGGATCCGGTGGATCCCGGTGCCACCAGCTGTACAAGGCTGGTGTCGAGCACTGACCGGGACCGCTGAGCCGCCGCTGCCTCCTCCCCCTCCTCCTCCTTCCCATACTCCGCCGCCCTCTGCCGGGGGCCGGTCTCTGGTGGCGGCGGCGGTGGGCGCCGGGGCAGCGGCGCTGGTGCTGCTGTGGGCCCGGGAGCGCCGCCGGCCCCCGCTGAGCGCCGCCGTGCCCGCCCCGCCGCCCACCCCTCCGCCCACCTCCCCCCGCGCCGCCTTCAACTTCATCGCCGACGTGGTGGAGAAAACGGCGCCCGCGCTGGTCTACGTGGAGATCGTGGGCAGGTACCGGCACCGGGAGGTCTCCGGGAAGGATTTCCTTCCTCTTTGCGCAGTATGGACCCGGCACCTCCGGAAGGCTTCCACAAGTGCCTCGGGAGGGACTGACACGCGGCTGCCACACGTCCCTGCCGCTTCCATGTCCTCCGGGGCTGTCTGGTGAAGTTGCCTTCCAGGCTGCCTCGTTACTCTGCCTGGGAGCAGCACTTGGCATTTCCCTTTGTGCTCTCTAATTAGTGTTCTCACCATCCAGTTCCTCCGGCCTCTCGGAAAGCCTCTGTGCAGCAGCTCTGCCCTCCAGCTGGGTGACTGCTGCTTCCAGCTTGGTGTCACCTGCGTGCAGTGTCACCTTCTCTGCCTCACAGTGTAAGGAGGCATCATCTAGTGCTGCTCCTTCTCTGGGTTCCTGACCTGCACTGGCAATATTTCACCACCAGCTGGGCTTTGGCCTTGCTGGTCTATCCGATTTTCCATTTACTTCACCTGACTACTAGCAGAGGTTGAGATAATTGACCAGGGCCTAGAGTTGTGAGTCTGCTCCTGCTGTCAGGAAACGTTTCTGTGGCCTCTAAGATGTTTGTTACTTGCTCCAAGGTTGGGCTCCCTGTGTTCTGCACAGGTCACAGCCCCTCCTGCTCCTGCTTGCCTCTATTCCTGATAGCATTATACCTTTGTGTCTGTGCATGAGCTCTGGACTCCTGCTGCATTCCTGCAGATTCCCTGCAGACTGTTGGGACAGGGAAAGATTCCCTCATTGTGCTGCTGCTGCTTCTGCTTCCCAGCCCTGTCCCTTCACCCCTCCTGACCCGTGCCCTCCTTGCAGGCACCCCTTCCTGGGCCGGGAGGTGCCCATCTCCAATGGTTCGGGTTTCCTGGTGTCCCCGGATGGGCTGATCGTCACCAACGCGCACGTGGTGGCGAACCGGCGGCGCGTGCGGGTGAAGCTGGCGAGCGGCGAGATGTACGACGCCGTGGTGCAGGACGTGGACCAGGTGGCAGACATTGCCACCATCAAGATCAAGCCCAAGGTGCGTGTCGCAGCTGTGGGGACGCAAGTGGGGACGTCCCCTGTGTCCTGCTTTGTCCCGCTGACCGTCTCGCTCCCCACAGCACCCGCTGCCCACGCTGCCGCTGGGCCGCTCGGCCGAGGTGAGGCAGGGGGAGTTTGTGGTGGCCATGGGCAGCCCCTTTGCCCTGCAGAATACCATCACCTCGGGCATCGTCAGCTCGGCGCAGCGCGGCAGCCGCGAGCTGGGCCTGGCTGCCACCGACATGGAGTACATCCAGACCGACGCTGCCATCGATGTAAGGGGCGTGGGGACGTGGGAGGGAGGAGGGGCTCACATGGAGCATGGGGGGTTTGGCTGGTCACCCTGGGATTGGCCTCAGGGTGAGGCTCTCGTGGTCTGCTCACACTCTCTCTCCTCTGCTGCAGTTTGGGAACTCTGGGGGCCCTCTCGTCAACCTGGTGAGTCCTGCTGCTTGTCCCCTTGCTGGCCGGGGCAGGGATATGCTGTGTGCTCCGTGCCCCTCTGTGGGAGTGCTTGTGGGTGCTGAGAGGCTTCCTGGAGGGAGAGGAGGGCTAAGCCTGGCATGAAAACCCTGTGCAGTATCTGAGGCAGCTGGAGCTGATGGGGCTCTGGTGGAGACGAGGTCTGGCTGGGCAGGGCAGAGCCAGGAACTGTATGGACTCATCCCCTGGGTCCTGCCCTGCCTCAGCAATGTTGGGACAGCAGCCTGGGAAGGGGTGGGCACACAGGTGGGACCCCTGGCTGGTGCAGTAGTTCCCCTGCTCTCGACAGTGATCCAGTCTGGGTATCCCAGTGCCCTTTCCCTGCAGGATGGTGAGGTGATTGGTGTGAACACCATGAAGGTGACATCAGGCATCTCCTTTGCCATCCCCTCCGACCGGCTGCGGAAGTTCCTGCAGAAGGAGGAGCAGCGCAAGAGTGAGTGGGGACCTCCCTGCTCGGGTGCTCGGGGAGGAGGATGAGGGAGGGAAACTTTGCCACAGCTTCTTCCTGAGAACGGCAAGGAGAGCAGAAGTCTTTGGGGGTCTCATCTGGTGCCACAGGAAAACTGCTGCTGCTGCCTTGCCCTGTCTGGTTCTCCTGTGACACTGGAATTCTCTATCAGAAATCTGACAAACCAGGGCAGGCAAGTCACGGTGCAAAACGCAGCACCTGGAATATTCCCGCTGGTGCTGGGAACTGGACTGAGCTGTTGTGGGGATTTGGAATGGCTCTGGATGCTGCCTGCCCTGAGGGCTGTAAGGGCTCAGCCCAGCATTGTTCTGAGCACAACTCTGTTTTCCAGCCGTGACATTCCATGTCCTTTCCTCCCATAGGCTCTTGGTTTGGCAATGCAGAGACGAAGCGCCGCTACATTGGGGTGATGATGCTGACCCTCACTCCCAGGTACCTGTCCTGAGTTCAGGGGCCAGCAGACCAGTCCTGTTGGGGCAGGGATGTGATGGGATCTTCCCAACTAACTGAGGATGCCTGGTTTGGGGAGGATTGTCTCCACTGCTTAAGCTTTCACTCTCATATCTCTTTGTGCTTGTGTTGTGGTTAGATTCCTGGCTGGCTCAGGGGTAAATTGGGAACTTGCAAGTTTCTACAATAGTAGCAGACTCTGTGAGCAGATAAAAAGTGCTGTCCCTGACAGGAGGGTGGAGCCAGGTGGGGGTCAGGCTCTGCTCCCAGGAACAAGGGACAGGACAAGGAAACTGCCTCAGGTTGTGCCTCAGGAGGTTGAGGTTGGATATTGGGAAAATTCCTTCTTGGAAAGGACTGTCCAGCCTTGGCACATCTGCCTAGGGCAATGGTGGAGTCCCCATCCTTGGGGGGATTTAACAGCTGTGTGAATGTGGCACTTGGGGACATGGTCAGTGGTGGCCTTGGCAGAGCTGAGGGAGTGGTTGGACTTGATCCTGAAAGTCTTTTCCAACCCAAACAATTCTGGGAAGTGCCCATGTCAGCAAGCAGGAGCTGTGCTCTCACCTCTGCGAGCACTTCTCAAGGACAACACCTGCTCTGGTTCTTTGGCTCTTGCAGCCACATTTAAAGGACCTTCAGCTGCCTCGTGGGGCTGGTGTTGTGCCATGCTGGGCAAACACCTTTTGGGGCTGTGCTCTGCCCTCCTAAAGGTCTGGTGAGTTCCCCAATGCCCAGCAGATGGTGCTGGAACCCGGCAGAACCCGAGGGATGTGGGAGCCCAGCCCAGCCTCCTCCTGCTTCCCTGGCCAGGCTTACAGGGACCCGGTCAGTCAGGAAGCAGCGTGAAATTCCTCGGACGCGGCTCCTGGGACCCGGGTCCAGCTTCCACACAGCCCCTGAGCTGGTCCAGGGAAACCACCTGACTGCCAGGCTTGTTTGTGCCCAGCAGGAAGGGCTCCCAGCAAGGGATTACTCGCCTTGGAATCGGGTGACTGCCCTGAACACCCTGAACCTTTCCATCTGGAAACCTTTCCCTGGCACAGGAAGGAGAAGCTCCGTGTTGGGCACAGGCTCAGGCACAGACCCTGTTCTGTCTGTGGTGCCCAGACCAGATAAGAGGCAGTGAGCACAGGGACATATGAGAGTCCATAAGAAAACCCTTTTTTTGCTGTGAGGAGGGTGCTCAGAGCCTGGCACACATTGCCTGGAGATCCTCAAAACCCAGCTGGACACAGTCCAGGAGCAGCCTGCCCTGACTGAGCCTGCTGGGGGTCGGGTGAGATGAACTTGAGAGGCCTCTTCCCACCTTTGCTGTGTGAAATTGGGAAGGGATGGCAGCTTGCACTGGGCTGTGGGACAGCACAATAGAGTTCAGCACGGACCACAGCCTTGTGGGGAGCCCTGACTGACTGAGCAGGGACCTGACGGGAGCAGAGCTGGGCAGAGACTGAGTGTGTGGGTCTGCAGGGATTGGAGCTGATGCAGTGTTTGAGGGAAAAATGCTGTCACTCTGGAGAGATCTAGCTGGAGTGTTGCATCCACTTCTGGATTTCATTCAAGATGGGTGAGGAGCAGTTGGGGAGAGTCCAAAGAGGAGCTGTGAGATATGCAGTTTAAATTTGGTTAAGAAATCCTAAAATCTGTGGGAAAGTTGGAGAAACTATGATTGTTTAGTCTCTAAACTCAGGAGGAGAGCTCTGCTGACACGTCTGGCAGGAAGAGGGGCACAGCCTGTGTTGTGTGTCCTGCCCGCTTAGGGCAGAGAAGTGAAACTGCAGCAGGGGAGGGGCGGGTCTGACCCCGGGAAGGCTCATGTGACATGGGGATGTACATCACCACAGCTCTGATCCAGCTGCTCCACGGATTTCCAGCTCTCCCTGGTGCCTTTGGGATACTCATCTTCTTGTTTTAACAGGAGGATTACAGTGTTTGGGGCTGGCAGCTGTGGCTCCTGCTTAGCAGGGTGCAGGGACATAGGAGGGGAGGTTCTGTGCCTGGTCTCTAAGCCTGTGCCACTGCAGGGAGTGGAGTGGGAGCCCTGCTCTGCCTCCAGCTCCATCCCTGATGTCGATATTCACTTTGCAGCATCCTGGCAGAGCTGAAGCTGCGTGACCCCACATTTCCTGACATCTCCTATGGCGTGCTGATCCACAAGGTGATCATCGGCTCCCCAGCACACCAGTAAGTGCTGCCCTGTGCCTCAGGAGTGTGTGAGGGAGCAGCTGGGGGATGTGTTTTGCTCCAGAGCAGCAGGGCTTGGGCTTTGCAGCAGAAACCACCTGGTGACCTTTTCCCAGGCTGGGTGTCTTGCTGGCCAACTACCAGTGCAGCTCTACTGTGCCACAGCTCCTGCTGCTCTTGTAGGATGATGATGCTGAGTGTCTCCCTCACCTTTTGTCTGCTTCATCCATGTTCTCCCTGCAGGGCAGGGCTGAAGGCTGGGGATGTGGTGCTGGAGATCAACGGGACAGTGTCACGGCGTGCTGAGGATGTGTACGAGGCGGTGCGGACGCAGCAGAGCCTGGCCCTGCTGGTGAGGCGTGGCTACGACACCCTGCTCGTGAGCGTCGTCCCCGAGGTCACCGAGTAGCAGAGACCACCCGGCGCTGACCCAGAGCTGAGGGCAGGACTGAGATGTGTCCGTGCTGGCCAGGCAGAGACGGAGAGCTCGTGTAGGGCTGGAAGGGGCCAGGAGAGGGGCCTGTGTGTGGGTGACTTGTGCTGCAGCCGTTCCCCTCTGTACTCCAATAAAGCACTTTTCTAGCGGCCCCCAAGGCCAGGTCGCCTCCTTCCCATGGCAGCAGCAGTTGCCTGGTGAAGGCTGGGCTGTGTGGGACCCTGCTCCTCCTGGTACATGAGACCCTGCAGCTGAGGGGGAACTTGCTGTGCCTCCAGGGACCTTATCAGTGTTCATGGTGTCCTGCCACCTGTTTGGTACCCACCTGGGCTGGGATCTGACTGTACTTGGCAGGCAGCTGCTGAGCCATGGATTGTGTGGCCCCTCTGTGGGTGAGAGTGGCCCCAGAGCGGGTCTGGGACCGGCATTACCTCTCTGGAGTGCAGCAGTGCTGGTGTGCCATGGCCATCTGCTCACATCCCTTCTGCTGGGAGCTCTGTGACTGCTCCAAGCCTTGTGTCCACATCCCCTCCCATGCAGCAGCTTTCCAGGCCGTGATGAAATTGGTGTCAATGCTGTGATGGCCGGGGCAGCATCTCCTGGCCCTGATGTCCAGGAAGGCTGAGGACGGGAGCCGCAGCCGGGCTCTTGCCTGTCCCGCCCCCAGCTTGCTGTCAGTGCTGGAGCTCTGCTCCCACACACACCCGGCCCCTGGGGACAGCTGGAGGCCGAGGGCCTTCGGGGAAGGAGCGAGCAGCTCTGGCTGTTCCTCGCCTTCCTGGAAGAGCCGCTGGAGCGGGAGCAGCGGCTCAGCGAGGGCAGCCCGGAGGAATGCGGCTGTCGGGCCAGGCCCTGCCCGTGACGGCGCTCCCCAGCCCCGGCCTGTTGCTTTTGGGACGTGAAAGGAGCACAGTTCCTCAGGGGTGCTGTGGCGAGGGGCGGCCCTGCCCTGAGAACAGGCCTCCTTTCAGCAGCCCCGGCCTCGCCGGAGGAATTTGCTGCCCCGGCCAGCGCCGCCGGCTCGGGGGAAATCGCGGCGTGTCTGGCATAGCTGCTCCGGCTGTGCTGACCGCAGAGCGTTCCAGGATCGAGCCAAGGCCTTCCTCCTCCTCCTCCCAGGCTGGGGGCAGTGCCTGGGGGGTCCCCGGAATGGAAAAGGGGCTGGTGGGGTCAGAGCACCCAGCTGAAGGGTGAGAGCTGGGCTGTGCCTCCCTCGGCCCTCGGGTCACATCCGAGTGTTCCTGCCCAGTGTCTTGGCCCCAGGCCCTGCTGGGCTTTGCTCCCACATGAATTAGGCAGCTCCTCTCTGCTGTGAGACCTCAGTTCTTGTGGGTCACAGTCCTGTGGACCCCAATCCTCAAGGGTCACAGCCCCAGGATGGGATTTCTGCTCGATGACATTCGCCCTGGATCTGGTGAGGGGGATCCAACTTCTTACCACATCCCTGCTCCTCAGTTCCCCCCGACACAGTGCTGTGGGGCTGCTGTCCCTTCCTCTCACCCACCTGAGGTGGTTCCTTCTCCCACCTTCCCCAGAGGACCAGCCCTGGCTGAGGAGAGTGCTGGGGTCTGGTATGGATGAGATATTGCAGGGGTCAGGGGATGCTCCCACACTGTGCCAGAGTGTGGTGACCAGCCCTGCAGCACGAACCATGCCACCTGCTCCTGACAGGCTCCTCATCCCAACCCAGAGACGTGCCAGCAGCCATCAGGAAATAGAACTTACAACTTTATAGAGGAAATAAAATTACAACTGAGAGATGGGGTAGGAGCCATCCCTGGGCAGCGCTGTGGGCAGAGACACCTGCACCATCCCCGGGAGACCAGGGGCTCCTGGGGCCCTGTGTGGGTGGTGGGCCCTGGGGCCAGCTGAGGGGTGAGGGAACCAGGGCTGAAGGGGGGGAATAGGAATTGGGGTGCAGCTGGGATAGGAGGGATGGAGCGGTGGGGGGTGCAGGACCTCCCAGACCGTACCCGTGTGCCACAGCCCAGGGGATGTGGCCACCATCTTCTGGCCAGTGGTTGGGGTGGCAGCCCCAGGCTGGGAGGTTCAGGTGTTGGTGCCTCCAGAACCAGCCCCCCTCAAGGTGGGGAAGGGCAGCCGGTGGCAAGTCCTGGGCAGTCCCCGGCAGGACACAGTGGCAGCAGCACTGGGCATCAGGCCTCCCTGCCGGTCTCCCAGCGGTTTCCTCCCACCCATATGGGGTGAGGGAGGGAGATGCCCGTCTCCCCAGGCCTGGGGCCCTATGAAATCTGGTTGTTGAGCTGACCTGGGTACTGCTCAAACCGCTTGTTGGCCTCCTCGCTGAGCGCATCTCCTGCGGGCAGAGGGCAGGGATTGTCAGCTCTGATGCAGTGCATCCCCTGCCCTGCCAGCACCTTCCACTGTAGCTGCCCCCAGCACCCCCATCCCAGCCCATCCTCATCCTCAAGGCTTCCTGCAGCCCTCCACCCTCACCCCTGTGCCATGCCCCGGGCTGTTACCGATGTGGCAGCTGTGCACCCAGATGCGGTGCCCGTCGTACTTGCAGTTGCATTTCATGGCATTGTTGGTGAAGTCACTTTCTGCCACCTCAAAGTTGGGGTTGATCACGACCTGTGGGGCACTGACAGTGAGACCCCTGCCCCAGACCCTCTGGGTGTGTCTCCCCAGCTGTGGTGGATGTGCTGGAGAGCTCCAAGGAGCTGGTGGCTGCTGATGTGGTGGGGTGGTTCTGTCCCTGTGCACCATATGCCCATGAGCAGTGCTGCTCAGAGTTGGAAAACCCATGTGGCAGCATGTCTGAGCAGCCCTACACGCCTGTGGGGATAAGGACAGGCACCGTCCCATGCCAGCACACCCACCAGCCCCAGTGAGCTCCAATGGGAAAGGGATGGGTGGCTGAAGTGTGTAGAGGGCTGAGGTGCAGGGACAGAGGCTGGGAGTATGGCAGGAGGGGCTGAGGAGGGTCAGGTGCAGCACCTGCAGGATGTAGTTGCCTGGCTTGACATCAGTGATGTCAATCCACTGGCAGTCGATGTCGTGCCTGTACAGGTCCCAGCAGCCCACGGTGATGCCCTGCTCCCCAAAGTTGGCACACTCGTACCTCTTGGCCACATCTGCAGGCAGGAGGAGACACAGCTCGTCCTGGCTGAGACCCCCAGCCTGTCCCCATGATGGGGACACAGGCAGGGACGGTGCTGCAGGGCCCCATGTTGCCTACCTTCCTCGCACTCAGTGTCCTCCAGGCAGAAGCTGGCCTTGTGTCCCTCGGCCACCTTGGTGCCATTGGGGGTCAGGATGTCATAGTGGGTGAAGATGTCCATGCTGTGATAGTGCCTGTGGGAAGGAGCCAGCACCTGCTGCAGACAGCCCTGCCCTGCATCAGCCCCCTGCCACCAGGAATGTCCCCATAGCCCCTGCTCTGAGGCAGCAGCACTGTGAGGTTGGGCAGAGCCGTGTCCTGCCCTGGAAGGGGACACAGCTGTCCCCAGCCAGCTAGCCTAGGTGAGCAGAGGGCTCAGCTGCAGGGCACATCCTGCAGCCCCATCCCTGCCCTCTTGGAGACTCCAGCCCCAACACTGCTCATCCATGAACAGCCCTAAGCCAAACCAATTAGACCCTGGGCAGCACACTGGGGCTATCCAGTGTCACCTTTCCCCAGCGTCACCCTCATCCAGCATCACCCTCGCTCAGTGTCATACTTGCAGAGTGTCACTCTCTTTCAGTGTCAACCCTGCCCAGTGTTGCTGATGCCTGGGGTTTTAGCTTTTATATTTTTCACTCAGCCCATCGCAGCACCACCACCCTGACTCCCAGCCCCATGTGTCCCCCTGCTCGCACGTCTCTCCCTTCCCGTGCCCCACACGCACCGGTGGCACTCGTGCCAGACCCAGGAGTGGCGGCCGGCCTTGGGGCGGAAGTCGGCGCGGCCGCGGTTGTGGATCTGGGAGGAGAAGCGGAGCAGGCGCCGGTGTCCGTAGGGCCAGTTGGCCAAGCGGGCCGAGCTGGCCAGGCAGTTTTCCTCGGCGGCACAGTACAGCATGTGCAGCGGCCGGTCCTCGATGTACGCCGTCTCCTGCACCAGCGGTGCGTGCAGCAGCAGGTCAGAGGCAGCTGGGGACAGGCGGCTGCTCAGGGACAGGCCCTGCTCTCGGCAGAGATGGGGCGGGTGGAGGGGATGGGGCAGTGCCCAGTGCTGGCAGGGCTGAGCCAGCCAAGGGGGGAACTGTGTCCTCCCCATTGGCTGGGCATTGGCTGACCCCAACCTCCATCTGCAAACCCCACTGATCACAGCCCCTGGCCCCACAACGCTGTTGTCTGCAGAGCCCAGTGCCCACAGACCCCACTGCCCACGGACACCACTGCCCACAGATCCTGCTGCCCATTGACCCCACTGCTTGCAGACCCCACTGCCCATGGACACTACTGCTCAGAGTCCATGCCCACAAACCCCACAAATCCTACTGCCTGCAGATCCTGCTGCCTGCTGCCCACAGTCCCCACTGCCCACACATACCACTGCTCCTGGACACCACTGCCCACAGACCCCACTGCCCACACATACCACATCCACAAACCCCACTGCCCACAAACCCCAGTGCTCACAGACCTCCTCCCTGCAGAGCCCCCACCCACAGGCAGCCCCCCATTGCCACCAGCCCCCATGGCCGCTCACTCTCGGAGCAGATGACGCCCGCAGCGAAGCGTGTGCCCGTGTTCCTGCAGCTCAGGCTGGCACCGTGGTGCTGGCAGTGGCTCAGGGACATCTCGTGGCCAGCACACTTCACCCCGCTCATGACCATCTCTGTCACGTTGCTGGCGTCCCAGTACCACGTCTCCTGAGGAGGGGGTGAGGCAGGGTGGGTGGCAGTGCTGGTGGCTGGATTGCCCAGGATCACTTATACCCAGGCTGCAGCCAAGCCCCCCACCAGAACTGCCCACATGGGTCCTGTCCTGTGACATGGAGCATCCCTCTGTCCCCACCTGTCCCCATGCAGCCCCATGGTCATTCAGGAAGTGCCGGCTGGTGCCTGTGCTCACCAGGGGCCCTCCCCGCTGGCACCTACCGTCACTGCATGCAGGGAGTAGCCCAGGCCGAGCTGACGACAAGCCACCATGGCCTCCTTGGTGGTCCAGCCATCGCTGCAGACCGTTCCCCACTTACTGCCTCGCTTCACCTCCACGCGGCCCTCAAACTCCGTCCTCCCGCCAGCCAGGCGGATCTGTGGGGAAGCCCTGGGGCCGTGAGCGGCCACCCCACTCTGTGCCACCTCCTGCTGCCCCACCACCCTCCATCCCCATCCATCCCTGTCCCGCATCCCCGTGAGCAGTGGTGGTGGTGGCTGCTGCTGCCCTGGCCAAGCTGGTGCGGGCACCTACTTGTAAGCCGTGGTTAGCGAATCCCAGACCCAGCTGGCGACAGGCCACCATGGCCTCGAGCGTACCCCAGCCTTCGCCGCAGACCAGACCCCAGCGGGGCTGGTCCCCGTCGCCAGCCCCCACCGCCACCTCGACCCGCCCCTCGAAGCGGCTCCGGCCCCCGCTCAGCCGAATCTGCAGAGAAAGGCAGTGGCAGCATCATCACCATCACAGGTGATGCTTCCCCTGGACTCCAGGACCGTCCCCAGTCCCTGTTCTGCGCTGCAGGGATGGGGAAGCCAGGAACTGAGCAGAGCCAAGCACAGCTTTAGTCGGCAGGGAACTCGGCAAAACTGGCGGATTTGGGGACAAGAAATCGCTTGTGAGTTTGGGAATTGTTTCACCAGTGCGGGGAAAACAGTTCATTTTGAAATGGCATCATTTCAGAAATGACATCATAAAGATCTTTTAAAAAGCTCAAAATGGATGAAACAATGGGCCAGGGCAAACAGGAACAAGCAGCTCCGTTTGTTTGTTTCATCATAGGAAAAAAAAATCTCTCTTGGTTGGCCCACAGTGATTTTTTTTCTGGTGTTTCTGTTGGGGAGTGGGCACAGGCTGGCAGCAGGAAAAGCAGCAGGGAGCAGCTGCCCCACACTTCTCCTCACATAGCAGCACCCACAGAGCACCCAGAGCCCCCACAACCTCCCCTCCACGCCCTCCTCACAGGGGCTCCCACCCACAAAATCCCTGAGCTCTAAGGGCAGCCCTTGCCCCAGAGCAGGGAGAAATGTGTGGGGTACAGAGGAGGAGAGATGAGGGTCCCGTGGATGCTGTGGGCCTTTCCCAACACCCCACTCTGAGAGTGGGGCTCTGCTGGGAGCCCCATGGAGCCAGCAGCCCCCCATGGTGCGCACCAGGTTCTCGTAGCCCATGTAGGGGATGTTGCAGCGAACAGCTGCATCCTCTGAGTGCTTGCAGTCCTCCTGTGTGATGTTCCTGAAGGGGCAGTTCCACAGGGACTTCTCGGTGCCCCGGCACTGCACCTCGTTCAGGTGGATGGGGCCCGTCCCTGCCGGATGACAGCAGAAATCAGGGATGCCCAGGGTCCCCAAGGCTGCCCTCTCTTTTTGGCAGGTCTGAGGGAGTTGGACACTCCAGCCTCCAGAGCTGCTGCCTGGGGCAGTGTGGTTGAGTGGCTGTGATCCCATTGGGATGCTCCATGTGCATCCAGCAGCCCAGTGCACACAGAATTCACAGAATGACTGGGTTGGAAGAGACCTTCAAGATCATCGAGTCCAACCCATGTCCTAACACCTCAACTAGACCATGGCACCGAGTGCCACATCCAGTCTTTTTTTAAACACATCCAGGGATGGTGACTCCACCACCTCCCTGGGCAGACCATTCCAGTACTTCATCACTCTTTCCGTGAAAAACCTTTTCCTAGTATCTAACCTATATTTCCCTTGGCACAGCTTGAGACTGTGTCCTTTCATTCTGACAGTTGCTGCCTGGTGAAAGAGACCAACCCCACCTGACCACAACCACCTTTCAGGGAGCTGTAGAGAGTGATAAGGTCACCCGAGTCTCCTTTTCTCTAGGCTGAACACCCCCAGCTCCCTCAGCCGTTCCTGACAGGGTTTGTGTTCCAAGCCCCTCACCAGCCTCGTTGCCTCCTCTGGATGTGCTCAAGTGTCTCAAGGTCCTTCCTAAACTGAGGGGCCCAGAACTGGACATAGCACTCAAGGTGTGGCCTCACCAGTGCTGAGCACAGGGGAAGAATGAAATCCCTGCTCCTGCTGGCCACACTGTTCCTCATATAGGCCAGGATGCCATAAGCCAATGGCTTGGCCACTAATGCACACTGCTGGCTCATGTTCACAGGACACCCTAGCCAAACAAAGCCTGGATAAATGCCTCACCCACCGCTCCAGGAGGGGATGCCTGGCCCCTCTGCCCCGGCAGTCTCACCTTGCCCCATGCGTGCCCCGGTGAGAGCCTCCTTGGCGCTGCCAAAGCCCAGCTCGCGGCACACGACGCTGGCCGACTGCAGGTTCCAGCGGTCGTCACAGATCGTGCCCCACTCGCTGCTCCTGAGCACCTCAACACGGCCCTCGCCGACCCTGGCACCGCCCTTCAGCCGGATCCGGGGCTGTGGGAGCAGGGACAGGTGTGGGACAGTGTGGAATGGCACGACACAGTGCTGGCCACAACTCCTGGGATGTGCAGGGACAGGACACCGCTCCCAGCTCCTGCTCCGGAGCGGGTCACCCAGCAACCCGGCACAGCCCAGGGGACAGAGACTGGCTGTGGGCCACCACAGGACTTGTCCCCTTCCCTGCAGGGCTCACCTGGCCCTGCTGCTGCTGGCGCTGTTTCTTCTTGTGGGCGTTGCCAGTGGCGAAGAGGGGCCCGGGCACACAGCTGACCACAGCAGGCATGCCGGCCCCGCAGGCTGCTGAGGAGTTGCCCCGGTAGAACTCGAAGGAGCACATGGACAGGTGCACCTCTGTCCCCGTGCAGGACACCGAGTGCAGGCGGTAGTTGAGCTGCTGCCGCTCCGTGAAGAGCCTGGGAGGGGAGAGGAGCCCTGAGCCACGGCCAGCGTGGCCAGTGGCAGTGGAGGTGTCACCAGCCACTCTGCCTGCAGCTGCGTGCGCTGGCTGTGCCTTGCCCTGTCCCCAGGGTGACACACAGCGCCTCCAGGCACCCACCCCTTGCCAACTGCTTGTCCCACACCCCCAGCAGCACAGGGACACACGTGGGGACACGCTCAGATCTGGTGGGACTGCACGAGGCTCCTGTCTCTGGCTCTCCACTGGAGCCATTTACCTCTTCTTGAGCCCTACGTCCTCCCTGCGCTTTTGTTTAGGCTGAGATTTGGAGGCCAGCCTGGAAAATAGAAAACAACCATCACGAAGCCCAGTGCCTCAGGCTGTCACCTCTGCCCGCAGCAGTGACACAGGAAGCACAGCTTGGCTTCACTAGAGGCTGAACTGGGCACCTTGGCCCCCAGGAAGACTCATGTGCATCCCCTTTGTGTCACACCGGGGTGCAACAGCATCATGTGCAGCCAGCAGTGTGACACAGCCACACTCCGCAGCAATGATGAAGTTTCCTGCATGCATCCCACCAGGAAACTGCTGGATGCAGCCACACCCTGCTCTGCCTTGTCACACGGCAAAAGATCAAACACCAGCAGCCACCATTTGATCGGTCAGGTGTGGGTGAGGTGTGTCTGTGTCCTCATCCAGATACCATGCCACCACTGTGTCCCCAAGGTGCAGGACACCTGGCAAGCAGTATCAAGCAAGCAGCACAGGCAGCCCCAGAGTGCTTGCCCTCGGGCCATGGGGCACGGTGGGACTTGCTGCAGGCTGGCAAAGACCTGCTGCCAGCGAGGGAAGCAGCCCTGGCACAGGCTGAGCCTTGAGGGGAAGCTGCCTGGGGCTCAGCACACACAAGGTGCAATCCCAACATCCTCAAATGCTTGCTTCCCTCAGGAAGGAAGATGCTGAGCAGAGCCAAAACCTCAGAGCCTACAAGGAGTGAAGACCTGAGTGCCCCAAAGAGGGCAGGGGACTGACAGCCCCAGGCACCAGACAGAACCAAGCCTGGCCACTGTCCCCAAAGGCCAGCACAGGTTGGTGTCAGTCTGCACAGCCCAGCAAGCCCCAGGACACAGCACAGGGCTGGGAGTGAGACAGCCAGAGGGCATCAGTGCCCATTCCCACTCAGGAAACCACATCTGGATCCTGCACCTGGATCTGGGTCCCCAGGACAAGAAGACGTCATGTATGTGGTGTGAGTCCCAGGGAGAGCAGCAAGACAGAGGTGTGGGAGAAGATGGGGAGGTGGGACTGTTCCAGCCAGGGCTGAGGTGGGAGCTGTGAGGATCCTGGCTCTTCCAGCAGGGAGGGAAGAGCACAAGAGAAAAGAGGCATGACTGACAACAAGAGGATCAGGCTCACGGTAAAGGAAACCTTTTGTCCAGAGGGCTGTTCCATGGAGCAGAAACCACAGGGCTGCAGAATTTCCATCCTTGGAAGGTTTCAGAAGCCAGCTGGATGAAGTCCTGGGTTTAACCCACAGCTGGCTCTGCTCCACACAGGGAGCTAGACCAGGACTCCCAGAGGTCCCTTCCAGCCTGGATTAGCCTGTGCCTTCATACGACTGTGGCTGTGCAGCCCCAGATTTATCAGCCCCCACAAAACAGCGTGGCTCTCTGGAGCCAGTTCCTGCTCGGGTAGAGGGACAGGACTGCAGCCTCATGGAGACACAAAACATCTCCCCCAGTGCTGCAGGGGAAGGACCTGCTCGCTGGGAAAGGGGCAGTCAGCACCAAACCAGCGAGGAAACAGCACATTGGAGCAAACAGGATCTTCAGGTGGGGGTTGAGGAAACCCATGGGATGAGCCTGCCTGAATTCCCATCACCAGCTGCAGGAGCTGGCAAGGATGACTGCTGGGGACACAGTCCTGGGAGTGCCACAATGAAGAGCTCACAGTGGGTATAGGGCATATTCAACACGAGGAAAGGTGGTAGGACTGGGGCAGAGCATCGTGGCAGGGGGCTCAGGAAAGAGCTCAGAGAAGATGGGCTCTGCTCATTGTATCCACCAACAAATCCAGCAGCAGGATTCAGGGATGGAGGGAAAAGGCAGCCAGACCATCCCCTGGCCTTGGCAGAAAGGCAGCAAGAGTGGGTGGGCAGAGGATGCAAGAGACCCCAGGCAGAGATGGCACTCGGGGCAGGACCTGCCACACTGTGCCCATCAGCAGTGCTGAGCACGGGCTCTGGTGTCCACACGAGCCCATCCTGCAGGGAATGGAGGGGTGCACAGCCTTTCCAGTGTCCCCACTGCTGCTTTCTGCAGAAAGCAGTCCATTTCCATAGCCCTTCCTCCCCATCTGCCAGGAGAGACAGCTCTGCTCCGAGGCCTCCTGCTCCCCTCCCAGGGTGCCAGTACTCCTGCCTGGTGTGCAGGACAGGGCTGCTCTGCCTGGAGCATGACCAGCCCGGGAGGGAGATCGTCTCTCGTGGGGAATGGGGGACCCCAGCATGCACAGGCAGGTTCCCTGGGGTGAGGTTTGTCCTACTGGGCCAGCACAGCCCAAGCCTTCAGTCTGCTCCGTCCGGATCTGTTTGTGCCCAGATCCATCCTGACAGCAGAGACTGGTGGGGCAGGACAGCCCAGCTCTGCCACGGCTCAGCAGATGGGGCACCCTGGCCCCTTACCTGCTGCCCAGCCTCGGGCTGGGGCCCTTCATCCTGGCTGCTCGCTTCAGCCTCCTGTGGAGCAACACCAGAGCTGCCTGCTCAGGGCACACACAGTGCCAGGCACGGCCTGTCCATGCTCCTCACTCAAGCCATGGTGTGGCTGGAGCATCCCCTGATGGCTGCAAACCTCCCCTTGGGATGGGGACACCACTGCCAGGCAGCAAAAGCGCTCCCCTTGGAGTGGCCTCTGCTGTAGTGTGTGTGGTAGGGGGCTAGCCATGGCCCCCCAACCAGCCCACGGCCCCCAGCCTGCTTAGCAAGAGTCCAGATGGCCAGCTGGGGCTTGGACTGGCGAGCAGCAGGGTGGGAGGGATTTTAGGAGCCACAACACCCAACAGCACAACCTCTACTGCCCCCCAGCACTACCCCACACCCCTGGCACCATCCCCAGCCCAGTGCCCCTGTCTCTGTGGGCTCCCTGACGGCCTCACTCACTTGTAGAAGTTCCTGTTGACTTTCTTCTCTGCCGGGAAGCCCATCATGCCACAGATGACGCGGCTGTTGTGGCTGTTCCAGCCCTGGTCGCAGATCTGTGCCCAGCTGTCCTTGTAGCGCACCTCCACGATGCCCTCTGTCACCGGCAGCTGCCGCCGCCCCCCGGACACCACCGGCCGCAGCCGCACCTCCTCCACGTGGCTCTGCTCCGTCTGCAGGGATCAGGTCAGCCCCAGCTCAAATTACAACCCATCACCCCTCCTGCTGCCAGCCCACTCCCAGGGAATCTCCAAGGATGCAGGAGAGGGGTACCCAGTCACAGGTGGGGCACAGGGACAGCCAGTCCTGCATTCCTGCTGGCCACATCTGACGGCCCTGGGCAGCCAAGGATTGAACCTCATCCAGAGAACTCAGTGCCTCTTGTCCCCTTGGGTCCCCAGGTGCATCTCTGGGGAGCACAACCAGGAAAGCCAGTGCTGCTCTCCTGCACCCCCAGGGAGAGTTCCCAGATTGCCCCACACCCTGTGGCATTCTGGACATCACCAGCTGCTCATTCTGGCCAGCAGCTTCCTCACCTCGATGACATTGGAGTCCTTGAAGCCTGGAATGCGTTCATCCTTGCAGACAACACCTGCATCTTCCTCGTGGCTGCAGTCACTGTTCCCCCAGCCCCGGTGTTTGCAGTCCCCGATGCTCTTCTCACTTCCAGCACAGTTCACATTGTCCAGCCAGATCCGCCCTGCCAGACACAGCCTAGGGGTGAGGGGGAGCCAAGCATGCCCTGGGAACAGGGAAGGTGCCCACAGAGCATGGCCAGGTGATGCCTAGAGGAGCTGGAACAGAGGCTACACAGAGTTAAGGGGAATAAAATGGATATTTATTGAGAGGCCTTCAAAGGCCACACCTGGCAGTGCCAGCACCACAGTCGTGGCCCTTGCCTGCATGGTTTTAAGATGGAAGCAAAAGAAGGTTTGGTCATGAGATCTCACACCTTTATAGGTTTTAGTCCATTTGCATGCAGGAGTCAATTGTCCAATTAATAGTCACAAATCGTGAAGTTTCATCCTTTTTGCTTGCCTGCTTGCCCACCCTCCTCTTTTCACATTGCTTATGCTTAGGGCCTGAAGTTTGAAGAAATTGTCCTTGAGTCCTTAGCTGGACTAGGACTGTTTTGTCTTCACTGCCCAAGCACAACAGAAAAGCACACCTGAGCAGAATAGAAAAACTTAAAACTTAAGGCATCACAGGGACCACAAAGCTGAGGCCAGTGAAATGCCAAGAGTAAAGTTCTGGGTGGGAGATCTGCAGATGGGGATCTCCACCTCCCCAAGGGGCTGCTCTGACAGACAGAGAGCTCCCACATGAGCAGAGACGAGCACACAATCACTGCAGGACACTCCTTGCTGACCTGTCAGGGCACCCACCCCGCCCCAGGCAGTGTGCCAGGGACATGCTGTGCCCACCACCCCTCTCTTACCGACTCCTTTGCCGTACTTGGCGCTGTGAGCCCAGCCGGTGGCAGCCACGAAGCCGAGGTGCCGGCACAGCACGTGAGCGTTGCCCAGCGTGAAGTCGTCGTCGCAGATGGTGCCCCACTCGTCGTTGTAGAAGACCTCGACTCGGCCCTCGTTGTGCTTTCGGGGGTACCCGGCCAGGCGGAACCTCAGCTGGGGCCCGGGGGGGTGTGTGGGGCTCGGGGGGGTGGGCTGGGCACTGCCCACCCACAGCCAGGAGCTGCCCAGCAGAACCAGCAGCTCTGGCCATGCCCATGAGCCACAGCCACCCATGGCAGTGGGACCCTGTAGGGACAGACAGGGTCAGGGTTGTTGGGAAGGACGAGAATTTAGCAGAGGAGTTTTGCAGATATACAAAAGGTTCTATAGGAATGAAAGCAAGTTTTGATAGAGAAAAAAAGAATTGCTGAGCCAGTCTTACTAGGTAACTAGAAGGCAAAGAGCAAGTGAGCTGGAAGAGGCTTTTACGGCTTAAAGCAAAGGATAAACCCACCTCAAACAAAAGATGTTTCTACTAAACAAAAGGATTTTCACAGGCAAACAAGAAAGCCAATGTTGCAAGTAGAGAAAAGATCTCAGAAATTTCCACTGCAGAACAAGTCCCAAAGTTTAACATATGACTACTAACTCTGGTAATTGGCTAGTCACTAACATAATACGGTAACTTTAGCAGTTTGGATAGGTTGTATGTGAATGTAAAAGGTATTGTGTATGATGTATGATGTTAGTCATGTATTAAGATGCTCTGTAATAAAAGGTATATAATGCATTGTATCCAGAACTAGAGGAGCTTCAGGACACATGGCTTGCCTACAGCCAGCAGCTCTGGGCTCACCCACGACCCTCAACTGCTGTAACCTTGTCTATGCAATAAACAGAATTTTAAGAGCTGGCTGAAAGCCTCTGTCTCTCCATCAGGCTCTTACAAGAGCTGGATTTGAGGTGGAACACCAGCATCACCATCCATTATCCCCATCCAGCATCTCCATCCAGCACCCCTATCCAGTACATCCATCCAGCACCCCCCTCCAGCCCCCCTGCCCAGCCCTGTGCTGGCTAAATCCCCTGCCCAGTGCCAGCACAGCCATGTGCCTTGTCCTGACCAGAGTGTCTCTGCACTGGCACTGCACCCCTGGGGCTGTCAGGGACCTGCCCAATGTCCCTTTCCCCTGTCCCCCTCTGCCAGCAGTCCCTGCTGAGCTCCCACTGTGCTGTCCAAAGGCCAGTGAGGGCAGATGGGCACAGGGGTGTGCACGCCCCCAGAGAGGTGAATGGAAAGAAGGGGATGAGCTGCCAGAGCTGAGGGAGCTGGAACAGGCTCAGGGCACAGGGAAAGCCCATCTGGACCAGCCAGGAGCTCGATCCAGCAGGAGCAGGGAACGGCTGCTGGCTGAGGGGATTCCAGCCCACGCTCTGCCCTCTGTGACAAGCGAGGCAGGCATTCCTCTGTGCCGCGTTCCTCCATTCCTCCGACAATATTTGTGGCTCCCTGAATACCTGAGGGAGATGTGGTATTCCTGCGCCAGTCCCACGGCAAACAATAGTGAAAACCCTTCTCTGTGAGCCTCCCTCCCCTCCCAGTGTGCAATTCCCATGGATCATGTAGCTCAGGAGCTGCATTTCTACACGGGTGGTGTTGCCAAGCTCTGACTGATGCTGGCCCACGACCACCAGCATGGCCACTTGCCCACCTCCCCGTCCACTGCAGCCTGGTGCCACCATCCCTGCCAGTCCCTTCCACGGTGGGAAAGCATTCCCCCAAAACACCCCCAGGGCATCCCCCCAGCAGCATGTCTCTGTCTCCAAGTCTCCCCTGAGCATAGATCCTGCCCACTGCACTCACACAGACCATGCTTGCCATTAGAAAAACATTAAAAGGAACAAATTTTGGCTTTCCTGGGGTGATTTAAAAATCACCATATTTAGCTGCAGTGTCACAGAGAAAGGGAAACAAACTCAAACCCCATGCAGAGCTGGGGGCTGGCACGGCTGCTCCACATCCCCATGAGCCTCCAGGACAGGATTTTCAGAGAGGAATCAGCCCCATTCCTGCTTGAGTCACTTTTCCAGATGATGAGGACCTGGCCCACACTCCAGCCTCTTGAGAATGCCTCCTGGGCCAAGGCAAGGAAGAACCAGGATAGTGCCCGGTGCCAGCGCCTTTTCCACACCCGTAACACCAACAGAAGCCTCCATAGGGTCCAGCCCTGCTGCCTGCCCGCCCCTTTGGGCACACATCACATTGGAGGTGCCACCAGGAGCAGTGAGAGCCTCGGGATGAACCTGGTGCCTGCAGAGATGCTCAGGAAGAGAGTGAGGAGTAACAAGCAGCAGCACTGCTGGTCCAGTTCTACACCAGACACAGTGGTGGGAATGACTGGGCATGGCACTCAGTATTCTGGTCTGGCTGAAAAGTGGGGATTGGTCACAGGTTGGACTCAATGACCCTGGAGGTGTTTTCCAACCCTATAATTCTATGAAGCACATCACTTCCCTTTGGAGCAACCACATCAGTGTGGGTCTGGCTCTCTCCTCTATCACAACTGAGGCACAGGGGACACCACAGAGCTGGTGGGGACATGGTCCAGGCAGCTGGGAGCCCTGGGGTTGGTGGGAGCCAGCTCTGGGCTCCTGGTGCCTCAGCTGCCTGCTCTGTGAGAACAGCAGAGCTCAGCAGGACGTGTGTTTGTGGGCAGACAGCAGGGAAATGCTCTGCTGAACCTTTTACCCAGCCAGCAGGAAGGAAGGGTGAGTGCAAAGGGTCACCCCAGCCCTGCCAGTGGCTTAGGAAAGGGAATCTCTGGGCTTGGAATGGGAATTCTCCATCCTCATCTCCACCAAGCAGCGAAGGGATGAGTTTGCCATCTCACAGCAGTAACAAAACTTCTTATTCCACCCCTGCGTCACTGAAGGGACATTGCCCTGCCCCGAGGAAAGGCTGTAAACCCTCAGAGCTGTCCTGACACCCAAATGTGAGTCCCCTCAGTGCTACCTGTAACACACCTTGGGGTATGTTTCCTCAGGGAAAGGTGGAGTGCACAAGGATTGGAGCTTCCCCAGCACTCCTGAGCGAGCAGGATGCTCTGCTGTGGAACTGGGCAGTTTCACAACGGGGTCAGTACAACCCTAAAGGACAGCAGCACAATTAATGCCAATCTCCATGGTCCAGCAGAAATAGCCCGTGTCAGGAAGCAGGAATGGCCTTTTATGAGATCACAGGTTCTGTTAATTGGAGTAACTGTGTTGATCTAACAGGCTGAGACTGGAAGGCATTCAATTCATCTTGCACCACCTTTTAATGAATAATTAGCACTCAACAAAATCAGTGCACCTTCTCCTAAGTGGATTAAAACTGGTCACCTGCTGGAACTAAAATGTGGTTACATGGGGAAGTCACCACTCTGTGGGCTTTTTGGTGAGGATCACATGCTTTTCAAAGCAAAACTCTGCCAGGAGGAGGAAAAAGTACCTTCCTGGTACAGACTGCAGAGACAGAAATGAGGGGAAACAGAGATGGGAATAGGGATAGCCTGGTAAATCAGCATTGTGCAGCCTACATCCTTGGTTACAAGGAAAATTTAAATCTGTGCATTGAGAAAAAAAACACAGAGGACCAGAGACCAGAGCACGGCACCTGAAAAGTGCTTGGGCTTTGTGCAGCAAATCATTGATTCCCCTCTGAGCTTCATCAGTGTGACCTCCAGGGTCTGTAATCCCTGCTCCTGGGTCCTGCTTCAGCTCTGCTCCAGCATCTCTCATCCCCACCGTGCTTCCTCTGCCCTGGGACCTCAGCTCTGCCACTCACCTCACAGTTTCCCAGTGACATTCCCAGCTGAGTTCTGTGCGGCCAAAGCTTTTTTCCATGCCCAGCCCAGGAGAGCTGCCATGTGAGCTCCCTGCAGCACAGCACGGCTCCTTCCCCATTCCTGTACCACCTCCCTCTCCGAACACGCTCCGTGTCCGTGTCCCAGGCAGTCAGGCTAACAGGGCTCTCATTGTCCACATCACTTTTTCCGTTCTCTGAGGCACAAGCCGTGCGTTTGCTCCTCTCCTGCTGCCCGGCTGCTCGTTCTGCTCGCAGGCTTTGCTCCAGCCCTGCCTGCTGCTCTGGATGAGGAGCCCACCCCAGCATCCCAACCATCCTGCTGTCAGCTCCAGCCAGGGACAGTCTCCTCTCGGACCTCTTGTGGCATTCTGGATGTGCTTGTGGCACTCTGGATGTGCTGCCCCGGGCACAGATGCTCAGCAGAACTCCACTGCAAGGCTAAAGGGCTCTGGAGGACGGGCTGGCTGGAGCAAATGCTGGGCGTGGGAGCCGGGAAGCAGCCCAGGTCCTTGCCACTGCCTGGGAAACCTCAGGAATGTCCCAGCCGGGTGTGCACGAGGCCTGAGCCACATCCCAGCCTGCAGCTCAGCTGGCACTGGTGGTGGGGTGTCTGAGAGTAGTGCACAGTCAAAATCCTGGGGCTCCCTCCAGTCCTCAGTCTCAGCTCTGTGCTGCTGAGGTTGGCATGGGTGAGAGGATCCTTCAGGGCAAGGGACAGCCCCACATGGCACTGCTCAAACTGCTCCCATGCCAGCCCACTGGCTCTGCTTGTCTCAGTGGGTGACAGAGTCACCCTGACAGGGCCTACAGCCCTTATGGCCAGGCACTGTCCCCATCATTGCTCTGCATCCTGCACAGGGGCTGCCCCTTCCAGAAGGGTCAGCTGTGCTGGTGGGGGGGTGCCCCGAGCCCAGGACTGTTCAAATCACTTCAGCACTCACTGGGCATACAGCAGCACATCAGTGTGCCCCACCAAAACCCCAGGGAACAGCCAACAGAGCTCGGGAAGGGGCAGCTCCTGGTGAGGCAGATCCTCGGGTAACTCCGTGTATTTGATCAGCACGGGGCATCCCTGCAGCACAGGGATGACATCCCAAGCCACAGCAGCAGGGAAGAGCCAGGCCACAGAGGCCCCTCAGGGACATGCTCGCACAGCAGCAGCCTTGGACAAACCCACATGGAGCATCCCAGGCACTGACAACTGGGAGGACTCAGAGAAGAGCAGCACAAGAGACCGAGGACCTGGGAAACCCGCCAGCACAAGGGAGAGGAAGCTCGCTCTGTTTATCCTTCCTTGAGAAGGTTAAGGGGTGACACAGTCACTCTCTGTTGATGTCCCATGCCAGGATATCCCTGAGAGCACGGGGTCACGTCCACAGCAGTCGGGGCAGGAGAAGGTCTGGTGAATCCCATGGCTTCAGGGCTCCATCCCTCCCCTTCTCCCCAGGGCCCCCTCGCACATGGCCCAGCGCTGGCCCCTTTCGCAATCCGGCCGCCTGCATGGGCTGCTCTGCTTTTCCAGCTTCCCGGCAGCCCTGGAGTGCTGGGATCTCACAAAGCAGGGGAGCCCTGACACCCCCACCCTGCTCAGACTGGGTCAGAGCTCCGGGGTAAGCACCACCAGGGTCTGGAAGTTCCACAAACGGGTCCCAGAAGCACCAGGAAGCAGCCCAGGGTCACCATAGGAATTCCCTGGCAGGATTGATGTCGCTCCCAAAACTACAACCTCCTGTGACTGGGAGCTCACTGCCCCTCGCTGTCCGAAGGGAGGGTGTGTCCCCCTGCCACCCACTGTGTGTCCCCATCCCAGGCAGGGACAGGGACCCTGCTGCAGAACGGACCTCGGGGTGTCAGCAGGGACAAAACATTGTCTGGGGCTGGGGCTGCACTTCCCCTCCCCTTACAACTCCAGGGTCCAGCCCCTTTGGGCTATGTGATGTCCCCATGTCCTGCTGCCACCCCCTAAGGCAGAGCAGGTCACAGCACAGCTCCGTGCAGCTCCTACCCCCACCCAGCCTCCCCAGGACACAGCAGGGCTCTCAGCTCTGCTCTGAGCTGTCCCGGGCTCGGGAGAGGCAGCCCTGGGGGAGCCAGATGCCGGCAGGAGGGAAAGACCTCGGAGGAATGCGCAAACATCAGCCATCCCCACGGGCTGAGGGGCGGGCAGCGGGGCTGGGGGGCTGCTGGTGGGGCTGCTGGTGGGGCTGGGGTCCCAGGCACCCTGGAGCAGGGAGCCAGCCGTCCTGGACCTGCTGGAGACGGGATCGGCTCAGCTGCGGGCTCCTCGGAGAGCAGCTGGGAAGGCGAGAAGCCAGCCGCGAACAATCACCCCTTCCCTTCCAGCGCCGCCAGCCCTCCCGCCCCACATCCCTCCATCCATCCATCCTCTCTCTTCCATGAGCTACGGCAAGTCCGGTCTTCATGGAAATCCTGAGTCCCCAGGTGCAGCTCTGTCCGCAGCCCACACGCTTTGGGGTGCGGTACAGCCCCGAACGGGCACCACAGCCCCGAACCGGCACCACAGCCCCGAACCGGCACCACAGCCCCGCCGGGTCCGCTTCCCGTGGGACACCCGCGCTGCTCGCCCCGGTCACGCTGCCTCCGGGAGCCGTGCCGAACCGAACCGAACCGAGCCGTAATGCGCCGTGCCGAGCTGTGCCGAACCGAACACAACCCAGCCGAACCGAGCCGTACCAAGCTCCGCAGTGCCGTGCCGAACCGAGCCGTACCGTGCCGAACCAAGCTGTGCCGTGCCGAGCCGTGCAGTGCCCTATCGTATCCTGCCGTGCCGAGCCGAGCAATTTCGGTCGGTGCCGCCGCGCTCCGCCCCGGCCCGCCCCGCGCCGTGTCCGTGTCCGGGGCCGCCCCGCAGCCCCGGCTCGCTCCCAGCGGTCCCGGCCCCGCCACCGGCACGGTCCGAACGGGCCCGAGCCCCCGGCCCGCCGCCCCGCCATGGGGCCGGCTCCAGCCCCCGCCCCGCCCGGGCTCGGCTCCAGGGACCGAGCCGCGGGAGCTGCCAGCCCAGCTCTCCCTCCCGGGGTTTTGGCGATCCCGACCCCACCCAGCCGAGCCCTCGCTCCGGGAGTTTTGGCCATCACGACCCCACCCAGCCGAGCTCTCGCTCCGGGGGTTTTGGCCGTCCCGACACCACCCAGCCCTCTCCTCACCTCCGAAGGGCAAGAGGGAAACAGCCAGGAATGGTTTGCCCCTGGCTGCCCTTTTCCAGTGGCTGCAGAGGGGTGGCTGGACAGATCTCCCCCACCTTAGTCATCCTGCCTGTCCTGGGCAGGCTGCGGTCCCCAAACCCCCTGATCCTGAAGGTCCCATCCCGCAGGAAAGCCCTACAGGGCTGGGGCCGTGAACTCACATTGTCAGTGGCTGGAGCAGCTGGGATGTGAGGAGAGCTGCTTTGTTTGAGGGGACACAAGAGCGACTGTAGCGACAGCCAGTGTGAGATGTGTGAGAGTGCATGAGGGTGTGAGAGGGATCTGCTGGCACCCCAACACTTTCCCCCAAGAAACGAGGCATGGTGAGAGCCCAGCAAACGCTTTATTGCCAAGGACAGCGCTTCCCTCAGGCCCCAGGCACAGAAATAGAGGCTGCCTCACTGCATCCCATACCGGATCAATCCATACAGACAAGCAGGTCCTTAGTGCTGAGAGCCAGCCCCAGCACTGGCTGTCTCGGGCTACAACAGGGGATGGAGAGAGCTGGACAGCCCAGCTTGCCTGATAGGGACACTCCCGTAGCACTAAGGCACCGTGCTGTGCTCCAGGACCACAAACCCCAACGCTGCCCATGGGCTCCTGCAGGCCTGAGGGTCTGCAGACAGCCTGGCTCCCCAGCAAAGGTGGAGGGTACCCAGCAAACAGGAACAGTCGGGGTGGCACAGAGGTGGCCAAATCCAGTGAGTATCAGAAATAGCTCTCTGCTGCCCAGGTACCTCACAGCCCTGCACACATCCCAGTGACATCCTGCTCACCCCCATGTCCCTTCTCATGTGTACCTGGCCTGCCCGAGGTGCCCCTCTGCTCCTGCTGCCTCAGGCCGATGCTGCGTGGGATGGGGAGTTCAGCCTGGCCTGGGGAGCCAGCCTGGCCTGGGGCACTGCCTCCCTGTGCCCATCAGAGGAGACGTCCCAGGAGCTGAGAGCCAGGAGAGCTGCCCCAGGCCACCGGCAGGGCGACAAAGCCCAGCTTGCTGTAGAAGCTCAGCTGCTGCCGGTCGGCATCACTGACCTGGCAGAACACTCCCCGTGAGCCTGGAAGGGAGGGGAGAGGTCAGGGCACTGGGACCCCAGTGCTGGGACTGGGGGCACAGTGATAGGGACCCCCTCCATAAGGGGATCGGTCTATCCCTTGCCCCTTTGTCACAGAGTGCCCCTGTGATGTCCTGAGACACAGATCCACGTCCCCCAGTGCAAGGGGAGGGGACAGTGCCTAGCAGCACTGTCAGACTGCACCAGAGAGGGGACAGCTCCCAGCTCTGCCGTGTGAGGGAGTGTTGGGATGGGGTTGTGCTGGATGAAGGGCCAGCACTCGGAGGTCATGCTCACCGTTGGCCCTGAGTGCACTCAGCAGGCAGAGGGCCAGGCTGCGGCTGGCCCCCACGTCCAGCACACGAGGGGCTGTGCCCAGCTGTACCAGGGAGGGGAAGCGCCTCAGCACAGGCTGGGGCACTGCCAGTGGCTCTGTGTGGAAGAAGAGCACTGCTTCCTCCAGGGCATCCTGCAGAAGACAAGCACAAGTGAGGGAACCCCCTCCACCTCTCCCATCCTAGCTCGCCTCTGCTCCAGGTGTCCTCTCACCTGTCCCAGAGCTGAGCCCCCCGTGCCCAGGTCTGGGGGGTATTTGTGTCTTATGGCTGGCAGCCAGCTGCTGTCTCGCTTCTGCAGGAAGCCTTCGGCGTGGAGCGCTCCAGCTGCGTAGCCACACGGGCCACCCTCATCCTCCAGCACAAAGGTGTACTCAGGGCTCAGGCTGAGGAAGCTGCCCAGGAGCCTGCCAGGCAGAGCAGGAACATGGCCGAGCTGAGTCTGGAGCCCCTGGGAAACCTCAGAGCAGCCTCCTCCTTCATGCACCCAGCACCCACTGACCACCCCTTTGAGACCCTCAGCCAAGGGGAGCCATTGCAGCCTCCAGCATCCAGGCTGGACATCCACAACGCTGGCTGCCATGACCCTGCTGGACATCAGCATGGGGATGTCTCTCTCTGTCCCTCCCAGTGAGATGGGGCAGCGCTGGTCCCCACAGGGATGCCAAGAGAGGCCAATGTCTCACTCCCCAGCCCTGCACCACATGTCCAGACTCGACATAGCCTGGCCAGTGGGAGCCTCAGAGGGGCCACATCTCACCTGTCACCGAGGAGATCTGGGTGGGCCACGAGGATCTCTGCCACTTTGGGATCACAGTCCAAACTCTCCCGGCACATGCGGTAAAGCTCTCCCTGGAAGACCCGGATCCATGTCAGCCCTGGCTGTGCCTGCTGTGCCACAATGCCAGCCACCACCTTCTGCTGGCCTCGGGCTCATCGCCACAGCACAGCCAGCCTTCAAACCAGAAATTGCCATTCCGGTCAGGCATCCTGAGAGCAGCCACTGCAGAGACAGCCCCAGGCTGGAGCGTGCTCAGAGCAGCCAGAACGGCACCAAAAACAACCCCGAAACTCAGGTCTCCAGAGAGCCTGAGCACAGCAGGACATCCCTAAATGTCCTGTCTTGGTCACAGTTGAGTTTGCTGCTGCAAACATTCTGATAAAAGCCTTGCTCCTGATCACCCAACAACAGGGGCAGGACCATGCCCTGCTGTGCCTGTTCCTGCAACGGGCTGATGGGCTCAGCTGGCTTTTCCTCTCAGAGTTTCACTGGACACAGACGTTGTTGTTGTCAAGGTTCAGCCTGAGCAGATGAGCTGCACTCTGTGGTGGCTGGATTTGTGGTGTTAACCTTTCCTCGAGCTGGAGAGGAGCAGGGCGAGGGAGAAGGGTGCTCGCTGCAGGTACATGGGAAACCTGGATTTGGCAGCACTTTAACATTTTGTCCCTCCATATCCAGATTCTCCCTTTCCCTCCCCATCCCATCGAGCTGCTGGGATATCAGGGGGCTGCCAACAGAAGTAGCTGACAGAAGCTCTCCAGGGAATCACCCCTTAAACTGGATGAGTGTTTGAAGAAGGGATTTGGAGATGGATCCCCACAGGCTGTGGCAGTGCCCAGAGCTGCAGACTGGTGAAGGCTGCAGGAGGTTGCCATCCAGACTTGTCCTGTTCTGGATTTTTCCTGACATCTGCTCACAGCCAGTGCTGGAGATCAGCACTGGGGCTGCTCTGGAGATCATCCACAACCTGGCAACTCTGCCCTGGTGCTGGTTTATCAGTGGCTGAAGGGGCTCCCTCTCCTGCTCTGCTGGAGAGAGATGGGTTTGCTGAGGCCACAGCACATTCTCCAGGCCAGAGTCTGACAGAGCTGCTCCAGGCCAGCTGGCTCTGAGCAGAGCTGGACCCAAGGACCCTCTCCACCTGTGTCACCCTACACTTGGGAGCTCAGCCTGGGTTCAGCAGCAGATGAACCCATAACTCGTCATTTTATGGGCAGCACAAGCCATGCAAAGGCTCTGGCAGGACACCCCTCCATGCCACGGCTCCCACCTTGTCCAGGGGTAGCAGTGGGCGCAGCAGGTACAGCTGGCTGGACGGGAAGAGTGGGGGTGGATGGTAGAAGAGGTCACAGCTGTTCCCCACGGGCAGCAGTGCCTGGAAGAGATACAGTCCATCAGTTCATCCTGGTTCCAAACCTTGTCCTGGAGGCAGCAGGTGAATGGCTCTGAGACTCCTGAAACCCTAGGAACCACAGTCCCGGGGCAGCTCTGCCTTCCCAAGTTTGCAGGATTGGGATACTGGCTTCCCCATGGCTCCTTCAGCCCCCACAGTAAGGGACACTCTCTCACCTGGAGTTCTCCAAAGAGGCCCCCACGACGTGCCCAGGGCTCAGCGTCCCTCCCCAGCAGGATTGGGGCAGTGATGCTCTGGCACCCTGGAAGCAGCAGGACACAGACACACATGAGGTGAATAAAAACCTGCTGGGCAGGGGGAGTTCAGCCTCTGCCATGCAGATCTCTGCTGTCACAGCTCCAAGGCCCTGCTGCCCAGCTGTGCAGCCCAGGATGGTGAGAATATGCCTTGCTGGCTGCTTCCTTAAGGAAGGGACTCAAGGCACACGGATCCTTCTCACATTGAACTTGGAGACCTCCTCAGGTTATCACCTGGTAGCAGTTCTTGGCTTGTAAGAAGTTACAAGGCTCACAGAGAAACCAAGGAGCCCTAAACCAGAGGAAAACTGTGCAAAGTGATGTACAGGCATTCAAAAAACTGCCCCACCTGTCACCCAAGGCATTACTGCTTCCAGAACCCTTTTTCCACACAGGTTAAGAGGTCTTTGGGATAAAAAGGCTGAGGAACCATATCCTAGAAATAGCCATTCCTTGTAGGCTCTGAGATATGGTGCAGATCTGCTCCCTCCCTGGCAGCAGTGCCTCATCCTGCCCTGGTGTGTTATTCCCAGTGCCATTCCTGTTCCACTCAGCAGGCAGAGTGTGGGGAAGGGCAGCCTGGTGGTGTGTGCTGGCTGCTGCTGTGGGGCTGGAAGTGATGGGGGGCAGCAGCCAGACCCCCTCACCCAGGTGGGTGAGCCAGGGCAGTGCCTGTACTTACAGCCAAAGCAGTTCCCCCAGGTGCCCTTGGGGTCAGGGTCGCAGAGGAGGTGGCCATCTGCAAAGGAGGCGAGGTGGTGAGCACAGGACACGGGTTAGCAGCAGGAAAAGTGTCAGGGAGAGGTGAGCTCCCAGGAGGGACCCTGGCACTACCAGCAGGACACTGGAACCCCAGATCTGGGTGAGTCCCAGCCACCTTCACCTCCTTTCTGGGGAAGCAGTGGATCCCCAGAGAACGAGCATCGGGTGTGCCCCTGTGGAGACCCAGGGGCCTGCCATGACCCTGCCTGCAGCCCTGCTCTGGAGTGATGTCCCTTGAATGAAATGTCCCTCGAATGGGCTGTGATTAGCTTATCAAAACCCTCCTGGAAGGATGCTCCTTAGGTTGGCACATCTTTTCTTACCATGGTGAGCTATCCCCCAAAGGTTTCAGTGATCCCACCATGCCCTAGTACCCATGTTAATCCTTTGCAACCCATTGCTCTTTCCCCCTTGGTACCACCCTTGCTTTCCCCCATAAAAACCCCAGTTTTCCCCCAGTTCTCTTAGGGAGCTGTCGTTCCTGGCTCCCTTCACAGAGCTGCTGGATGATAAAGGAATCTCTGTGGAATTTGCCATATGGACACTTCTGTCTCTCTGTCCCTGAGTCTGCCCGGGATGGCCTCGCAATCACGGATCAGAGCTGATCACTTTTGGCCACAGGCCATCACTTGCTGAGGCTTATCTGGTGGCTAGGAGACCTGCCAGAAGACCCCTAGAAGGCAGTCCCTTGCGAGACTCTCTGGGAAGTTTGGCGGCTTCCAAGGTGTGGAGCATCGGATTTCCACGGACCCCCCCTAGCAGCCAGCATGCCCCGGGGAAAGGAAAGGTGTGATGGGGGCTGCCAGGGGCTGCCAGGGCTGGCATCAGCCACGTACCCAGCCAGAGGACGAAGGCACAGGCTGCCAGCAGCATGTTGCGGATGTCCCACAGGTAGGGGTGCAGGTCGTAGAGCAGCGCCCGGCTGGCGGTGCTGACGAAGCGGCTGTGCAGGCGGCACGTCCGCGCACACAGCAGCTGGAAGGACTGAGCCCGGCCCCGCCACCGCGTGCCCTGGGGACACACCTGGTGTCAGCCACCTGGGGGACACGCGAGCCACCTTCCTGCAGCAGCACTAGGACAGGTCTTACCCCGCAGGGATCAGGCGCCGTGGGTGGGACCCCCACGCTGAGGCTGTTCGCCCGCAGCCACCGAAAATGCTCCAGGAGCTGCTGTGCCAGAGCCCCGTGGTGGTAGGGCAGGTAGAAGAGCTCCACCAGCATCCGCACCTCCTCCAGGGTCAGTGGCGCTGTAGGGCTGGACACGGCTTCCTCTGGGGTCAGTGGTGCTGTGGGGTTGGGTCTGGCTTCCTTTGGGGTCATCAGTGCCATAGGGCCAGACCCAGCCTCTTCTGGGGTCACCGGTGCTGTGAGGATGGTCCTGGACTCCTCTGGGGTCACCTGTGATGTGGGGCTGGTCCTGGCCTCCTTGGGGGTCATGGATCCAGACCCAGCCTCCTCTGGGGTCACAGGTGCCAGGGGGCTGGTCCTGGGCTCCTCTGGGGTCACCTGTGATGTGGGGCTGGTCCTGGCCTCCTTGGGGGTCATGGATCCAGACTCAGCCTCCTCCAGGGTCACTGGTGCCAGGGGGCTGGTCCTGGGCTCCTCTGGGGTCACCTGTGCTGTGGGGCTGGTCCTGGCCTCCTTGGGGGTCATGGATCCAGACTCAGCCTCCTCTGGGGTCACTGGTGCCAGGGGGCTGGTCCTGGACTCCTCTGGGGTCACCTGTGCTATGGGGCTGGTCCTGGCATCTTTGGGGGTCATGGATCCAGACCCAGCCTCCTCTGGGGTCACCTGTGCTGTGGGGCTGGTTGTGGCCTCCTTGGGGGTAAGTGGTGCTATGGGGCCAGACTCAGCCTCCTCTGGGGTCACTGGTGCCATAGGACCAGGGCTAGCATCAACCTCATCGATCAGTGGGGCTGGGGCACCAGGGGTGGCATCAGCCCCAGGTCCTGGGGGTGTCTGGGGCACATCAGTCCTGATGGCCTCAGGCTGGGTGCTGCTGGGAGACTGGACGGGGCTGCCATCCCCTGTCCTGGCATCACTGGTGGGCAGGGAAATGTTCTGACTGGTGTTGGCCCCATTGCTGGAGCTCATGGTGGAGCTTGGGCTGGGGAGGATCTTGGTGGCCACTGGGATTCCTACAGATATGGCACTGCCAGCCTCACTGGGCAGAGCAGAGGAGGGCTCACAGCTCTCCCTGCTCCCTGTGGAGAGCTGGTCCTCAGCCCCTGTAGGGCTCTGCTGATGGCCAGGGGGTGTCCTGTTCCCACTGTCCTTCTCAGGCTCTGGGGTCACCTCCCTGCACCCCTCCTCTGGTGCCACTCTGCAGGGCTCAGGACTGGGCTGATCTGCCCCACCAGGAGCAGAGTTTTGGGACTGAGGGTTGGGAGTGACCTCCTGTCCTCCCTCCGTGCCAGGCTGCAGCCTTGGTCCTCCCTTGAGGCTGACACTGGGGTGTCCTGGGGTCCTTCCTCCTGCCAGAAAGGAACAAGAGGGAAGATCCTGTGGCACCTGCATGGAAACTACTGCCCATGGGGCAGCACAGTGCTGGGGACCTCCATCTCTGAGCTGGCAGGGGATGAGCTGCCAGGGCCCTGGGCTCGAGTTCAGATCTTCAGGGCTGGTGAGGCTGTGGCTTTGCAGAGGCAAACATTGCAAAACACCAAGCTCTCCCCTGGCTGAACTCTTCTTCCAGAGCTGGCCTAGGCTCTGGTTCTGCCAGACAAGGAAACCCTCTCCAGGATGTGGCCATGGCAGGAGCACCCATGGATGGACACCCACACCCTGCTGCCACAGCAGCCCCAGAGACCCTCCAGATGGGCAGGGCTGGGGCTCCCTCACCCCCCACCCCCTGAGCTCCTGGCAGAACTGATCCAGCACTCCACTGAGGGATGCTGCATGCACAAATCCACTGCCTACCTGGCTCCAAGGCCTGCTGGTTTATCTCGGCCACCCAGTCACGCAGTGCCAGTTCCAAGGCTTCCTGGGGGCTGTAGCTTCCATCCTGAGCACCTTGGCTGTCCCCCAGGGCTGTCACCTCCTCCATTCCTGAGGAACTGCAGCTCATCAGCCTGGGCAGCCCTGGTTCCGTGCAGGAAAGCTGCAGGGCTGGCCAAGGATGGGCAGGCACAGAGCTGCCTAGGCACAGGGGTACCTGCATGGTCAGGGGGGGCACAGCTCCCCAGCTCGCTCTGAAACCAGGTGCCCAGCGTGTGTATGGGGATGAAGTTGGCCTGGAGCTCACAGTTGGGGTTGAGGAGCAGCCCATGGAGCCTGGACATGAGGCCAGGAGCACGGCCCATGTAGGGACCCAGGAAGACACGTCTGCAGTCGTAGTCGTTGGCATAGAGGTTGTCCCAGATGACCGGGCAGCGCCTCAGGACAGCCTCCACCTCCTCCAGCAGCACTGCTGAGAGCTCCTGTGACACCACCTTGGGGCCTGGGGCATCAGGGCAGGGACACACGTGGGGCACAGGGTCCATCACAGACACACAGCAGGGACAAGGACATGGAGATGAGGTTCCAGTCACCACACTCACACTCCCAAGTCAGGAGAGCAGACTCACAGCTCAAACTCCTGCCTGGCTGGGGCTGCACACCCCAATGTGAGGCACCAGAGTGGGGTCACTTGCTGGTGGCTCTTCCAGGACAGCCCATGGCCACAGGGTTTGCAGACACTCCACGTGGCCACACACCCAGAGCTGGTCCTGGCACTCACCTGTCCAGATGACACCGATCCCTGGGAGCAGCTCCTGGCCGATGGTCTGCAGGTAGCAGGACTGGCTGGGGCTGGGAGAGCACAGCGAGCTGCAATATTCTGGGGAGAGAGCACAGAGCATCTCCTGAGAGCTGGGAGAGGAGGGAGTGCCAGATCATGGACAGGGGCCCTGCTGCAATCTAATCCTGAGATGTCCAGAGCTCCTCTGGGAATGTGAGGAGTTCAGGGAGAGTGTGGGGACTGCCAGGGCACTCAGCTCTCAGCAGGAACAGGGGCTGGGTGCAGCCAAAGGGCGGCCCAGTCTGAGGGGGCTCCCCAGTTTGGGCAGCTGGGGCTGTGGGCAGTACCTGTAGGGCAGAAGAGGAAGATGGAGGGTTGGCCCAGCTCCTGGTACACCTCGTTGGCCACAGAGGCCTGAGCCTGTGCCAGGGAGGGGAAGACATCTCTGTCAGCTTGGCACATGCAGGGGTCGATGTCGTCAAAGAGCAGCGCGAAGGAGCGGCACCCCATGGCAGCCACCTGTGGGCACAGACAGGGGCTGCTGGGACCCCCGGGCAGCAGAGAGCCCCAAGGGGCTGGAGAGGACATCTGGGCACAGCACAGCACAGGGCAGCTCCTGCCTGGGCTGTGCCAAGGGAGCAGCAGCTGCCCACGGAACAACCCCACCGTGCCAGTGGCTCTTTGCCCTCCCTGGGGCTCTGCTCCAGCCTGTGCCAACCCTCAGTGCTGCCCAGCGGGTTCTGAGGCTCGGCTGGTCCTTCTCCTGCCCCCAGTCAGGCATCCATGGAGCCCTCAGCTCTCTGTCACCATGACAGGGACAGCACTTTGGCCACTGGGCACCCCAGAGCTGGTCCCTCTGTGCAGCAGCAGGACCCACAGCAGCCCACGGGGTGGGCACAGGGACCACACATAAACACATGTGCCCCTTGCCTGGGAGCAGTGGGATGAAGGAATGGCCCACGGTACCTGCCTGAGTTTTTGCTGCAGCAGGAGGCGATCTCCAGCACTGGAAAACACCATGTCCTGGCCAGCAGAAATGGCGAAAATAAACTCCACACCCTGCTCTTGGGCAGCTTCGATGAGAGACCGCATGCGGGCTGGGGACAGAGCACAGGGGGTCTGTGAGAGCTGGGAGACACGGGGAGGACCGGGACAAGGGGTAGAGGGGGACAAAGGATGGAATGGGACAAGGGATGGAGGGGGACTAGGGATGGAGGGAGAAAAAGGATGGAGCAGGACCAAGGGATGGAAGAGGATGGAAGGAATGGAGGGAAATAAGGGATGGAAGGCGACAAGGAACAGAGGGGGACAATGGATGAAGGGGGAACAAAGGATGGAGGGGAATAAGGGATGGAGGGAAATAAGGGATGGTGCAGGACGAGGGTTGGGGGGAATAAGGGATAGAGGGAGGAAAAGTATCGAGCAGGACAAGGGATGGAAGGAAACAAAGGATGGAGCAGCACAAGGGATTAAGGGGGACAGGGAGTGGAACAGGACAAGGGGTGGAGGGAGAATGAACCCCAGAATTCTGAAAGGAAGGAGCTGAGGTCATTGGAAGGGGAGAGGCTCCAGGAAAACCATTCCCACTCCCTTAAGGCACAGAGGACTTTTGACAAGGGTCTGTGGGCCTGGGTATAATCAAGCACATTGCTTGAGCCCCATATGGGAAGCTGGGTGGTCCCTGAGGCAATTCCATCTGATGGGCACGACCTGGGAGTCTTCTTGCCCTTGGCAAGGTCTGGGGGCCTCCGTGCAATGGGCAAGGTCCTGGCAGGATGGAAACAGCTGGGACACAGCCCATGCTTTCCCCTCAGGGACCTGGGATGCCTGCAGCCCCCCGAGGGGCCCAGCAGAGCCGCTACCTGCCTCATGCTCTGTGTAGGGCTCCCTCCAGAGCAGCCGGTGCTTCAGCTCATCCTTGGGTGCGTACATGTAGCAGTTCAGCCCCCGGCGTTGCAGCCTGTGCAGGGAGAGCAAGGAGTCACCCAGGCTCTTTGCACGGCCACATGGAGACAGAAATCTCAGCCAGTGCTCCCAGTGCTGAGCTCTAAGGTTTGTGTCAGAGAGCAGTAGGATGTGCCCCCTGGGAGGGCAGACACCTCCCTCTTTTGGCACTTCTGTATGGAAGCCATCTGATATATCCATTTGGTTTTATTTATCCTCCTCAGCAGACAGTGTTTTACATTTTCCCACGGTGAACAGAGTAGAAAGCATTTCAGGTATCTCATGATAAAAGTCCCTTATTTTGTTTTTTTCCAGATAAGAAAAATATCGATGGATTATCACCCTAATGCCACCATGTGAACACATCCTAGTCCAGCACCAGACAAGGCCTCCATTAGATTTTCTCATTCCTGAGGTACTTTAAAACATCGCAGCTTGTTTTCCTTCCAGTTTTTGTACCTGCATCTCTGGTCCTTAATTACACTTGCCACTGCCCACACTGTCGCCACTGCACTGCCCATGGGAGGCCCTGCAGAGCCCCGGTTCATTGGTGGCAGGTCCTTGTGCGGAGCCCCAGCACCACCTGCCGGCACGGGGTGGCCCCGCGTCCGTCCGTCCGTCCGTCCGTCCGTCCCTCCCGCAGCACCCACAGCCCGGCCCAGCGCCGATCCTGTTCCCCGCTGGGACAGGGGGACACTGCAGAAACATGAGACCCCTCGGCTGTTACCACCCCTTCAGAGAGGAAAATTCAGGGTACTTGCCATTGAAAGAGAAGTTTCCTCTGATCCATTGACCATGGTCTCCCGTAGAAACCTGTAAAAGGGAGGGGGAAAAAGGCAAAATGCAGTTGCTGGAAAGTGCCTTAAAACAGTCTTGTTCTGGGCTATCCCTGAATGCAGCACCCATTCTGCTGTTGGGACCACTTCTTATTTCTGCATGTGGGAGGATCTGGGAGGTGCAGAGCTGTCTGCAAAGCCAGAGAGAAAGGATATCCAGAGGAACACAAACCCCTTCCCCTGGGGACAGGCTGATAAATGAGAGATGCAGATTTGTCTGCTCCTCAAAGCAGAGGTTAAGGGGAACCTGTCAGTGTCCCAGCCTGCGATTTAGCAAGAGAAGAACCTTCAGCCACTTAAATTCTCTTCAAGATCTGGCAGATGCAATGTGAAGTCTCACAGAAAATCCATTATGTTTTGGACAGTGATGGCAATTGGCCATCAAGACATCTTTCTCCTTTTTCTCTGCATCATGGGCGACTTTTGAATCAATCAAATCCAGCACTCAGGGCCAATGGAGCAGATACTTGGGAAGTGACGACACTCCCAAAACTGGGTGGTGCACAGGGCAGGCTGCACTGACTCCATTAAGCTGGGAGAAAGGATCAGCTCTCCGTGTCTGGCATGAGGCCAGTGACGCCCAGGGAAGCACCTGCATTTCCCAAAGCACTTCTGTGTCCCTGAGCTCATCTGCCCTCATTCTCTTAGCTCCCTTTGGCAGGAGCCCACCCTGCAGCCCCCAGCACCAGTCCTGGGCAACGGTGAGGGTGGTTGCACCACAACAACACCCACTCTCCATCTGTCTTCTCTCTGCAGACAGATTTTCTACCTGCCTGAACACCTACATGGTTATTCCATATGCTTTGAATTAATATATAGTCACCTTGCTATCCATCCCCCACTGTGCATGGGGCCAAATTTGTGGCCACTTGCGAATCCCAGCAAATATTTTGCCCAATAAAGTTATTTCTGTGGTAAATAAATTGCTATTTTGAGATCTCAGCGAGGTCCCCAGAGTCCCTGTATGGCAGCTGCTAGTGACACTTTCACAGCACGTGTTGCTGTGAACTGATGTGGGCTGGCAGGGAGGCCACTCAGTCCTGCACATGCCCTGCCAGCAGTGCTCTCCTGGAATGGATTTGCCAGCATCATCCCTGTCCTCTTTCCCAGGTCAGCTCTACTATATCAGTGATTCACGTCTGACTCATGTCAGCTTCTCCACCCCTGCATTTCCTGTTTATTTTACATTTATTTGCATGGGTGCTCCTGCTTCCTCTCAGGTGAGGCAGAGAGCACTGCCCCTCACAGGGGTACTGTGCTGCCAGGAGAAGGGCAGGTGATTTTGCCTGGTGGGTGCCAGGCCTGGCTCAGCTCCAGAGGGAGTTTGGGATGTGGGGAGGGAGAAGCACAGAACTCTCCCTGGCCAGCTCTGGGCAGGGGTCCTGCACTGCTGTCCCATGGCCAGGGGGAATACGCTGGCAAGCTGCCCTGAGTCCAGAGCAGCCAGGAATGCCGTGTAGAGCTCTGGAGGTTGAGCAGAAGGTCCCTGTGGGGGTTTCGGCTCTGCTGGGGTGGCTGCAGGGCTCAGTAGGGCTCTGGGTAGACCTGGGAGCATCCCAGAGCTGCTGGTCCAGACCCCTGGCAGAGATGGGGTGCTGTGCAAGGGCCCCGCTCCCGCCTCCCCCAAAACCTGGAGCCCTTCCTGACCCCGGTTCACTTCGGGTGGATCGGAACAGCCCCTGCAATGCCCGGGCGGCCGCGGCCCCGGAGGGACCTACCTTCCACCACGCCGCAGAGGAAGCGCGGCCGCTCCGCCATCCCCGCGCAGGAGCGGCCCTGCCGGCGCGGGGTGCGCGGGGGACACGGAGTGATGCGCGGAGGGATGGAGGAATGGGGGGAGAGATGCGCGGAGAGATGGAGGAATGCGGGGAGAGATCCGCGGAGGGATGGAGGAGTGCGCGGAGAAACGGAGGAATGCGGGGAGAGATGCGCGGAGGGATGGAGGGTGCGCAGAGCGATGCGCAGGGGGGATGGAAGATGCGCGGGGGAGACGGAGGGTGCGCGGGGAGGGATGAAGTGTTTGTCGGAGGGGATGGAAGGTGCGCGGAGGGGTGGAATGTTTGCCGGGAGATGGAAGGTGCGCGGAGGGGTGGAATGTTTGCCGGGAGATGGAAGGTGCGCGGAGGGGTGGAATGTTTGCCGGGGGATGGAAGGTACGCGGAGGGGTGGAATGTTTGCCGGGGGATGGAAGGTACGCGGAGGGGTGGAATGTTTGCCGGGGGATGGAAGGTACGCGGAGGGCTCCGCGCAGGGGCGGCTCCACCACCCGCCCTCCCCTCGGGGACGCGCTCGCCGCAGCGCAGGGGGCGGCCCCGCGGGTGGGGCCGGGGCGCGGGGAGGAGCGGAGTGGGGGGGTCCCCGAAATCCGTGTGGAGACCCTGGGAGGCGATGCTTGAGCCGCGGAGCTCACGGACCGGAGCTCCCGGAGCTGCAGCCGCCTCCGGGCACCGGGGCCCCGTCTGGTGCCCACGCCAGCCCCGGTGCCCCACGTCGCCAACTGCGGGGGTTCTCCCGCTGCAGCCCAAGGACACTTCCTTCTCCTGCCTTTGAAGCTTGCCGGGACCCCACAGCCCCAGAGTTGTTGCCGAGGAGTCGAGTGTCATTATCTCCTTGTGTTCACCACTGAGCTGGCACCTCCCTGGCCACACCCTCATGCCAGGCCTGGGGTGCGATGCCTGTCCAGGTGCGTGCCATGTGCCTCGCAGGTGACTCACCTGCCTGTGTCAGGCTGTTTGCCTTGTGCCACCCTGCTCTGAGCTGCTGACGCTCGTCTAGCTCGTGGCTGTGTCCGTCCCACGGGCTGTGGTTTGCAGATGTGCTGCCACGTCATGAGCTCCCTGTCCTGCAGCTGCACACCACAGAGCCCTGCCTACACGCTGGCCGGGGTGTTTGACGCCATCTAATAATTTTGTTCTTTTTCAGACCACCTTGCCTGTTTGTTGATGTCATTGTTTTGCCAGGGTTTGTGGTCTGATCGTTCATCTGTGTTGTACACGGTGTTATTGGTATTGCTGTGGTTACATCCCACTGCTGTTTCTAGTGCGTTGTTCTTATCTCAGCCTGTGTGATCTTTAATTTTTGTGCCTCCAATTCTCCTCTCCGTTCTGCCTTGGGGGAGGGTAGGGCTGTGAGCAATTGGTCTGGGATGTTTCAATGTGAACACTTAATTGGGGAATGTCATTCCTAAACCAGGACACCAACACAGTTTTATTACCATGCAAATATGAGGGGTGGAGCTGGGACAGTGCAGAGAGTCACCCCTGCATCCATCCAGGCACTGCAAAGCTCCACTCAGCAGCTCTCCCCACCTGCAGTCGTTTCATCAAAACCACAGGTGGAGAAATGGGCACGAGGGCCTGGAAAACCAGGATCTGTAGCTTCTCCCTCTTCCCTTTGCAGGTTTATGTTGTGTCAGGAAAACAAGTCATGGTGCCTGGGCCATCAAAGCAGCAAGAAACCCAAGAGTGTCTGACCAGCAGTGACCTGGCAGGATCACAGTGCCATCAGAGTGCCACCACACTGGGTCACCCACGCTGGGGTGTGCTGAGCACAGGCTGTGCTTGTCCTTATCCTTTGCCTCACAGCCAGCACCTGTCCCACCTGCAGCTGGGAACGCTGGATTCAGCCTGGCTCTGCAGGAGGCTTCTGGGGCAGACTGGAGTGGTGTGCCATGGCAGGGACAGTACTGGGAGCAGCCCAGTGCCCCTGGAGCGGCCTCGGTGCCCAGGGACATGGCATGGTTGGACCTAGAGAGATATGGATGGGATTACTCCGTCCACAAAGTCAGGGAATGAAGTCGTGCCGGGCTGTGCATACACAGCTGCGATTTTGCCTTCTCTGCTCTCTCTGCGAGCACCTGGTTATTCCACGATTTTCTTGGACTATGAGCTTGATGTAAGCAGCCTCTAGTTCTCCACTTCTTTTTTTCCTCCTATCAAAGCCATCACCCGTTTTTGCCATCCTGTGAAAACCTCACCTCTCCCTTGTCCGCTCCCCGTATTGCCCTCGCTTATCCTCCGCCCACCCGAGCGCGTTTTCCCGTCCCCAGAGGGAGCGCACACCTGTGTCACGCGTGTGCGCGCAAGGTCACAGGTGTGCACACGCGCGCTCACACTCGGGCACGCGCACATGTTCACACTCGGGCACGCGCGCACACGCGAGCACGCCCCGCCCCTGACACGCGTGTCCCCGTCCCGGTCCCCGCCCGGTCCCCGCCCCATCCCCGTCCTTGCCCGGTCCCGGTCCCCGCCCCATCTCCGTCCCCGCCCGGTCTCGGTCCCCGCCTCAGCGGCGCGGGCGGAAGCGCTCGGGGATGGAGCCGCCGGCCATGGAGGGGCCGCTGCTCGTGCAGCACAGCCACAAGTTCGGCGCTAAGGTAGGTCCGGGGATCCCTTCCTCCCTCTCCTTCTTCCTTCCCTCCTTCCCTTCCTCGCTGCCCTCGGAGCGGAGGCGCCCCGGGGGCCGCTCCCGGTTGAGCGGCCGTGCCGGGTGGGGAGCGGCCCCGCTCCGGCGTTCTGTGACCCCCGCGCTCTGTGAGCCCGGCGCTCTGTGAGCCCGGCGCTCTATGACCCCCGTGCTCTGTGACCCCCGCGCTCTGTGACCCCCGCGTTCTGTGACCCCCGCGTTCTGTGACCCCCGCGCTCTGTGACCCCCGTGCTCTGTGACCCCCGCGCTCTGTGACCCCCGGAGCTCTGTGACCCCCGCGCTCTGTGACCCCCGCGCTCTGTGACCCCCGTGCTCTGTGACCCCCGCGCTCTGTGACCCCCGGAGCTCTGTGACCCCCGCGCTCTGTGACCCCCGCGCTCTGTGACCCCGCTCCCCGCAGCGCTGGAAGCGCGGCTGGTCCGCGCTCTACCCCGCCAGCCAGCACGGCGTGGCCCGGCTAGAGGTGTTCGACTGCAAGGAGCCGTCGGCGGCCGGGAGAGCGGGCACCCGGCGACTCGCCCGCACCGTGGTGCGGCTCAGCGACTGCACCAGCGTGGCTCCGGTGGGCGAGGGCGGCCCCCGAGCCGGCACCACCACTTTCCGCCTGGAGACCCGCGACCGCAGCTTCCTCTTCGCGGCCGAGAAGCAGCAGAGTGAGGAGTGGGTGGCGAAGCTGTGCCAGATCGCTTTCCCGGTGAGCCCCGGGGTGGGCGGAGGGGACAGGGTGGGACACGGACATCGCTGTGTGTTGGTGATCTCTTCTCACCTGGCAGCTCAGGGAAGGACACCCTAAGGCAGCTCCAATGGTCCCAGGTTTGCAGCGCCCAGCCCTGGCACTCCGGTGCCCTCTCGATGGCTCCTGCTGTGGTTTGCGGGACTCCTCAGCGCGCTGTCAATAATTCGTGGTTGTGGCTCCAAATTTCAAGTCGGGCTCTGCTTGCCCGATGTAGAGCCCATGCTCGCCCCTGCAGAGAGCTGGCAGGAGGCCAGGTGATGGCCGAGGAGCGTTTCCTCTTGGCCCAACCACTGCTGCCTTTCCTGCCACAGCGGAAGCGCAGCCTCCAGAGCGTTGTGGTGCCTGGCTCCAGGACCCTTCTGGTTCCAGCTCTTGGATCCCCCTTTCCCAGCCTCGGGGCTCGCTCCTGGCTCCTGCTGGGGACACCCCATCTGTGCTGGGTCTCTGGAACAGCTGTCCAGCCCCCCATCCTCTGCAGTCAGCCAGTGTGACCAGCCAAGGCTGTTTGGGCAGTGGGTGCCCTCAGAGCGTGGTTTTCCATGCCCCCTGGGACAGCAGCCCACGCCTGCCCAGCTCCACAGTGCTGGCTCTCCCTCCTGGGAGGTGTTTGCAAAGCCCTAGGTAGGACTCCAGCCTATTCCAGGCTTGGAGTGCTGGGCAGAGCTGCCTGGTAGGAGGATGGGTGTACAGCTCCAGGATCTCCTCCTGATGGGTGTTTGCTGAGTGTGATTTACCTTTGTCCCTCATGTGTTTCTCTGCAGTCTTCTGCCAAGTGCATCTGTGCAGTAAATGTCAAGGCTGATGGGGCTGGGCGGCACTGGTGGAAATGACTCTGTGTCTCCTGGTTCAGTCAGGGTTGCAGCCTTTGCTCTGAAACTGGCTTTTGGGGCTGAGCTGGGGACACAGCACACCCCTGGAGTGGGGCACGGTGGTGGCCAGGCCAGGGAGCACCTGCTTAGAGCAGGGCTGTGCTCGCCCCATCTCTCACATGGGAGCCATCATTTGTGTGCCTGAGGTCCAGGAGCAAGCTGACGGTTTAGGAGGTTGTGAGCAAAAGGCTGCAAGGCTGGCATGTGTTTTAAAAAGGCCTGACCTGGAGCAGGAGACACAACAGCTGCACGTGGCCTCTCTGCACAGAGCTGGAGATCCTCAGCTGGGATTGCTGATTTTTTGCATGGACAATGTGATTTTGTGTCATGTTCCTACCCGGAGGGTATGCGGGGTCCAGCAGCTTGGGAACTGGGACCAGAGATCATTTGGAGTTCAGAGCAGATTTTTTTTTCCTTTGGAAGATGAGGAAAAGTGCAGTCAAATGGAGCCTTAGAAGCTCTGGCAGATTTGGTGCCCCTTGGCTTTCAATCCCAGGCTGAAGCCCTGCATTGGATGCTTTAGCTGAGGAGGAGCTGCTGCTATCAGCTCTCAGGACATGAGATTTTAGGACCCAAACACAAGGGCTGGATGGTGCTTTTCTTGGCCCTTTCTTGTTAACAAGCTCATGTGTGTGGGTTTTAAACTGAAATTTTGGTACTTGATTTGCAAGATGTACCCTCTGCTGCAACCCCAAGGAACAGCTCCAGCTCCTGGCCACACACTGAGCCTCCCTTGTGCTGTAATCTGTCAGGGGCTTTTCTGCAGGAGGATCTCTGAAAGCACCAAGGGTTTGTGTCCTGCCCTTTGAGGGCCCTGCTGCTGGGACATGGTCGCTGACTGTGTGTTGCATTTTCAGTTCTGCATGTGCTAAAATAGAAGCACTCGCTTCCCCTCTGCAGGCTCCCCTTCGTCCTGGGCAGGGCAGGACACAGAGCCCGGTGTCAGCAGGCCATCAGCCCCCCGTGTTTGTGCTGGTATGGCCAGCAGGGTGTGTTTGGGTTGTGCCATGATTTGGGGACAGCTCTGTGGGTTGTGCTGCCCTGCACCCTGTCAGTGCAGAGCCCAGGTGGGGACAGGGTGCTGCCAGGAGCTCAGGGAAGTCCCCCCTGCGCTGCCTGGCCCTGTTCATCCGTGTTCATGTGGGCTCAGGGGATCTGTCACTGGCTCTGGGGTGGGCAGGGTGCAGGACAGCCAGGCTGTGTGGGGCTGGGGAGGGCAGCAGGGCCCAGGGGCTGATGTGGGAAGAGGACTCTGGGTCTGATCTGCTCTCCTTTGCCAGGGAAATGGCCCCAGTGATGGCGTGGTGTCACAGTATGGCCGAGAGGGCAGTGGGGAGTCGCCAGCCCTGGAGATGTCTGTGAACTCCATCTACTACTCCAGAGATGAAGGTGGGACCTGCTGCTACCCTGACTTGGGGCCACCTTCTATCAGCCTTGTCCTGCTCCTGCCACACTGGGCATTGCCTGTGTCCCCCTGCCCTGAGCAGACCTGTCCCTGCAGTGGGGCTGGGTGTGTCCCTGTCCTGAGCAGCCCTGTCCCTACACTGGGGCCATTTGTCCCCCTGCCCTGCCCTGCCCTGAGCAGCCCTATCCCTGCAGTGGGGCCGGGTGACCCCCTGTCCTGAGCAGCCCTGTCCCCGCAGTGGGGCCGGGTGTGTCCCTGTCCTGAGCAGCCCTGTCCCCGCAGTGGGGCCGGGTGTGTCCCTGTCCTGAGCAGCCCTGTCCCCACAGTGAACGCCTTCTGGGTGACAGTGCAGAGGACCGAGGCTGCAGAGCGGTGTGAGCTGCGTGGCACCTACGTGCTCAAGGCTGAGCGTGACAGCCTCGTCCTGAAGGACCCACGGACAGACAGGATCCTCTATGTGTGGCCCTACCGGCTGCTCCGGAGATACGGCCGGGACAAGGTGGGCAATGGGGGTGCTGCAGGTGCTCCCCTGTAGCTGTTCCCTTGTGGAAGGCTGAGCTGATGTCCTGCGGCCAGCCCTGCCAAATGGCAGGATTGCTGTGCCTTCCTTGTCCTCAGTTCCTGTCTGTGTCACCTGTGAGCTGGCAGGACACTCATCCCCTCTGTGGTTGTCCCACTTTCGCTAAGGCCATTGCCTCTGCTGCTCTCTTTCTCCATCCCAGCACTTACCAGCTTGTGCCATGAGCAGGGACATCCCTCAGTGCTGCACACAGGCTCTCCCCAGGCTCCAGGAACCTTGACTCTGCTCTGGGTTCAGTCCCTCCCTCCTAAGGATGGTGGCCAGAGCAGAGGGGCTTTGAGACACCAGTTGCTGTGGATTTGTTCACTCTGTGGGGTGAACTGCTCCTATTCTCATTGACATTTGGAGGTCTGCCCTTCTCCAGAGTCCTCCTGCAGTGAGTCCCCAGTCTGCCTTGTTGCTACCCTGAGTGCAAGAGGTCTGGGCCACGCTGGACAGGAAGGAAGTGGTGGCCCTGGGGCTGTTTAGTGGTGGCCCTGGGGCTGTTCATAGCAGTGACCATGTTGGCCACACTCTGCTTATGGTGCTTTCTGTGGCACATTCCCAAAACAGAGGTGGAAACCGAGCTGCCCTTGTGGGGATGTCCAGCTCATCTGCAGAGTCTGTGCTGGGGACAGGAGAGTTGCAGGGTGTGGGGAGCTGAGCAGTGAGGGGCTGACTGTGCTTCTGTTCAGCAGCATGGACCCACAAAAAGAAGTTTGTCCCCAGAGATCTTTATAGATCTTTATAGCAACCACATATAGCAACCACAGGGGCTGCTCCTGTCTGTGAGAGAGGCAGAAATCCCCCCAGTTACAGGAATGAGGCTCAGGAAGGGTGTGGGTTTCAGCTGGTGGGAACCTGCTCACCAGAGCAGGTGTTCGGGCCAGAGGAAGCACAGCCCTGGTGCAAGACTTCTCTTTAGAGGACCTTCTACCTTGAATTAATGCTGGTAGGTCAATGCTTTGCTTACTCTTGGTAACTGAGCTGCTGCTGCTGGCTTTTCTCCTGTGGAAAGCCCTGTTCTTCCTCTTGCATCTCTTGCTTCCAGATTGTTCCCTTCTCACCTAAGGTTCCGTATTAGCTTCCCCTGCTGAGCTGTCACCTCCTCACCCTACTCCTTTCTCAGTGTTATTTCCTAGACTATCTTGTGCCAGTGGTTGAAAGTGCTGGAATTGCTCACGTAAGGCAGCAGGGCTCCAGCAGGAGCTGCAGCTCTCTGGGACACTCACAGTGATGTTCCCTCAGGTGTGCTCCAGTTCCACAGCTTGTTTTTGGCTGCTGGGCACAGGGTGGCCCTTGCTGTGGTAGTGGAAGGAGCAGGATTTCAGGGCAGAATGTGCAGGATCAGTGCAGCAGCCACACGCCCTTTGGTGGGAAGCACAACCCACACAGCCCGGGCCAGCAGATGCTGAGCAGCATGTGACCCTTCTGCTTCCCCTTCAGGTGATGTTCTCCTTCGAGGCTGGCAGGCGCTGTGACTCAGGACCTGGAAACTTCACCTTTGAGACCAAGCAGGGCAACGAGATCTTCCGCCTGGTGGAAGCCTCCATCCAGGAGCAGAAGGCGCAGGTGGAGGAGAACCGGCAGAGCTGCGACTCGCTGGAAGCCGACAGCCCCGCCATGGTGCAGATCCGCCAGGCCCTGGCTGACAACCTGAACCTGGAGCTGCCCGCTGAGGGGGACGACACCCTGGCACCCAAAGCAGGGCTGGCACCCAGGGCTGCAGCAGCAGAGGAGAGAGACGCCGCATCTGTGCTGAAGAGCCGGACTCTGCCGGATCTGCCCGTGCCGCCGGCCAAGCCCACGGTGTCCAGCACTCCCCCACGCTCCCCTCTGCCCAAGGTGCTCCGTGCTGTGCCGCCAGCTGAGGACCTGTCCAGCGTGTACTCGGAGCCCCTGGACTCGGTGAAGGCCCTGCAGCCGTGGCCGGACCCGCTGTACTCAGACCCGGTGGACAGCAAGGCCATGAGCGTGGCCAAGGTGCCCGGCGGGGCTGTGGAGGAGCCGAAGCCGCCGCGGCTGCCGGTGCCACCGTACTCGGGTCCGTACGAGCAGGTCCGGCCTGAGGGGCAGGGCCGGGCCGAGGGGCAGGGCCGTGCCGAGGGTCGTGGCCAGGCTCCCCCTGGGCACAAGGAGCACATCTACGACGAGCCCGAGGGCCGCGCTCCGCGCTCGCTGCGCCCCTTCACTTACATCTACGACGAGGCGCGGCCCACGAGCGAGGCCTGGCGCACGCAGGGCCATGATGGCAAGGGTGGCTATGAGTACCCCTACAACCCCAGCACTGACGATTACTCGGTACCCACCTTCCCTGCCAAGGCCAAGAACCCCAAGCCAGTGCCAGCCCCCAAGCCCCAGGCAGCCTTCATCCCTAAAGGGGCAGAGAGGGTGGAGGAGCCTGGCCGGCGATGGGGCAGTGCTGCCCCTGAGAAGGTGCTCACCAAACCCAGCCTCAACAGCAGCAACAACAACAACGTGGAGGTGCTGTACAGCCAGGTGGTGAAGCCCCAGCAGCTGCAGAAGAAGGAGCAGTGTGTGGATGAGTACAGCTTGTCGCCTCTCTATGAGGACTTAGGGGAGATATAAAGGGACTGGGCATCCCAGTGGCAGCTGGGCTCCTCCTTCCCGGGGTGACTTGGGGCTCTTTGGGCTCAGGCAGAGCCCCTTTTGCTCACCAGTGCTGAGATGCTGTGTTTCCCTGGAGGGAAACAGCAAGAGCAAGAGATCTGTGGCTGGTGCAAGCCTCAGAGTGTTTCTCCAGTGCCTTCTGATCTGCAGGAGGGCTGGTTATTTTCCTGTACCTGCTGCTCTAGCTCTGCTCTGGCTTCCTGTCTGACCAGGCTGCAGGGCTCTGGTGCCTGTTGTGGTATGTGGAAGGCTGCTTGCCATCAGTCTCCAGAAGTATTTTTCTACAAAGTTATTTTAATATTAAAGTTTGTATGTCTCAGAATGACACGTTTGCCTGTGGCATGGATGGGGAGGTGCAGGTGCATGTTTGTGTCTGTGCCAGAGCTACTGAGCTAAGAGGGAGCCTCAAAGAAAAGTGCCTGCCGGGTTGAGCTGTGGCTGGATGCCCTGATGCCAGGGGATTAAGGGAAATGAGAATCAGGCTCAGATATGTGATGGCCTCCAGGCGTAAGGCTGGGCAGGGACAGGCACCAGCTCTGCTGCTCTGCTGCAGTTCAGTGGCTGTTGATGACTCACAGGATCTCTCCTCCAGCTTGATCCCACTTCTGATCCCTCCCTGCTCCCAGCTGCTTTGGAAGGCCTGGAAGGGCCCAGTCTGGACCCCATTGACTTTATGGCAAAATCTGTGATACCTCCTGTATGGTTGGATGTTGGGTGATTCCTGTGGGGCCACACATTGGGCAGAAACCTTCCCAGGAAAAAAAAGAGGTTGTCCTTTCTGTGTGGGGCCACACCAGGCATGCTGGCTTTGGCTGCCCCCATGTCTGGATGAGGCTGCTGGTAACTTCTGCAGGTTAAGCAGCTGATGATACCGACAGGACAGCCAGGTGAAAGGCAGCACTGTGCTGTACCTGTGCAGAGGGCTAAACACAACCTCTGCAGCCCCAGCTCAGCCAAAATGTTGGGGAAGTCTGGAGGTTCAGGCTGGTGAGATGGTGACAGGACCAATCTGTGGCTGTTCCCCTCTGCTGTGTTCTCTTCTCCACTGGGGTTTTGCTGCAGGAGTAGGGGAAAAGTCTAATGGGTTTTGGGAAGTCTGAGGGAGGTTGATTCCAAACACTTTGTTGCCTCCCTGCTGCCCCCTCCCTAAACCCGATTTTATCATTTTTATGTTGTCGGTTGGTTTGCAGGTGCCAGGCTGGGTCATTTGTGTGTTCCTTGGCTCCTTCCTGCAGCCAACAATCCCTGTGCCTGCAGGGGTGTCTGCCCCAGCAGCTGCCTGATGAGATGGCTCGGCATGGGAAGAGCCAGCCCTTGCCTTTGGGCCTGTCAGAGCTGGGATCCCAGGGAGAAGAGATGGCTCTGATGGGATTGTGGAACTTGCCTCATGCCCCTTGCTCCCCTGCAGCTGTTTCCCAGGAAGCACAGGTCAGTGCTGGGGTAGCAGTGCTGGATATGTCAGAAACCATAGGCAGAGAGTGAATTCCATGGAAGATAACTTTATTTTGAAACAGCTTTTCAGAACCAAGTAAGTAGAACACAAACTCTGCTGGTGCTTGGCATCAGGGGCTCAGTGAGACCACACCTGCCTTACACCTGCACTGAAAACCAGGCTGGCAACTGGGCAGGAATTCTCTGGAATTGCTCTGGCTTGGCTTTTACTACAACCCCCTTCATGAACTAGGGCGTTGGACAGCAAGGCAAATTTTGCAAGCAACCAGATTATCTGTGAGAGCAGAACTCTAGGCTTTAAAATTAAATCCAATTTTCATTCCTGTTCAACCACCCCACTGAACCTGCTGCTGTGGGATGAGGGCAGCTCAGCGTGACTGCCCTGCCTTGTCTGTCTGATTTCCTCCCTGCCCTGCCTGCAGCTTTTCTGCTCCCTCTGACAGTGATCTGTCATCTGTGGCCTGTGCTTGCCCAAATCAGAAACCCAAATTTGAGGTAGGCTGGTGACGTGTGCTGGCAAGAACAGGAAATACGTGGTGCTGCTGCTGCAGGGGACAGCTGGATCTCTGGACAGAGGGTCCCTGAGCTGCAAACTTCCTGCAGAACTGGCTTGGTGACGAACACAACGGTGAAACAACAACAAGGAGGAACAAACGATGGGAAGTGCTTGCCTGACCAAGGCCAAGCTCGGTGTCTTGCCTGACCACATCCGGCCAGCTGCTGAGCCAGGACCTGTGCCTGCCCAGGGGCAGGTCCTGCTGCTCACTGCAGGAACTCCTCGTACTCCTTGGGGAGCAGGGAGCCCTCACAGGAGCCTCTCCTGGCTGTTGCTGCTGGTCTGAACGTTTGGAGGGGAGAAGGAGCCATCAGCAGGGGAGCCACTGCAGCTTTGGCTCTGCTCTGAGGCTGCAAGACAGAGACAAAATGCAAATCCTTGTGGGAGGAGGTGCTGGCTACATCCAGCCCCTGCAGGGCACAGGGAGCTGCCTGCAGTTCCCCTGCAGGAATCTGAGCAGGAGGGGACATCAGAGCCCATCCAGGCTGCTCACACACAGGGACTCACTCACCTGCCTGGGCTGGTGCCTCTCTGGGCGCTGCTCCCGGGGCTGGGGCTGCTGCCGGTGTGGAGGTTTGTACAAGGAACTCTTCAGGTGTTTGTAGAGGTTGCTCTTCAGGTGCAAGGGGTTGTAAGCAACTTCCACTTCCAGATTGTTCAGGGCGCTCTACTTGGAAGAAAGAAGTTGAGTTTGCTACAGGATGTGACAGGTAAAGGCTGTGGGGTTTGTGTGTTTGTGGTTTTTTGGGTTTTTTTTCAGGTTTCTTTTTTTTTGACAGTGTTGTAGACACTCCAAGCCACCGTGCAGTGAAAGGTAAAGGGATTTTTGGCTGTGCTGCAACCCATAAGGAGCACTCTTAGCTGTGTACAGAACAAGAGGCATCTCCAAATAGATGCTAATGGGTTTCAACATTCCCTTGCAGGATGCAGTCCTACCCTTTCCCATGCCCAGAATAAACCAACAAGCTGGAGCACCCCTTCTGGCCACTGTCACCCTCAACTGTGCTTCACAAAGGCCTCTTCCCTCCAGCAGACACACAACAGTGCTCCAAAGGACAGGTGTTTGCTGGGAAGGAGTTTTGGAGTGCTCTATCACACTCCAGCTGTCACTAGAGATTGTCACAGCCATTTCCTTCTCTCTTTATCTGCTGAGGTGATAACGAGAGCTGATAATGAGTGACTCACCTCGATGGGGCCCCTGACTCGCTCCGGGTGTTCAGCCAGGAGGGCTGGGAAGGCTGATGGCAGCAGGAGCTCTCTGATGGCCACAGCTTTCACCAGGAGAGTGGCAGAGTCAGAGGGGATGATGACAAAGTAGGGATGCACCACCACGTTCCAGTTCGGTCCAGTGTTCTGGGGCTCATGCCTGGCCAAGAGCATCCACTTCCTTTTCTAAAGGGCAAAATCCAGGTGTGAACAACAGGCAACAGCCACTTCCTTCAGCACTGCACACTCACACGTCAGGGAAAGGAAACTTCTGCAGCAGGGCTGAGGACAGTATGGCTTTTCTTTTGTTTTTTAGCAAGTCAGTTCTTAAGAAAAACACCCAATTTTGCTTTATGGCCGGTTAGTAACAGCCGCTTCTCCATACTCCAAGCCTTGGTTAATTATTTTTGCTGTGAAAGTCACAAGTCTAACTCCAACCCTGGCATTTGCACTTCACACCTCCAAACATTAATTTCTCACAGGTTTGAGGGTCTTCCCTAAGATCTGATGAGCTGTAGCACCTTTCCAGCAGATGGAAGGATTTACAAGCCCAACTCTGGCCCATGAGATGAAGTTGCAGCTTTTAAAATGTTTCCTGGTGCAGCCAGACAGATGTTACAAGGTGTGCACTCACTGTTCCTTTCCCCACATCACACTACAGTTTTCACACACTCACCAGGAGACTGTGACACAAAGCATGGAAGCTGTGCTGGTTTGTCTCCAGTTCATCCCAGTCCAGCTGCCAGCAGCTCGTGGGCTTGATGATGAAGGGCAGCCCATAGAGTACAGACTCACAAACTCCTTCAGACTTCAGAGCCCTGCCAGGATACAGCTCATGTTATCATCATTGTAAGAACAACTGCACAGCTTAGAAATTACACTTGTCTTTTCCTAGAAATACATCTCAGAAAAGACACTGGAGAGCATCCCTGCTCATGAACTGCTGCCAGAAAAGTGAATTCTTTGGTAAAATCACAGTGCTGTGAGGCTTTGCTTAGGCTCTGACATCCAGTTAATTGCTGTGGCCTCATTAGGTAATGAGAGAGCAGAATTACTGCAATAAAACATTTCACTGGGGTGAAAGAATTTTTGCATGAATGACACCTGTGGTGTGACACTCATTGAGTGCTGTGGTGACACCAGGTATGACTGTGGTCTGCACGTGGGCTGTGCTGTTCCACGAGAGGAAGAGTGATGGAATTGGGGTTTTTTCACACCAGAATTTGGCTCACCAGCACCTCAGAGCCCCCTGGTGATGTCAGCAGGCCCCACGATGATGTAACACAGGAAAGTGAAGCTTTTCTTACCCCTTCTCCCAGTTAGCCAGTGGAAGACAAGGAGCAGCACTCACTTCAGCACCCGGAGTTTGTGCAGAGCTGTGGATGGCCAGGCTGCCACGTGCCAGGGAGAACTGGGATCTGCTGCTCTCCCAGTGCCTTCAGCTGGCCCTGAAATCCGGCCTGGGTCCAGCAGCCTCTCCTGCAAATCACACTTCAGGCACACTGGGAGGAGGAGAATGGTTTGGGTCACTGGGATTGGCAATGTTTAGCACATGACATGCTCAAAGCACTTAAAAATCAGTGTTTTCTAGCAACTGTTGGGGAAGGAAAACACTAAAGCCTGGCACAATGCATCAACCTATCCCCAAGTCCCTCTGCAAAACAGCTTTTATTTAAGTGCAGCCCTGGCACAGACTCTTGGTTTTGAACACAATTTTTAGGGCTATTCAACGCTCCAGATGCTTTTTACCTTGACCACATGGCTGTAAATTCACATGCCCCTCCAGGCACATTTTTGCTGCAGACTGGAAACAATTGCAGCCTCAGCAGCCACAGCAGCAAAGCAGCAGCTGAGGATTTTCCAAGTTATCCCCAGACCTCACCTGGGTCTCTAAATAAGAGGGAAAGTGCCCATAGCACAATCCTGGGTAATATTTAATAATTGTAATAATTGTAATTATTAAGTAATATTGGATGAGGGATTCAGGAGCTCCTTGAAGGGGAGCAGAGGGGAGAGAAAATGAAATACTTAAGGTGTTTTTGGGTGCAGCAGAGTGGCCAAAACTTCCTGAGGGAAGGAGGAGATGGAGCTGTTCCCTCTCTGTGCCATGGTCATGGAGCCACGTTTTAAACAGCATCTCCAGGCTGATGACATTGTCCTCTACAGTTTGCACCTCGATGTCCATTCCCAGGATTGCCATATCTGCAGGAAAAAGTTAAAAAATAGGTGAAAAAGCACCAATATTTTCAGCCATCAAAAAGATTTCTCTGGTTTCTCATACCCAGCAATTATTAAAGTCCTTTGTTGGAGGTGCAGACAAATGTGGTGTGATGTAGCAACAACTTTTAAGCATGGGGAAATGTAGGCTGGACAGGAGAGTTAGGCAGGGTATAAACAATATAAACCCAAAATAAACCCCAAAACCACCCACAAAAAATACCTCAAAGGTGCATCCAGATGAGAAGCTAGCTTGAAGTCCATCAGATAAAGAAAAAGAAAATGGAATAAATAAAATAAAGTGAAGGAAAAAATAATCAATTTGCAAATTGCATAAGACATGCAACATAACCACTTGTAAACACAGAAGGTACAGTCTGCTAGCACTAATAGCTTTACCATACAGCCAGGATGTGGAAAGGCTTTCTGAGAAGATGAATAAATAGCAGAAATAGCCTTTTTCCCCCCTTGTGTTTACCAGGCCAGCAGGGGGTTTAAAAAACAGTGCTGCATCCATCTACACTGAGAAATCTCTTCTTTATGCATTAGCATTTCTAATGCCATTTGGCAATAATGACACTTACGTATTAAACCCCCCCCCAAAAAAACCAACAAAAAAGCAAAACAACCCAAAACAAAAGAAAAACCTCCAGAAATGGATTCATTTCTAGCTGGCAAATAATCCAGGACTACTGTAATGATTGTGATTCTTCAAATGCTCTGCAGGACACACTTTTTTTTTTTTTTTTACTGTCCCCACCTCCCAGCTCTGAGGAAGAGATTATGTTGGTTGTGTCTCTGTAGCAAAGCAGATTCGACTCCCACTCACACCAGGAGATATTTCACACTGCCCTTGATACTAAAAAACTTTCCTTATCATCTTCCCTGGCTGCCAGGACATTTAATTCCTTTTTTAAAAAAGTTCTTTACTATTTTTTTGGTTCTTTTTTTTTTTTTTTTTTTTAGTTAGAAGCTGTTCTTCATGAACTGAGCTGTTCCCACTGCCATCCCCTTGCCCTGACACTGAGTCTTGCTCCCATTTCCCTGCAGAATTCACTGCTGCAGGATGATCCTGTTTTGGATGACTTTCCTACAGATTTTAGATTTGGGTTTCTCTCAGGGATGTGCACTGAAGAGAGCATTAACAGCTCAAAAGACAAAACACCAGGAAATTCATTTAATTGACTTTTACAAACAGCAAAACACAGCTGACAAAGGGAATTATTTGTGTTTTGGGGCTGGTAAATGCTTTAGTTCTTCTCTCAGTAAATATTTCCCTGTTGTTTTTTATTTATTTCCTCTGTAAGAGATTTTTAATCCCTTACACAATTTTAAAAGAAATTCACTGCATTCATGAGGAAAAGCAGCCAGCATCTCCTTTGCATGGGGTCTCAAACTTCCTGGAGAGCAAAGCCACAAAGAGAAAAGAGCCCTGGGGCTTGCAGAAATGGGCTGTGGCCATAAAAAAAGGCATTAGTGCTTTATCTGCACGACTTGTTTTTTGTTTTTATCAGACAGAAAGAGCTGGGGGCAGTCATCTCCAGCACATGCAAATATTAACCTTTGTTAGCAAAAGATCTGGCAAGGCTCAGCTGCTTTCAGGGAGTGGAATGGGCCAGGGGAAGAGAAATAATAATAATAATAATAATAATAATAATAATAATAATAATAATAATAATAAAAAGGCCAAGCATCCTGTTGGTTACTGCCCCTGATTATTCCCACCTCAAATGTCCTGCTGTCCATGGGGTTTAGTTAAATCAGTTTGCTCTGGTTCTGAGATCTGAGCTTTTTCAAAGCTGTTCTAAGATTTGCCAACGTGGGGTTTTCAAACTACTGAAGTCTTTTCCAGCTGCACTAACCTGGGAATGAGCCTATGGAAGGGATATTCTGCTCTGGATATTAAAAATGTAAGTAGGTTCAAATAACCCCTAAATAAACGAATGGAAGAAATATCCTCAGTGAAATGAAGCTCTTGATTAAATGCTGCAGCACAATATTTATTTTCTAGTTCAACACAGCACTAATCTTGCATTTCCTGTATGATGGATCTTGCAAATTCACTGTAATTTTTTTGTAGTAAAATTGATTTTTTTTTTCTGAAACAGAAAAAGGGAGCTCCAGTGGGTATCATAAACCAGTTTGGCTAATTTTTCCAATTATCTCACCTATTCATCCCCTCTTGCTTTTCATAGTTCATCTACTCAGAAAATTAGAATTTCATCACTTGACATTTCAATGGCCTTTATGCCCACATTTATGTTTTCATTCCATTTACTGGGTGAAAGGGCTACACAAAAAAAAATCCACTTTTAAAAATATTATGGGTGGGGTTTTGCCTTCCCTAAAAGAGAAGCACAGAACATTTCCTCCTCTGTGGAGCTGAGCCTTCCAAGGCTTCCCTGCAGGATTCCCAGTCCCTGCTGTGACAATTGAGCAGAAATTTGTTACTGCAACCACGAAATAAATGAACAGGCAAGAGACAAATAACACTGCCTGTCCCTCAGTAAAAAACAGAAATAATTTTCATCCTCTCTCCCAGCTGCACATTTCTGGAAAGAGTTACTGTCACTAACCAAGCCTCTTAATTAGCTTTAATTAGGTTTTTTTTTGTCTTTGATACAGTTCCTGCTTACTGCTGCTGCTTTTCTCCATGCTCAGACTGAAAACCTACACTGAAACATACAAAACCAATTATTAGTTTACTATTTTTAAAATAGTTTTTTTATTTATTTACTTGGAAGAAGAGTTGTTTTTTTTTTTAGTTTATGGAGATTTTTTCACAACTTTTCTTGTGGTTTTGATGTTATAGTGATTAGTTATTAGGGAGAATGGAAATTTGATTATTATGTAATTTATTTTTTTTACTAACAGTTTTTATAATTATTATTGAGGATTATATTAACTTACGAGGCACACTTTAAAGATTATAATATTTTAAATAAAAGTTTATTTTTGAAAACTGTTTTTTTGGGGGGAACATTAGGAGTTTTTTATTATTTAAACTTAGGGGATTACAGTAATTTTAACATGTGTTTATTATGTATTTGTTAATTATGTATTTGTTTTGGTTTAGGATAAATTTGGGAGAAAACTTTTGAATGGGATTTTTTTAGGAAACAGATTTAAAGGAGAGGAAGGAAAGGAAAGGCTGAAAAGCCTTATCCCCTGCTTCTCCTTTAATAAACTGGATATAATTACTAATAAATTTTTAAAATATATTATTGAAACTGGGACGTAGGGTAGGATGAAGAAACTATAAACCATACATATTTGGAATAAATTTTAGTACCTTTATAAACTTTTTATAAATCATTACTCAGAGTGTGTTACCCCCATAACTCAATGCCTTTTTCTCTTTATTCCCCCACAGTGAAGCTGTGTCACAGATGAATTTCAAACAACACCAAGAGCTGAAGTGACACCCGAGGTCTGTGAGTTCTACAAGCCCCAGAGAAATTCTGTGGTGCAAACTTCCTGCAGGCACAGCAGTTCCCACTGACCTAAGGGACATTCAATGGCCCAAAGGGAAGTGACAGATGTTGGACCAGAGCAAGAACCAGTGGCTGTCGTGCTGCCCAAAACCAAAACTTCCCTAAAAATGCCTCCCACTCACCAGTGCTGGGCTCCTCTGCTGGCACACACTGCTCCACGTCCTCAGGCTGCTGGAAATCTCTCTTCAGAACCTCAATGACCTGTATTCTTCTCAGGCTCACCAGGTCTACATCTTGTAACTTCTTTTCCAGCTGCTTTACCATTTCTCTGCTGGGCTGGCTGGTCAAAACTGTGATCTGAAACACAACTCAGAGCATGAAGAAGCTGCCTCTAGCCCAATTCTCTCTTGAGAGGTGATGATGTTGAGTAGAAGTCTTGCTGAAATATCTCACCTATTCCAAAGCAGATTTATAAGCAATTTTTTTTGAGCTTTGGCTCACATTTAAGCCAATATGATTGAGAGGTTCACTGGAGGAACACGTACAGGTTTTCTGCTCTGTGCTTTGCACTTGTGATCACTGAGTGTGTGTAAGAAGGGACTTGTACATTAATTACAGTTCAGACAGACTAAACTTGGCCTTCTCCCTTGAAAGCTGAATGGGAATTTGATATATTTTTTAACATATACAGTCTATCCTAAAGATATTTCCAAAGAGAGCAGCAGTAGGTGTGAGTCTCACCACCCGGTTTTGGTCTGATACTGAGAAAAGGAAACAAAAATTCAACTTACTCTGCATAAAAAAATGCTTGTGATTGCAGGGGGAAATTGCAATCACTTAAGTATCTGAAGCAGAAAGAGGCCTTTTTTAAAAACTTTTTTTTTGGCCTTTTGTAAGGGTAAAACTCCCTCCTGCCTGTCAGTGATCAGAGCCTGACCCTGCAGCATGTCTTACATCCTCTTGCAAAGAGAAGTACAATAAAATTGCATAATCTAGAGGAACAAGGATTGCTTAGGGGAGTAAAAACTCCTTATATCCATGGACTAACTTAATTTTTAATGTAGCTTGTTCCTTCAAGTATACTAGAAAATATCCTGGATTTTGTTGTATGTCAAAAAAGGTCTTGTCTCCAAAGCATGGTCTATTTGTTCCAACCCTCAGCTTTAGAGTTAAAGCACAAATCACCTTTCAAATGTCAGGAAAAATACCTTAAAGCCCCAAGAAAAAACAGAAAAATCAGTAGAAAAGTTTCCTGGGCAGACACTGGGAGTGAGTCTCCATTGCAGCCTGATCACAGTGTGACTCTGGAAGGGTTTAAGGACCTAAACAAAGCAGAAAGACTTGGAAAATTTCACTTGTGGGAATCTCAATTTGTTTTTTATGACTGGCAGGTGGATCCTGAGCCTGGGAAATCTGAAATGCAAGATTTTTTGGAGCTGATATTTTCTGCTGTCTAGAGGAAAACACCATTTCTGTGTGAGTCCTTTCCCCTCCATAACTCCCTGTCCTTTCATGTCAGTTGATACTGCTTAAAAAAACACTTCCTCCTGTGAACCTTGCTCTGCTTTCTGCACTCACACGTCTGTTCTCATGTGTTGTTAGCAGCTTCCCTCCCTTTTATGCAAAAACACATTTAGAGCTGAAAACACACACAGCCACCAGTGTCCACCAAAATCTATCAGATCCTGGACCAGGACAGCTTTCCCTAGAAATGTCCCCTTTTCCAAATATCCTGAGGGATTTGATGACTTGCTATCTTCCTTCAGGACTTCTGGACAGTGGATTTCTGTAACAACCAGAGTGCTGAATATCTAATTTTTTCTGCACGTCCACTGCACACGAAATACACATTTATAAAGCACAACGATGTGGGATGGCTCCCACTCCCTTCCCAGCATTTTCTTACCTCAACAGAACTATTTGTGGAGCTTCCTGCTGCTGTGTGCCTGCTGTACTGCTTGAATTGCTGCAATCCATCCTGCACAGCTTGCACCACTCCATTCCCTCCCTGGGGGAAGGAGCCTTCAGCTGGGAGCGAGCGGAGCTCCGAAATGCAGGCTTGAATTCGGGCAAAGTTTTCTTTCACTTGCTGCAAAACAAGGTTCAAGGAGCAGGAAAGGCTGGTAAAGAGCATGGAATGGCTCTCCATAATGTGGAGGAATGCTGGTGGTCACAGAGATGTCAGCTCACCTGAGCCTCACTAAAAACTCAGAGCTGAGACAAAGCCAGCAGGTGAACATTGGGGCCACAGGAAAGGCATTGAGTGAACTCTACCAAATTTATTTAAAGCAATTCAAGACATTGCTGCCTTCCCCAGTGAAGAGGCAGCAGGTGAACATTTCACTTATTTGTTTCAGGATTTGTGGAGCTCTGAGTCACTGAAACACCCCTGAGCCATGGGTTTGCAGGGTGGCCTTTCAGTGGGAAGCTGCAAAGGCTCTGCTCAGTCCTCACTCTGTCCCACATTACATTTTTTTGATGCTTAAATGCTGATTTCTTATCTTGTCATCATTTGCTGTCCCCCACAGTTACCTACTTTCAGTCTGGCTTCTCTTTCTTTGCCCTCCCTGCCCTTTCCAGGGAAGCTTTATGGACTCTCCTGCTGGGGACAGCAGTGGGAACAGAGACCATAAACAAGCACTGAGAGGAGATTAAAACCAGGGCAAGTGTGTGTGACACTTCCCCATGTACTCTCCCCATCTCTATTTTCAGCTCTGGGGCTTTCCTGACTTCATGATTTGTCTAACAAGCACCCTTTAACACAGCTCTGAAAATCACCTTTCAGTACAGCAGCTGATGTCTACCATTGGAATGTAGCACCCAAAAAAAAAAAATAGCAGAGTGAATACAAAGAATGGCTTGAAAATTATTAAAATTATTGTAAAAATGTTTTGCAGTTAAACTTATAATTTGTTCTTGTTTTACCAGCCAGAACAGAGAAGGGACTTACTTCTATTTAAAGGAAGAAAGGATAAAATACAAGCATGTTCTTCAATTTAGCCAGAAAAGTAAATATATTAAGAAATCCATGGAAGATAAAGCAAGTAAATGCAAATTAGGAACGAGGTACAGGTTTCACAATGACAATTATTAACCACTGGGTGAAATTATCAAGAAAAGCACTTGATCACCCATCTTGTCTTTAGATCAAAGCTAGTTGGCTTTCTGGAAGGAAGTTTTAACGAGATAGGGGTACTTTGATGAAATATAATATCCTGTGATATGAAGAAAACAAAACAGTGATCTAAGGGCTCCTCTGTCTTTAAAAACTGTGACCATCAAAATGAGGAATTGTTGTTTAAATAAAAAAGACAGCTGATCATGAGCAGCAGTCAAAAGATTGTCCTTGTCACATTATGCATAACCTTTTCTACAAAATAAACATCAGCATTAACCAGAGTCTTCTTGCAGATCACGTTTGCTAATTTACTCTTGTTTTAAAATTTTTCTCAAGGTGTCAAGACTTGACAAAACTTTTCAGAATGTTTCCACCATCGCTGTATAAAGTGGAAGGGTTAATCCTGTGTGTTTACAGTGATGTTGTGTAAATGGGACTGCTCAGTGTGATTGTTTCTAACAGGATGGCTTCAAAAATTCCTGTGAACGTTAAGATGCATATTTATATTCCCAAACTATTACTGCAGAACTGCTACTCATTCTCCACCTACATTTATTCCTCTGCAGAGCCCTAAATGAGAGCAAGATTTTTTCTTACTGACTTAGATCTCTACATTTAAAATCTGTGTGGATGTGGCACTCAGGTACATGGTTAAGTGGTGGATTTGGCAGTGCTGGGTTTAGAATTGGATTTAGTCTTAGAGGATTTTCCAGATAATTCTGTGATTTCAGGATGTTTCTCAAATTCAGCACAGATGTTTAACTCTGCACCTTTCCCCTTCAATATCTAGAACCTCTCACACATTAATAATATTTATCCAGTGTCCAAATTATTACAGCTCGAGTTGTGTGTGATAATTCTGACAGAGAAGCAGCACATGAAAGGTGAAACAGATGCTCCAAAACACATTCTAGGAAGGAAGAGCACAAAACCTAATTTATCAGGTTCACAGATCAAAAATGATTTTTTTGACTCCTCCTTTTAAACTTTATCCTTTCATAAAATTCACCTCGCCGTGACACGATCATTCTGAGAACAGCTGGTTTTCAGATATAAACGTGTATGCAGATTTTCAGCTATAAATTTAGACAGAAATCATAATTTTTTTAATTTTTTTTTTTCCCCTGAGCAGCAGCATACCGTGAAAGGCAGCAGACACTCCTGCTGGGGCTGCACCACGTAGAGGCTGAGCAGGGGCACTCTGCAGGGTCCTGCCAGGCCACATGCCAGGCACAGGACATTCTCCAGAGCCTCAGAGAGCACAGAGCAGGTGCTGGCCCAGGAAGGGGAGGTGACATCCACCACCAGGATGCGAGATGGCTGCTGGCTGGGAGCTTTAGCAGCAGCAAAAACTCTCCTTGGTTCTGAGGGTAATTTTCTGGAATTCATGGCTTCTGCACGTGGGTTTTACATGCACAGTGATGCATCTGAATGGGAAAAAAATAAATAAATAAACAGCAATGAGTGAGTTTCTCTCTTTGCCATTCACTAGCTCAGTAATAATTTAGACTCCTACATCTTTTTCTCCAAACCAATTGCTGTCCATACTCTAATAAAGCCCCACAAAATGCATGTGGTCAGGAAACAGAATGTTTTCACTAATGAGAAACGTGGCAGAGAGGCTCTTACAGGTGCAGCTGGAGCAGTTCCAAAGGTTGGAGCTGTGTGAGGTGAGCCCCCAGCCTGGCTCTGGTGCATCCATCAGCTGCTGGAAAGCAAAAGTGGGAACTTCACCTCCTAATTCTGCACTGGCCAGGAGGTTGCACCCAAAGCCAGGGGAGAACAGTCCCTGTTGCTTCATCCCCAGCAAAATGAGACAAATAGCTGGAAAAGCCAAGAGAGGCCTGCAAGAAAATCTTGAATATCCACGAATTTTTACTTTATGGGTGTGAAGAACTAACTTTTATCCTTCAGTGTCAAACACCTGGGATGAGCTCCTCCACAGACCTTGAATATGACATTTGTTCCCCACTCCCATCTCCCTTCAACCTTAAGCACAAGAGCATTTTCCTGCTAAAAAAATTTCTTTTTTACTTTGTGAGCAAAGAGCCTTTCTAAAATCCTCTCTTCACTAAATCCATGCAAAACATTCAGTGCTGTTTCTAAAGAGACAGGAAATGCTTCAAAAAAGAAAAATGTTGGGATAACTGCAGACAATTTCTTGATATGAGCTAGGATAATTTTTTTTTCTTCCTACAGTTTTCTTCCTGGCAGAATTAGTAAAAGTTTGAAGAAACCCTGGATTTACACCCTTGGGCTCTGGTCAGAACCCAGGCCTGTCATTTGTGTGGTGTGTTCAGCTCACACAAACAGCTCTTTTATGGTCTCCAAGGAGACAAGATACTGCATTTCCTACAGCCTCCAGCACTTTGGATAAGAATTTCTGTAAAGCTTGGGAAGAAATGAGTTTCCATCCAGCTGAAGAATCATCAGGGAAAAAAAAAAAATCTGAATTTCTAGGATTCCTTAGGATGCCTGTCAGTACAGGCAAAACAAGAGTGATCACAAGCTGAATTTCAAAACGGGTTAACATTTCAGAGCTGATGAAAATGTTATAAATACAGATGTAGATCATGTAGGTATCTTGCTTTGATTAGTCCTCTGGTATAATTTGATTGCCAAATGAAAAACTGCCAGATACCATTTTAATCAGTGTTTCTCCTGGAGCTTTTTAATTTACAGCAGAGTTTACTCAATTACATCACTGAATCTGGGAATGGACTTGTCTGTCTGAATTTTTTGTGATGAGGCTTCAATGCTACTGAACTCTGCAAGCCCCCAGAGCTTTCTCAAACAAGGAAACAAAACCCATCCTGTCAGAAATCCACATTTCCATGGCCTTAGCATTGCTTTCAGAGAGGAAAATGAGCTTTGATGCTGAAGCAGTTTTCCGGATTTTGAATGAATTCTCTCATTCTTGGCGCTCTACAGGACTATGCTTATTTTAAATTGATTTTGTTAAAATAGATTGCTCATCAACTCCTTACCAACTGAATTTCATTTCTTCATAATTGTGGTGTCTTAATTAATATTAATGCGATTTAGACGCATCTCTCTGTACAATATTTGACAATATTTGACCTCTTTTGTAGCTCTAGTGAGGAATTCAGTGGAAGTGGCTGCTGTGGTGAAATGAAATCCTCATTTAGGCATTGGATGGACTGACAGAGCCCATCCCGAGGGATCCCTCCACAATTCTCTGAGAACTGTGCAAACTGTGAGTTCTGGCAGCTGGTTTGACATTAAGTTATTGCTCAATAAAACAGAACTCTGCAGGTGTCAGGGCTGGTGATGTGCATTTTGTTCAATGCAAGGAGACACAAATTCTGCAGGACTAGAAAGGGGCAGAAAGGAAACTTCTTTATGGTGAGTGATTTGTGACTGCTGAGGACACTCTGCAGTTGCACATCATCCTATGTGCTTAGTTTGTTATAAAAAAAATTATTAAATAATATCTAGGTCTATAAACGCATAGCACCAAACCAATGGTTAAAGAGGCTTAAGGAGAATTGATTTTAAAAGGTGCCATTTTCAGAGTAAGCTTCAAAACCCTGGGAAACAGGAATATTCTCATGTGGAAAACAAATCAAGCTGCATAAATGACTGGGTTTACTAGAGAATAAATTGGCTGTGCAGTCTGGATGGCCTCTGGTGTGAATAATTTTTTCCACCTAGCCTAGAAAGGAAGGTATTTATCTAAAAAGGTCAGCATGAGTGGAAGAATAAAGTAAAAAAAGCAAAAGAGTTCATAGAAAATCAAGCTACTAAAACCAAAATTATTCCAGACCCTATATAATAGAAGGTATTATGTGTTACTCTATTCATCAGTGCTAAAATCAATCATAAATAAATGGCTTTAAGCTTGTGCTTTTATTGGCATAAAATCATCAAACCTTAGTAAGAACTGTCACTTTATATTAGTGTTAAAATCCCTCATTATAACCTTTATAGGTTTTTCTTTTTCCTCAAAATAAGAGGAACTGTAATATTATAGGAGTTTTGGAAAAGGGATTTTTAAATCCTGAATCACTAAAAAAGAGCAAAAATAATAAAACCTTAACCAGTGTGTGGACAGAGCAGCAGAGCAAGGACAAACTCCTGCAGAATTCCCAAGTGCTCCTGTGGAGGAGCAGCCAACTCAAAGCCCACCACGAGAGCTGTGTCATCAGGGGGACCTCGTGCTTGAGTGACAGGCTGGAATTCCCAGAATTAACCTTGATCAGAACTGTAATAACTCTGTGATCAGATTATGGGCACAGCTAATGAAGCCTCAAGGGGCAGGGGCTCCATCTTCCCTGGCATCTTGATTAAGAATCTGGGATGACACCGTGTCAACACACACACACTAACCTGATAAAAACCTGCATAATTCATGGTGCTGCAGGCAGGGAATCACCACTGAGGCTGCTCAGAAAATCCTGGGATGCACCCACGTGTATCCCTGCATTTCCATGGATCCTACAACCTGAACTCTTCTACCTCGGATGTCACCTCAGAGTCTAAGGTTTCAGTCTTCCTGTGACATTTTAATATTCATATTTCCTGTACTGTTTTGGGTTTGGTTTTTTTAATTTTAAAGTAGCAACTCTCCCTCACTGGTGGCTGAATCCTGGGAGCAAAAGGGAAAGCAGCATTGTCCCACAGGAAATCCTGTGGCATGTCCCACCTGGAACACCACACGTGCAGAGGTGGCTCTGGCTTTGGAGGTCTCTGCAGGGACTGGGAGAGCTCTGCTGGGATGTACTGGGATTGGGACAGCTGAACTGGGCTGAGACAGCTGTACTGGGCTCTACTGGGACTGGGAAAGCTGTACTGGGATTGGGACAACTGGACAGGGATTGGGACAGCTGTACAAGGACTGAGACAGCTGGACAGGAACTGGGACAGCTGTACCGGGCTGTACTGGGACTGGGAAAGCTGTACTGAGCTGTACTGGGATTGGGACAGCTGTATAGGGATTGGAACAGCTGTACTGGGCTGTACTGGGATTGGGAAAGCTGGACAGGGGCTGAGACAGCTCTACTGGGCTGTATTGGAAATGGAAAGCTGTACTGGGATTGGGACAACCGGACAGGGATTGGGGCAGCTGTACTGGGCTGTACTGGGATTGGGACAGCTGTACTGGGCTGTACTGGGATTGGGACAGTTGTACTGGGCTGCACAAAGACTGGGACAGTTGTACTGGGCTGGACAGGGACTGGGAAAGTGGTACAGGGACTGGGACACGCCTGTACTGGGCTGTACTGGGATTGGGACAGCTGTACTGGGCTGTACTGGGATTGGGACACCTGTACTGGGCTGTACTGGGATTAGGACACCCGTACTGGGCTGTATTGGGATTGGGACACCTGTACCAGGCACCTCCCAGCCCTGAATTGGGCTTTTCCCCACATTTTCCTTCAAGTTTGCTCCACATTTACAGTGCCGCCCTTGGATGCCTTCATTGCATCTAACAGAGGAAGTGAGGACTAATTATTAACACAGGGAGCACACGGTGACGTTTTCACCTCCCAACTCCCAAATCCCCTCGGCAAGGCTTTCCCTCAGGAATTTGGGAAGGAATTTGGGAAGGAATTTGGGAAGGAAGCTCCGTTCCCGCTGCCGTGTCCGCGGCTGGGCCGGGCCCTGCAGCCGATCCCGATCCCGGCTCATCCCGGGGCTGTTCCCATGGGAATGCCGCGATCCGGGACCGGACCCACCTGGGCGGGGCCTTTCCCGGTCCTGTCCCGAATCCCGGGGGGATCCCGGTGGACCCTGGAGGATCCTGGGTGGATCCCGGGGCTATTCCCGGGCGGATCCCGGGGCTGTTCCCGGGAATTCCTGTGGTAATGCAGCAATCCAGGCCCGGACCCACCTGGGCGGGGCCTTTTCCCGGTCCTGTCGGGAATCCCCGGCAGATCCCGGGCGGATCCCGGGGCTGTTCCCGTGGGAATGCCGCGATCCGGGCCCAGAGCCGCCTGGCGGGGCCTTTTCCTGGTCCTGTCCCGAATCCCGGGTGGATCCCTGTGGACCTCAGATGGATCCTGGGTGGATCCCGGGGCTATTCCCGGGAATTCCTGTGGGAATGCCGCGATCCAGGCCTGGACCCACCTGGGCAGGGCCTTTTCCCGGTCCTGTCCCGAATCCCGGGTGGATCCCGGGTGGGTCCCGGGTGGGTCCCGGTGCATCCCGGGCGGATCCCGGTGTTTGGGATGCTCGGGATAACGGGGATCGCTCTCCTTCCCCAAAATCTCCGCTTTGTGACCCCCCCCCAATCGCCTCCAGCACTGCTTAAGTTGTTTTTACTTCACCACCAGATCACCCAAATATTAATTTTTGCAACATTAATCCCGGGAGGCCTCAATTAAAGCCAAAAGGAGCTGGAGGATTGGATATCTGGGATTGTAAATTTATGGCCCTTCAAGGACTCTGGAGGAACCAGAAGATGCAGAAGGGATTAAGGGCTGGAAAACTGGAAAGTCCCCGTCTGAGAAAAAGATGATTAAAGGGCTAAAGAATGTGGGCAAGATGAGAGTGAGAAATCATTGACTAATAGGGATAGAATGCTAATTAATGAAGATAATCACATGAGTTAGAACAAATGGACATCAGCAGCTGGCCAGAGGTCTGTCCTAACTATGACAACGCAAAAATCCCTCCTTGAAGGGTAACTCTGTATTTTGGAGATAAAAATTTAATTTGCATCAGTTTGCAGCTGTGCCAGTTCAGTGATGCAAAAGGAAATCCAGGATTTCTCTAGAGGGAATATTTTTCCTGGATGTATGTAAACAGAGGGAGTATTTTTACTGGATGTATGTGAGCAAAGCCACATCTTTTTACTGTACAGTGAGTTATTGAGATTTGGGTTTGTTTTTCCAGTTCACTCTTTACATTTTCACTCTTGACTTCCAGCTCCATTGTGGCACAAGGGAAAGGATAAGTAGGGAATCAAGGGGGACATTCACAAATTCACGAACTCGCAAAAAGGGAGTTTACAGCCTCAAAAATGCCTGAAAACCCACAGGGAGTGTGTGTGTGTGTGTGTGTGTGTGTGTGTGTGTGTGTGTGTGTGTGTGTGTGTGTGTGTAAATGCTAAAAACTGTTAAAGTTCCTCATCTTTATACATACTGACAAAATTAATATAGATAAAAATTGATTTCAAAACAAATCGCCGTGTCTGCTGTGCCATAGATAGGATTTTAGGAGATAAGAAAGCTCTGTCTATAGAACCGTAGGGTTTGAAACAGCAAATATAACTTCTGTATTTATAAATTAAAAGAATAAAAGGCTTGGAAAGGAAAGGAAAGATCGAGTCCGGGATCGCGGCTTGACTTGAGTCGCTGCTGCCACCGCGTGGTGAAAACGAGGAACTGCAGCCTCCCCATGACTCAGTGGTACGACAACCAAAAAAAAACCAAAACCCAAACCCACACAAAACCCCTCCGAAACGAACAAAAACCGAACCAAACCAAGCCATAAATCCACCAGAATCCCCAGAAAAAAAAAAGCTGAATTCCCTCTCCATCCTTAATTAAACAAAGAAAGCGGCGCATGCGCAGTGGCTTCCCTCGCTCAGTGCTTCCGCCCTGTGGCGAAGGTCGGTACTGCAAGTCGACGTCATCTCGAGAATTTTGGGGAGAAAATGAAGATTTTAGGGATAAAATGAACATTTTGGGGCTACAATCTGAGTTATCTGCGCTGGAGAAAATAAAACTTTAATGTCAAATTAATAGGAGATTGTTAATGAGGCGATTAAAAGGTGATTTTTTTGGGAGTAAAACTGAGTTTATCATTAGGGGCCAGGTAGGGTAAATTTGAAGGATAAAACCTGTAAGGGATGGAATGAACATTTTCTGGGGAGGGGGATGCGGGGTAAACTAGAGAGGACAGAGGGAGCATTTTGTTTTTAAAATCTGAGGTAATTTATAGGGGACAGGGAACACCTTGGAGGGAAAGACATCTGTGAATTGGTCAGGGAGGCAGGGGTGGTACTTTGGACAGATTAAAATCAATAAATATGCTGATATTAATTTTTAAAAAGATATATAAGCAAAGCGTCTGAAAACACTCCACAGGAGGCTATGAAACCTGGGTGCTCTGCAAATCAGGATAAATTGTGACTTTATTTCCTGGTTTTATAGTTAGGAAATTGCTGAAGTGTACACAGATTAATTTTTTATATTCTTCAGCTCTGCTGATTGAAGTAAAAGCATCATTCCCTTCCCTCCCTCCCATAATTTCAGGGTATTTCTTCTTTTAGAGCTGGAATTTGCAGAGGGAATGCTGCCTGGAGTGTGCTTCCAGAACATTTTTATTTTTTTTGTGAGCTTCACGCAGCTCGTTTTTTCTGCTGCCTGACAAAAATCCTGGGATTTTTTTTTGTTTTATATTTGAGGAGAAATACAAGGAAAGGATAAATGGATGGCAGAAATGAGACAGGATGCAACAACCCTGTGATGGTATAGCCTTGAAAATGGAAACACTCTTTGGCTTATTCCAAATATTTAATATAATGTTAGAAAAAAAAAATCCAGAAATAATCACCGGGAATCGGAGCCCTGCACTCCCGCAGTTCCCTCTCCCTCCGCGGTTTCCCGAGCAAGGAAATTTCTGCAATTTCCAGATTTTCCAGCCGGCGTCACTCCTGGGTCAGGCAGAGCCCTCCCAGCCAGGAGGGGATCCAGGATTTTTTTTCTGGCTCTATGGAAGGGCAGCAGTTCTTAGTTTTTATAGCTTTTACAAACAGAAAAGATTTTTGGGGTAATTTTCCCTTTTTTTTTTTCCCCTTTCCCTGCTGCTCTGAGGCTGCTCTGTGATATCCTGAGTTCCCTGCTCTGCTCTTGTGTCCTTGTCATGTCAGATCCCACATGTGAGTTCTTGAAACACTCAAAAAAGAGCAAAACTCGTTTTTATAGTTCAGAAAAAGAAATGTTGGGCTCCATCCTTAATAAGTTCCCATGGCAAACTCGCTAAAGTAGATTTAAATATTATTTATTTGCAATTGTCTGAAGGCATTCTGTGAAAAAATGGTTTGGAAGATGTTTCCTGTCTTGGATCCCCAGCTGAACTCTGAACTCAGTTACCTCTGGAAAAATCAAATTTCTGCTCCTAATCCCATCCATCCAATCAGAACAGCTGAAATTGTGCAGAGCCAAATCTGATTTTCAGACCCTACCAGACCCACTGAGGAAAACGTGTTTGTTTTACAAGTGCCCACCAAAAATTAGAATTAATGGGAGGGCTCTGCATCACAAAATCCCTGTGGGCTGCAATTACTCAAACTCAAAATATTTTTGCTTTTGAAATTAGCCACTTGATGCATTATGGGAAAGGAAATGATTGGCACTGACAGCTGATTCTTTTAAATGCAGTGCAAAAAAATAAAATCACTAAAAATACACCTGGAGTTGACCATTCCAAAGGTTTGAAATGCTGTGAAATTCTGTTAGCAATGGCTTGTATTTCCCAAAATTCCTCATTTTCCAGGTATTTCTCTGTCTTATTCAGAGCTATTGATGGTTCCTGGGCACTTTCAAATGTTTTGAAGACAATTTTAAAATAAAGATTTTCAACTTCATGCTATAGATATCCTTGAAACTTGACTCCATGAAGAGCTGGGGACAAGGTTTGACAAACCAGGACAAGGAAGCACAAATTGTTCCTTGTTCATGAACAATTTGGTTTAAACACTGAATATTGAAAAAAAAACAACCCCAGACAAATGATTTTTATTTTAAAGAGAAATCTCTGCATTTCTACTGGAAAGTGGCTGGATTTGGTCACCTCTAGTTTAGATTTAGGTGATGAGAGCTCCTGGAGAATTCCTCCACCTTTCCTTGTCCATGAAAATCACGTGGGTGTTGCTCAAGGAGCAGTGTTGGAGGTCACAGGAAATTTCATGGAATGGAATTAAATGAATGAAAATGAAATTTCATGGAATGATATGAAATGAAATTTTTGTGCAACGCAACGAAATAAAATGAAATTTCATTCCATGAAAGGAAATTTCACTTCACTTCATGGAATGAAATGAAATGCAAGGAAATTTTGTGGGATGAAATGAAATAGAATTTCAAAATTTCATTTCATGACAGGAAATTTCATTTAGTTTCATGGAATTAAACGAAATTAAAAGCAATTTCATGAAATGAAATTTTGTGGAGTGAAATGAAATAAAATAAAATTTTAAGTGCCATTCTATTTCATGAAGTGTAATGAAGCTACATGGAATGAAGGGAAGTGAAATGGAATTTCATGGAATGAAACGAAATTTTTCTGGAACTAAATGAAGCGAGATGAAATTTTATGGAATGAAATGAAATTTTGAAATGGGGCTGCACTGCTTCTGCCTGAAGGTGAGGGCTGAGTTTAGACTTTCAGTTTAAAGCAGGGTTTAAAGAAGAAGAAATTCCTTCCTTGCCCAGATTTGCTGTGGCTGCCCCTGGATCCCTGGGAGTGTCCAAGGCCAGGTTGGACATTGGGGCTTGGATCCACCTGGGATTGTGGAAGGTGTCCCTGCCCATGGCAGGGAACTGAGTGAAATTTGAGATTTTTTTCCATCCCAAACCATTCCATGATTTTCTGATGTGTTCATGCTTCCCTGCCCAAGTGATTTCATTATCCTTGTAGTTAATTAAGAGGCTGTTTGTGTCACTTTGTGTTCAGACACAACCAATTCACATTTATGGGTTAATTTTCCAATCACTTTCGTGCCTGGCTAACCCAGAACAGCTCTGATCCCATTAAATTCATGCTCCACGTACCTGGAGAAGATAATGAAATTACACCACAGGATTTAACCTGCCCAGCATTAAACACTGCAGCTCTTCCTGATAGAGGAACCAGGAAATGAAGAAGAAAACAAACAGGAAAATAAAGATATTAAGATATTAAGCAGGCAGCACATTCCTGATTCTGATGGAGCCTGGCTTAAGGGCAACCCTGTGGACCAATGAAATCAGAAACTCCCCGGTGCCAGACCATGGTTTGTGCAAATAAATCATAAATTCCCTTTTCCACTGGAATATCAACATCCATGGCTGTCCTGGGCTGAGCCTGGTGCCCATCCTGTGCCTTCCAATGGGTGACATTCATGGATATATTTGGAGAAACAGTGACTTCTGCCTCCCCTAGAAACAGACTTCCAGGTGAGAGAAGAACTCCCTAAAAGGCCAGGATTAATTTTAATTTTGTTCAGTGCTGGACTATCGAGACAAGGACTTTGCACACCAAATTTGCCAATTTGCCATGGAGGGAAACTCTGTCCCAGCAGTTCCTGGGCAGTGCTTTGTGCAGTCTCTGACCCTAATCAGGATGGTGATTTATGGGATCATGAGAGTCCCCTGATTTACTGAGCATCTGTCTGGGAGATCCCACAGACCCTGCCCTTCAGGGCTGCCTTCACACAGAATTTACCAGGCTGGGGTGAACCGGCTCTAATAAAGGGTCTTGAAATCACAATGGATGGATGGATGGATGGATGGATGATGGATGATGGATGGATGGATGATGGATGGATGGATGATGGATGGATGGATGATGGATGATGGATGGATGATGGATGGATGATGGATGATGGATGATGGATGATGGATGGATGATGGATGGATGGATGATGGATGGATGATGGATGATGGATGGATGATGGATGATGGATGATGGATGGATGGATGGATGATGGATGGATGATGGATGATGGATGATGGATGATGGATGGATGGATGATGGATGGATGATGGATGATGGATGGATGATGGATGATGGATGGATGATGGATGGATGATGGATGGATGGATGGGTGGATGGATGATGGATGATGGATGGATGATGGATGATGGATGGATGATGGATGATGGATGGATGGATGATGGATGATGGATGATGGATGGATGGATGGATGGATGGATGGATGGATGGATGGATGGATGGGTGGATGGATGGATGGATGGATGGATGGGTGGATGGATGGATGGATGGATGGGTGGATGGATGGATGGATGGATGGATGGATGGATGGGTGGATGGGTGGATGGGTGGATGGATGGATGGATGGATGGATGGGTGGATGGATGGATGGATGGATGGGTGGATGGATGGATGGATGGGTGGATGGATGGATGGATGGATGGATGGATGGGTGGATGGATGGGTGGATGGGTGGATGGGTGGATGGATGGATGGGTGGATGGATGGATGGGTGGATGGATGGATGGATGGATGGATGGATGGATGGGTGGATGGATGGGTGGATGGGTGGATGGATTCACTCACTGCCTCCCTGGGCTTCTGTAGTTATCCCAAATTCATGCCTTTAGGAGCAACGCTCATAAAATAACAAATGCTATCTCCATGTGCATGTAATTAAAATCCAAGCATGAACACACAATTATGTGAAACTCATTTCTTCAGCTTCCAAGCCCCACGAGGCCAGCCTTTAGGTCTGGGTTTCAGTGCTGATTCACTGTGTCTTGAGTGTCTGGCAGGTTGTTATTAATTTTAATGACTTGTGTTTTCCTGCACTGGTGCTGGCCGTGGTGATCACAGCCTGCAGCAGTCTGGGTGTAATTGGTGTACAGATCCTGGCAGCACAGGAGGAGGGAAATGCATGGACAGATGACAAAAACCAAGCAGAAAAGCTGACAGAGCCTGCAGGAGGAAGCAGCTCTGTGAATCCTTTCTCTGTGAGTCCAAACCTCCCTTCCCAGATGGATCCAAGCCCCATCCAACCCAGCCTTGCAGGGAGCATCCCTCTAATTTTCTGTGCATGTTTCAGAGAAGGGACCTGAGCAAGGGCCTCCTGCAGGTAAAACAACTCCTCAGGTTGATTCTTTTGGATCATCAGTGTTGATTTTTATCCCTTTGTCAGGAAAATTAAACCACAAACATCAGAGGTTTATGTCCAAAAAGAAGACAGAGAAGTCCTTTTACTTTATTTGAATAAAGGGAGAGGCCATGGGACATTCCCCTGGGGTCTCTCAAATTTTTGGAGGGCACAGCCTCCTTTTTATCCTAATTTCCCTGTCTCTTTCCCCTTGGGCTGAGGTACTTGAGAGGCACAGACTTCCCAGAACCCCTGATACCCGAGATTCCCCTCTGAGGTACAACCCTCCCTTTTAATTTTTAATTCTTATGGAACTCATGGTTTTTTCCCCATTGCTTCTTTCATCTTTCAATATCCAATTTCATTTATCAGCAAACCTGCAGTTCGTTTGCAAAGGCAAATATCTTTTTTTTCTCCATTCATCAATGAGTGGAATTCTTCCCATTGTTTCTTTTATCTCTCAGTGCTGGTCTTACCTACCAGCAGACCCACAGCTTGTTTGTAAAGACAAATCCATCATTCCTCTCAGTCACGAATGCTCCTGCAGTTTTCAAGCAGCTGGGGACTCGTGTCACAAATGTCGTGGTCACTCCCAGAGATCCTGGGGCAATACCTGGAATCTGGGAATTCCCATTGCAGGCATGAGCCATCCCTGTATGGCCCTTCCGGGACAGAAATCCTCTCCTGCTCTGCTCTCAGGGCTCCTTTCTGCCACTGGCTGCATCTCCTGCTGCAGGTGAAAGCAAATTCCAGGATGTAGAGGAAAGGGACAGCAGAGCCAGCAAAGCTCTGCAGACCCAGAGGAAGAACCTGCTGCAATTAAATCCAGGACCAGGGTGCTATTTGCTACTTCCCCAGCTCAGCAAAAACCACAGGAGGCAAAGCAAGAGCCAGGATATTTTTTTTTCTTTGCCTTTACAGCTTTTTTTGTGGTTTTGCTGCCTCCTGGTGCCAGTGGAGCAAGGAGCTGGAGCAGCACAGCTCTGACAACAAAGGCGTGAGAGATGGAAAGCTCAGCTCATGACACAACACGCATCCAGCCTCAAATATTTCATGTTATCTGTTAGTAAATTTATGACATCGATGCTTTTAGAAACCAAGCCTTGCCGACCTCTGCACAGACAGGTGCACCTATAGAGAAAGGATTTTTTTAAAAAATCAGAGTGGGAGGTAAAAACCTTCCTGGGGCAGAGAATTTCCTGTATGAGCAGAGATTTCGCAGATGTGTGAATATTTCTGAGCGTCATTTAAGTGAATTACAACGTGATACATTTAATCATGGCATATCCTGAGCTTGAGGGGACCCACCAGGATAATTTCAGGAGAAAATAGACCCAGCTCAAGCGAAGGTTTTGCACATGCAATGGGCACTCGACTCTCACCCTGCTGCCTTCTCATCTGCCCTTTTCTGTGTCTTGGCTGAATCCCCTTCAGATCATAAACATGGTCAAGAAATGAGTGATCACCAGCTCTAAACCTCCTGATATTTAAAAGGTGCATCCCTCAGTGGTGTGGGGTTTTTGTTTGATGTTTTTGTCCATTCTTGGATATAATCTTTCCTGTTTGTTTTTTGGTTGTTTTAAAGTCCAATGAGAGTTTTTCTAACTGCTTTTGAATTCCAGGAGGAACAGGGTGAAGCTGTTTGTGCCTCATTGCAGCAAGGTTTGCTTTGTAATTTCAGCTCTACCAAGCTGCTTTTGGACAGTTTTAACTCATCTGCATCAACATCTTAAAAAGGGCTGATGTGTCTTCTTTCCATTTGATGATGGGATAAGTGAAATTAGATGTCAGGAGTGAAAGCCAAACCCCTCCACCCCACTCCCCTGCCTGAGCTCCCTACCAGCGAGATCTTCCAACAGGAAACTAGAAAGAACAATTATATGGAAGAAATATTTTATGATAAGAGTAGTGAAGCCCTGGGACAGGTATTCCCAGAAAAGCTGTGGCTGTCACATCCCTGGAAGTGTCCAAGGCCAGATTGGACAGGGCTTGGAGCAACCTGGGCTAGTGGAAGATGTCCCTGCCCATGTCAAAAGATTGGAACTTTATTTTTTTTAAGATCTCTTCAAACCATTCTATGATTCCAATAATAAAAACACCCCTTCTGACTAAAGAAAAATAAGGACATTTCCCGTGTTTCCTTTCCGAGGTTTCGCATCCTTGGGAGCAGCGCAGCGCCGGGAGCCGACGAGCCTTGCCTGGGGAGCGCTCGCTAATGAGATCAGGGGTTTGTTCTGGTTTAATGGGCTGCCCGAGGCCGTGGTGTAAAACCCCAGCCCCTTTGTTTCAGCTGTAAATTGCCATTTAACTCGACAGCTCCGCTCCTATTGTTCCTCGTGTAAAGATGGAGCAAGGTAAGGGAGGGGATGAAAAGCGCAAGGGAGAAAAGGCAGACGGGGTCAAAGTCAAGGTCAGAGCCCGGAGATTCCCCACGCCCTTCTCTTGACAATAGGGCAATTTATTTCTGTTCCCTCGGTGGAAGATACTTTTATATCCTAATTTTCGCTTCCTTTTGGCTGGTAAACAGGGAATATCACCGCGCTGGCAAGAACAGGAATCGCATTCACACAATTCCCCGCTTGCAGATGCTTTCAATCCAATGCACAGCCCTTCTTCCTCAGGTTTTTATTTTACAGATAAAAAAGCAGCAGCCACCGAATCTCGTTTTGTATCCCCAGCCCTTCCCTTGTTTTATTGTGTTGCCAGCACAACACAGAGGAGCAGGGAAAAAATGAAGCGAGCATCAACACGAGAGGCTTTGTGGACGGTCCTGCAGATGCTCTCCCAGCGATTATCCCGGGCAGCTTCACCCCCTCCTCCTTTTTTTAGCTCTTGTCTCGCTTTTACTCAGTGCCCTCCCCTGCACAAAGCCCTCCCTCGACTCCGAACCTCTCCCAGCTGGTCGGGAAAGAAGAATTTGTGATCATTGTCCCCATCTCTGTCAGCGTCGCGGCTGTGCCAGGCTCTTCAGACAACAGAGAATATTTCACAGATATTTTGCAGGCAGCAGTTTGGCTATTTTCTTGGCTCTGGCGCAAGACTGGATCATTTCTAAATATCTGGGATTGTGACTTAAGTGTCCATTTTTGCGCAGGGAGACGGCAGATTTCCCTATTTATTATTATTATTTTTTTAATCTAGGAAAATAGCTTTTCCTTTGTCTCCCAGAGAACAAAGAAACGTGAACACACGATTTAAACAGCGAGGGCTGTGATGGGCTGAGCCCATCCCCAGGGTGAAGGCGCTGCCTTTAATGGGGTTACACGCAGCAGAAATAAATTTGGCCGGGAGTCTGTAATCACTGCCTGAATTAATGGAAAAAAGGGAGTTCTTTGGTGCGGGCTGAATAGCCCAGCTGCAGCAATTATCTCGTCACTCATCAGAAGGACGACAAAATTAGTTCCAGATATAAAACCGGGCAGGGGAGGCGAGACACCCACCGGGGATTTATTTCCCAGTTCAGGACACTGGAGGTTCCCTTTCCATCCATGACACCCACTGGGGATTTATTTCCCAGTTCAGGATACTGGAGGTTTCCTTTCCATCCATGCTGGTACCACACACTCCTGGCTTGCTGGGACAGGGACCTGGATGTCAGTTTGTGCAATTTCATTCATTTTTTCAGGGATTTGACAAAGTTTTGTCTCAAATCACCTCCCTGTTCCCCAGTTCCTGCCTTTGAGAGTTCCCAGTGTGGCTGAGCCTTGTGCTCAGAGCTGGGGATGCAGGGAGCAGCATCCTCACACCTACAGTGACTTACACAGATATTTATCCATCTTTTGGGAACCCACATCTCTCTTGGGGCTTCTAGGTGGGTGATTTGGTTCTTGGGAAAGCCAAACATGAGATTTTTTGGCTGGACATGTTCCAGCCATGCTGACCCCCAGAATCCCCCTGTGCTGAGCTGGTCCCCCAGAGTGGGCAGCAGGGGAGGGGGATTCTGCCCCTGTGCCCTGCTCAGGTGAGACCTCACCTGCAGAGCTGCCCCAGGTCCAACATCAGAAGGATGTGGAGCTGCTGGAGCCAGTCCAGAGGAGTCCACAGAGCTGCTCCAGGGGCTGGAGCCAGGCTGAGAGAGCTGGGAATGTTCCCCTGGAGAAGGGAAGGCTCCAGGGAGAGCTCAGAGCCCCTTCCAGAGCCTAAAGGGGCTCCAGGAGAGCTGGAGAGGGACTGGGGACAAGGCACGGAGGGACAGGACACAGGGAATGGCTCCCACTGCCAGAGGGCAGGGATAGATTGATAGTAGGGAGAAATTCCTCCCTGTGAGGGTGATGAGGCCCTGGCACATTGGAATATCCCATTCCACCCCCTGCCATGGGCAGGGAACACCTTCCACCATCCTAGGTTGCTCCAAGCCACATCCAACCTGGCCTTGGACTCTTCCACAACTTCTCTGGGCAGCTTGACCATCTGACACCACAAATCTCCCTGCCGTGTTCAGTACAGCATAGGCAGCTCCAAGACTAAAATAACTCAATAAATGCTGCATTCCCTATTTTGGGGGACTTCAGCTGGTGCACACACTCTGGCAATTTGCATAGCAGATCCAGCTGCATTGGATGGTGGTCAAAAAAGAGACTGGCACATGAATTTTGTGTTTTCATTTGAAATATCTGCAGGAAGGACTTTTTTTGAAAAATTATAATAGCCTCAGTTGACTCTCTGCACTCTCCCATTGAAGGAGGTTCAAAAGACACTAGGAGGAAAAGCCTGTGATTTATTTAAAGAGGGCTTTTTTTTCCCCTCCCTCTCCTCCTGGTACTCAGAGGCATGCAGAGCTTTTACTAAAATGAAAGCCTTGATTGCAGTTTGGCTTGTGTGCCCTGCATCCCTCTGTGAGCAGCTACCAGGCACCACTTTGTGCATTGTGCTCATAAATAACCCAGCTGCTGCCACCGGGTGTCACACAGGACTTCCAGGAAAGGGTTGACAGTGCCCCCTCCCCGAGGAAAAGCTGGAAAATGTGAACCTCATGGGAAAACCCTCGGGGAAGAGGCTGCCCAGCTGGCTCAGCTCTGAGTTTCTCAGGAAAACCTGATATTATCACCTGGTTAGTGGTACCACGTATTAGTGGTTGGCTTTTTAAATTTTTTTTGCTTTTGCTTTTACTCAGAGTCAGGATTGAAACTCAAGGGATGGATTTTCTTGTTCGGGCTTGGCTGTTTATTAATTCTTATTTAAAGTAAAGAGAGTTCTGTAACACAGTTAACAAGCTAAAAGAGAGTGAAAATGGAGGTAGATTTAGTTACAAGGCTTTTTAAAGGCTAACTATTCAATTAAAAGCTAACATCTATATTATTTATACTTTTGACTCAATAACCAAACACTTGTGGCCTGCACTGCAGTACTTTTTATCTAACCAAAAACTACTACTTGAAATCATAAAGAAGGAACAGAAGGAAGAAAAGACAACGCCTAAGAACTTTCATCTTGTCCTATACTACATTTTAAAATCCCTTATTCCAAACCTTCTACCGTGTGATATTTACACATTTCTATTCAAACCACACACCAGTGATTCTAATTTGATCACTCAAATTTGGAAGCTTTTTCAGAGGCCTCAAGTTAAAAGCAGTGCCCTTTTGGGGGTCAGTGTCAGGAAGCACAGAAAATTCAAAACTCCCAGGTTTCAGAGTTCCAACACTGCCTGTCACAGTCACAGTGAGTGACCTGAGTGGGATTTCAGGAGGTGAATCCCATCTTTGGGGTGAAATACAAAAAAAAGACATCACTTCCCAGCCAGTCCCCTCAGCCTTTTCCCAGCTGGCAGAGCTCTGGGAAGTTCTCTGTGCCTGTGCAGAGAATATTTTAATCTCCTCTGCTGTTATTAGTATTATCACTGCTAATGGCAATCGATAAATTAAAGGCTGTGGGATTCCCCACTGAGATATTGCTCTGCTGAGTGTTAGCACTTTGCAAACACCCGCTGGGAAAGCCATTCCTGCTGGAATCGCTGTGCAGCCGCCTGGGATAGCCCTGGGGGAGATAGGGAGTTGTAAATCAGCGTCTTGTAGAGGCTGGTGCTGGTTTAGTGCAAGGATAAAGAACCCACAGAGGCTTTTGTGCTGAGGGTTGGAGTGACACAATTCCTGCCCATACCCAAGGGATGAGAAATCAGGGATGCTGTCCTTATCAAATCAGGATTTTTTTCTTGTGAAGAGCCCAAAATCTTTGGATTTGGGCCGTAGTGTGTGTGTGTGACAACACGGTGAGGCTGGCAAAGGTGAAATAATCTGAAATATTCCAGGTAACAAGGGACAGGATAAGAGGAAACAGCCTCAGGTTGCTCCAGGGTGGGTTAGATTGGATATTAGGGAAAATTTCTTTATGGAAAGGGCAGCACAGGCTGCCCAGGGCAGGAGAGGAATCACCAGTCTTTAAAAGCCATGGGGATGTGGCATTTGAGGATGTGGTGTAGTGGAGAACATGGTGTTAATTCTTGGACTTTGTGATTTTGGAGGTCTTTTCCAACCTCAGTGATTCTATGATTTGATTCTCTGAAATCATCCCCTGCCCAAGTGCTTCCTGCTTGTCCCACAGCACAGACCAGTGGCTCTCCCTGCAGTAATTTGGGGAAAAAACTGATGGGAGCCACCGAAAGGGGCTGGGGTGATGCAAGATTTGAAGTTTCTGGAGTCATGGAGAAGTAGCTCCAGCAAAGCCTGACCCCTTCAACACTCAGGACTCAGTTCCACAGCAGAGAGCAGCCAAAAAAAGCAGATTTTAGGCTCTCATTTCTTAAAACGTGGGGCCAAAACAGAACTCACAGGAGCCTCTGCAGTTGTCCATGCCCCTGCTGTGGCTTGCCAGGAATCTCTTCACAGTGGGGTCTTACTTCTAGATCTCCCTTAAGTTCTCTGAAGATTTTTCAGCTCATGAAACACAGCAAAGGCTGCTGGCCAATGCTGGAATGGAGCTCTCCTGGATCTTGTTGCCAGCTCTCTTTCTCAGTGGCGATTTCCCCAGTGTGTTAAGCAACAGGTTGGAGCATTTCCCTTCCCAGCTGTCCTAGACAGGGAGAGAAGATTTTATTACTAAGCCCAGATTTACAGCTGGTTGTGCCTGTGTGCTTTTCCAAGCTGTGTAGTTCACAAGAATAATTGGGAAGGGGGAAGCTCTCCACAGCTTCCCTTCATTAAACGAGCGGCTCCGTTTTTCTTGCCCGCAACCGCGAAAACGCCGCGCGCCAAGAGGCAGCAAATTGACCAAATGCAACCTTTTTCCACGTGCATTCCCCTCCCAAATCTCTTTAAGTGCATATTTGATCTGCAGAGGATCCTTTTGTGGTGGCCTCTGGCCTGACCTGCTCGGAGCAAGCCATAAAATGAGCCGTGCTCCTCTAATTTGTCTTGGTAGCGGAGGGATGCGGCGGCTCGCGAGCCCGGAATGCTGCCACGCAGAGAGGCCTTGCTGAGCACATCCCAGTCTGCCTCTGGTACAGCTCCAGGATCCATGCTGAGCATCAAATCCATGATTAAATGGCACCAGGGGACACAATGCCTTCGTCCCCATCCATCACTGAACAAAACCTGGGAGCTGAGCCCGGCACGGTGCTCCGGCTGCTGGCTTTGTCCCAGTTTTGTCCCTGCTGGTTCCCACAGCCCCTCCACCAAACTGTGAGCTCAGCCTTCCTCCCTCTGGAGCGAGGCAGGATGGAAGAGGAGGATGGAGTGCTGCTGGTTTTGATTATCATCACCTTTGTTTTCGTGGATGAGTGAAAATGAGTTTAATTTCAGTTTCCGCAGAGGGTGAAGGGAATCTCTGCTCGCCGTTTGTTGACCACACTCCTGGATTTCCACTGGGCAAGCCAAATCTGAAGGAAAAAAAACCATCTTTCCAAGTGATCTCATTGTTGTTTCCTTCCCCTGGAGCCAACAAACAGAGTGCACAGTGAAGTGGTCAGCAAGGTACTGCTCCATCGGATATCCAGGAAACGCTGCAGGGAACCTGCTCAGGAGCTGCATTTTGCCATGAACGAGGCTCCAAAGGAGATTGGGAGGCAGTGGTGACTCTGCAGGGTGGAAATCAGTGAGGGAGCCTGAGGACATAAATGTTCTTTGGAGAAAAAGGAGGGATTCAGAGGATTTAGGTCCCTGATCCCACTGCAGTGCTGGTGGTTCCCTCCCCTTGCAAAGGATGTGGGAAGCACTGGAATGAAAGTGGAGGTGGGTGGGAAGCTCTTGGAGATGAATCAGCAGCATGAAAATCCTGCTTAAATGAAATGCTGACAAAAGGAGATGAAAAGTCTCGATGGATTTTCCCTTCCTGACATCCCCAGCATTCTCAGCTCACATTTCTGAGACAGAAACCATTGCAAGCTGAAAACGGGGAGTCTGGGAATGCAAAATTTCTGCTAAGGAGAAATTCTGGCTGATTTCTGGGAAAAATGGTGGGTGAAAAATGAAGGGAAATGGTCTTAGAGAGAAAGAGCTTCTGCAAGTCTGTTCGGAAGAAAAAAAACAGGAGAAATTTTTATGGCTCGTTCATTACAAGGGCCAGGAGTGCCAGGACAAGGGGAATGGCTTCACACTGACAGAGGGGACTTTTAGATGGAATATTGGGAAGAAATTCTTTGCTGTGAGGGTGGTGAGGCCCTGGCACAGGTCGCCCAGAGAAGCTGTGGTTCTGCTCATAGCAGGGAGGTGGAACAAAATAATATTTAAATCATTTACCATAAATCATCCATATCTTTATAGAAACCCTAACAATTTTGCAGCACGATGCAATGGAGTTACAGTGAACAGAAGCACCCTGGCCAATTTAATTTCTTAATCATCTCCTGTGGATGCCTTAGGAGGAGCCCAGAGCTCTCCAAGGACCACCAGCTGAGGAGCTCTGCCCAACCTGGAGAAGCTTGGAGATGCTCTTCCCTTGCACATCCAGCCTTTGAAGATGCTGCACTGCCTGAAGTCACAGCCTCTCCCCAGACCAACAGGCAGAGACTTGAGGGTGAGCTGGGGAGCTGCAAAAATCAGATGGTGCTGGCTTAAATCAGGATTTAAGCAGTGTATCCTCAGGCAGTGTTGAGAGGAGGCTCCTGGAAGGGAGAAGCACAATGAAGGGAGGGATTTGAGCTCAGGAGGAAGCGGGATGGGAGAGGTGGGAAGTTGTTCCCGGAGATAAGGAGATACAGGAGAGGCTGTGGGGCTTCCTCTGTTCATCTGAGGCTCAAAAACAGGGGGAAAAAAAAGATGAGTGTAGGGCTGGTTGGCTCCAGGAGGTGGTGGCCACACACCTGGAATGCTGGGTTGTGGGCAAGCAGTGGCAGAGGAGCAGAGCCCAGGGGTATCTTTGGGGTTTGGGGTACCAGGGAGGTTTCACTGTCTCCATCCTTGGATGTTTTCAGGAGCAAACTCCAGAGCAAACTGCTCTGACCTCATGGGTGACCCTGCTTGGAGCAGGAGGTTGCAGTAGAGACATCCCAAGGTCCCTTCCAGCTGAATTTCCCCTCATCCTAAGCCATATCCAGACTGTTCTTTCTTTTGAAGAACCTTTCCAGAGCATCCAGGGTGTCAGGGAAGAGAAACCAGCCCACCATTCCAGGCAGCAATTTCCTGATTTTTTTAGCAGACCAAATCCCATTCTGGTAAATCTGATATGGCCAAACAAGACAATCTTCAAGTCCCTTCCCAAGTTATTAATAACCCAAGTTATTCCACAATCCTATAGCACCTGGGGATGTCCCAAAACATGTTGAAATGAAGAAGCCATGACATTAAATCATTCTCAGGGACAGTGGTTCGTTCCCCCATCTGGCAGCAAACATCTCTCTGCTCCATCCAGTGTTGGAAAAGCCAAAAGGAAATTCAGCAGCGACCACCACCAGCACCAAATCTCCTCCTTGCATGGAACCAGTTTGCAAACAGAACATCTAAAAAATCCTTTTCATTTCCTGGTCACTCTCAGCCCCCTCTATTTCTCAGCCAAATTATTCATTTACAAACAGCAGTGGCTATAACAAAACAAGTCTGGGTAACTCGGGGTCAGCATTATTATTTTTTGACACGTTTCCTGTGCTTGCAGGATCTTGGTGTGTTGTGTCTCCATCACCTCCTGCATCTCCACCCTGTGTTTGATGGGTGTGTGGTGCCAGATTCAGGGTGGTATAAACAAGCAGATCTCAGCTTGTTGAAGTAATTCACCCTTTTTTATTTTCTTTGACCTGGGGGCTGCTTTTTTTGCGGTAGGAATAAAACAATAATTTCAGGGCAGAGGAAATTTTAATATCTCTCTTCCCAAAATAGCACTAGAAAAGAATGAAGATCTTCCAGCCTGAAAAACTTGGACAGATGGAGTAGGAGGCTTTTTATAACCATCATCATTTATTACTTAATTTTCCCTCCCCAGGTAAAAATGGGAAACTTTTCAAACAGTCTCATTTTATCCATTTCTCAGGCTACTCATAAATTTTTCAGTAAGAGCTCTGTAGGCAGCAAGTTCATTCCCTGAATGAACATCTGTTGTCTGGAGGGTGGACTCCTCTGAAATATTCATGGGATCCCAAAAATACAACAATTTATGGGATCCCATATATCTGAGCAAAAAGGAAGAAAAACAATTCTTACAAAGCACAGCAAGGGACTACCTTGTTTGTTTACCATGCAAGCACAGCACAGTTCATGTTTTCTCTCCAAGAAATCAGAATTATTTCCTTAAAATGCTGTTACAGTAGGAAAATATCGCCTTGATGTTACAGAGAATAAGGAAAAAGCAAATTGAAATCCCTAAAGAACAGATCCTCGGCTCTTAGGATGCTGAAAGTGGAATTTGTGAGTCATAAACCTTTTCTGTTTGGTTTTATTTGGAGCTGCTGACTCTGGGTTTATTTCTGGGGTTGCTTTTACCCAGTTGAACATCAGAGATGGAGACAAGGTCATCCTGGGGTTCCACCACCCTGGGAAATCCTGCAGGATGGCTCATGGATGGTTCCTTGGTGTGCACCAGGATGTCAAAGCCATCCCACAGCCCACATTCCCAGCAGCCAATCTTTTCCATGGGGAAGGGCTGTGCAGGGGTGCAGCATGGGATGTATCCATCAATTTTTAAATAAAATTCAGCCTCCAGCCTCAGTGAGCAACCACCAGCCCAGGGTGGGAAGTTCAGGTGTTCCTCACGGATGGGGGAATACAGGACCTCTCCAGGTGCACATTTCAGGGTGAACAGTTAATTTTGGCCTCTCTGTGTGGACAACATTGTTTTCTCCAGCAGGGATTTGCTAAAAATAAACAGGTATCCAGGGAAAAGGGTGTGAAAGCAGCTGTTTCCATGGGCAGATGCCAAAGCTGAGGTTCCCAAGCTGAAAACACAGCGAGGAACAGCCCTAGCAGGTCACAGGAGCAGACTCAACCCAGACCTGCTGTTTGCTTTTGGACAAGATCTAGGTCAGGAGGATCCACCAAGGACCATCAGCAGCAGCTTTTCCCCCTCTTCCCAAACCACTCTGCTCCCCTCTTCCTCTCTTTGGGAGTTGTTGTGGATTTCATTCAGCTTTTGCAGCCCTCAAAACGTGCAACAATAGTGGGATAGTAAAGCTCAGGAAGCTGGAGAGCAGGAACAATAGCTGATGTCACCTTCTTTCCCCTTCCACATCACTCCTTCTCCAGGAAGCCTGACCTCTCTGTTGGGTTTTTTCCAGGTTGTTGACCTGAGTTTTCATCCCGAGGGAAATACAGGCTGCAGGTCACAGCTTGGTGCAATGCACCAGTGGTGTGAAATGTTAGCTGAAAGAGTCCTGGGGGCAAAATGTCCCTAAATCCCACCCTGGGAAGATCCCTTTTCCCTCTCCTCTGCCACCATAGCCTTGCTGTGTTCCTGGGGCTTTGGAGTCCCTGGGCAGGCTCATGGAGATGAGGAGGAGATGGAAGGAGCCAACACAGCACGCAGATGTTAAGGATTGTGTGTTTTGCAGGGAAAGGATGTGCTGTCAGGGCATGTCTCCTTCCTTGTGTGAGTGTTGGATGCAGAGGGGGCTTGGGAAAGCCTTTTGGAAGCTGGTGGTTCATGGACCGGGATGGGACAACCAGCAGGAGCTCTGCAGGAGACTTTCCCACTCAGAAAATCACAGGAGAAGCAGGAGGGATGCATTTTAGGAGTTTTCTACAGGGAAGCCAAAGGTTTTTAGCAGTGATATCCACTTTTCCTTCCAGGCCTTCATCTCTTGTTGCTGATGCTGCCTTAGCAAGCTCAAAGTGTGTCCAGGGGCTCAAAAAACAGGGAAAATTTGGGATTGAGAAGGGGCCAATTCCTTGTCAGCACAACCCATGCCATCGGGACGTGTCTGTACATGGAACCATCAGAACTTTATCAGGGCCAGCTAAAATGCTTCCCAGTGCCTGCAGGGCAGCTGGGCCATGGCCCAGCATATTTATTTATCTTGTCTTTGCTCTGTGGCAACGAGCAAAGTCCAATTTGATTTTTGGGAAAAAAAAAAGGAAAGAACGCTTTGGAACATGTTCTCACCTGCACCAGGTTAAAAGCAAGGTGGGAGTGAGAGCCCCTGAGTGCTCCCCATTGGATTGGGGTCCTTTGGGAAGGGAAAAGGAGTTTGTTCTGAGAAGCCCCATGTCTCCATCACACCCAAAAGCTGCAGGTTTTGGGCTTTATGCTGTTCTTAGCAAACACTGATGTAATTAAAATAAGATGCAGACAAGGGGTCTTATCCCACTCTCCACCAGGGATGATGAGCTGGGGTGATTAACAGGGATGGACAAGATGCAGGAAGCTCGTCACAGATTAGCACTGGGGGATGGGGATTAATGTTCCAGGGGGGAATGAGAGCCTCCACAGCAAATTCAGTTTTCCTTAATGCTTACTCAACCTCTTGTCATGCCATGGGGCAGCTCTTCCTTCCCCCGGGGTTGGATGGTGAGGCAGGAGGATGCAGGAGGAGCTGAGGGATGTGTGATTAATGCGTTTCCAGCCATGTGCCCCTCACGCTTCATTAAAGCCTGGCTCCAGATCCTTCCCTGCTTTGGGATGACCTCAGTCCTTTATAGATCCTTGGAGGTTTTCTGTGCAGGACCCAAAATCCTTGCTCCTGCTCCCTGGAAACTGAGGGTGCTGGCTTAGAGTTTTGGAAATGGTGACACATCAGTAAAATGGGAAAAGAATGGGGAAAGGTTGTCAGAGGCACAGCCAGCACAGACGGATGCTGGTTGGAAAGGGGAGGGTTATTTTTGGGGGATAACAAGAAAAGGACCATGTGGGGTGCTGGTGACACCCAGAGGGGTGCCCAGATGGGGCTGTGGTGGTTTTGGGGGAAGCGGGATAGGGGATGACAGCTGGGGAGGGGTCCCATGGGGACTGCAGTGCTGGGGGGACACGGGGAGCCAGGGCATGTCTGTGTGCTGTAGGGTGTTTGAGGGGGCAATATTTTGGGGAGACCGGGGCATATCACTCCGTGGAGCTCCAGGACACATCGTCCCTCGGGGTTCTGCATGGGATGTCGCGGGTCTCCGTGTCCCCCTGCTCCTCGGGGCTCCGTGTCACCTCTCCCCGGAGGGTTTTGTGTCACCCCTTCCTAGGGTTTCAGGGGGTTGCAGAGGACTCCGTGTCACGCCTGCCCGGGGGTTCCAGGGGGCTCCCGGGGGTCCCTTGTCCCCCCTCCTCGGGTCCCTTGTCCCCCTCCCCAGGGACTCCCTGCCTTCGGACGAGCCCACGCCCCGTCGTGGGGGGGGACATCAGCAGCGGTGGGGGCTGGACGCGCCCATGAGCGAGCGGAGGGGGGGGCGTGAGGGGTGTGTGAGCAGGGGGCTGGACATGGACGAGCCCATTCCTATCGGAGGGGGTGTCCATCCACATCCTCTCTATGTTTACTCCCAACCAGGGCGGCTATCCAAGAATTCCCGACCGCGCTTCCTTCGAGACGATAAAACAAACTCAGGATAAATCCTGCGCGGACAGAAAGGCTGGGAGCGGAGGGAGCGGTGCGGGTGTCCCATATCCTTGTCCCCCCCTGAGCCGAGTGGTACGCGCGGCGAGGGGCGGGGCTCCGGGCCGCAGTGGCGGAGCCGCCCCGTCCCTCCGGCGCATCGCGGTCGCCATGGCGCTGTGCGGCCGCTCCGCGCTCCTCCCGCCGCCCCCGAGGCACCGGCCCCGGCCCCGAGCCCCGGGGCCTTTCGTCAGGTACCGGAGGGAGCAGCGGGGAAGGCGAGGAGGGGGGTGACAGCGAGCGGAAAGGCTGCGTTGAAGGGGCCGTGGGGTGGGGATGGGTATGCGGGGTGTGGGGGTCCGTTGGAGGGGCGCTGAAGGGGGGGATATGGAGGGTTTTGATGAAATAAGAAGGAGTTTGGTGTGCGAGAAGCTGAGGTTTTCACAGGTGTGGAGGAAAAAGCGTTAAACGCCTGTTCGTGGGCGTTGGGGTGGGAGGGATGAGGGGCGCAGAGCTTTGGAGGTGCTGAAGTGCGCTGGAATAGAGGGGTTGGGGAGAGGTTTTAAGCGGTAGGATGGGATGTTAAAGGGTTTGATTTGGGGTGTTCACAAGGCTGACGGTGCTGATTGGGGATAAAATAAGGTTCAACACCTGATTGAAGGCGGTTGGGGTGGGAAGGATGAGGGTGCGTGGCTTTGGGGTGGGACAGAAGTGATGGAGCATTAATGACAGGTTGCGCTGCGATTTGGGGTCATTAAGGGGGTTTTGGAGAGCTGGGAACGGCAGGGAAAGGATCGGCCGTAATGGGGACAGGTAGATTTGGCAGGTGGCTACCGGGAGGGAGGTGTTGGTGGCCCTGACAGGAGGGCAGACAGGGGCCTGATGTGACCTTGTGGATGGAGGGATTGTCCAAGGCGGAATCCTGTTGAGGGAGGGTGTGTGGGAGGCTGCGGTGGATGAGGAGCAGCAGGACATCAAGGGGGGCTTGGTGTGCACAGAGTGGGTTTGGGTTTGTTTCTATAGGGGATAAACCTGGGACTGATTTAGGAGGGGGTATCTTGGTAATAAGGAAAAAAAAAAAAAGGCTTGTGAAAGGCAGGAAAAGTCAATTAAAATAGGGATAGCTGAGGTTTGGGAGGGGCTGAGGGATTATGGAAAGAAAATGCTGTATTTGTGTGGGTACCTGCTGGGAGGGCTCGTGCATACGAAGGTAATAAAATGTCCTAAACTCTGGAAATATGTTGGGTAGGGCTTGACAGGAGCTGGGGCGTGGGGACATGTGAGATGGTGGCATTGGCTCTGTGGCAGCTCAGGTGTCAGCTCAGGTATCCTTAGGTTGCCAGAGCTCTGTTTCCTTTTGGAGATTTAAGGTGCACCCGTGTGTATGAGGCTGCAGTCCATTATCTGAAGGGTTTGGATAGAGGAAACAGCCTCAAAGTTGTGCGAGGAGAGGTTTAGGTTGGATATTAGCAAGCATTTTTCTGCTGGAGGGATTGTCCAGCAATGGAACAGGGTGCCCAGGGCTGTGGTGGAGTCTCCAGGTATTTAAAAGGCAATTAAAAAACATTTTTGTGGTTCTGAAGGACTGGGTTTAATGGTGGCCTTGGCAGTGCTGGGGTCACAGTCGGGCTCGATGGTCTTAGAGAGCTTTTCCAACCCAAATTATTCCATCATTTTATGGTACCACAAAGGACAACCCAGGAACTGAAGTGCTTGATGCTTTCAATAGTTCCAGCACAATACATGGAAGTATTCAGCAGTGGGAATCCAGATAATCAGGGAATAGAGACCATGCACGTGAATCGCAGACAAACACTTGGCCAAGCTACCTGGGTCTGTGTTTGCTGTAGATTTTCAATTAAAAAACAAACAAACACCAAAACCAAACAGCTTTTTATGTTAAGTACAAGAAGGGAACAAAAGCATTTTCACTTTTTGGACAATGTGCCAGTGAAATGAGGAATTCTGCAGTGAGAAGGGAGAGAAATGGAGGTTGTTCTGCTTGCTTGAAACACATGAACATGGCTGTTCTGTGCTGGTTATGTTCTCTTTCTGCCTGCAGTTAGAAATTGAATTGAAAATAAGACAGAAAAAGGTGACCTTTTAAAATATTTTTTTTTCACTGAATAAATTAATTATTTAGGAAGAGCTTAGTATTTCTTTAGAGCTGTAAAGCACCTAAAAATTCATGGTGGGTAAAGAAACGCCAAGATGGTAAAAAAAAAAAATGCTGAAAGAGAAAATGGTTTCCACTCAAGCCTTCCTCTTCTTGAATGATTTTTGTAATCTGAGACCCTGTTTTAGAGTTGTCATGAGAACATTCAGACTCTCTGAACATCTGCAAGCTTTTGAGCTCCAGTGGGAGATGCAGCCAGCAACTGTAATTTGGTGCATTTGTAGGAGCCATGTCATCTGTTAAATTTTTTTTTCCTCCTTAGCATTCATTCTTGTGGAGCTCTTTTTCAAATTTTTTATTGTCAGGCCAGATGGAGGCCAGTGTTTGCAATAAATTTCCTAGGCAGTCAGCAGATAGGAGGCAGTTAATAAAAAAGAACTTAAAACAAAACAATCCATTACCCTCCTCCCCCTGCCCCCAAGTTCCCAAACAGGAATGGAAAAATTCTTCAGACTATATAAAGACTAGAGAAGGGGCCAGAGATAATTCTTGGAGTTCTTCCACATACTCGAGAGTTTTGGTCTGCCATGTGGCACCTTGGGAGCTGGCGACCCTCGGCTTTGTAACAAGTAAAGAATGGGTTTGTAAATAGAAAAAAATCCCTGAAGTAAGAGAGGAGTGCTGCCCAAAAAAGGGGAAGTCTTTTTGGGAGGTGATGTCATGTTTCATGTGCTTGTGTTTAGTGGTGAATGAGTGTTTTCCTCGTGAATACAGGCATTTCTGAGCAAAATTCCTGTCAAGTGCTTTTTTAAAATAATCTGCATCAGGAAATCAATGCAGATTTGTTCTATTTCAGAGTGCTCTGCACCCACCCAGTCTAAATTACCTTTATGTAAAACAGAGGAAGCAAATCCTCATTATTCATTATCCATGGTGGTAACATAAATACAGATGAGTTCTCACCATGTGTCCATGTGGGGAAATGCAAAATGAGTCCTTGGGTTAATTTTTCTGTTGTCTCTTCCTCAATGCTTAACATTCTCCTGTTCTAAACTGTTAATCGCATCGTGGTTAAATATGTGGCTTTTTTTTTCATGAATGGAGTATTTGGGAGCATGGCACCAAAGAGCTGTTGTGGTTTCCCAACCAGTTTTTGTAGGGGACTTGTCTGTGATGAAAGATTAAAAAATTTTTTTCTGTGCCCGTGTGTTCCTTATATAATTACACCAAGGTCCAGGATTTTTTAAGAGCACAGTTTCACTGGATTTTTTTTTTTTAAGGGGTGTGCTGTATTTTAGCAGTGCAAAGACAGAGCTGATTTAACTTGAAGTACAGGAGGAAAAAAAGAGAAACAACCCCCATTCCATGAATATGGATGGTTTTCTGTCACCTTATGGAAATAAGAATGCTTAGGGTCTGCTCCAGTGAAAATTGAGGGGTGTGGAACCATTTGATTGATGGGAATAGAGAGGTAAAAGGGAAATTTGCCAAGGAGAGGATGAGAGGTATGGCCTGGACCTTCAGCTGGAATTATTCTCCCTTTGTGATCGGAGCTTTGTGGCCACGTGGCTGCCGAGCTTCTGGCCCAGGAACGAGCCCTGAAGGTGAATTTAGTCTTGAGGCACCAAAAATCAATTTCTGATTTCTGCCCCAGTGTCAGGCAGTGCCCTGTCCTTTTAATCACAGTGAGTGATGGCAGAATAATCAGCCTCGAGCTGCCGGCCTTTGTCACCTTTTCAATTATTGTCATTTTCTCAGCTGATAATATTTTTGGAAGAGAAGAGTTGATGCTTTCCATAACGTGCTGCAACATAAGAAAATGAAAATACAGACGTGTTTTTTGTAAACGAGCCTGTTAAAAGAGAGAGAACTTAAGGCTGAGGGTTTGACTGGTGTTGAAGTGATGGGCAACCCATCATTTGATAAATATCCTCAAAAAAGTTGATGATTGTGCAGTTTAATATGGAGAGATTCAGGCTTGTTACTGTGTGCTTTGAGGTCTTTGGATTACAGAATTGAATGTCCCTGTCCACTTAAGGTCAAGATTTGGTCCTGAAAACGCACCCAGTTAAAATTTATTTATCTATGTCCAGTTCTTTCTCACTATTACTAAAAAAAAAAATTACTTGATCTCCTATTTCTAGTCAAGATCTGTATGCTCGCTGTAGAGAAATTTGCAAAATAGCTGGAAAATTGACATGTATTTTAGAGTGGGTGAATGTTGTCTTTTATGCCATGCAATGAAAGAGTTATTTTGAAATCAATGAAATTCTGAGAATCTTTAGCTCAGTCTGACTTTTGGTGTCTGTTTTCACAGCTATGCTAAGGTGGGGATAAATGTCAGAAATCCAGGAAAATCCTGGACTCTTAACACAAGCAGAAAATGTTTCTGACAGAAATCGTGAGGTCAACAAAAAGACCCAAGAAATATCAAACTTGATTTTTCGGGGACTAAAGTGGAACCAGCTGTTCACAACAGCGAGTTAAGAAGTGAGGCTTGGTGAAAAAAAAACAACCCTGTGATTTATCATTCTATTTAATTTATTTATTTAAGGTAAATCGGGCAGTTTTTGGTAAACCCATTGACTGCGGTAGGCAGCAGGAATCTATTCAAGTTATTCCCTACTGCTGTGAGGATTCTCGCTGGTTTTTCAGGGATATCTCTGATTTTTTTTTTTCCCCCCCTCGTTCCCTTCCATCCATCCATCCATCCATCCAAGCCCGGCCTCGTGCGGGTTTTTTTTTTTAGGGCTGGCAAAGCCCTTTGTGGGGGAGGAGCGAAACATCTGCCAAGATGAGGCGAAACACACGGGAAGCAGCAAAATCCCAAGCCTTTGTCAGCTGAACCGGGTGTCGGGCACAGCTGCCAGGCTCTGGGAATCCATCGGGAATCTGGAATCCACCGTGGGGAATCGATGCTGGAATCGGCGCTGCCTCCGTTCTGGATTACCACGTTAATTGCACTCAGGTTAAATCCAGCCGGCAACAACGACAAAAAAAGCGCCGCAATTGTTGGCGAAAAGAAAGGAGCTCGAATAGAAATTCAAGCACCGCGTGGCTTTCTCGAGGAGATGGATTTGTTCTTTGTGATTGAGAAAGGCACAGTTGTTAATATTCTCTTTATTTGCCAACAGACGTGCCTTGCAGCGCCGTGTCTGTTACCAGGCTGTGACAGGCTGGCTGTTGTAAAGCGAGGTACTTTGCATAATTAGTGTGAAGACGTGAACAGATGAGCACTAATTCTTAGAAGTTAATGATTGTCAATTATCTTCCCCCCCCACACTTTTTTTTTTTTTTTTTTTTCTTTGCTGGATCTAATCCAAGCTTAGTGGAATATCAAGTACTTCAAGGTATAGTTCTTTAATTGGCCCAAGCACGCTTTATTGCCAGATGTCACCCCAAAACGTGGCTTTGCCTTTTGACCTGCCTTCATCAGCAGTCAGGTCAGCTTGCTGCCGCTTTGAAAGCGTTGTTTTCTTTTTAATTCCTGGGCTGGAGGTTGTTTGGATCCATAAGCTGATCCGACCTGACACATGGCTTCAAGATCGTTAGTGCACACAGAAAGGCAGGGAGAAGAGAGAGACTTTTCCTTACAGCACCAGGAGATTTTATCCTGCCTTAAACCGACAGACAAATCCCAGCTTCTGCTCCAAAGTGGTGCCAAAATTCCTCCTTCACCTATTTCAACTTTTTACCCATTTTAAAAGTTGTCTCCTAGGTAGAGCTTCCAGTTCTTGTCTTGCCCCAATCTCGTTGAAATCCAGCATTTTGGAGCTTCCTTAGCTTAGTGTGTTTCCAAACACACCTCATTTTTTTTTTTTTTATTTTTCCAGCAGCAGGTTACTGTAGGTTTAGCTGTGGTTGTGTACATGGTGGATGCAGAGCCACAATTTCCAGGGAAGCATCTCAAGGCCCACAGGTTTGTGTGGATTTGTTGTTTCTGTTTGAATTTGTGCTGCTGGAGTAAAATGAAAAAGAGTAAAAAAGTCAGTGCTTGTTTTGGAGATGGGAAAAGTCATGGATTTTTGTTCCCAGGACAATCTCTTTGTTTTTGTCAGATGACTGTTTTAATGAGAAATCCAAGAAAATGCCTTTTTTTCCCCCCCTCTCTGACTTTATACCCAGTTTAGACTGTATTGTTTAAAAGCATGTTGTAAGAATTCTAATTATTCTCTTCCCTATTTCTGAATGGCATCTTTCTTCAGGCACACAACTCTTCTGTGTTTAGTGTCAGCCTTTGAATGTAATGATTTATCCACACTTGAAATGACGTTGAAAATTTTTCTGTGAAGGAGCTTTTTCAAAGAATTCTCTCATAGAAACCGCTTCTTAAATAAGGCAAAGAAAAATATTCTGCTAAAGGTCTGTTTAATATTAAGAATGAAATAAATATCTTTATTTGACATAACATCTTATTGTGAAATAATGAACGTTTAATTTGCTCTGTGCTTTCATGTTTTATGTCAGGACACACAGCACTGACATCCAGATTTACCTGGCAGAAATGTTGTAGCAGCTTAATCTGAGATCTTTAGATATTTTTAAGGGATGCACCAAAGTTATAATTTATTTGAAATAAAATGGAAGTAATTACAGGAGAGTAAAATTCCTAACCTGAATATTTAAAGAAGAAAAGTCCACCCAACCTGTGAAGACTCTCCTCTCCCAATTCTTCTTCTCCTTTTCTACCCAGCACTTGAACTGAGCAGAAAATACTTTCCCAGAACTCAAGAAGACAAAAACCCCATTTATTTTGCTTTTCTCTGCTCTGGTCTTCTTGCACAGGCTTATACCACTACTTCTTTTAAATGATAAATGTGTTTTATTGGGTCACTCTTTTGTGGAAGCCTTTGAAATGAAAATTTAAAGATCTTAGGAATAGCTTACCTTGTTTCATATGGTAATGTTTTTTAATAAATGGAAAAAAATCTTTCCCCATGAGTTTCCATACTTGTTCTTTGTCAAATTGAGTTCTAATCATTTTTCTATAAGTGATCAGTACAGGAAGGGAAAAAATGATTGTAAAATCAAGGTGTGTATTCCTGCTGTGTTTATAATGCACAAGAGGTTTAAAAAATGTTACTCACTCCTTAAAAACCTGGTTAAAACCTCTTAAATTTGCCTTCAGAGTTGACCACGAGTAGCAGAGGAATTATTGCACCTTTTTTCTGCGGTGCTGAAGGAAAATCTCCTTGTGCCCTCAGCATTTATTTTTTTCTGTTGACTGTTTCTTTCCTCACTTTGAGCAGGGCCGTGCATCCTCTGATACGGAAAATGTTTGATTAAATGTTACTCTGTCAATGCAGAAGTCCTTGGACTTTTTTTTTTTTTTCTCTCAGTCTTTCCAATTTGTCCTTCAGATCCTCTCAGAAATCATGGAAACAATTCCTTTGCAGGAAGGTCAAGAAGCATTTTGAGAAGGATTTTACTTTTGGACAGCTTTGTACAAAGAGTTGCTTTCACGTTCTTGGTTTTTTTTTTCACAGAGGCTCCAGCAATCCTGCAGCTCCTCAAATAATTTTGGGCTTGTGCAACTTGTGTTGCTGTTTCCATACCAACAAATGAAATAAGTCCAGTTTGTGCCCACAGTGAAGAGTTTGGGCATTTTTTTTTTTTTCTGCTCTCTATCTCGTGATATGGGAAATACAAAAATCTGAGCTCTGAATCATCTGTCACCCAGCTGGTTTGGGCTCCTGTTAAATGATGGGATGAAAATTTTCCAGAATAAGATACAAAACCTTCATTTTGTATTTTGCATAGCTGTGAGATTCAGATTTAAGTAAGGTTTGAAAGAATGAATAATTAGCAATTGCTTAAATGTGCAGCAGAAAGTTCAGTGTGGTTTTCATGGATTTCCTGGCATCACCCATGTGGGCAAAAATCTCATAGTACCTGATGAAGTCTTTGCTGTCATCAGTGGCTGGAATTTCTGTTTCCATATCTAAGATTGGATCAAAATATCCATCCATCCATCCATGGAATATGAATTGAAATGTTCCAGGTAGAAAGAATAACTGAGGGATTCAGAATTCAACCATGTGACCTAAAAAGGGGGAAAATTAATGCTGGCACTGCAGTGACTTTGTGCTTCCCATGAAAGTGGCTCCTAATGAAGTGTTGTCTGTCCTTTATCACTGATATTGGAATTTCACTTAGATTCTTCATAATGGAAACCTTTCATGTTCATCCTTTCTTTCAGAGAAAGTAGAGCACAATAATTGTAATATTATTGAAAAGAACTATTTGCTTTTTTACTTGGCTAAAGTAATGCCGAAAATAGAAATATTTGACCTCAGTTTATTGTTTGAACTGCTCATAAATTCAGTTTTGTTTGAGTGTTTCTGTGAGAGACATTTGTTTCCTGGAGCTGAACAGCTCATAGTTATATAAACAAGTCTATAGACAAGAAATCCCATTCAGTAATATCAACAGTGAAATTTCATGCCTTTTATCTGTATTTAAACAAACTCACAGAATGTTGCCTGGAAGCACAAATTGTGTTGCTCTCTGTGTGCCTGTTGTAGCTGAAAGATATACATTGGGCAACTAAATTAAAATTTATGGGATAAACTATTCACTTTGATTATAAAAAATCTGGCTGTTGCAGATGGAATTTTTGCCTGGTTTAAAGATAAATATTGGACAGCTGAATTAAAATGTATAGAATAAACTATTCATTTTTATGGTAAAAATTCGCAGCAAGATTTGGCATTGTTTTGATTTCTCTTTAATGTTTGAATTGATGATCTTGGAGGTCTTTTCCAACCTGATTTCCAACCTAATGATTTTCCTGATGGTGCTAGAGGTGCCAAAAGTCTTTCCCAAACTCCTGTTGGGATGTTGGTGCTCCTGTGGTCCCTTCTGAGGTTATTTTGCTTTTTTCTTCTCTGCTGGAAAAGGGAATTTCTGCTGGCCTGGTGAGAGCAAACCTGAGGAGCAAATTTTGCCAGGTTGGAGATGAACAGAGCTCTTGGGAGCAGTTAAAATTCCCTTTCTTCTCTCATTGCTGTGGACTTCATCTTTTAGTGGGCAAAAATAATCAGGAATGGTTTGATTTAAGGTCCATGTCTCAAAAAAAAAAAAAAAAATCTCCAAATTGAAGTGTGCCCATTTAATTTCTGTAATAAAGAAAACAAAGCTGGGTGAGCTCTTCATCCTCTCAGTTTGACATTTCACAACAATGACCTTGGGGACAAATTCTCTTTTCTTTTGCAGCTGCAGTCGCCTCCGAAACATTCAGAGCATCCTGACCCAGAGCAGCAAATCTCAGCCTGATGGAATCCTCTGCATTTTAGGTCAGTGTTACATTTTTTTGTTCTCTTTATATTGAAAAAGGTACCACGAGTTTGAGAAAGAAGAAAACAATCTTCCTGCTCCAAGCCCCAGCCTGGTTTCTCAGGGAATCAACAAGATTGTTACACTCTCTTCTCCCAAAAAAAAAAAAAATTCTTCAACTTATTTACAAATATAGGATAAAGAATTTTAAAGAGGGGCCTGAGAAATCTGGGAAGCAGTTAAGAGTTAAATGTTGGCACATAAACAGCCTGAGGTTTCAGTGCTTTATTTCTTCTGGGATTGGGAGAAAAGGGCAGCAGGAAATAAAAGTGCATGTGCAAGTGTGCTGTGGGAAAATAACAGGGGTTTTGTGCTGCTTTAATACCATTTCATTGGCACTTGTTTCATATTATATAATCAGTGTCAGGATATTAAAGGAAAAATGCTGACATTACTATTGAAAACTTGAGTCCTTGGAGAAAAGGACTGAGGAGTAATTGTTTAAATAATACATTGCACTTAAAGAGAAGTCTGATGTAGCCCTAAAGAAGCTCTGTGTAGGAAGTGGTACCACAATCTGCTTTTTTAGGGTTTTATTCTATTTTTTAAATGATGTAGCAAGAGAACTTAAAGCTCATTTACTGGACCACAAAATAACATATATGAATATGTACTATATATATTTATATATAAAATATATATTTACATATAAAAATAGATATAAATATAATACATATGTAAATTTATAAATATATATAACCTCATTCTGTCTTAGTCAGGGTTAGCTGTATAACATGACCCTTCCTACCCTGCAGTTTCTGGGGTAAGAGGTTAAGTCTTGGCTAAGCAGTGACTGTACAGCCAGAAGCTCTGTGAGGTCACTGTGTCAGCCTTCCAGTGAAACTTAATCATGCAGGATAAACTCCTTGGGTTTTGTCTTTGCTGCTAATTTAATTTCATAAAACCATCTTAACTGATGATACTGCACTATTTCTGAATTATTGTTAACTCTGAGACTGCAGGAAGTCCCCAGGTGAAGAGCACTCACTGAAAACATGGCCCAGCTTTAAGGAAAGCAAAGGAATTGCTTTATGTAATTCTCAGTGTTGTGTAGAGGATTTAATTCTTTTTATAAGAACATACCTTTTAATAAATAAGCACTTGTGGTATGAAAATACAGGAGGTGTGTTTTGTTGGGAGATTATGCTTTGCCCTGATCTCTCAGCACCCACAATGGGGCTCTTGTGTGCTCTGCCCTGGCTCCTGCAGAATTTCTGGCATAACTTCTATGAAACAGGCATGTCACTGTTATAAATGTATTAAATCTGTCATCAAATACAAGCTTCAGATGACAAAACCCATGTAGTTTTATATCCCGAGTCCTCTTGACTTGTGTGGGAAGTGGATACTCACAAATATGGGTTTTTTTACAGTCAGTGCATGCTCTGTTTCACTTGGCTGCTTTTAATGGCCTGGAGTTAATGCAGTTCCCTCACCTCAACTTTAGTTTCATACTGGGCTGTGAGATAAAACCAGTATAAACTTCCACAGCTTTCCTTCAAGTTCATTAATATTTGTACTGAAATTAAACCCAGCATTGTGAGATCCCAGGGAGAGATGAGAACAGACCCGCTGTTGATAGAAATATTTAAATGTAGTTACAGCTGATTTTTTTAAAAAGAATCCTCTAATCTGATGTTGAAGTGGTTGCAGGGTAACATTCCTGCATTCCTTGCTGGGGAGAAAAGGCCTCACAACTGACAGGAAAAAGGAATTTGGAGGTTGGCATGTCAAGTGTGTCTCAGCTGAGTGCGTTGCTCTTCAAACTGGTCTACTTAAATCATATTGTAAACTTTTTTTTTTTTTTTTTTAATGATAGCGGTGTTTCTTGGCATCTTACCTTTCAGCAGAGATTTTCAGCTCGTGCTTCAGTTGCTCTGATTTCTGAGGATGTGCATTCAGTGGCAGTGGGGTGTGTCTGTAACTGGAGTTGTAGCTGCTCTGATTGTGGATTAAACTGTTTCACCATTGAGCACAGCTGAGCTGAACTTCTGCAAATATTCGTATTTATTTTTTATTCTCCTCGAAGAGTGTGGGGGCACATTCAAGGCTGTTCCAAGAAATTTTTATTGTACCTTGGTTCTGTTCACACACATTGCTGCTTTTTTAGATTATTTTTTTCTCCATTATATGCATCCCACACAGAGCTCTCCCAGCTGGGGTTTCTCCCACATTCTGAGAACATTTGGTACATTGCACTGATTGTTCATCCCATTCCCTTTCCAAACAGAGACTATTTTAAGGATTATTCTGCCAGCAATTCCAGAATTGTGTGTTGCTTTTGGGCCAATATTTTAAGGTGATGTGTCCATTCCCTCCAGCCTCTCCCTGCTATCCCCACGTGCATTTTGCATCACTGCTGGTTCTGTTCAGTATCTTGCACTCACTTTATCTTAGCGAGCAGACAGATTTCCCCCCACGGATTTGGCCAGAATGTTTTCTGAGCAAACTGAAAGGGGAGCAGGAGCAGCTCCTGGGGCTCAGCCTGACTCACTGTGTGCCCACACCCCGATGATGAGCTGGGAACAGGCCGGGGGAAGTTCCCAAATTCCCAGCTCAGCTGGAGGCAGGCGTCGGGGTTTCCTAATTAATGGCTTTGCCCATTGTTCTGGGGAGGACTCCTGATATGCTCTCGGGGGTATCTTATCTTGGTCATTGTTTCATTTCCTGTTTGTTTTCTGCTAACTATATCTGTTCCTTTAACTCCATATGTTGCTGTAGAATAGCACTGAAGCCTCACTTTGAAAGCTCCTGTCTGGACAGGATACTTGAAAGACCCAAGCAAACCACAAATCCCAAATATTCTGCAGAATTCATGGTTTTATGTTAAAAAAATGCCTTCCCTGCGTGTCTATCTGTGCTTTGCAAGCAATCAATCCACCCTCTATTATAAATTAACTCTCTATTATAAGAGTTACATTTGTCTCTTCCCCTCCTGTCATTTACTGAAAAAGCAGAGTTTTGGAGTTTGGCTTGGGAGATCTTCCCTGCTCGAAGCTGCTGTACCCAGATAAAATCTCAAACTTTTCAAGTGGTGGTGACATCATAACCACCTTTTTTTTTTTTTTTAACAAGGGCAGTTCCTCATTTTTGATTCTGAACTTCCAGAAATTAGAATCATAGGATCATAGAATGTGTTAGATTGGAAGAGACTCTAAAGAAGATGTAGTTCCAACTCCATGCCATGGGCAGGGACACCTTCCACTGTCCCAGGTTGCTCCAAGCCCCATCCAGCCTGGCCTTGGACACTTCCAGGGATCCAGGGGCAGCCACAGCAAATCTGGGCACCCTGTGCCAGGGCCTGCCCACCCTCACAGGGAAGAATTCGTTCCCAGTATCCCATCTAACCCTGCTCTCTGGTACTGGGAAGTCATTCCCTGTGTCCTGTCACTCCATCCCTTGTCCCAAATCGCTCTCCAACTTTCCTGGAGCCCCATTAGGCACTGGAAGGAGCTCTGAGATCTTTCTGGAGCCTTGTCTTCCCCAGGCTGAGCACCTCCATCTCTCTCAAGCTGTCTGTGCCAGATTATTGCTCCTCTGAGCCTTCAGAAGGTGCTTTAGTTAGGCAGGTAATCAGTGAAACAGATTATCTTCAGGACATGTGTGTGCTCACTTTCCAAGGCTGCAGCTGATTCCAGGGAGACTGATTACATTTAAATGCAGTTCCCTAAAACAATGGGACAGTTTCTTCCTGAGAGAAGGGAGTTTCCATTTGTTTGTAACTAAAATCCCACCTAGACACAAGGCTTTGGCAGCAATATTTGTGTGTTGAGTGCCATTGAATTCCAGATTACATTGGTGTGCCTGCTTTCATGGGGCTGAAAATGTAAATAAAATAGAGGGATATGTATGAATGAGAGCTCAAAAACAGCAGGAGAATGAGGATTCAAAGATTATAGAAGGAAAAAAAATTTGAGGGGTGAGAAAGCTGGGACAGATGTAAGGCAGCTTTCCACCAAATATCAGATACCTTTGTGAGCTGCCCAAAGTTACTGAGCAAACAAAGAGTTTATTAAGATGTGGGATTCAGTAGCTGGATGCAGACACATCATCTGGTTAGCACTTTAAAGCTGAAGCAGAACATGAAAAGGAGCATAAATTGGAGAACCTGAGGTTTGTTCCAATTTTTGCCAAGTTCAGGTGACTCCTGACTGGTTTGGTTTCCAATTCATGTCCTGAGACTCAGATGTTCAGGCCATGTTGTTACATTATCAATGTCCTGATCTCTCCTTTAGCAGTGGTAACAAACCCTAATTTGTTGGCAGCCATTCCACTGTATCCTAATTTAACAAATCCTACTTTGTTGGCAGCCATTCCACTGAATCTTAATATAACTTGATAGGAAAATTTGCCATTAGAGGAATTTTTTGGCAGTCAAGACTGGTCACTTCTGTGAAATGTGGATGGCAGAGATGCTGCTTTATGTACAGTTGTACTTGTTTGAGAAAACTGGATTTATTACAGTAGAATTATGATTGTGACTGTCATCCAGAGACATGAAGATAGTTTCTAAATATGTGGCCTCATTCCTTTCTTTTTGTATTTATCTTCTATTTCTTCATGCTCCAGATCTTCATTTGTTTTCATTTAAATTTCCCAAGGACCAGGAAAAGTTTCCTTGGAAGCTCTTTGTGCCCCACATGTTTTGTCAGAACATCTTTTCACGATTTGTCAGAAGTCTGCAGTGGCTCTCTGGTGACTCAGGGATTGCTGGAGCTATAACACTGATAAGATAATGTTTAATCATGTATTCTAAAGCAGGAGATTTGGGTCACAGGATTAGTTTGTTAGGAAGCTTCAATCAAGAACATATTAATTAAAATGCATCTTGCATCCAGACAGATGTTTGAATTACTACAAAATTACTAGAAAAAATGGAATTCTGGATGCAGAGCACTGCAGAAAACAAGACATTTAAATTTTAAAAGAAATATTTGTGGATTCAGGTTGAAAGGGGGATGTCAGCACGTGGCAGAGCTCTTGCAAAAACTCCTTTTTCCCTACTGTTCTCTCAGTGTATTCAGTTGAGGAGCTGAGTTCATACTCCTGCTTTAAAGCTGAATAAATTGGGAAAGAAAACAAACTTTTCAGGTGTGCAGTGTTAGGACACACAACAATTCTCCTGTGGTTTTGCTTTTGCAGGGATAGACAGTCGATACAATGAAGGGTGCAGGGAGCTGGCAAATTATCTGCTCTTTGGTTTGTACAACCAGAACAACAACGACTTTGAAAGGACTGGCTTTCCTGAGGAAGTTCTGGATGGTGAGTAATGTTCTCAACATTTTTACCTGTTCTGGACAGAAGATGAGCAGATAAAATGACATGGAAAAGAAAAAGTAAAGGTCATTAAGTCTCAAGTTGTCTGTATATGCCTGAAAATATCTTGTTAGAAACACTGCTAAAGAACTAATTTTTAAATACAAAAAGATGTATTTCATGTTTGATGTTCCACAGTTTATCTCAAATGTTGTCAGCTTAGACAATTACAGTCCATGAGTTCAATGTATGTGTGTACATGTGATTAATCATTGTGTGATCACACCTCTGCACTTCTAAAGGACTTGAGCTCTTTTTTACTTCACCACATTAACTCACCTCTGTCATGCTTGGAATGTAGACAGACCCTGTGATCACAGTTTACTTATTATTCTCTTATTTGCCTGGAACTTTGGGATATCTCCCCCACAGGCTGTGGTGTTGAGAGTTTTTAGTTGAAGCAGCTCTGATGTAATGTCAGGCAAGAGCAGCTGGAGTTGAGAGTTCTCCAAAAATGCTCTGGGAAAACTCATCCTGCCCCTCTTGGCTGCACAAAGGACAGGCTGATGCAAGTTCTGTGCAAGACTTGGGAATGACCCCCCAGTTGTCTGGAACAGTTACAAGTGCTCTTGTACTTGGAACTCTCTGTGGCTGCCAACTATTTCTTCTGCTTGTTGAAAAGAAATCAGGAATTGCACTGCATTCACATAGCTGAACAATTTTCTTTTTTAATGAGGTGCTTGATTAAAAAAAAACAACAACAAAAAAAAGTTTTCTGTTCAGTTTCTCTCGTGTGTGGAGTCCTGATGGTGGAATGTTTGTTTTGCTTGTTGCAGATATAATCATATTAATAAAACCTGACAGTGTTCATCTGTACTGCAACCCTGTGAATTACAATCATCTTTTGCCCTATGTGGCACACTGGAGGAACTTGCATTTCCACTGCCTGACTGAAAATGAGGTAAGTGAAAAATGAATGCAGACAAGATTCGTTAATAAACGTGTTAATGAACTAATCCTTCAAGTGAAACTTTTAAAAACATTCTTTCCAGAAGCTTTTTTTTCTCTTTCCTCCTCAGCAGGGGAGTGATATGTGTATATATCTGAGTATCAGATATATCATTTGCTGAAGTGTGCAAGAAGAATATTTTGTCAATACTTTTATTTATTGGAGTGTGAAGACAAGTTGCTCCTCTCTCCCACTAATTGCTCTTGTTTTGACCCGAGTCAGTGATCTTTTAATGAGGAAAAAGATGTGGGTTGTGAAAAATGCAAAATGGGAATCAAGTATCACAGTCAATGCTGAGATTTCCCACATCAGTCTTGTTTGCTGCCAAAACAGTGTTTGTATTGGTTGCCAGTAGTTTTAGAATATTAGAAAAATGTGGGCTTGGTAAGTCCTTTAAAATCAAGAAACTTCATTGTGTATTTTCATTTTGGCTATTAAATCTTGCTGTCAAGAGCTATTAATGTAACTTCCTCTACATCCCATGACTGATGTGAGTTTCATCTTGAACTTAAAAGTCAAAGTATTATAGAAAAAGGCCATTTATTGTTGTGAAGTATTTTTAGAGGAGTAAAAAATGAAAATATTCTTTGTCTGGGTATAGAATAAGGACCTTTTCATCTCAGTGGAGCCTGGAAATGCTTCTTCCTACATTGAGTTCTGTGTAGTTCTAAGTTAGAATGATACTGAATTCTGCAGGGAGTGGGTTTGGAGCCTGTGATGGTGAGTGAAGCCAGTGGAAAAATGAATGGGAAAGTCAGTGAGAAAAACCTTTTGTTCCCTTGAGTTTCCAGCTTGGAAAAGATGGAGTTTATAATAGACTGGTTGTGTTTTTATGTGTCTGGTTGATAGCTTAGATTACAGAATTAGGAAATAATTCAGATTACAGGGGACCTCTGGAGATCATATTGTCCAACGTCCTGCTTCAGTGGTGAGATCAGATCAGGTCACTCAAGGGCTTTTTGCAGCTGGGTGTTGAAAGCATCCAAGGGTGATGACTGCAGCACCTCTGCTGGTGTCTGCTCCATTTCCCCTCTGTCCTCATAAAAAAAAAAAAAAAAGTGTGAAGAAGTGTTTCCTTTTGTCAAACCCAAACCTGTCTTGTTTTAAATCATGACTTGTGTCATGACCACTTTGGAGAACCTGAGTTCACCATCTCAGTAATGTTTTGTTTGGTTTGAGGTGCAGATATTGAGCAAAGCTGGATCTCTCCTTCTGGAGCAAGTGCTGCATCCCACTCATTGTGGTGGCCCTCCACTGATCTTGCTCCAGTTTATAAATACCTTGTCCATGAATCCCAAAACTCGTTGTGGATACAATCCCAGGAGTGGAGCAGAGAGGGATAATTCTTGTTAGGATAAAAACAGCTGAGCTCCAGGTTAAAACATGCCACAGCAAAACCTAAAGCCTGGCTTCACAAAGCTTTTCTGCTGCCAAAATCCCTGCTGAAGGGCAAATCTGATGCTGGGAGAGCACGTGCACTTTGGAATCAGGAGCAGAGAAGTTCTTAGCACACAGTTGCCAGTGCAACTGCAATCTCAGCTATTGAATTTTAAGCTTCATCTGCTTATGGGCTTTGATATGATTTATTGTGGTAAGCAGGAACCTTAATCACACAGTGTTGCCTTCAAATAATGATGTAACTGGCAAGGTAAACCTTTTTTTTTTTCATGGAAATGAGGGGAAAGGTTTGATTTGGGAAGCTGAAAATACAGCTCTGTTTCATTGCTGTTCAGTGTGAGTGAGCTGAGCACTTCCAGTCACGTTCCCAATGTATAAGAATTGCAAGTTTCCTAGATTGCTGCTGACAGACAAACAAAACCTTGCTGTGTGCATCCTGTTTACAGGAGAATTGCCTGCAGTGGCTTTTAAGTACTTACTTTAGTGATAGAAATAACTTCATAAAAATGAAACCAAAAAAAGTGCAAGAATTTTAGAAATAAATAAAGCAGTGCTGTACCTGGCTCTGGCAAAACACAGAGCTTCTCCTTCCTTTTTTCCCTTCCTACTTGTTTTAACTAGACCACAAGAATTTAAGAGAATGTCCTAGTTATTGGGGAGAAAAATCCCATATTACTAAAAAAATGCCCGTGGTCAAAGTGGCTAAATAGGATAAAATATGGAAATTTGCTGCAGGAAATTTTGGGGTTGAACTGACTGTGTTTTTCCCTGCAACAGCAGATTGTGAACAAGCCTTTAACACCCTGCCAAAATCCAAATTCTTATTCCAATGACATTTCTAAGTCTTGAGAAACTGGCAATTGTTTGGGGCTTGGCTTTGAACTGCAACTTTGATTTGGTTTCCTGGGATTGAGGAGGGAACACACCACGGAGGAGCTGGGGCTGCATCTTAAATTCAGGCTTGGCTTAAAAGAACTTGTTCTCAAAATAAAAGTGTTGGGTGTACCCTGAAGCTCTCAAAAAGTTCATAATCATGTCATTTGCCTTGATAAGAAGCTCAGAGCAGTGCACATAAAAATGAAATAATATAGGCAAAACACCTCTGCCTTCTGATCTTGCTCCAGAAAACAAGTGGCTCTTGAAGAAGCCAGCAGGGCTAAACCTGTTGGTTCCAGATTTGTTGCTAAACTGCTTTTCAGGTCAAAGTCAATGTGTTCTCAGGTTTGTGCTCTGTTATAAAAATGACTTTAGTGTGATTTATGTCTTCAGTCTGGTTTTTGTGCTTTTCTGAGTTAGGATATTTGCTCTTCAGTCTGCTGAAGTCTTTGGTTCAGGCAGTGTTGCATGAAGGTTTCTCCTCTTGTTGCCTCCTCCTTTTCCTGCAGTTCACCTCTCCCTCAGATCAAAACTGGTTCTCATTGCCTAATCTGTGGCCTGGGGCTAATTCTGTCATTGATTTTCCTTGCTCAGTGTTGTTTAGCTGGTAATACAGAACCTTATTTTGATTTTTTTTTCCTTCAGTAGCACGTGTTTTGTGGCACATCAGTTGGTATCCTCAAAATGGCTTTTATCTTTCAAATCCAGATGTTGAAAGACTTCACTGGAAGTTGGAAATAAAGTCTGTAATTATGCCTTCATATGTGATGATTAAAAACCTTGCTTTGAAGTTTGATTTTTTTTTTTTTTTTTCAATTTCCATTGGCTTGAGTACATCCCTGCCGTGATGGGATTTCCAAAATACAAAAAGATACGCTTGAACTTCTAGAGACTGTAGGTGATATTTTAATGCTTCAAATACTTCATCTTTCCTTTCCTACCAATCAAATTAGGGCATGCTTAATCCAGTTTGATTTGAAATGCCTTCTTTCAGTATGAAGATGAAGAAGCTGCAGAGGAATTTAAGATTTCCAGCTTTGTGGACATGGTCCGGGATTGCAGCCGCATCGGGATCCCCTACAGCTGCCAAGGTAGGGTGGGCTGTGCTCACAGTGGAAATGTTTTGCACCCTGCAATCTTCAGAGAATGAAGTTTTCCTTGCCTTAGGAGAGAAATAAGGATTAGTAGGTCATTAGTTTCTTTTTAGCCTCTTTTTTCTTAAGAGTTGAATTTCTTGCTGAGAGCTGGAAGCCCTCAGAGTTCATTTGGGTAGTGAATGTCCCCAGTGTGAGACAGAGGAATGATTTGCATTCAGAGCAGTGTCTTGAGCTGCTACAGAAGTTCTCTGTTCCCATGGGAGCTCCAGATAAATCCTTCTTTATGAAAGGGAAGGATAAACATTTCTTTATGCAAGTTTCCTTTTTTAGAAGTGAAAAAAAAACCTGCCCTGCATGGCTTCCTGTTGGGATCTGGAGCCAGCCTTGAGTCTCAGCAATGTAATCTTGCATTCTTTTTTTATTCCTAATGCTTTATTGCTTCCCTTAGGGAAGGGTGATGTGCTCTGACTGCCTGAAAAGTCATTAATGGAAGTGCCAGGAGGAAGAGTTTTCATCTCCCCTAACTTAAAATTTTGATTAAATGGGGATGATAGAAGAAATTCATCCCTGTGAGGGTGGTGAGGCCCTGGCACAGGGTGCCCAGATTTGCTGTGGCTGCCCCTGGATCCCTGGAAGTGTCCAAGGCCAGGCTGGACAGGGCTTGGAGCACCCTGGGATAGTGGGAGGTGTCCCTGCCCATGGCAGGGGTGGAATGGGATGAACTTTTAGGTCCTTTCCCATCCAAACCATTCTGGAATTTTCTGATGTTGACATGTTCAAGGCAAAGTATTTGAGCAACTGGAGTAAGCAAAGCTTCCTGTTTATTATCTTGAGTTTTAATTGTTAACTTCTAATGAAGTTTGCAAGGAGATGTGGAATACCCTGAGAAAAAAAAAAGCCACAAAATTCAGGGCGTAGAGGAGCTTCTAAAATCGCACAAAAAAAACCCCCAAATCACTTCAAGATTCCCAGCTGTACAAAGATGAGGATAACTCAAACCCTGTGTGAATCCCAAGAACCGAGGGAGGAGAAAATGCCAGGATATGTGAGGGGAAGTTGCTGTGCTTGCTTTGCAGGTCACCTGCAGATATTTGACATGTTCATCGTGGAGAAGTGGCCGATCGTCCAGGCATTCGCGCTCGAGGGGATCGGCGGCGACGGCTTCTTCACCATGAAATACGAAGTGAGCGCTTCCCTTCCTGTCGTTTCCTTCCCCAAGCACAAGTTACTCACGACGTTTGTTTGGTTTGGTTTGGTTTGGAAAGCACTTTTTTGAGATAATCTAGTCGTGATTCACTGCTAAAGTGAGCTGCTGAATTGGAAGTTTTTCGGGATCTTGTAAAATTGTGGCAGGGTGGTGACCCTGTGGTGTTGCTGAGATTCTTTTCTGGGTTACACAGCACTTTTTCCTGAATAAACCATTATTTGGACATTCTCCCCAAGCCTCTGCTGTGATTTAGAACTTCTTTCCTTTCCTTCTAGAGCCACTTGTACCAATAACCAATTTTTTTTATCCCTAGATGGATTTTTTTTTTTACCCCAGATTTTTTAGATGGGTTCTAGATTTTCAAAAGCAGAGCAGGAGGAGCTAGTTAGTGACAAAACATCTTGAGATGAGCTCAGAAAATAAGAAAAGACTATTTCTCAGGTTTTGGCTAAAGAGATGCATCTCCTTCTCTCACTGACATTGTATATTCATGGGTCATCATATCCTGCTGAATAGGGCAGCAGTCAGGAGTTAATTGCTCCTATATTTAATAATGATTTGCTGTTCCACTCTGAGCAACTTATGTCATTGATTTGCCCATTTATTAATTATGCTCTGAACAGCATTTTCAGATGACAGCTTTGCATTTCTGTGCTTGTTTAAAGCTTATTTTATTTTATTTTTTGAATCTCTGCCACAGCAATGCAGATGTCCCATTTTTTCTTATCACTCCTCCATTTTTACAGCCACAATGGGCTTTTGTCTGACTCCTGATAGCTGGAAAAATTCCAGAGAATTAATAGTGCCATTGTTAGAGTCTCATCATATCTAGAATTGTATTTGCTTGCTCAGAAATATGCTCTGTGAGTTCCTTTCTGAGCACTCTTCTCTTTCCACTGGTTCCTTTCTTCAGGGATTTTTTTATTCCATCACTGCTACTGTAACACCTTGTGGTGTGAACCTGCCCAAGCCATTAAACACAGAGTGCAAACAGATGAGCAGCTTTGGAGGAGGCAATTAATCACCTTTCTTGATGTCTGAAATGAGTCAATGAAAATCTGACTCTCAATTCAGGAGCTGTTTGAGTCTTTAATTGCCCTTTAATTACCCCAGTTCATTTCACAAATCTGTAGGGGCTCTGAAAAAAACGTTCAGACCCGGTGGCACAGACAGAACCTGTCCTGTGTGATCCAGGGAGTTGTCTCTGAGCACCCCTGGATGCTTCAAAATGGAAAATTCTTTGTCTCCTTTTTTAAGAGCAATCATGTTGGCTCTGGCAGTGCAGGAGCTTTTGCTTCCTCCTTGAAATCATGAGGGGATTTCCAATGGGAAGTGACATTCTTCACTTTCTGTGTGTTTGTGTGGTTTTGTGTCAGGCAGCTGCTCTGTGTCACTGGTGGGGGAGGAAACCAGGCTGGAGGTGCATTTGGGATCACTGTAAATGATTTATAAATTAATTCTCCTGCCATTATTAAAAGGGGAGCTTTTTGGTGCATTTTTAGCTTGAATTTTCCCCTCTGAGGTTTTCCCTCTCCTGTGTGTTCTCTTAGATTTGAATATAATCGAAAAGTGATAATTCAGGATTTTTCCCAGTCTTTTAAAGGCAGTTCTCTTTTACTGCAGAAATCAGAGTTGCTCATGATGCTGTAATTTAGAAAATTTACTGTATTTATAGGAATGGAATGAAAGGGAGGTCTGGGAAATCGTTATTAACACACCTAATTACATGAATACCTGGAATAACTGTAAAGCAGTGGGCTAAAAAAATTCCAGCCAGTGTTGCATTTTTAACTAAGTGGGTGATGAGGAACCCTGTAAATGCAGAATTGTTCAGCTAGAAGTATCCCTTAAGAATATATTTTTTAAATATTCTTCTCATATGCATCATCATGCTACTTGGAAGAGAAAGTATTGCAAAATTAAACTGTTTTAGCCTAAATTTACATCAGCTTGGAGCAAGTATTGGCTGAGTAACCCTGGAATTGGCTCTTGGCTGTCCTAACTCAGAAAACTCATCTTGCCCTTTTGCATGCAGTTCTTTGCTATTAAATTGAAAAAATGTTGTGAAATTATTTTTTGGAGGATGCAAAGAGATCTTTGCACAGAGTTCAGGCCCTCACTGGTCGGGTCTTTTGTAACAGAGTAAAAAATATTTGTGAAATCAGAGTTAAGGGCAGTGTTCCCCAGTGCTGTCTCAGCTTAAACTTGAATCTTTTTCGTGGTGTTTTTTACAGAAATGTGATTAAAATCTCTTTTCAGTTAATGGATGTCAGTGCTGACTTGTGGAAGACCTACAGCAAAATGGATCCTGTGTCCTTGGAGGATTTGCTCTTTGAGGTAAAGCAGGTGAAATGTTCTGCCTCAGCTCCTGCTTGGTGTAACCACAGAGTAAAAGTGTTGGGATTTTGTTTGGTTTTAATTAAGTTTATGGGCTCTGCCTGCTGTTGCTTGCAGGGTCTCCTCCCATTCCTTAAATCTGCCCCAAACTCTGTAAAACACTAAAATAACTTGTCTTGATTTCCTTGAATTTATTGTTTTGTCTGAAAATCTCTTGAAAATTTTCCTTCACGTCATTAAACCATGTACAAAATAAATGAAGTTGCTGTGGTTTTGTGTGTTAATCCTCCTTTTGCAGCAAGGAGGGTTAAAAAAATCCCCTTTAACACACAACCATTCTTCCAGGAGCAAAAAAAAAAAAAAAAAAAGGCGCTTTTCAGATGTTTTGTAGCTCCTTTAAATGGGGAACAGTGACACTCAGTGGCTGCCCTGATGCTTTGGGAAATTAAAACAGTGGGAAGGGATTCTCACATTAATTCCTTGCTCTGATCTCAGTGCAAGAGGAGAAAGCATTGTATAAATATCACTATTTATAATTACAATTTTTAATTTATTAGTATTTATAATTAATAGTATATATATTTTTTTTAATTATTGGTATATATAATTTTTAATCTGTTTCTACCTTGACAGCAATTTAATATGTATGAAATTCAGCAGTAATTACCCTTTATTAATAAAATATTGGTGGTTCACACCAATTTGGTTGTTCAATCAACTGCTGTAATAAATATTAAAATATTGAGTTTTTACAAGGCTCTAAGTAATCACTCTATGAATTTCACTTCCCCTCTCTGTGTGGAAGTGAGATTAATGTTTGGGACTTGTCCTATACTCTGAGCAGACCTGTTAATCATAATTTAAAGTTTTCAACCTGAAAGTTGTTAAATTGACTTAAATTTTCTGAAAAAAGTAAACATAAAACTGCACACCCACAAAAAGACACCCTGAAACCCAGCAGAATGTCCTTATCTTCTAAAATATATTTATTTTCCTGAGCTTATTGTTTCATTGGGGATTTTATATTCCAGTGAAATGTTACCTTTGCCTTCATTTCTCATGCCTTGGGAAATAATATCAGATATTTTCCTTCTAGGATTTAATGATTTTTGAGCACCAGTGGACCAACTTTTTTGCAAATTTTGACACTGAAATTCCCTTCATTCTGGAACTCTCAGAATCTCAGGCAGGGGAGGTAGGTCTGCTTCAGCAATCCTTGAGAATCCTGCTGGTATCCATGCAGAAGGAATAATTATTCAGCATTATTTTTTTTTTTTTCCCCTATTCCATCTCACTTTTCATATTTGGAAAATAAAAACGCATGGTTTGGGTTTTTTAAAGTCATCACCCACCTTAAAAAAAATCCATGGTATGATGGTTTAGGACTGCTGGGGTAATTCAGTCAAGTGTTTGCTCACTGATAATTCCATTTATATCTGCACAGGAGATATTTGTAGGTAGATTTAACTTGCAGTTGGATGGGATCTGGTATGTGCAGGCCTTAACAAACTGAATTTGCACATCTCAAACTTCAAACATAACTGAGGGGGTTGCACAGAGCATGGGAGGAAAAAAAGCACAGATTTGTAGGGTTGGCTGTTGTTTTTGAAGCATTTTGATGCTTTTTTTGATGCATTTTGATGCTTTTTAATAATTTTTGAAGCATTTTGATGCTTTTTAAAAGCTTTTTATTGCTTCCTCTGGGATGGTGGAACTTGTCCCTGCCCATGGCAGGGGGTTGGAACTAAATGGGCTTTAAGGTCTTTCCCAACCTAAACCATTCAATAATTTAATAATAAAAGAGAATTGGTGATGTTTGTGTTTGTTTGTGGAGGTTGGAAGGATTTTTTTGAGGGTTCAGGAGTTTTCTCTGAGAAGGATAATTCAGGTTTAATTAATGAGAGGATATTTCATGTTTCTCTTCATGTACTACTTATTAATTTTTGTTTTCAATTCTTCACAGCCCTTCAGAAGTTATTTCAGCCATGGCATGATCTCAAGCCATATAACAGATAACAGGTAATTATTACTCATTATTTCCTCTGGTGTCATTACTACCTCAATATTTTATTTCCATATCCTTGATACCATAATGCTTACAATTCTTTTTGGTATCACCTCAGTCTATCAAACCTCATACATAAAAAAAAAACCAAACCATCCTGTGATTCTGTGAGAGAGTTTTAACCAAAAGTTATTGTTTAGTTGAAGTTTGTGTTGCAAAATCCACATTTTGCTATTTTGAGCTAATCAGTTTTTTTTTTTAGCTACTTCAATTTCTCTGCACATTTTCTTGTATTTGGAATAAACCAGTGGAGTTCAATGGCTTTTATTGCTGGCAGCATCTTCTGGTGTTTGCATTGCAATAAAAAAAAGAAAATCCTTGACCTCTCCAGCTGAGTCTTGGGCTCAAAGCCAGAATTAAACCCAAAATAGTTTTGTTTATTTCCAGCACGATCATTTCAGGATTTTTCAAGATGGTGAATTTTAAACTAAGCAGCTTTTAAAGGCAGTTTAAGATAAAAGAATCTTCTAAGAGTATTTGGGAACAACCTTGAGATAAGTTTATTGTATTGAAAGAAATTATTATCTTTTTAATGCCAGTAGATTTTTTTTCTTTAGAACTTTGTCCTTTCACTGAGAAGCTTTGTGCAGCTTTAATAAATTTTTTTTCTTACAGTGAGAAATTCAGCAGTTGGTCCATCACACTTGAAAGATTTGGTTTCATTTGTTAGTTGTAAACTTCCTGCAGGTTTTTTGGTGATGATTTTTTTCTCTCTCCTCCTCAGCCCGAGCCGGCAGCCCTTTGTCCTTTTCGGCAGCCACTCCACAAAGGAAAACTTGAACTCTGGGAACTTTAATTTTCCATCTGAAGGACATCTGGTCCGAAATACTGGCCTTGGTGGAAGCACTGCCAAGCATATGGTAAGGCTTTGGAGAAGTTATCTGAGATTTTGAAGCATTGTATATTCTCTTTTTATTTGTATTTTTTTTGTGCTTGTCTTCCATGTGTTAAATACTTAATTCTTCTTAACATAAAACACCTTAGCAGTCCATAGGTTTAAGGAAGAAATTTGATTTTTCTTGCTCTTTGCAAGTTAAACTGTAGTGGATTCTTAATCAGGGACTGCTGAATGAGTTAAAATAATTTTTTCTCTGGAAAAAGACAATTTTTGCTGTAAGTGGATGGGGGAGAGGGAAATGCTGTTTGTGTGAGGATGTGTGTCCTGGCCACAAAGTGAAAACCTGTGATACACTTAACTGTGACACACAGATTCTATTTTGATCACATTTATTTAGCCATTTCTTAAAAAAGAAATGAAAAGCCACTTTTTTTTTTTTTTTTAATAATACCTTTGTATATAAACGTGGGATACCGACACGTATCCAAATTCCAGTGTGTGTGTGTGTGCTTCAACAACTCTTGATGAAACTCTGAAAAAAAGCCTTTCCCAGTTCCAGGACTGTTGTGATGAAGTTGCAAAGATTAACTCGTTTCCATTTCCGAGTAAAAGCTGGGTAATTAAACATTTGCTGAGGTCCGTGGCTCGTTGCTCTGCGGCGCAGGGGCCGTACCTGGGCAGGCGACCCCAGGGATTTGGGATCCTCTGCCTGGAGGACCTGGGTGGCTCCAGAAGGCAACTGGCAGCGAAGGAGGAGAGAGGTAGAGTGTGGAGAGAGCTCCCTGCTGCCTCCAGGGGCTCTGGGAGTGCTGTGAGCCCTGGCCAGGTGGATGTGGCTGAGAGCAGGCAGTGCTGGAGTGAGCGCATGAGTGAGGCCATGAGTTCATGAATTCAACATTTCCATGTGCAGCTGCCTCAGGGATGGATGGACGTGGGGGCTTCTGGGCACAAATCACCTGCCCAGAGCCTGAGAAAAGAGTGGTTTTGCATCTTGGTGAAATCTCATCCTCCATTTGCTGCTGTTTCTGTAAAAAACACTTTGAATTCTGTCTTTCCTTCCCTTGTTTACAATTAGATACCATTTGATGCCTTTGAAAATGCAAGTACTGTGTTATTCTGATGTACTTGCTCCTTCTGTTGTCCTCAGATTCTGATGCTGTTCTTAAAAAGGTGGTTTATTTACAGGTACAGGTGATACTGTTTTAATAGGGTGTCATGAAAATAGTAAATAAGACCAAGTGCCAGCATAGTTATGGGAACGTGACACACTTTCCTCTTCATGAAAAGAGCAGTTGACATAGGAAATTGAAAACACAAGTCAGAGCTCATCTCTCCTTTGCAAAGTCTTTCAACCATTCAGGTCAAGTCAAAAGTGAAATAGACCTTTGAAAACGTAAGTTGCTTTTTCACAATCCAGTTCCGTCTGTGTTGTAAACTTCTGTAGTCTGTCAGTGCTTAGAAGACTTAAGGGGAATGTAGTTAATTGTTAATTAGTGCACCAATTTGTTTTACTGATGTCTTTTGTATCTCATTAATACTGACTGCTAGGTAGTGCAGTGTGTATCTCCAAAGGGACCTCTGGCTTGTTCAAGGACCTATTTTTTTGGAGCCACTCACATTCCTTTCCTGGGTAAGTTCATTAAATACAGCAAGGCAGTTATTACCTCAGAATCCATGAAAATTTATAGCATTTAAAAGCTTTCCTTCCTTTATAAACATCAGGCCATGGAGTGGTACATTCTGTAGCCAGTGCATGATCATTGCAGATTTTGTGGGTAAAATCTGTCAGATTTGAGTGTTAAACATAAAATCTGACAGATCTCAGTGTACAGACCCTTATTTAAGTCCATGTTCCATATGAATTTATAAAAAAACAATATCCAAAATACAGTAATTCAAGTTAGTAGCTGTCAAGTAATGAGGATTTTTAGAAGGATGAAAAAATTCTTTCACTTCTATGTTTTATTCTCACTATAATGAGTTACAATAGCTGTATTCCCAAATTAAAAAAAAAAAACATGTAAAATTTAAAAAAAAAATTTGCTTATATATTTTAAATGGCTGGAAGAGTCCATGGGTCAAGTCAGTCCTTAGAATTATCTTTAACCTATACTGGGCTCAGAAAAGCTGAAGAGAGGATGATTGGAGAATTGGAATTACAGCCTTTGTTTGTCCTAGTAGCATAAAATACTGGATAAATTCCAGGTAAGATGTGCAGCAGAAATCTTCTCAGAGTGCTTTAACCAAACCTTTTTTTGTTTTAATACAGGAAATGACAATGAGATGCACAAGCCAGCTGAGCAAGTGTAAGCTGCCAATTTTTTTATTTTATTCCTTAACTCTTCTCTCTTTCTGCCTTGTGGCAGTAGGTGAAACCTGCTTTTAGTGGCTGTTGGCATTTGCAGAGATATTTTTATGCTGAATAATGTGCATGGGACACGGTTTCAAAAGCAAAATGCTTGTGGGGAGTTTCAGTGGGTACATGAGGAGTTGTTATTGTGACAGCAGCAGAACAGGAAAGGAAATATTGGTAAATTTTTGCTCAAATTGTAGTAAAAAAATAGCACTCGAATAATTATTAAAGATACTTCATGTAAACCAAGGGGAAAAAGTCTCTCACTCTTTAGCATCTTGCACAGATAGAACAAAAAGTAATTTTTTTACCAGTTTCATTTGTGTAACATTTCCTGATGCTTAGTGAAAATGCCAACAGGGAACACTCAAACTTGGGAAGGAATTCATTGTGTTAAAGTCAGCTCAAAGTTAATTTTCCCCAAAAGTTGGGAAGCTGCAAAGCTTCTGCACATTTTAACCTTCTCAAAATCCCACTTTATTTATCCATGTTGATCTCCACTTCCTCTGCATGTTGTAGATCCCTGTCCAGCTTGGAGAGCACAGTAGATAATCTGCTTTGGTTCCTGCTCTATCTCTTGATAAACCAAAATTTTTCCTTAGAGATTTTGTCCTCCTTATTAGTTGGGGGTCATTTTAGGAGCCTGTTTTTGCTTCTGCAAAGCTGCACGACCTGGGAGCAAGATATTAAAGATATTAAAGATGTGTCACTCTAAATGCTGTTGATTCTTGATAATTGTGAGACATAAAAATGGAGTTACTGCATTGAACAGCAGATTTTCCTTTTTTTTTTTGAGAGAAAACTGAACTCCAACAGGTATTTTTTTCTTGCATCTACGTTCTGCTCAAACATTTTTGTCCTCCTTCAAAAATCCTTTGCACTAAATGCATTTTAATCAAGATGAGGAGAGCAGCTCTAAACAAAGCAGGGGTTGATAGAGGCAGTAATTTAAAAAGAATATATTTTTATTGGAAGCATCCTTATGTTGGTTCCAATAATCTAATTTCAGCAGTAGTAGCATAATTGGCTTTTTTTGACTAACCTGAACTCATGATTTTGGACTTAGTTTTCAGTTGGGTCCTCTAACTGCTTCTTAAAGTTGTCAATATTTTATTTAAAAAGTGAAATAAAAAGTATTTTATGAACACTGTTCATCCCAAATTTGGCTGTAATGATTGCCTGGAGTGCATAAACCAATTCTGTAAATGGAAGGATAAACTGGGATAAACTTTGTGGTTGTATTTTAAGAAAATACTTTGAAAGCAACACAACAGAAATCCTGTACCTTGTTTCTTTTTTTTTTTTTTTCACTGCTAGCTTTAAAATGTTTAAATGGAAAGAAGAATTAAGATAAAGGGCACCTCACTGAGGTGTTTTCTTGCAAATATTTATGTGAATTTGAGGGGAAAATAGGAATGGTAACAAAGTCTGGAAGAATTATAATATAAAGGAATTATATTTCTTTACTGGGTGCAGAGAAAACGTGCTAGGTGCATATGGAAAGCACAGGAAATGTCAATGCAGAAACCTGAAAAAAATAGTGAGAAATCTGAATTTTAAAATCTCTTGCTGCTGTTGGGGATGATCAAGGACAAGCTTTGGTGCATTTTGAGGTTCCTCCATGTCTGGGATCTTCAGGTGCTTTTTTTTCTATCTTTGAGGAATGCTTTGCATTTGGCTTAAATGCTGTATCCTTCTCTTCCCTCCCTCAATATTGGCAGTGGAGTAATGAGAAAACTTAAAATTTAGGGAGTAATTTTGTTGTAATTCAGCAGGAAAACAGAGGCTGATGTTCCTTGGTTTGGGACAAATGTGGGTTTTTCCCATTGGTTCTGGAGCTGTAAATGTGTCAATAACTGAAAGTCACTCCTGGCTTCACCTGACTTGGATTTATTTCTGTACAGTTTTTTCAGTCCCCTTTTAAGAAGGGAATTGGACTGAGCTGAGATGGGGATTTCATGGAATTGTGGAATGGTTTGGGTTGGAAGAGATCTTTAAAGGTCGTTTCATTCCAATCTCCTGCCAGGAGTGGGAGGGACAGCAGGGACACCTCCCACTGTCCCAGTCTGCATCAAGCCCTGTCCAGCCTGGCCCTGGACACTTCCAGGGATGGAGCAGCCCCAGATTCTCTGGGAATTCCTTTCCAGGGCTTCCCCATCCTCACAGGGAACAATTCCCTCCCAAAATCCCGTCTATCCCTCCCCTCTGTCAGTGTGAAGCCATTCCCCCTTGTCCTGGCCACTCCAGGCCCTGCATTTAGGATGTGATTCTTAAACCCCACTGCAGCAAAAGTCAACAGTAAAACAGATTTTTTTTTTTTTTTATTTTTTATTCCTGACTATCAAAAACACCTGATACATTTATGTCGAGAGTTACTTCCCCAAAATATCCTGTAATTTGAGCAATTTCCTCGCTCTAATTTAATTTTCTTAAACAGAAAAGCTTAACTATAAACAACTTCACTTATTTCAACAAGGACCCTTTCCTTATTATTAACGAGAGGAAAAACTGCTCCTTTAAAGAGAGGAGGAAGGAAACTCTACCTGTCCAGTAAATGTTGTGTTTGTATTTCTCTTCAGTACGCTGTTGTCGCAAATATATTCTGCTGTTGTAGAGGCTGTGCTTGCTGGCATTGAGTGCTATGCTAAAACTTCCACTGAATCCAAGGTAAATGAAGCCCCCTGTAATTTGTTCTCTCTCTCTCTCTCTGTAATTGTTGATTTGGATTGCTTGCAGCATGAGATTAAAAATGAAAAGCAAAAGGATTTTAATTCACGTGTTTTCGTTCCGTGGAATGATACAAGGTTCATACCCTGGCCTCCAATCAGGCTCTGAATTCTATTTAAAAAAAAAAAAAATAAATAAAAGAGATCTCAGACTGTGTCTAATTTTACTCATCTCCAGTTGATTTTCCATCTTCTCATGAATTTTCTTGACCTCATAGTGAGGAAAATGAGATGTGTGAAAAAACAAATTTTAGCCTGGTGCATCAGTGTGTTACTGTTGAGTGTCTCTTGTTGATCTTAGGGGTGCTTCTGGAGCTGCTGGGATTTGGAAGGATGGAAAAGGATTATTTGATTCTTTTATTTCCTTTTTTTTTTTTCAGGCAAAGGAAGTGGCAGAGCAGGTGCTCCTGTCTGTGTTAGACACCCTTGGCTTAGCACAGCTGAAATCTGCTTTACGGTGTGTATTTCCAGAGTTACTCATTGTCTCACTGCATTGGTTTCTTTGGGGGGAAAAAAATACCAATTATAAACTAAAATATATAAATTTTAAACTGAATTTGCCTGACTGCCAGATTTCAAGACTTCATAATGCATTCAGCCTTTAAAAAAAATCAATATAATTATTCAATTTTCCAGGTTTTTTTAATCACTTCTTTTGTTTTAAGTCTATTCCTGCTTATTTTTGCCATTTAAAAGTTTAAACCACACATTTCACCTGTACAATTTCTGTTCTACAGCTCCAAAATCGCTTTTCATATTCAGGCTGTGAACAACCATGGCAGGTTTGTATCACCATCTTACAACTTCTTCTTATTAATTAGTACTTTTCATGCACTAATAAATGAATTTTTCCTCCTCTTGGAGCTCCTGCAAAAACCCTTGTGTTTGTTTATTTTATACAAGATGTGCTAAATGCTTTTGTGTATGAGGTAGTTCAGTGATTTCATATCTGTAATTCTGTGGAATCTTCAAAACATTGAAAGGAATAAAAAGCAGTTGGGCAGACTTAATTTTATTAACTGTTAATGAGTAGAAGCAGCATGAGCTCATTAAGAGCTTCCTTTCAAAAATGCTTTTAACTTGGTTGATATCACAAACTTGTGCTTATTTAATCCCCACACTAATTGGTTGAAGTGACCTGCATAAATAAGAGTTTATTTTAAAATAAAACAGCTTTTTTGCCTGCTATGGAGTCACAGAAAGATGATCTAACGTTTAAATATTTAATTATCATTGTTGTTCTAGAATTATTCCATTAGATAACGAGGACAGCCTGAGTTTGATCAAAACGGTAAGAAATCATAATATTTATTTATTTAATTGGAAAATAGAGCTCAAATATCTTTTTCTGGGGCATGCTGAGATTTTTATGTGAATACAAGTATAAATGAAGAGATGAGAGAGATTTCAGATGCTAGAACAGATTTAACAAGAAGTCAAAATCCAGAATAAAACATTAACACAGATTTATGATCTCAGGCTTTAAAACCAAAAAGGAAAATATTTCAATATTTCTTTATTTCAGTATAGAAGTAGTGGTTTAGGGTGTTTGAAAAAACGCAGATTTTTCTGTTTCAAATGAAATATTTCAAGTTTTGCTTTCTCTTCCCTTCCCTCCACCTGCTGGATTGCTGCAGGCATCCATGATGGTGTTTGACATTCCAGACCTGCTCACAGGCAGAGGCTGCTTGGGATCTGTTGTGTTTTCAGAATCCTTCCTGACATCCCAGATACAGGTCAAAGAAAAAGGTGAGTGGTTTAAATTTTAACACCATTCTTATCCTTTTGCTGTGAAGGAAAAGCCAGAGGAATTTAATGGATATTTTTGCTGTTACTCTGAGTTTGGAACACTAAGAGCAAAGGAAGAAGCCATGGAAAAATCAGAAAAAATCAGGATTTCTTTGGAACTCTGTAGCAGCTCTTTGTATGTCAGAGCACAAGAGGACTCTGAGTTAATCTGCTGTGAAAGCTTCATTTAAACACTCAGAAATCCTTAAAATAATAAGATTTTCATATTTACTACAGAAATTCAAGTCTTAAAAGTAACATACTGGGCATTCTGAAGTATGGGGGTGGTGGCCACGGTGATACCAGAACAAAAATTGGATTTGGTGACCTTGGAGAGATTTTTTTTTTTTTTTTCCAACTTTAATAATTAAATTAATTCCCTGATTGCACTGCTTTGCTTCCCGTGGCTTCCCTGCAGATGGCAGCATCCATCCAGACTGCAGGCACGTTATCCTGACCTCAGCCATCCCCAGATTGGCGTCCTGGCTGGTGAGTGACAGCACCGAGCAAAACCTGCTCCGGGACTGGGAGTGTCTGAGGGAAAATAAAAAAAAACAAAAAAACCAGAATTTTTTTAGACTTGGATAATAAAGGAAAAATCAAGTGGGAACAAGCTGATGGTTCCATCCATAGCACTGGTTTTAAATTGTTTCATTTTTACCTCGTTATGGTTTTAGCTCTTTAAAGGTCTGGGTGTTTTTTGAAGTGCACAATGTGAATTTTGGGAATTCTGTTTATTGTGAGGTATTTTACATCACCCCAAAAGTAAGTAAAGTCTGATTCAAGACCTCTAATGCACTGCACTGTGAGAGAGATAGAATTTCAAAGAATATGACAAAGCTGGGCATTGCCCTTTGGCAATGCAATAATAAAAAATAAACCTGCATGCTTTCTATCTCTACAATATTATTTTAGTCTATAAAACAAAATAATGTTGAGAATGTAATGCAAGAAATTATTTTGGTCCCATGGTAACAGAGTATTAAGGGCACAAAATTGTTTTTGAAACATTCTGGGCTCAGGTATTTTTCTGTCAGTGGTACCTGAGGTTCTTGATAACCTCAAAACTTCTTTAATGTTTTTTATTTAATATTTGTTAGATTTGCTTTATTTATATAAATCACAATTCAAATGGAAACTGTTTCTGGCTGCAGGTTGAAGACAGTGATGTGAAACTGTCTGAAAAGGCACAGCAAGTATTGAAGGTAAAATTAAATATTTTTGTTAAACTAAAGAAGATGCACTTTGATGAACCAGTATTTAAAAAACTTTGAGCTACTACTAAACTGTCTTTTTATTATGTGTGTTACTTCTCTGCTACAAGATTTTCTGTTCTACCCTTTTCCAAACTTTGGCATACAAAATTATATATTTTGTGTAAAAATCTGAGGGTTTCTTTATTTCAAAGAATCACACAATCCAAGAGCAAAAAGAGGCCTAATAAAACTATGATTTCATGGAAGTCTCACTAAACATTACTCATGGAGCTCATGTGTTTCCAAAAACCCCTAAAACTTGATGCAACTTTCTTTTAACTTAATTATCATGCTAATGTCTAAAGGAAAACACTCTAAGCACTAGGAAAAAAAAAAAAAGAGTTTGGAATCTGGAAACATCTTAAATCACATGAGTTTCACATTTGTGGTGTAATTTGTGGTTCCCAGGAATGTTCATTATAAGAAGATTTATTTTCATGTAATATACTTTTAGCTCAGTAGATTGACAAACTAAAAACAAAAAGCTCAAGCCTTGTGGTTGTGACAATAACTTGTAACTTCATAGCTGCTGGCAAAACCAAAATGGGGGAAGGCTTTTAAAAATTATCCTCTTGCCTTGCTCTCTTTCCCTGGTCCTTCTATATCCATGCAGATAAAACTCTTCTAAAGCTCTTGACAGATGCTGTTTGAAAAGAAAATATTTTCTCTTGGAGCAAAAGCAGGAGAAAATGTTCCTGCCTGGATTGGTCCTTGATCCAGCCTGTGATGTTGCTGTTGTTTTTTTTTTTTTCCTGTTTAGGAAGACAAATCTTTCCTGGGCACTTTACTCACTGGTGGTGATGGAGTTTATATCTGTTCCAGCAATCCACAGGCCATGCCTGAAGAAGGTGAGATGCAGCTGGGGGTTTTGGTTGTTTTTTTTTTTTTTTTTCTTGTTTTGGTGGCTTTTGTTGTGTTTTTAAACACGAGAGAAGAGTGAGCCAAGCTGTGCCATCACCTTAAGCTTTCATTTTGCCTTTACAAGTCTCTGGTGTTTAATTCCACGTGGTGATTCTTTTGTCCCCAACTTCTGCCCCAAAGTCGTGGTCCTGGAAGGAGAATTCCTGCTGAGCTTTGGTCCCTGAGGCTTTGCAGAGGTGGGAGGTGCCTGTTCCCTGTAACTCACATTCACAACATGCACACACTGGCTCTTCCTGCCCTGAACAGATGAGGTGCCAGATGTTTTCTGCCTTTTCTGTCTCTTATAAACGTGAGGTTGGAAAGATTGGCCATTGCAGCAGTGCTGTGGGCTCCCAGCTCAGGAGGAGAAGGCAAATATTCCTCTCAAAGCCTCTTCTTGGAGCTGATGTGTCCCAATTTTCTGCCATTGGCATTTTCTCTCAGGAATTCAGAGTTTATCAGCACAGGTGCTCACTGTGGTACAGAAAAATGCCTGATTTTGGTCCTTCTCAGATCCCTGACAGCAGTCTTGGATTATTCCTCCTCTTTTTGGTGCCTTTTCCTTCAAGAACTTAAATAATGTGAATATCCCAGGAATAAGACTGAAGACAACTCGATAGGACTGTTAGATTTCCCTCCCTCCTCATGCCTTGAGTTAACAGATCCTTTTAAAGGCATAATATTTTATATTCTATGTATATATTTTTTGCAGGGGAGGTGTTGCTGTCACAGTGCTGATGTGCAGAAGGTGGTGAATATGACATTAAGTGCTTGGTGCTGACAGGCTTTAGAGGAGAACCTTCAGCTTTATTGTCTTTGGCCTGGAGTGTTGAGGATAAATAATGATGTGCAAGGCAATTAAACAGCAAGCCTCCCATAAGGGAAGCTGCTTTTGCTCTAATTGATCAGATTTCAAAGGAAAGAGGTTAATGCACAATGTGATGTTCAGCTCTTTTGCAATGCACTGCTGTGGGCACTTGTTCACTCAGTAAATAACTGGAGAATGCTGGATAATTTTTTTTTTTCTTTTTTTGGGGGGGCTTTGTTAAAACTGGCTCTGTGTGCCCCAAAGGAGCAATTTCCTTTTTCCTTTTTTTTTTTTTTTTTTTTTTTTTTGAGTTCAGTATTTTACTAACTTTTGAGCTGGAGAGTTATAAGTAGGTGCTATAAAAGATGAAACACTGCAAGGAGTGGGAGTTTTGTTTTTTTTTTTTTTTAGATGTCAAGTGACAGTAAAACTGATGTTGTTGCTCAGTTTGTTGTGGTCAAATCTGGGCTCTGCTGAGGTTGCAGCCCTGAGGTGCAAAAGGTGCATAAAATTCATGGAATAGTTTGGGTTGGAAAGGAACCTTAAGGAACATTTATTCCAACCCCTTGCCATTGGCAGGGACACTTCCAGTAGCCCAGGTTGCTCCAAAACATTTAATTATTAAGTTAAATTTAAAAGGTAAATTTTAAGTTACTTTTAAAAGTTTAAATTAAACTTAGTGCTTAAATTTCCATTTAAATGTGTTTACACTGTTCAGTTTATTACAATATTGAAATTTTCAATTGTTTGAACTTTACTTAAGTTCTTGTGTTGTCAAGTTGTATTTCTGGAAGTTGGAAATTTGACTGGATGGAATTTTTTTGCTTTCAATTTTTAAAAAGTGCTTCAGAATAATTATGGTGAGTGTTTCTGTGGGGTCACATGAACTCAGATGCAGACATAGTCATGATTCCTGCCCTTGGTAGCAAGATCCAGTCAAGACTGAATGGTTGTGCTCATTAAATATTATCCCAAATCAAATTTTACTGCTTGTTAAATACAACGAAATCCTGCAGGAATCAGAGATTTCTACCTCAGGAAGACGAGACAGCCATCATGAGAAGCTGAAATGTTGATTTCTATCTCTTACAATTCTTTTTCCTTCTAATTCTAGGCAAATTGTATTTCTTTTCTGATGGAATTCTGTTCTGTGATCCCCACCACGGCAGCATTTCCATTTCCAAGAACCACATGAGTTCCATTTCTCTTTATGATGGGGTGAGTATTTTGTCTCTTTTCAAGTTTATATCAATTTTTAGCAATGATTCTTTTGGGTCCTGGTACAAAGTTTAGATTTCAGCTTCAGTTTTAAGTGTCTGTAATAAGTGATGCAAATCCCTGCAGTTTTGGTGCTGATTAACTGAAATGAGTGAGTAAGGAGGGGAGAATTTTGTGTTGGGAATTAGCAATGTGGTGTTAATAGTGTGAAAACTGCTTTATATTAAAAGAAAAATTACAGAGCACAACATTCATCAAACATCTGACAGTGTGAAGGGATGGACAGAGAAGAGTTCGAGGTGTGGTGAAGTCATGGGGTGTTTGGGAGGGTGAAATTCTGCCTTTTATTAAAAATATATTTGAATCTCTCACTTGGCCACCAGAGCAGTGTTCAGGCTCAATGGGAATTGGGAGGTGAATGATGGCAGCTCAGCTCTGTCCACCTCGAGGCAGAGACACTGGGTTAACCATCACTTCTTCAGGGTGGAAAAGAGATTATTTGTGTTGGTTACTGTTTCCTAAACGCTGGGGGAAAAAAAAAAAAATCGGTTTCCTTTAGTTTCCCTTTTGTTCAAGTACAGTATTCCCCATTTGTTCAGTGGCCTCCTGCAGCATTGTGCTGGGTGATTTCATCACACAATACAGGAAACCAGTAAAATACAATAAAAGTGTGTGATTCAATTGAGATGAAAACACAGCAGCTCAGAGAGTCTTACCTTAGCTGCCTTTTCTTGGACATCATATTGATGTTTCTGAAGCTATTTTAACACTGACCTTCCTTTGATTGTTTGTGTCAAGACACTCACTTTCATAAAAGTTGCTATTTCTGGGACCTGGCCATCATTCTTGAAATGATGCCAGATTTTTTTTTTTGTGAAGCTAAGCCTTGACAGGGGAGTGTATTATTGTTCTACTGACTTGGCAGAATATGAGGGTGGAGGGATTTGAAACTGTTAAGAAGTGACAGGAGAAGCAGGCAAATCATTGGTTGCTCTTTCCAAAAGTTACTGCAGCAATATGGATGGAAAAGAAAAAGGAGAATTTAATATTCTGATTAAAATAAAAGATACCAAGCCTTGAAGTGATGCAAAATGAAGTTTTTTTTAGCAGCTTTAGCGTGATGCCTGTGAAATATTCTTCTTTTTAACTTGAAAGTATCTGTACTTGTGCTCCAGCATCTGCTGTGAGGAACTGGGCACTGAGCTCCTGAAATCCTTGGAGCTCATGGAATGCACAGAGGGCAGGGGAGATCCTGGCCATTCATCAAGTGAACAAATATTACCAAAGCAATATTTAGATTTCACAACGATTTTAACATCTTGTAAAACTTGGAGCTGGCTCCTTTCAACCTCCTGTCCGTGGGGATTATTGCTGCTGCTGCTGCTGCTGCTGCTTTTCAGCTTTTTTCAATTTGTTGAAGCCCAAAATGTTTTCCAGGAGCAGATTTTTTTGGACACTTCTCATGCTGACAGCAGTGTGGATGAGTTGGCCTTGGAGTCACTTCTCAGGAAATCTCTTAAGCCATCCTGCAGAATCCAGGATCCATGGATTCTGTTCCAAAAACCATTTTCTCTTAAAAGAAATTGTTCTCTCTGAGGAGAATATTTTTGTGTGCTCTTCAGTAACCTCGGTGACTTTGGGAGGATTATTTTAGTAATTAATCCCTCAGTCAGCAAAGCAGAGAGATTCTGTTTGCAAATGTCTCTGAGTTGATACCAGTTTTTATGTAACAGTTCCCCAACTTCAGCTTTTTCTTCTCAGCAACGAGTACAGTGAGTTCTTTGCCCATTTCTATTGCAAGTGAAGTGGATGCCACGAAAATTCTGATTTGAGCCCTACATAATTGAATTCCCATTTCCCAGAAATGTTTTTGTGCTTCTGAATTGTTCTGATTTTCTAAAACTTCGATGTGAAAAGGGTTACAAGTGAGAGCTTCAACATAAAACACTTCAGCATCCTGCAGATTTGGATATAAGATCCTGTCCTGGATTCTAGAGTCATGGAATGAGTCATGGACTTCCAGGGATGGGCTATCTCCCACCACTCTGGGGAAAAAACCCAAAAACAAACTAAAAAATAACCCAAGGAAAACAAGTCAGTGTTTTCTTAGAACAAAAATGGAACCTTTTTAGCTGGCATTTAATTCATTTTTCATCTGGTGTCTGTGTTGGAGATGTGGCTGTACAGAGTTTGTTGTTTGTAGCAGTAGCAGAGGAAGGGTCTGGATTTTGGTGTGGACAGAAGAATTTATTAAAATCCAAGCTTTGTTTTCAGGACAAAAGTTTAGTGGTTTGATCAAACTTTATTTTAAGCTTGTGATATCTCCAGTAGCTGCAGAGTAGAAACTGAGGGGTTCTCCACCTCTCCTGCTCCATCCCTGTGCCATGCAAAGCAGAAAATATTAATTTTAACTTGTCCTGTTTCTTCCTTTTCCAGGATTCCAACAGCATCGTTGCTGCTCTCTTTATAGACTTCAAAAGTTCCCTGCTTCCTCATCTCCCCATTGAATTCCACACCCAGAACAACTTTCTGATGTTTGCACTTTTCCCCAAAAGAAAGATTTATAAAGCTTTTTATTCACAGGTAAAGTAAAAAAAAAAAAACCAAAAAAAACAAGTTTGGTTGGGGTTGGGGGAGAAACCACATAAGTGCTCTGTGTGTTTAAGATGTGTGAGAAACTGGAATTTCTGTCTGAATTTCCAGTGATGGTGCTGCTCGTTGAGTTTCATGCTCCCCATGTGCTTTCACTTTGCCTTCTGAAGGCAACGAGGGCTCTAAAAACTCCCTTTTCTGAGCTGCATTTCAATGTAACTCTGGTGTCTAATTTGCTACAGGGATTGTATGGAGTGGCAGAGGTTCCATTGTGTGTTTTTGTGGTCACACACATTTGGATGGTGATCCGTGGGGGAAGTGGAGTTAAAAGTTTTGAAGTCTCCCATATGGCATTGTATTATTCCCTAAGTAGATTGGATTGGTGCATTGTGCTGCAGAGGCTTTTAATAAACCCAACTTTACAACAATAGTGCTTTTGAGGAAATGAGCCTTGGAGATTTTTAGGACTTCACAAGGGTTTTAGGATGTGCTCATCACACTGGGTTAGAAAAGACCACCTAGCTCAGTGAGTAGTCCCCACTGGATGTATTAATGGTACCATAAAATATCTCCTCCTTTTATCTCAAGTGTTTAAATTCCTCCCACTGTTCCACTCTGTGAATGGTTGGCAATCTCTTGTTTGTTTGTATTTGAATTTTCAGCCTGTTTTATTAATGCTACTTTTATATCTGTTTTATTTTTCTTTTCTCTACCAGAAGACGTCCTTGAGATACTCACAAATCTCAGAGCTATTCTTTCTGCTTTATTTGGTCTAATAAAACAAAACCAGATTCTTTTTAATCTGTGCCTATAAAAAGTTCTTTCTTTCTTCTGATATTTGTAATGCTTTTCTTTTGATCTGGTTTTTGGCTGTAGATATCCAAACTGTGTGTAGTATCTGAGATGAGGGTGTTTGTTTCCTCTGGTGCTTTTTCTCAGGGCTATTTATTCCTTTCTTTCTTTGAGTTAATTTTTTTTTTTTTTTGGCTGAACAGTTCCACACTGATGTTCAGTTTGGGCAGTTTAAGTTTCTCATCTGGCACCACACCAGTTGCTTTCTTCAAGCAGATAAAACAAACCTTTTGTCTTCAGGATATTCTCTCATGAACAAAACTTTTCATCAAATTGTACCTGATTGTGTAAACCATGGAAATATATTTTTGTGCTTTGTCAGTATTTGCCTTAAGGTGTGTATTGATTTCCTCCAAAATTCTGTCTAAAAGTCTGTGTGCCTCACAGGTTACAAAGATTCCCTAAAATTTTAGGTGCTGCTTCTACTCTTCTCAATTATCTGGCTTGATACCTCACTCACTGCACCTATACTTTGATTATTCCAAGCCTGCTGGAAATAGGGAATTGGAAGTGCCCTGTTACCCAAATCTGGGTTTGTTAAAAAACTGAGATATTTGTTAAAAACAGAGCAGAAATCTGCTGTGCAGACCCTGTGAGCAGGAGGAGGTGATGCCTTTCCCATCCTCCCTCTAAGGTACAGGAGGAGAATTTGTTTAGGCTTAGGGATGTGTTGATTTCTCTCTCTTTTTTTTTTTTTTTTTCTTTGATGCCATAGCAGCTCTTTTTTAAACTTTCCTTAAGTTATACAAAAGGGCCTAATATATTTCCACTTTTTAGCCTGACCTATGTTTTCACTTTATCCCCAACCCTTTGACTCTCACAGAACACAATTTTCTCTTGATTATTCCTTTTTTTCCATCCCTCCCAGGCGTTTCTTTGAGTCCCTTCTGTTTATTTTGAAGTGGTTGTTTCTTTAGTTGTGTGGATCCTTCTGCATGAGCAATATTGCCTTTGTTAATATCAAAAGTATATTTTATTTTGATGTATTTTATCTCCTACCCTTGTGTTTGGGATGCTGAGTTTTTAATGGAAAGCATTCGTGTTCCCCCCCCCCAGTTGTTTTGTCTTGCAGACAGTTATTGTGAAAAATGACAATGGCTCTTGTCTTTACTTTATGAAAAGAAGGGAAATTCCAAACCCTGACAGGACTTTGTGATTCATCTGAATCTGATTTCTAGGTTCCCAATGCCATTCAGATTAATGTGTCTTGGCTGGAGCAATTGGATGTGAGCCAAAACATTCCCTAGAGAAACGAAGAGTTTCCTTTTCTTTTGGGAGGCAACAGAGTTTTTCTGAAATTTCGAGTAATGATTGCAACAATCTCACTGCATGAAAATTACAGCAGTGCTTCAAAGAGCAAAATATTAATTCAGTTGTGCTGTAAAGGACTTAGGCTATAAACACCTACATTTTTATCAGGCAAAATGAGGCCATTTCAGTGAATTCCTAAAGCACTTCCAGTCTAGCCAAAGAAAAAAATGGAAAAATGTGATTGGTGGATTTGAATTCTTTTAATAGTTTGGGTTGGAAGGGACCTCAAGGCACATCTCATTCCAACCTTTCACTATCCCAGGTTTCTCCAAGCCCCATCCAACACTTGGACACATCCAGGGATGGGGCAGCCACAGCTTCTCTTGCAGCAAAACCTTTTTCTGTGCAGCATTTAATGGTTTGTGAAAATGTGCCTTTTTTTTTAGGTGAGCAAAACCAATTCCTGAACAAATTCAAAGCAAATTTGGGGGAAAAAAAATGACACTCACGCATAGATCTGGTTTATTCCAGGTTTTCTCTTCATGGCAAAACCAGACAAACTCAGGATTATCTTTAAGGGTTGTCCAGGAAGAATTCCTGTCTGAGGAACAAAAGAAAATGTAAGTTCCTGCCAGTGCAGTGCAATTGCCCAGAAGCTGCAATCAGAAAAAAAGCTGTTATTTATTGGTTTTGATAATAATTAAATTTTGATAATAATTAAAAAAGAATGGTTGCATTCTTAGTGCAACACTCACTTTATTTTTTTTAGTACCATTTAGTGTGTAGCCATATGGCTTAAAGAGGAGAAATTTTTAGATTTCTCCTTTAACTGATTAATTAATTTTCTTTTCTCAGGCATTCCAGTGTTCAGAAGCTCTTCAATGCCTTGTCTTTTTCTTCTGGGGAAAGATGCAGGGAGCTGAAACTGTCTGCTGCCATTCCAGAATTGGAGAGGTGAGAAATTCCTTTTGTGTACAAGGGATTCATTCTGTCAGAAATGATACAACAATGTTTTGGTAGATGTGATAGCCATCTAAAAATGTTTCTTAAATAATTGTGTCTTTTACACTGGAGTGTTTTTATTCTGAGATGAATTATTTCCTCTTTAGCTTGACCTTTTAATACTCTTGTTTTAGTAATTTCCCAGCTATTTATATGGATGAAATCTTTTTTTGCTGCCAATTGTAAAGAAGTAAACCTTTTATTTTTGGAAGGTTTATGCAGCATTTCACAGTCAGCAGTGTCAGTACCAAGCCAGTGATGAGAGCACATCTTCCTGTCCTTCTCAAACAGTCAGAAACCATTTCTGACAGCAAAGCAGAAGGTGATAAGGTAAGGAAACAACCCCCCAAGAATTCCTAGCCCTCATTGAGAATATTTGGAATATTCTCTCAGTGGTTCTGTTGTAGTGTAATAAAATATTAATCATGCTCAGCCATGCTCTGCCTCCTCCTTCACTACCACCAGCTTTTTATCTTATTTTCCTGGTGATGTACTTCATTTTTTTCCATTTAAACATTCTTTTGGAAGTGCAAATGGCCTTTCAGCCTGATGAAATAGAGGCAGAAAATGAGGTTTAGATCTTTAAGTGAAGTGTTTTCTCTACTGTCCAGAGAGACTTTGCCCTAAATCAGCAGCTTGTTTTTATGAATTGATGAATAATTTAACTGAATTGTTCTCTGGAACATAAAAGTCCTTTAAATAGCATAGAGGTAGCACATGATATTTAACATTTGCTGATATTATCTGTACAACACTCCTTTCTCTATAGGGGCAATAACAATTGTCCAACTTAAGGCATGCTTTAAATAGCATTTTCAGACAAAATATTTCCTTGGAGCTTCCCAGCTTTTGAAATCTGCTGAAAACAGAGCCCAAGCAGCAGGAATAGAATCTTACCTTTGAATATTGCTGGGTTCAAAGACCATTCTGACAATTAATAAACCTTTAGGAACGCTTTAAAAATCTGATTTTAAGGTTGGTTTAACTGGGAATTTTTATAAAAGAAAGAAAAAAAAATTATGTGATTCATGGAAAACAGCCTTTTTGGTGTCTGCACCAGTGTTTCTGTGGTTATTTTGTGTTTACACTTCCCTTGGCCCTGTTGCTGTGTTGCAGGTGATCATCACCATCATCACTGGGCTGCCAGGGTGTCGTTCCAGTGACCTCTGTTCTTTCCTGGTCACTTTTACCAAGGAGCACGGGAGGTTAGTGCAGCTCTGCTTACACTGATCACCAAAAAAACCAGCTTGGCATGAAAGAAAAAAAAAAAATTATCACTGTTTCATTTTTTTTAAACCTGATTTCAGACTGCCAGGTAATTTTGCCCTTAAATTTATAGATTTAGAGAGAAAAACAACACAGAAGATTTCCTTGGTGCCTATTCCACGTGGTGAAGAGCTTCCATTTGTTGATTTATAGTGATTCTAAAATGCCTTTTATTTTTTTTTTTTTTGAGAGAAGATTGTACTAGCAGTCCTTACCACAGCACTGTTTTGAATTTAGCCTGATTTGAGGTACATTCAGGACATCTGTTGTATGGCAGTAAGATAAATCTGCTGTAGGAATTTGCCACTCTGTGTGTTGATAGAGCATCTGGAAAATAATAAAAAAATATCCTTTTAATTCTTACAGCCAAACACCTTAGCATTTAATCTTAGCCATGTTCTGCACTGTTTTTTTTTTTTTACTCTTAACTCAATGTCTTGATTTTACCAGGTTGAATCAGAACAGTTTTATGGTTTTGTTATAGGGCAGACATGTAAGGTGACTTTTGAAGGATGTGTAATAACACATCTCCTCATGTTTTCTGCAAATGTCATTGTTACTTTCCATTTTTGCAGTGAAATATTTTCATGTCCAGAGTCCTGAATTAGATTTGTCTAAATTTTTTGTTTACTGCATCACTGCCAGTGATCAGAATTACTCATATGATGCACAGCTTTCAAAAAGCTGATGAACATTGTTTTATTGAAAAACAACATAAAACACCCACAAACCCCTTTGGCAGTCATATAAAGAATGTGCTTATGCTGGAAATGATAGAAAAAAAATAGATTTAAAGAAATAGATTTAAAAGAATAATAGAAAGCCAAGTCAATTCCCCTTTTCCACGAGTGGAACGAGATCACCATGAGATGTGGAATCTTTGGGCTTGTCAAATTTTCATTTTGGTCTGTTGGTTCAGTGGAATCTTTGGGCTTGTCAAATTTTCATTTTGGTCTGTTGGTTCAAAATAGGAAGGAAGCAGAGCTGTTGTGTCACAGCACATGAACTGCTTTCCCTGTTTTGTGTCTGTTTCAGGTGGATTGTTTATCGACAGACCATGGATAGTCCTGAGTGTTTCAGTGCCTCTCACTTCCAGCGTTTCCTGACTGGGCTCCTGGAGGCCCAGCAGAACCTTGGGGTCCATCAGAACCCCCACAATGGGAAGAGCAGGAGGCTCCTGGTGGTGCTGCAAGGGTAAAGCTTGAAACTCTTGGGATTGTTGTGTGGAATAAGGGAATTCTGGTTTACCTATGGACCGAACTCAGATTTTGGGTTTTTTTTGTCCCTGTTGTTTTTTTGTTGTTCCTGGAGAAAAGGTGTCCTTAGCCTTCCTTCCATGTTCTGAAGCACTCACAGCCCATAATATCCCTGTGCTGATCCCAGGGTGGGCAGCAGGGGAGGGGGATTCTGCCCCTGTGCCCTGCTCAGGTGAGACCTCACCTGCAGAGCTGCCCCCAGCCCTGGGACCAACAGCAGGAGAACGTGGAGCTGCTGGAGAGAGTCCAGGGGAGGCACCAGAGATTCTCCAAGGGCTGGAGCCAGGCTGGGAGAGCTGGGAATGTTCCCCTGGAGAAGAGAAGGCTCCAGGGAGAGCTCAGAGCCCCTTCCAGAGCCTAAAGGGGCTCCAGGAGAGCTGGAGAGGGGCTGGGGACAAGGGATGGAGGGACAGGACACAGGGAATGGCTTCAGATTGAAAAAGGGGAGATTTGATTGGGATATTGGGAAGGAATTGTTCCATTTGAGGGTGGGCAGGCCCTGGCACAGGGTGCCCAGATTTGCTGTGGCTGCCCCTGGATCCCTGGAAATGTCCAAGGCCAGGTTGGAGCAGCCTGGCATAGTGGAAGATGTCCCTGATTGTTGCAGAGGGTTGAACTGAGATGACCTTTAAAGGTCTCTTCCAACCCAAACTATTCTGTGGTTCTGTGATTGTGATTCCAGAATTATCAGCAGAACTCAGACTGTCAAAAATCTCCCATTGCCTGATAGAGCAGGTGATAGCAGAGTAAGGCTTAGTGACATGTTTTGGATAAATGCCATTTTCCTTGTGGGATAAAGGTGAAGACTGAGCCACCTCTGTTTGACATTTCCATCTCCAATGTAGCATTTGAGAACCAGGATCACCTGCAGGATGTTTTCCCCCTCTGGTTCTGAGTCATTAAAAGGTGACATAAACCAGTGTGAGGGAGGCACTACCCTGACCTGGCTGGAATGATTTCCACTTTATCCTTTTCACTGAGGATTTACAAATGGAGCTCAGCATTTTCTTCATTATGATCCATTCTGATAGTGCTAAAAAACATCATTTTTTCCATATTGGAGCCAGATTGATTTATTTTTTATTGTGTAATTATTAGGGATGATATAAAGTCCAGTGATGGGCAAAAGAGCTGATACTCTGGTAGCAGCACTGGCTTCAGGAACACATAAATGGAGGTTTTTCATTCTTTCTAGATAGTTGGATATTGGTATAAACAGCTTTAGAGTAGCTGGAGTTCTCTAAATATCCCATTCAGTTGATAACTGACAGTAGAGGAAAGTTTGTAACTTTCTGAGAAATAACTACTTAAAATTAAAAGTGAGGTTCACCTAAGCCTTGATGTCATACAGAAATAAAATACAAAAGTCCTGATAAAAAATGATGCATAAATGATAGAAACATGTTTAAATTGGGATGCTGATAAATGAGAGGTGCTGTTATTTTATTCCCTTTTAAACTCAAATTGTGCTTAATTTGCTTGGCATTAGGATAAAATATTTGTGTTATATGGTGCTTTTTGTGCTTCCTGCAAGCTGGGCTTTCCAGTTGTTCAGTGCAAAGTTTACATTGCTTTTCTCTGGACTTGTTAATAATTTATTTTTAATGTAACTTCCAATCAGCTTGATTTGTCTGGATTTGCTTAATTTGTTTGGATTTGCCAAGTTCTGAGCTGCTTTCCATCTCTTTTGGCTGCTTTTTTAGAAATCCAGTTTTTCTTCTGTGTCCTTCTGGTTCTCTGAACTCATTTTTCATTTTGGTTTCTTGCAGGTACACTGATGTCATTGATGTTGTGCAAGCTCTGCAGACTCACCCTGACCCAGATGTGAAATCTTCTTTCATCATTGGAGCAGTCAACACTTGTGTGGAGCCTCTGAGCTGCTACATGGAACACAGGTGTGCCTGGAAATATTTTCACAAGTTTAAGAACAGATATGTCTATTTTTGATATCACTTTTATAATAATTAGTGGTTTGTGAGGGTTAAAAGCCACTGAACTGACTTAAATCTCAAAAAGCTGCTTAATAATCCACCTTGGAGGAACTTGGAAGTGCTGTTTGGTTTATCAGGATGGCACTTGATATATAATTATATAGAATATCAATAAAAGTTCAGCTCCTAGAAGAATAAACAAAAATTGTTTAAATACAAATCCTCTGCTTAAGGGCTTTGTAACTTTTGGACAGTCAATTGTCCTCTGAATAATTCTCTTTTTTGCAATGTTTTTATAAGTCAGACTAAAAACGGAGACGTGCATCTCACTTTGGGTTATCAATTCTGCCATTAATTTTGGATGTTTAAAAAGACTTTGCAGGATTAAAATATGGAATTTAAGGGAAACAACCCCTTCAATGGGGAAGAGAATGACAAAGCACGGAAGCCAAAAGCATTGCAAGTGTTAAAATCTGATATCCTGGGTTACTGCAGAGCCAGGGTGGGGAGGAAATGGTCACAGAGCCAAGTCACTGACCTTTTGCAGTACTTTGGTTTCATAGTAAATGTGTGTGCTCCAGACTTCCACAAACATGGAAATCGTTTGTCAGACCTATCTGTAAAATTGTAACACTCCAATTTTTTAATTATGCCTTGCAGCTGATTTGATAAAAGTAAGTTCCAGCAGTTAGAGTTTTCCGAGTTGGTAGCACTGCTTCTGTTTGTGATCAAACTGTGCATCACAGCTTAGAGATGAACTGCCCAAGCAGTTTCTGAAAGTGCATTCCTGACATTTCCTGGCTGTTCTCAAACACTAACCAATGTGCTGCTTGTGCTTTGCAGTAGTCAATAAATAGACCTTACCTTGCTGCTTCTTCTTGTCTCCTTGACAAAGATACCAAATAAATATTGAAAAATACATCAAAAATTGGTGAATTGATGCTGGAGTGCTGTTTAAACTTGTTCTTTCCATAATTATAGGAAAGACAAGTTCCACTTCTGTTGTATTTTTAACTTACTAACGTGTTACTAGTCATGGTACTGTGTAGTGTTATAGCAGCAGCCTGCACTCCTTTAACACTGTTTGTCTCCTGAAGTGCAGAAGCAATTGAAAGAAGAGGCTCAGCCTGTGCTGCAAATTATTTTTGTTTTGCTTTGGAGTTTGTTCTGATAAGAATTTACCAAATAGCCACACAGTGCCAAACCTTGCAGTTGGGAAGCTTTGGTTATTTCACTGTGAGAATGGATCAGAGTGGATTTCATGTGTGGCTTGGAACTTGCACTCAAGAAAATCAAACCCCTTTCCTGCCTCAGAGCTCACTGCTGTAGACATTCAGCTCTTCCATGAGCATGGGATGAAGCTTTTCCCCATTCTGAATTAGCAGACCCAGAGCAGGGGGGAGAGGGAATTGAAGGGAACAGGTAAAATACACTCCTGAGGTTTTGTATCCGTGATAAAATAAAGCTCATGAAAATAATTGTCACTCGTTTGATACAGCAGCAGAAATTGGCATTCTGTACATCCAGTCTTTCTATGGAAAGCTCCCACTCTTTGAAAGGCACTGTTCTTTAGGGCAAACTTTAAATTCCTATTGTTTAAATAAGAATTCAAATAACATTGAAGCATTTTTGACTCCTTAGAATACAGAATAAATTGCATCGTGGGAATTAGCTCTCAAGCCTATTGGAGAATTAAAACTATCTGCAAAACTGATTTTTGGGGGAAAAGTCCTAAAAGACATAACCTGTGAGGATGTTGCAGTTTTATGGATTTGAGGGAAAGAAGCATGAAAATGGTTTGGTTCATGAGACTCTGTCAGTGTCCAAGTCAATGTAAATGTTTTACTTAAATAATAATATCCATTCTTGATATGTGAACTTTTTGTTTTTTTAGGCTTCTTTTCCCCAAGTTCTTGGACCAGTGTTCACAAGGTATGTGTCACTTTTCCTGACTTTGAGCTCTACAGAACAATAACTGAGCCATGTGGCCAAATAAATATCTGTATTTCTTATTTTGTGCTATTAATGCACATAGCCAAAGGATCGTGATAAACTCTTGGAGGTAAGAACAGACAATCTCTGCCTACACTGTCAAACATCATGGCAGGAAATGAAAAAATTCTGGAGCATGATCCATTTGGAAGTCCTCATCTGCAGGATGGATTTTCTAAGACTATGAATTAAATTGCTCACCTTGAACTGCTGTAACTGGGAGTGAAATGGATTGGATTGGAGTTCCACCCTCCTTTGGGGATGTGTGAGGAAATGGAGCTTTCCTTTCATTTCTGCTCTCTTAGAAAGGGAGAAATGAGGGGTGTCCTTGTTCCCCAAATCCTCCTCTTGGTGTGGCCTGAAGGGTCCTTGCAGGGCTCATCTCACACTGCAGCTTATGTTTAGTTTTATATCCTGAAATGAATCACTTTGCCTGCATTGTCCTCCTTGTCAGGCTTGGCAATTAGGGCATCAATGGGACATGATCCTTCCTCAGCTGCCCTCAAATCCCTGCAAGTGTTCAAGGCCAGGTTGGCTTTATTTTGTTTATTTATTTTCATAATTTAAATGCAGTTGTAGGAGAATCAGAGTAGGATGCTGTGCTCTTCTTAACCCTTAAACTCTGATTGCTCTGCTTGGCTGTCAGAGTGGTGCCACTTCTTTTTCATGTGTGAAAAGAACCCTAAAGAATGAAATTCTGAACAAGCTGGACAGAAAGTTGGTGCTGTTACATAAATCAGAATTTTATTTGAAGAAAGAATTGTTGGTGCTCCAAATTGGGAAACTATCATGTGTACAGCCACGGGTAAAAATGAAGAGAGCAAAATGAAGAAAATCTTAAGAATATAAAGAATTATTCATAACTACACAGAAGTTAAAAGTGCAAAAATCCCTTTTTGTTTTATGAAAGAACAAATTAAAAAATACACAAAGCTTTATTTTTCTTAAAGTGAATTTGTACAGATTAGATTGGGTGAGAATTGGTCATTGTTGAAGGCAAACTGCAAAATGCCAGGACGAGAGTGGCTCATTTTCTTACAGTCAAAATACTGCAGGAATCACAAATACTGGAGGTTAGAGGAGTGTTCTTGTGGCAGGGAATAATTTCTGCATGTTGCAAAGTGTTGTCACCAATTCTCTGGTACAGAAAAGTTTCAGGAGGAAAAGTGTGCTTTGAAGTGAGATGTGGCAAACTTAAACTTTCCAGGCTGATGCAGAATTTACATCTGCATAATTCATAGAATCACTGACTGATTTGGGGTGGAAGGGACCTTAAAGATCAATTTGTCCCAACCCCTGCCATGGGCAGGGACACCTTCCACTATCCCAGGATGCTCCAGCCTGACCTGGACACTTCCAAGGTCTTTGTTCTGCTGGACATTGCACAGATCTGGAAACAGAACATGGTGGGTGTAAGAAAAGCCAAGTGCAGCCACAGGCAAGTAGGAATTAATTACAGTTTGGATTTGTACCTTCTCAGAATTATCTTCCAAATGTGAGGAGTGAGTTGGGTTTGCCTTTTGCTGCCTTTCTCTGCATCACAGAGGTCCCTGGGTGTGGTACCAATGTGACATTTTCCAAAATGTCTGTTTGGAAAGCCCCAGGACTCACAGAGGCAGGGACTGGGGAGAGCTGACAAAGCCTCGAGCAGAATGACCAACATGAGTATCCCATGCTTAAACTTGTCCAAAAAATCCTGCCACCGTCTGTGTGCTCTAATTCCCTTTTCTCTCTCTTTTTTTTGGTCTTTTTTTGTCTTTCTTTCCTTTCTTTCTTTCTTGCACAGAAGCAGTAAGATGATGCCTTCCTAGTCTAAGGGCACCCTGGCATTCCTTGTGAAACAATTTCATATAGAACACAAATTAAGACGTCACCATTGTTAAATTTTCCCATTGTAAGTTTAGGAGCAAAGAGGAGCCATTATTTTCTTCATACAGCATATGTATTTTTAATCCATCCCTCCTGTTCCTTTCCTGCTTCCATTGAACATGCTATTCCCCAGGCTGCAAGGGTTCTTTTCTTTAGAGGAGTGTATAAATAAAGATTTAAACAAAACTGGGTGGTCTTCAAAATGCATCTCTTAGAAACAGAGATGGCAGTGGCAATTTAAATAGAAAAGGTTAAATTGGTTCATTACTGAAGCTGTGGAGGCACCTTCCAGTTCTCAGCAAATTGTTTTGCTGTTGGATTCAACTCCCTGTCCATCAGTCTGGGGTCATGAACTGGTGCCTGTGATCCCAACACCTCCAGGATTTACAGCTGGGTGTGAGCAGAGGCAGAGGCTTCTCCTGCTCCCAGGCTTCTGTGGGAGTCCCCAGGGAGTGCCCTGGGCCAGGCACACAGGGAGCAGAGATGGATGGAGGAGGAGGAGATGAGGTGCAGAGGTGTGTGATCTGCTAGATTGGATTTTCCCACAATCTTTTTTTTTTTTTTTTTTTTTTTTTTTTTTTTTTTTTTTTTTTTTTTTTTTTTTTTTTTTTAACTTTGAGCTTTTCCAGCTTAATCCTTGACAGTTCTGGATCCTGTCCAAGGTGTGATGCTGCCACTTGTCACATGGTCTGGGTGGCATCTCTGTAGCACAACCACAGGGTGGTGGTGGGTGATTGAGAAATCCCAGAATGGTTTGGCTTGGAAGGCACCTCAAAGCTCATCTCCCATGGGCAAGGACACCTTCCACCATCCCAGGCTGCTCCAAGCCCCATCCAACCTGGCCTGGAATATTCCAGGCATGAAATTATTACCTTAATCATGGTATGATTATCTTATTCATATTTTTGTCCTTATTTCATCATGAATATCCCCAAACTCGATATCATTTCAAGCCTGCACATGGCATAAATTTCAAAGGGTGCTTGCTGTTCTTCCCTTTCCCCCCTCCTCCAAGAGCAAGTGTGTACTGGAGAAACATGGATATTCCAGAAATTGGAGTGGAAAATTCTGTGCAAGATTAAAAGAAAAGAGAAATAAAGTGATGGAGATTTGTGCTGTTAGCAAAGTTCTGACGTGGAAGGGTCAGTGATGCAAAGAGCAGTGACTGGGAGTGTGTGGTGTAATGGAAGTGCTCCAGAAATATTTGGTGCAGGAATTGGTGTGTAAAGCAATTTTTGCACGGATTAATGTGATTTTAAGATTTGTGTGAAGACCAGGAATTACTTCAGGCAGCAGATCAGGTGTGATCAGTTGTTTCAACTTTGCTTTGAATAGTTGGAGGCAGAGGAAATGCATCCTGGCTCAGTTGTTCATGGATTTTGGAAATTTTCTGTTCTTCCTTCCACTCCACTTGTAGTCACAGGAAAGTGTCAGACAGGGCTGCACATCTTGAGCAAAGAAATAACATTTATTGTAAAATGACAGAATTGTTTAGGTTGGAAAAGACCTCAAAGATCATGAAACCCAATCATCAACCCAGCACCACTGCCCTGGGCAGCTGTGCCAGGGCTTTACAACCCTTTTCATGAAGAAATATTTCCTAATTTCTCATCTAAACCTCCCCTGGCACAACTTGAGGCCATTTCCTTTCTGTTTCCTCTCCATCCTCACACATCCTAGGGAGTCACCAAGTGTTGCCACTGCAATGTCTTTGAGGAACTGACCTGAAACTCAAATCATGTATCCTATAACTGAAATTAACTGGATGGTTATCTGTTATTTTTTTGATGACTCATAGGTTCAGTCTTGCTGTCTGAATACCCTTTGGAGTCTTTAAAGACAAAAAATAAACCTAAACCCTTCTCTTCTTTTTGGAAAAGAGATCTAGAATAGTGATTTTTAGCTTTTTAGTCTCTTACTGCATGTTGAGTTCAACAAGAGATTTTACACCTTGGTGTTCTGGTTTGTTTTTTTTTTTAAACTAGTCCTGCTCAAATTGATTCTTGTATGGATTTGTTGTTTTCATTAATCGATTCTATGGATTGAGTCTAAATCAATTCTATTAGATGAAAGCTTCTCTGCTTGGTTTTTTTTGTTGTAGTGGATTTTCTTTTTCTCTTTAATGAAAGAATGCAGCGAGAGGGAATGAAAACAAGAATGGTTGGACTATCACTGAATGGTTTATTAGTCACTGTTTCCATGCCTGAACTGTGTAAATTACCCCTTGATTTCCTTTCCTCCCAGGACTGGTGAGTAACGTGGTTTTCACAAGTCATGCCACGGAGCAGAGGCACCCACTGCTCGTGCAGCTGCAGAGCCTGATCCGAGCTGCAAATCCTGGAGTTTCCTTCGTGCTGGCAGAAAATGGAATTGTAACGAGGTAACATTAATCAGGATTGATGGCTTTTGGCACAAAGGCCACGAGCTCTCACAAACTTCTCCTCTCTTGTTTTTTTTTTACTCTGGTGATTTATAGGAAGGAAATGCAGATTTTTCTTAATTGCTTCTCGTGCAAAAGGGATTTTCCCTTTACATTTATGGGCATATAAATACAGGGATAAGGAAATGTGTTTTGTTTGCAGAGTGTGATTTATGTTACTGTTACTGCCATACTAAAGGAACAGTGCTCTTAATTTTACTGTCACTAGCACATTATGTTTTATGTAAGTAGATAGTGGCCATTTTATTTAACTTAGAAAATGAAAAATCTTCATTTTTATCTCTTTACAGGAACGAGGATATTGAATTAATTCTCTCAGAAAGCAGTTTTTCAAATCCTCAGATGATGAGAGCTCGATATTTAATGTACCCTGGCTGGCAAGTATCTAGACTGAGAAGTATTAAAACTATTTTTCTAATTAACTTGAAGATTAAAATGTTTCACTAACTTCATTTATATTTTTTTTTTTCTAAGACTACTCATTTGGAACAGGCAGCAGCTTCGTAAATCATTTTTAAGAGAGCTGATGATTATTCTTAGTGGATACAAGATTGCTGCCCTTTTATGGGGGGGAAAAAGCTCCTTTCTGGCCACCATTTAAATCAATGGCAAGATTACTGTTGCTTTCCAGAAGAATAGGCAAGAACCCTTTGGGAATAAACTGGGAAGGATTGGGATGGGTGAGGTCAATAATGACTGAAGTAATTTCATCCTGACAGCTATTGAGCATTACTGGAATGAACTTGCTCTGTCAGTCTGGCCATTAGCAGAACAATTATTCACAAAACCCAGGGACCTCAGTGACAGCCTTGGCACAGCTGAGCCCACAAACCCACGTGGCACCAAACTTTCCACTGAACACCGAGGGACATTTCTCCTGCCTCAGGGCTCCTCACACACATCTTGTTGCAGTTATCTGTGCTGCACCTTTTTGGCACAAATCTGCAGCTGTCAGCCATCATTAACTCCTGGCTGACTGATGACTGAAACATCATTTATTTATCTATCATACCTTGCTGTCCTCTCTATCTCTTCATTAATAAATTTGGTTTTGAATTGGATGCAAGTAGCCAAGTAAAGCTACTGGAGTGAACCAGCACAAGGCTTTTGAGGATATTGAATTCATATCATCAGAGCTGCTTGTGGGTTGCATGGAGCCAAAGAGAGAGGGCAGGAAAAGGAAGTATTTCAAACTTTTGGGCAGCTGTTAATCTATTTGATGACAGTATGAAAGAATTGGATCTGGCTAGTGTGGAAGAGAAAGAAAGAAGAGCAGGAAGAGCATTAAAAGCATCCAGGGATATCTGACTGCAGCCTTGCAGTACCTAAAGAGGGCTCTATAAAAGGAGTAGAATGAGTTTTTACATGGGTAAATGGTGACAGGACAAAGGAGAAGGGGTTTAAGCTAAAATAAGAGAGATTTAGATGAGATGTTAAGGAAAATTCTTCCCTGTGAGGGTGAGGAAGCCCTGGCACAGGGTGCCCAGAGAAGCTGTGGCTGCCCCTGGATCCCTGGAAGTGTCTAAGGCCAGGCTGGACAGGGCTTGGAGCACCTTGGGATGGTGGAATTTGTCCCTGCCCACGATAGGGGTGGAATGAAATGACTTTTAAGGTCCAATTCCGACTCAAACCATTTCAGGACTCTGTGAAAAGGAGCCCCGAGTGCTTTGACCAACCTAATGCTGTTGGCAGCACATTTTCACGGAGAAGAAAACTCTGTGTTTTCCTTCCTGTGAGAGCAAGGCTCACGTGTGATGAAAGAGCAGATGTTCTTTGTTGGAGAGAAGCAGAAGCTCCTGTGATTTCTGTGTGTTGAAGGTGTTTGTTGTTGTCTCCAGGTACGAGGGGAAATACGGGGCTGGGCCCGTGTTCCCTCCCATGGTTCAGATCTGTGTGTGGTTCAGTCGCCCTCTGGAGAAAACAAGATTTGTGACCAAGTGCAAAGGTACCAATGAACTTTGCCTGACTTGATTGAAATCCAAGTTTGGGATGCTGAGGGATAGAGGGGAAGGAAGGCACTGACGTAAGGCAATTATTTAATCACTGCTGATGTTCAATTTTAATTGAATACTCAGCTTTCCTTCCTAAAAGTACAGTAAATTCTGTTCCTTAGTGTCTGCTCTGGAAAATTGTCCCATGATTTTTGTTCAGACGAAAATCTAATTGAATTTTTGGTTTTTAGGACTGAGACAACTTCCTATGTTTGCTTTTTATTTTATGTTTCATTGTATTTGGTAGTGTTGAAATAGAGTTTTATGAGTGACCATCAGCTTCTACTTTTTATGCCAAGTAATTCTTTGTAGCTGCTAGAAAACAGGCTCAGCTTTAGAGTAGATACATTATCAAGCCCCTCCTTCTCTCCTTAGCCAAGTAGTGTTAAAGAGGAGGATTTTACCTCCCACATACACTGTGAGAGTTCCTTATGCCAAACTCCATGGCAGAGAATGAGAGATAAATAATACTTAGTGGGACTCCAAGGGACAGGGCAGCTTTTCCTTTGGAAGCACTGGGATGTGGATTAGAGATGAGTTGCACAGGTTTTGCCAGAAGCTCCACCAAGGAGAAGAAAAATAAGTTGAGATAATCTGTTTGTCTTCTGTTTCAAACAGCAATTAAGTCGTTGCTCAAGCCAAGTCCTTTTTCTGGAAACATTTATCACATCATGGGCAAAGTGAAATTTTCAGGTAAGGGAAAATTACTCCTGAGGTGTTGTGATCACACTGCATGTTATGGGTACTTAAAAAAAATATTTCTTTCCTGGATTCTGTCTGCATCAGAGTTGATGTTAGATTAGATTAGCAATTATCAGACCCTTCCTTCTGTCTTCTCCTTGTTAGATGCTGATAAAGTCATTGAAGTCTGTCACAACACAGCAGCAAATTCCCTAAGCCTGGTGCCTGTTCCAGAGGGGCCAACTCCTCCTGATTCCAGAAATGATCCCAGAGACTGCAGCAGTCAGCAGGAATATTTCCTTGTGTTCATTGGCTGCTCCCTGAAGGAAGAAGATATCAAAGATTGGCTCAGAGAAACTGCAAAGCAGGTTTGTGGGCAGGTTTCCTTTTGTTCAGTGCTTGGCATTTCTTAACAATTAAAAGAAAAATCCAGGTGTCTCAGTGAAAACGTTTGGGTTTCTTAATTAATCTCTTTTTTTTTTTTCTTCTACCAAGCTATTGACATTCTAGGGTGCAAATGGATTTCAGGAAGGGGACTAAGAGTTTACAAATGTGTGTTGTAATCTCTGTATTGTTTTAGGGCTTGCTACAGCTTATTCATGGATTGATCTGTTCTTGAATGCTTGAGCAAATGGATTTTGTCCAGGATAAACACAGGATGATTTAGCTGAGCTGTGATTGCCAAGGGCTGAAGTGTGCTATGAAATAAATCTTCTTCAAATACCTGAATGCTGGCAAAGCTGAAAATTTGTTTTGATTCACTAAATTAAACCTCCTTGGAAGTAATCCACAGAAATAGAGGGGGTAGAGTCTTGTTCATTTTGTCATCCTTAATTAGTCAAGTGTATTTCTGCATGGCTGATGTATCCATGCAGTAATGAGTAGGGAACAGGGAATGTGGCTGTTGGAGGAAGCTCAGAAGGCACAGTTTGCACAGAGGGGCTGCCACAGCTGAGTGATGGAATCACAGATCCATAAAATCCTGGAATGGTTTGGGTTGGAAGGGATCTTAAATCCCATCCAGTTCCACCTCTCTGCCATGGACACTTTCCATTATCCCAGATTGTTCCAAACCCTGCCCAGCCTGGCCTTGGACACTTCAGGGATGGGGCAGCCACAGCTTCTCTGGCCAGGCTGTGCCAGTGGAACTTTTTGGAACATTTGTAAATTAAAAATGCTCCATGCTACTTGTGTATGGATTAGGATTTGCACAGTATTCCCTGTAAAAAATTTGGGTAGGAAGGGAACAGTGTTTGCTGCAGACTGTGGCTGGAGCAGTTGCTAAGGTTTGAAGATTTCTGAGGTTCTCATCTCCTGTTCCCCTGTGTTAATTCAGGGAATTAATTCATTTTCTGTGCTGATTATCTCATGCTCTGTACTTATCACAGGGGTAATACATGGAGACAAATGCTTTGCCATGTAAGAAAAAAAGCTCTTTGTGGAATACTACTTAAATTTTATGAAAACTTGGAACTTAAATGCTTATCTCAAGTGTGAAGTGTTTCCTCTTTGAGCAATTCAAGGCTATAAACACTTTTTGTACAGTCATGGCTAATTGAGGGTTTCAGATAGCTTTAAGAGTTACCACATGCTGCAAGAAAGAAAAGGATTACAGAATTTCTCTGGCTCAAAACTAAGTTGTTTTTCTGTTCCTGTGCCAGCTTTCTTACAGTAAAGCTGTATTTAAATTGTCTGGTTTAAGTACTTACAGAATTTTAAATTTCTGAGTGTTTTCTTTAAGATCAGGGAATTTTTACTTCATAGAACTGAATAATTTTAGAAATGAATTTTTGAAATGCATGCTTCTGTTTGGTGGTTTGGGTTGGGTTTTTTTTTTGTTGTTGTTGTTAATTTATTTTTAAACTAAGTTGTGATATCACATTGTCACTCATATCACTGGAATCTCCTTCTTCATACAGAAACCTCAGAGGAAAGCCCTGAAAACCAGAGGAATGTTAACTCTTCAGGAAATCAAAAACATTCATGTGAGTAACAGCAATCATTTACAAACCCTTCTTTTGGCTGATTTCCCTGAAATATCCATCTGGATGACAGAGCACCTGCCACAGCAAGTGTGCTGAGCACTAAATTATTAAAATACTTATGGAGGTGCTTGGAGCACAAATGGAGCTGTCCAGGAGTGATTTGAGAGAAAAATCTGTTCTCAGAGCTCCAAATTCACTCTGGAAAGTAGAAGAAGGTGTAAAATTTGTTTGCTCTCATGTCCTTTCCATTTTCTTTTATCTTTTTGAGTTTGTAAAGACTGTCCTTACAGGTGTTTAATTTAAATTCTTTCCTACTGCAGGTGAAACGTCACTTGGATCCACTTCCAGCTGGTTATTTTTACAATGGGACTCAATTTGTGAATTTTTTTGGTGACAAAATGGATTATCATCCATGTATCCTTTCAAATGGGGAGTTTTTGGGGAAAGTTTTAGGGAAGCAATGAACTGTGCAGCTCTGAAATGTAAAGTGTCAAAGCAGATATGGTAAAGAGCCAATTCTTTGCCAGCTAAGCTTAGTGTTCAAACCTTTTCTGAGAGATAAGATCTCAGAAACAGAATAGAACCAACAAAACAAACCTCAAACTGCCCATGAGCTCACCCAGGGAATAATTTATGGACCACAGCTTGTCAAAGAAATACTTTTGCAACCAAATAATGCTGTAATAGCACTGAATGCCTGGGCACACTGATAAAACTTCCAAATGAATGTAATTTCATGTGTGCACACACTCAAGTGAAAACAATCATGTTTTTGTGCTTAGTATTACCCTGGCATTTCCTTTGCCAGGGTTCCAGTGTATTCCTGTTGTCACCACCTGGGGACATGGATCAGCTTTAATGATTCTGTGATTCTCTCATTTTCATAACCTCCTATTGCTTTTGTCTTTGGTCACTGACTTCCAAATTGGTTTTATATTCCCAGTTTACTTTTCATTGTAACTTCACCAAACTTGGTGAAAATCCCAGGTGGGTTCTGCTTTGGAATAAGAACAGACTTGAACATTTTAAACCAGCAGATTTCTGTCTGCAGGGCACAAAACCCAACAGCAAACTTGGACTTCAATATTCACTGGAAAATTATTGTTTTCCCATCCCTGGGAGTGTCCAAGGCCAGGTTGGAGCAAGCTGGGATAGTGAAAGGTGTCCCTGCCTATGGCAGCAGGTGGAATGAGATGGACTTTAAGCTCCTTCCATCCCAAACCATTCCAGGATTCTTCACCTCCCCCTTGGTGTTTGGCAGTGAAAGCTGCAGGCCTGGTTATCCCTTTCTGGGGAATTTGAATTTTGGGCAGTTTTAGAGTTCTGCTTCAGCAGAACAGCTGGAAATGTGTTCTCAGAGTCACTGAATGGTTTGGCTTGGAAGGGACCTTGAAGCTGATCTTGTTCCAGCACCTTCCAGGCATGGGGAGTCCAAAACCTCTTTGGGCAACCTGTGCCAGGGCCTCACCACCCTCCCAGGGAAGAATTTCTTCCTGACATCCCATCTAACCCTGCTATGGTTCTGCTGTCCTTAAATCCTTCCTCCTGGCTGGGAAATATCCCTTTATGCCCTGGGAACCCTGAGTTGGGGTAGCTCTGACTGTAGAATTCCAGAAAGTAATATATTGAATTTCTGCTTTCACTGAGTGTCCCAGAACTGACCCTTCCTTCAAACCTGGATGTTCTTTTTTACTAAAATTCCATTTGCACAAATATTCTTCCTTCACCTTTCCCAACCAGTAATGGACCAGTTCATGAATGATTACTTGGAAGAAGCCAACAGGGAAATTGAGAAGTACAACAGGGAGCTGGAGGAGCAGGAGTACCACGACCTCTTTGAGCAGAAGACTTAAGCACGTGGGTCCTTGGTGTTTCTGACCTCATGTCAGGAACCAAAAATGCTATTTTGTCCTTCTGGCTCACAAGAAATAGAGTGAAACATCTGTTTTCAGCACTCCTTCCCAAACTAAGGGATTATTCCCCTAAGGTTGGCATTTAACACAGTAACTGCTTAGCTGTTTGTACTGTCAGGTTTGCTTCCACTTCACCTTAATTCCAGACTGTACAAAGCATCACCTGGAATCTCTGGCTTGTGGTGGAAACATGGGAAAAAAAAAAAGAAGAAGAAGGAGGAAAGAAGCAAAACTGGATTTAATTTCCTAAAAGGTCAGAATGTAATTGTGGAATTGGGCCGTGGTGCAGATATCAAACAATCCTTGGGTGTCCCTTGGAAATCACAAGAGCAGGGGGGGAATTCAGGATTGTGGGATTGGGGTGTTCCCAAAGCGAGAAATGGGGGAACAGACTTTGAAGAGTCCCCAATCCCAGAACTGTTTGGGTGTTCCCAAAGCAAAAAATGGGGGAATAACTAAAAGAATTAGAAGAATCTCTAAGCCCACAACTGCTGGGATGTTCCCAAAGCGAGAAATGGGGGAACAATGGGAAAAACTCAGAACTGGGTCCCTAATCAGCAGCTGTTGGGATGTTCCCAAAGTGAAAAATGGGGAAACAGTGGGGAAACCTCAGAATTGGGTCCCTGATCCCACAGCTCTTGGTGTGTTCCCAAAGCGAGAAATGGGGGAACACTTTCTCAGAGTCCCTGATCCCACAGCTCCTGGGATGTTCCTGAAATGAGAAATGGGGGAACAGTGGGGAAAACTGTGAAGAGCCCCTGATCCCAGAGCTGTTGGTGTATTCCCAAAGCAAGAAATGGGAGAATGATTCAAAAACTTAAAAATTGCTGAATCTGCAGCTGTTGGGATGTTCCCAAAGCGAGAAATGGGGGAACATTGGGAAAAACTCAGAACTGAGTCCCTAATCCCACAGCTGCTGGGGCATTCCCAAAGTGAAAAATATGGAAACAGTGGGAAAAACTCAGAAGAGTCCCTAATCCCAGAGCTGTCAGGATGTTCCCAAAGCGAGAAATGGGGGAACAGTGGGGAAAACTCAGAATTGAGTCCCTGATCCCACAGCTCTTGGTGTGTTCCCAAAGTGAGAAATTGGGGAACACTTTATCAGAATCCCTGATCCCATGGTTTTGATGTATTGCCAAAGTGAGAAATTGGGGAACAGAGGGAAAAACTCAGATGAGCATCTAATCCCACAGCTGCTGGGATGTTCCTAAAGCGAGAAATGGGGGAACAGTGGGAAAAATTCAGGATTGAGTCCCAAGATTCCAGAGCTGTTGGTGTGTTCCCAAAGCAAGAAATGGGACAATGATTAAAAAATCTAGAATCCCTGAATCTGCAGCTGTTAGGATGTTCCCAAAGTGAAAAATGGAGGATCAGTGGGGAAAACTCAGGATTGGGTCCATGATCCCACAGCTCTTGGTGTGTTCCCAAAGCGAGAAATGGGGGAGCACTTTCTCAGAGTCCCTGATCCCACAGCTGCTGGGATGTTCCTAAAATGAGAAATGGGGGAACAGTGGGGAAAACACAGAACTGAGTCCCTAATCCCACATCTGCCAGGGTCTTCCCAAAGTGAAAAATGTGGAAACTGGGGAAAAAACTCAGAAGAGTTCCTAATCCCAGAGCTGTCAGGATGTTCCCAAAGCGAGAAATGGGGGAACAGTGGGGAAAACTCAGAATTGAGTCTCTGATCCAGGAGCTCTTGGTGTGTTCCCAAAGCGAGAAATGGGGGAACACTTTATCAGAGTCCTTAATCCTAGAGCTGCTAGGGTGTTCCCAAAGTGAAAAACGTGGAAACAGTGGGAAAAAACTCTGAAGGATCCCTAATCCCAGAGCTGCCAGGATGTTCCCAAAGCAAGAAATGGGGGAACAGTGGGGAAAACTCAGAATTGGGTCCCTGATCCCACAGCTCTTGGTGTGTTCCCAAAGTGAGAAATGGGGGAACACTTACCCAAGTCCGTAATCCCACAGCTGCCAGGGTATTCCCAAAAAGTGAAAATTGTGGAAACAGTGGGAACGACTCAGAAAAGTCCCTAATCCCAGAGTTGTCAGGATGTTCCCAGAGCAAGGGATTCAGGAACAGTCCCACCCCCACCCTTGCCCGGGCACAGCCCATCTCAAAACCTCAGCACAGTTTGAGTCTGCACTCGAAATTCTGACTTTAAAGAAAAGCTATTTATACATTTCAGGGTGAAATCAGTGGAGAAATCTTAATTTCTTCCCAGTGCTCTCATTGGGATTCTGGAAAATATTTCCTTGCTGGCAGCAATGTGCACCTTGCTGTTGCTTAGATTATCCCTGGAGGATTCCTATTTCAGTCCTAAAAATTAAGCGAGGCGAGGCAAGGAGGGGATTCTTCAGCTGAAGAATTCCTTTTCACAAAGATGAGTGATTTCCAAAGGTAAAAAATAGCAAAGGATGTTACTTGAAAGAGGCAGGATCACGTTTGTGGAGCTTCCAGAAGAGTTTGCACACTGTTAACATTTCACTGTGCTGGTGAGAAAATCAGCTTTTAAGTACTTGCAACAGAATTTTTATTGTTCCTAAATGATAGAACAGGAATGCTGGCAGCCTGTCCTGACTTAATTCAGTATCATTTTAAAGGAAGCTTTATAAATCCCTGACTGAAGGATTATAAAGTACCTTAGCAGCTACTTACAGGTAATTATTGGAGTTTATTTGAATAAGCTGATTATTGTGGCATGCATGTGTTCAGAATTTAGGTGAGAACAGCCCAGCAGGAATTGTTTTATTTTCATATTCCTTTGCCTTAGGGACAGCTCAATCTTTTACTGCAACTGCAGCTTTTCTTTATGACCAGATGTTTGTGATACAGGAAGAAATGGAATGAAAAAATCTCTTGCAGGAGACTTAAAATATTTCAAATGTATCTGCACAGCCTCATCCCGTGGCAGGAAAATGAGATTTAACCCCTGCCATCAAACCAGATGCTAAATTAGAGTTTATGCTTTACTAAAGAGATGTATTTTTTACCTTTGGAATATAAAATAAGTGAAATTTCAGTGACCCGAAGCACATTTTAGGTGGCTTTGGTCTTCATTGCTGGGTGTCTGTCCTGTGAGTGTTCCACAGTGCAGGGGTGGAATTCCAGGTGCTGCAAGCTGGGATAGAAAAAATATTGCTAAGGTTTCATCCCTCACTTTTCCTCCTAGATATAAAAAAGCTGTCTGAATCGAATACTTTAATATTTTGTTTTATTTTTTATTTGCACACCACGAGACTTTATATAAAAAAAAAAACCTACTTGTATCCTGTTAGAGGCCAGTAAAAGCCAGCAATTAGTTTGTGTTTTTAGGCTTTCCTGGGTTATTCCCTGGATCACAAGTGTGGAGCATCCTGATAAAGCTCGTGAGTTTTATCTATGCATGGCTAAATTTTAGTCTTAATATCCTGTAGTGCCTGTAGAGCAAAGGTAGCTAGCAGTGGGTTTGGGAGGGGAGGAGCTGCCAGGGGTTTACAGCTAAATCCACTTGGTTGCATGAAATTCTTTCACAGCCCAGAATTTTTTAGGAATCCCAAAATTCTGGTGGTAGAGCTGCAATGGAAATGGAACTCCCAATTGGAATTGCTTTGCCAATGAATTCAGTGTAAACCCAGCTGTTCCAGTCCCAGTTCTCTCATCTGCAAAGCCATATTTTTTAGAGTAGTGGGATGTTGATGTGGGAAGAAATTCCAGTGTTTGGGACAGCAGGCACGTGGTGGAGGCTTTGTCTCAACTCCTGAGTGGATACAGAGTAGATTTAAGTGCAATTGATTGAAAAATAGATGAAGATGCTGTAGCTGATTTTTTTGCTCTGCTGAACTCTTTTTAAGAACTCCAATTTGTGCAGCTCTCAAATCAATATAAATGGGGCTGATCCAGCTGGAATTCCAAGCCCTGTGAACAAAAAACAAGACAAAACAAAACAAAAAGAAATAATTGGGGTATGACTGTGCAAATTGAGCTGTTCCTTAAAAATTGGAGCAGAAGAGCTCGGAACAAAGGCCTAGAACCCTCCTGTGCTGTGCTGCATGTGCTCTATGGTCATAGCTGTGTATTACAAAGACCTTTCACCAGACTGGTACTGGCTCAATTCATGTATTTTGGTATTTGAAAGAAATTGATTACCTCAATTTTTATCATTTATTTTTGAACTGTGACTTTCAACCAGAACGAAAAAGAAAAAAAAAAAAAAAAAAAAAAAGAAGAAAAATACCGAAATAATGAAACTGTGACAATGGTATCCTTTAAATGTAGTAGTGCCTTGGAGATGACACCATTTATTCCCCAAATAAATGGATGTCAGGGGTTGCATCCCCCCTCTTTTTTTTTTTTTTTTTTAAAGGAAAATAACGGTTTTGGTGAAAGGACTTAAAAATTTAACCTAGTGACAAATATTAGCACAAATGGTTAAACTGTTTAAAAGAAAACTCTTTGAGGACTGAAATATGTAAATGCCTGATGCTGCTGCTGTTGAAGAGCAGTTGCTGATTTTTTGGGAGTCGATTCTAACAATCAGCAGCGCTTTTTGAATTTTTTTTTATTTTTTTTATTTTTAGAAAAGTGTAACTTTTGTACTCTGGTCAGAGCTGTTTTTGTACTGTGTGGAATCCCCAGCTCAGGGGATTTGGTGTCCTCACTCCTTTGGAAATCGAAGTGAGGATGGAGCCACTCCGAAGGATTGAGGTTTGAATTATTTTTTTTTTTTTTTTGCTACTGTATAATTAAAAAAAAAAAAAAACAACCAACAAAAGCACCATTTCTAACCCACTGATGTTTGGATACAGCAAAAGTGCCATTACAACTTTCCTTTCCTCTTTTTTACTGTACTTGGAAAAATTTGTGTCCAGGCATTCCTGATCTTGGGAAGTGCTGAAGAGTCCTCAAGGGGTTTCCACGCTTTGCTGACCTTTGTTAGCAGCTTGTGGTGGTGTTTTTTGTTTTTTTTATTCTTTCTCCTCACCGAGAATGAGTGTGATCAGAAGTTACTGAAGTTATAGGCATTCAAATGTGACAAACTTAGCAGGGGAACTTTTGCAACTTGGAGCTGCTCTGCAATCTGGGAGTATTTGAATTTTAAGCTGTGCAATTTGGGATTAATCCAGTTTTTTTACACTTTGCAATTAACACACCGGATTGCAGGGAGGAGTTAAAAGTTGCATGTGAGGGTTCCCTAATAAGTTGAGGTGTTTTGTTTTTTTTTTAAAAAAAAAATTATTGTTATTTTTTAATTGAAACTTGTTTGAATTTGCACAGATTTAAGCTCTGGAATACTTTGGTATTCTTGAAAAGGGAAAAAAAAAATTGTGACTAGTATAGTGAATTGTGAACTGTGAGTTGGTAGAATCACAAGGTTGATCTAATCTTAGGTTGTTAAAAACGTACCTCAGAAAGCTCATGAGAAATTGCTTCATTTTTACACAACAGCCACATCCTAATGTAACACTTCTCACTTTACAATGTGCCAAAATTCACTTTTATACTAGTTCTCAATGCTTTAATATTTGCAACTCTTAAGTTAAAAAACGTGTTATTTACAAACACTACTGTAACTTCAGTTCAGCTGAATGGTGTGATTGAAGCTTTTTGCCTCTCGTATTTATTACACAACTTGATTCAGTAAATATAAAATGACCTTTCCATTTATTTTTGTATTGTTTTACATGTTTATACCTGCAGTTTGTGTGACTTTTACACCTGTAACTCAGATGTGATGGAAAGAACCAATAAACAGTATCCATCCACTGCCTGGCTTTGACTCCTTTAATAAACTCACAGGTTCCTAAACTGGAATTTTTAAGCTTTGAGTGGTTTTCATTTATTAATTGTTAAGCTGGCAAAAAGGTGAGTTGTTTATATTCAAATTAAAAGATAAGAAGTTAAGGTTTTGTGTTTTGTTTTTTTTTTAGCTGCTGTTTTAAGTTTAGACCTTCTTGCTTGGGTTTTTAATTGGGTAAAATTCAAACTAGGAGGAGATTAATCAGTTTTGTGCTGCTGGCTCTGTTTTTCAGCAGCTGTTTGTGAGCATGAGTTGATATTTACAGATTTACAAATCCAGGGAGGTGCTAAACCTTCCTCTGTGTGCTCACAGAAATGAGGATGCAGCTTGAAGCTCCATGGATCTGAAATCTGGCTGCCATGGAGAGGGCAATCCCACCTTACCCTTCTTTTCCCTGAGGGGCTGAGCAGAAATCTGATTTTTTTTTGCTGCTTAAACCGAGCCTGCAGCTGATTTTCTGTCTCTATTTTACATCACTTTTGCATTTGTTGGTGGGAGGTTTTGTGCTCAGTTTTGTTTTTATGGAAGGTTTATGTAAAACCAGCCTGTTCAATCCAACCTGCTTTGCATATTCCAGGTGTGCACATAAAGCAGCAGCTTCTGGGCCGTGGACTTTGCACTGAAATCCAGGAATTTTTCCTTTGCTGGGGTTTGGAAAGCAGCTCCCAGCTGTAAATCAGGAATTTGTGTGGCAGCAGGGCCAGGGCAGTGCCTGTCCCCTGTGCTGGCACTGCTGGGACACCTCCAGTGCTGGGGGGGTTTTTGGGGTGTTCAGGTACAGGACAGACATTGAGGGGCTGGGGAAAAGGGGGATCAGGGGCTGTAAATGTGGTACCTGCACCTCTTAATTAGTGGCTTGTTTTTATTTTCTTTTGTTTTTAGTCAGTTAGGATTGAGAACACAAAGAAGATGAATTTTTCTCGTGTTTGGGCTTGGTTGTTTATTAAATCTTTATCTAAAGTACAGGGAGTTCTGCAACACTTCTAGCTACCAGCTAAAAGTGAGCAAAATGGAGGAGAATTTAGCTAGTTATAAGGTCTTTTAAAGCTAAGCAGTCCAATAGAGAATTAACACCTGTATTATTGATACTTTTGACCCAATAACCAAACTCCTGTGACCCCCAGTGCAGCACTGAGTGTCCAACCAGAAACTACAACCTGAAACCATGAAGAAGAAGGAAGAAGACAGAAAGGGACAACACCAAAATCCTCCATCTTGTCCCATTCCTATCATTATCTTATAAAAACCTCAAATTCCAAACCCTTCACCATGTGAAATCACACACTTCTATTTAACTCCACACCCATGATTTTAACTCCATCACTCAAATTTGGAAGCTTCTCCCAGGCCTCAGGTCAAAAGCAGAGTTCTCCAGGGGGTCAGTGCCAGAAAGCACAGAAAACTCCAAAAACCCAGGTTTTTTGGTTCCAACCAGGGGGGACCTTGTGGTTCTCACAGCTCCCTGACAGGAGGGGACAGCCTGGGGGGTTGGGCTCTGCTCCAGGGAACAGGGACAGGAGGAGAGAGAACGGCCTCAGGCTGGCCCAGGGGAGGTTCAGATTGGATATTTGGGGAAATTTCTTCATGGAAAGGGTTTTTACACACTGCTCAAAAGCTTTCCAGGATTACCAAATCCAACCATTCCTCCAGCACACCCCAAGTGCCACATCCACGTGGCTTTTAAATCCCTCCAGGGATGGGGACTCCAGCACTGGATAACCCTTTCCATGAAAAAAATGGAAAATCAAAAATGCTTTGAGGGGGTTTAAATGATGGGGGACAGTCTGAGTTTCATTTCCCAAGAGAGATGAGGTAGATTTTCCTGAACATTCCCCAAATCAGGGTTTTTAGTCCCGTTTCTTGCTCTTAATGATCTTATTTTGGTCAGTCTGGTTGTATCTGGAGAGATTTCCAGCTCCTCTTCCTTCCATGTGAACTCATCTGGAATTTCTTTGCCTACGTGTCCCGCCAACAAATGGTGCCTCTTTAGCTTCATAAATTAGCAGCCTAATTAAAGTAATGAACTCCCAACAGGAATTGCATGGAAATGGGAGCACTTGTTAATTGAATAGCCCTGGGTTCGGCTCCCATTGTACACGTTCCACAAGGTGCTTGTGTGATCCCTCCTATTGAATTGGCTTAAAATAAACCTTCAGGGCAGTTTGATGTCTTGGTAGGAAAGAAAACACCCAATGGGCAAGGCCTGGAGGATTTCAATAGCTTGATTGCTCCGGGACAGACAAAAAAAAAAAAAAAAAAAAGAAAAACAAAAAAACCAACAGAAAAAAAAGCATGGAAAGTAAAAATGTGGGTGACCCATTCATGGCTAGGAAATCAGCAGGCACACAATGCATTGTATAGATCACTGCAAAACAGCCCCACACGAGTGAAACAGGAAATTTCTAATGGTTCAAATTGAGCCTTCACTCAACCCCACCAAAAAATCTTCCATTTTTCTGTCTTATCAAAGTTAGTTCAATATTTGCTTTATATACATCCTGTTCCGGACTTTGATTCCTCTATACAGCACTTTCCTGCCTTCTAATATCTGATTTATTGCAGAGTCCTTTTTCTTCCAAAGCTTTGGCTTTGCCTGCTTTAACTCTTTATCTTGTCAGCCTCGGAGCTGGGTCTTGGCCATGGCTTTTCCTTGAGCCTCTGCTTGCTTTGGGAAGCTCTGGAGAGAGGAGAAGGAAAAGAAGGAGAGGCTGCAGGGGCTGTAGGGGTGGGTCACAGGATTTTCAGGACGGGGATGTGGAATATCCAAGGTGCTTGAGTGCATCAAAGCAGGAGTTGGGACATAAAAGCCAAGCCAGTTGCACCTCCTGTCCTGGGCAGGGACACTTTCCATCATCCCAGGTGGATCCAACCTGGCCTTGGACACTTCCAGGGATCCAGGGGCAGCCACAGCAAATCTGGGAATTCCATTCCAGGGCTCCCCATCCTAACAGGGAACAATTCCTTCCCAAAATCCCATCCAGCCCTGCCCTCTGGCAGTGGGATCCATTCCCTGTGTGCTGTCCCTCCATCCCTTGTCCCAAGGCCCTCTCCAGCTCTCCTGGAGCCCCTTCAGGCACTGGAAGGTGTTTGGAGGTGTCCCCAGAGCCTTCTCCAGGATCCAGAGGCTTCCCACACCCTCCTGGTTGTGGTGCTGGATTGGGATCGCTGCCCTCCCCATGCTCTGGGGTTCTTTCCCTTTGCCCACCCCAGGGAAATGGGGAGGAAATTCTCTGCTCTGGGTCAGGAGGGATGTCAGCAGCACTCAGGGAGGCTGGATGCTGAAGATTGCTGAAAAATGTTTTTCCTGTGTAACAACAGGGAATTCTGTTGTATTTCCCTGAGGATCCTCTTGAGGTAAGTGCTGAAGTTCCTCCTGTACCAGCAGACACATCCCTTCTCTCTTTGGTGGCACAAAGATGAGCACAAAGAGAGAATTGCAGATTGTGGTGCCTCCTAAATGCCTTGAGCTGTCAGAGCTGCCCTGCCCCATTCACTGTATTCCATCCTGAACGGATCATTGGGATTATAGGACACAGGGAATGGTTCCCACTGCCAGAGGGCAGGGTTGGGTGGGATTTGAGAAGAAATCCTTCCCTGTGAGGGTGGTGAGGCCCTGGCACAGGGTGCCCAGAGAAGCTGTGGCTGCCCCTGGATCCCTGGAAGTGTCCAAGGCCAGGTTGGAGCAGCCTGGGAGTGGGAGAGGTGTCCCTGCTCCAGGGGTGGAACTGGGTGAGTTTTAATGACCCTTCCAACCCAACCCATTCGATGACTCCCTGCCTTCCTTGCAGCTTTTTGCCGAAGATGGAGTAAAAAAAAAATCTCCCTGAATTCTACAACTTTCCCCCTAAAATCCCCTGCTGTTCCCTGCCCTATCCCTGGCACTGGGATGTGGTCATGACAGAGCAGGGCTGATAAGAGATTTCTCTTCTCAAAGGCAAGCTTGGTGTGTGCTGCAGATTAAAATCACTGCTGCAAAGCAAATGAAACACAAATGTTTTGGGCTTGGCTGGGTTTGGGAAGGGTGTCCCTTCCGCTGGCCACTGTTTTTGTGCTTAGGTGAGGTGGGTGCAAGTTCTAACAATAAACTTTCCTGGCAGCGTGGTGGCTCTTGGAGAGGTCAGGGAAAAAGGACAAAGCAGCAAGAGGCATGGGATGGGATCCTGGGGGGGAATGTGGGAAGATGGAGTGGGCACAGAGAGAGTTGGGATGTGCTCCTTCCTTTGTGAGACTCATCCACCTCACAGGGACAGAGGGGCATTGCTCTGTGTCCCTTCAGCCTCTCCTGCCAAGGTCAGTCATTAAAGGGATGGAATCAGTGTGGAGTGAGAGAAGAAGGGATGCAGGGTGGTTATGGCTGCCCCTGGATCCCTGGAAGTGTCCAAGGCCAGGGTGGATGGGGCTTGGAGCCATCTGGGACGGTGGAAGGTGTCCCTGAACGTGGCAGGGGTGGAACTGGATGATCTCTAAGGTTCCTTCCAACCCAACCATTCCATGATCCCATCATTATAATTTAAGGAAAGGAACTTGCAGTTTAAACCTGGTTGAAACAGGGAGAGAAAAACCCCATGGTCAGGTCAGACCAGGCTGCTCCAAGCCCTGTCCAGCCTGGCCTTGGACAGTTCCAGGGATCCAGGGCAGCCACAGCTTCTCAGGGAATACCTGTCCCAGGGTGTCCCCACCTTTAGAGCAGAGTTTCTTCCTAACACCAGTCCTAGAAGCCAGCCCCTCTACCTGGTGCTGAGGGACACGAGGAGGGACAGCTCAGCATCACCCAGGATCTGCCAAACTCCATCCTGCACTCCCTGCTCCCTCTGGGATGCAGAATTCAGTTCCTGGGAAGCTCCTGCTGCCTCTGGCTCCCAGACAGTGCTGAGCTCACCCATCTGCTCTGTCTTGGCAGCAGGGGAGTGGAGGAACAACAATCATTTTCAATCCAAGCTTAATGTGTGCACAAAGAGCCCCGAGGATTCCTCTGGCACAGCCCGGCTGCTGGAATGGGCCAGGGAGGCTTTTCCCCCTGTCCTGGCTCAGCCTTTTGTTGGAAGTGAATATTCCTGACTGTCTGCAGCCAGCCTGCCGTGCCTGAGCGTCTCCTGCTCTCCATGGAGGTGTTCTCATCCCCTTTGTGCCTTTGGGAGTCCTGCCCATCCAACATTTCCAGCACAATTCCTGCACTGTTGCAGAGAGCCTTCAAAGGCTGAGCCACTGGTTTGGGACTCACCGTCCTCTCCTGCAGTTTTCCCATTGCTGTCCAGGCCAGCAATGCACATTCCCATCCTACTGACAGGGCAGTGAGGAGCAAATCAACATTTCTTTGTGATCTGGACATTGGAGAAGTTTTGTTGTAATTTAAATTCCTTTTTTTTTCTGCTCTGGGTGTGTGCAGTTGTCTGTGCAATCTCATCCAGACCTGTTTTCCTTCCTGTTCCAGCCCCAGGTGTGGGCACAGAGCAGCTTTGGCTGCCCCTGGATCCCTGGAAATGTCCAAGGCCAGGCTGGATGAGGCTTGGAGCAGCCTGGGATGGTGGGAGGTGTCCCTGCCCATGGATGGGGTGGGATGAGATGATCCTTAAGGTCCCTCCCAGCCCAGCCCAGCCCAGCCCAGCCCAGCCTGGGATCCCATGATTCTAAAGCAGAAGGTGAAGGATGCTCTTAGCTCTTCCTGAGGAACACGTTGCTTCATGGCTTGGAAAAAACCCTCAAGGCTGTCAGCCAGCCCTTGATGAATTCACAGACACCTGCACAAGGCTTAGAGTTTAGGGAAAACTGTCTCAACCAGGCCATCACACCAGATAAATTATTGTGAATTAATTGAATTGCCTTTTTTTTCCTCTCTCTTTTTTCCCTTTCTTTTGTCTCGAAGTCAGAGGCTTTCAGTTATTTATGTATCATATGAAGGCAGATTTCCTCTCATTTCCAGTGGAAGAAAAGGGAGCTGGTAAACCCTGTCCAGAATGAAAAGATGGGAAAAATGGGGGAAATGGTGGTTTCTGGTTCTAAGCCCAGTCCTGGTGCTTTTTGCTGCTGTATCACACCAGGTTTGCATGGAGTGAACCCTCTGGATTCCTCCTTCCTTGGAGTATCATCCTTCTTTCCTTGAAGGGGTCACTTGATCCACAGAGGGGGTTTTGGACTTTTCTGTTGTGTTAAAAATCCATTCTCAGCCTCAGTGCTCTTCTAGAGCTGTCTCTGGTAGGAGAAAAGTGGAGAAAAAAAGCAAAACAATGGCAAAAAGATGCAGAGTGAATCCTCTCTCATGCTTGGGAGGAAAAGCTCAGCTAAAGAAGACTCTGAACACCAAAATCCTCCCATCTGCTGCTGCTTTTTAGTTGACCCTCCAGGTGATGTAAAGGAAGGGGACAGCCCTTGATCCAGCTGGTTAAATCCAGGTCAAAGTGCTTAAAAAACTCCAGTGTGAAGCTCCTGTGGGGCTGCAGATCCCTGCGTGGAGCCCTTGCCCCAAATCAGCAGAGCAAGGAGCAGAAATTCCTCTGTTCTTCCTTCCTAGTGAAGATAAAAAGAGGGTTGGAGAAAGAAAACCCAAGAGCAGAGCTGTTTCCCTGCTCCTGTGTTGCCTCTGCTGATGGTTATTTTGGGATCTGAGCTGTGTTTTGTTCCTTTTTGGAGATACCTGAAATGTTCAGTTCAGAATGTCTCAGGGGAAGGCTCAGGGAAAAAGAAAAGAGCGGATTCAGCACATTTCTAGGAAAGATACCTGAAGTAAAACCTGAATTTAAATGTTAATAAAGTGACCTGGAAACGGACCCTCAGCTTGGCTGTCCCATCTTGTGATGCCACCTCGGCCACAGGCAGCCAAGTTCTCCAAGGAAAGGAGAATTTCTGGAGACAAAGCCTCCTAAAACAGCTAAAAAAAAAAAAAAAAAAAAAAAAAAAAAAAAAAAAAAAAAAAAAAAAAAAAAAAAAAAAAAATCCATTCTGTTGTGCTTATAAAGCACAGGTGAACAAAATTCTGGGTACAGCAGCTGGATGATCCCTCAAGTCCTGTCTCAACTCTTGGAAAGAGGAAATCAGACACATCCTTGGAGTTTGAGGCTGGAAAGTGTAAAGTGAGGAAGTTTATTGATCACTGGCTCCCTTGTTGCTTTTTGAGATCTGCAGCCTCTTCCCAGGAGGTTCAGGGGTGTTTGATCCTCACTTGGCTCGTGGTCATTCCCAGGATCAGGGGTGCAACATCCTCTCCTGCAGCTGGAAAATCAGGAATGCCAGAAATCCATCATTGCCTGTGAGGGCTGGCTCAGTTCTCCCCCATTCCTTACAGCTGGAACTGCCCTGGGATGAAAAACATAAACCAAATATCAGAGTATTTCCCAGCAGGGCTGGACTGAGATACCAAGGTCCCTTGGGGCTCTCTTGGGAGCAACCTGCAATCCAGCCCAGGAATTCTTGCTGTGCTGCAAAAGAATTGGAGAAGAACTCCTTGAGGAGGCAGCAGGGAAAATGGAAAGGTAAATTTGGTGTGTGCCAGGGTGGGGGATGCAGGATGCTGGAAATTGGAAGGGGAAGGGGAGGTGAAGCTCTGGTTGTGGAGAGCAGGATTTTGGGGAGAGCTTCCAGAACCTAAAGGGGGTTACAGGAAAACTGGAGAGGGACTTTGGGGCAAAGGATGGAATCACAGGACGAGGGGGATGAGCAGGGTTAGGTGGGATTTTGGGAAGAAATTCCTGGCTGTGAGGGTGGGCAGGCCCTGGCACAGGGTGCCCAGATTTGCTGTGGCTGCCCCTGGATCCCTGGAATTGTCCAAGGCCAGGCTGGGCAGGGCTTGGAACACCCTGGGACAGTGGAAGATGTCCCTGCCCATGGCAGGGGGTTGGGAGATGATCTTGAAACCCCTTCCAAGCCAAACCATTCCACGATTCTGTGATTTATTGCCTGCTCTCTTTAGGGGCTGGGACCTGCTTTGCTGTGCTCGGGGTTTGTTCCATCCCATCACAGCACCCCCAAAAAGAGGGAGGGGGAGTTTGGCTTTCCCTGGGAAACAAAACTCACAGGAGCAGAACCTCAGTAACCTTGGTTACCAAATTCCATTTGTGCTGAGCAGAAAGGCTGAGAGGAGGTGTTGGAACCCAAAAACCTGGGAATTTTGAGATTTCTGTGCCTTCTGTCACTGACCCCCTGGAGAACTCTGCTTTTGGCCTGAGGCCTTGGAGAAGGCTCCAAATTTGAGTGATGGAGTTAAAATCACAGATGTGGAGTTAAATAGAAGTGTGTGATTTCACATGGTGAAGGGTTTGGAATTTGAGGCTTTTATAATATAGTGATAGGAATGGGACAAGATGGAGGATTTTGGGTGGTGTCTCTTTCTGTCTTCTTCCTTCTTCTTCATGGTTTCAGGTTGTAGTTTCTGGTTGGACAGTCAGTGCTGCACTGGGGGTCACAGGAGTTTGGTTATTGGGTTAAAAGTATCAATAATACAGGTGTTAATTCTCTATTGGATTGTTTAGCTTCAAGAGCCCTTGTAACTATCTGGATTCATCCCCATTTTGCTCACTTTTAGCTGGTAGCTAGAATTGTGACAGAACTCAGTACTTTAAATAAGATTTAATAAACAACCAAGCCCCAACATTAAAAATTCATCTCCTTCACCTTTTCAATCCTAACCCTGAGCGAAGAAAATGAAGACAAGAATGAAGTGGTGCAGTTGCCCCTTTTTACAGAGGAGTCCTTTCCTTGCACCAAGCACCCACGGAGGGGAAGCAGCAGAGCAGGGAGGATTTTGGTGGGGCAAGAGAAGCGTTGTCAGTGTGGTGTCACGGGGCTCTCATCACTGCAGTGCCCTTGGCAAATCCCTGCTGAGGAATTCCATCCTTGAAACAAACACAAGTTGTTCCTTCTTATTTTATTTTATTTTATTTTATTTTATTTTATTTTATTTTATTTTATTTTATTTTATTTTATTTTATTTTATTTTATTTTATTTTATTTTATTTTATTTTATTTTATTTATTTTGTTTTGTTTTGTTTTATTTTATTTTGTTTTATTTTATTTTATTTTATTTTATTTTATTTTATTTTATTTTATTCTATTTTATTCTATTTTCTTTTCTTTTCTTTTCTCTTCTTTTCTTTTCTTTTCTTTTCTTCTATTCTATTTTCTTTTATTTTATTCTATTTTATTTTCTTTTATTCTATTTTATTCTATTTTATTCTATTCTATTCTATTCTATTCTATTCTATTCTATTCTATTCTATTCTATTCTATTCTATTCTATTCTATTCTATTCTATTCTATTCTATTTTCTTTTATTCTATTCTATGTTATTTTATTTTATTTTATTTTATTTTATTTTATTTTATTTTATTTTATTTTTATTTTATTTATTTTTTTCTTTTGCAGCTCCTGGAGATGAAACAATCTCTGATTGAAAATGCTAACGAGGTACCCGTGGTTGGATGGCTTTGTAAAAAAGGGGGTTTTGGGAAAAAATTGTGGCTTAAATCCTTAAAAAAGAAAAGAATCCAGGTATTGTCCTGGGTAGGCTGAAGATTGGGCAAAAACACCTCCCAAATCTAACAGGATTAAATATTTTATTTTTAAGTGCAGATTTTAGGCCTTTTTAGGCCATTTTTATTGCGATTTTTGGGGGGTTTTGGCCATTTCAAGCCGGATTTTCCCTTTATTTTTTTCCCAGCCTTTTCCCAGATTTTTGCCCCCAGGAATCCCTGAAATCTCGCTGGGTTTGAGGCTTTTTTTTTTTTTTTTTTGTGTTTTAGTGCAGATTTTGGGTGTTTCAGTGCAGATTTTAGGGCTCCCAAGGCCATTTTTAGCGTGATTTTGGGGATATTTTTTGCCATTTATAGTCTGATTTCCCCTGGATTTTTTTCCCAATGTTTCCCAACTTTCTCCCGGTTTTTCCTTCCCTAAAAATCCCTGGAATCTCACGGGATTTTGGGACCATTTTTCTTTTTTTTTTTTTAGTGCAAATTTTAGGACTTTTTCTGTTATTTTTGTGCCTTTCCCTCCATCTTTTGGCTCTGGAAACTCCTGCTCAGAATTTCCTCCCTTTTCCCATTGGAAAAACCATGACTTGTGCTGTGTCCTCATTCTCCTCCTCAGGGGAATTTCCAGATTCCTCTTTCCCCAAAATCGTGTCTGGTGAGGAGGTTTTCTGTTTATTTCCACTTTCACCAAAAAAAAAAAAAAAAAAAAAAAAAAAAAAAAAATAAAAAAAAAAAATAAAAAAAAAAAAATTTTAACCCTTCCTCCCTCCCACTCGTTTTCCCAGAGCAGATCCCCTGGGACCTTGCTGAACGAGATTGTTCTCACTTACAAAGTCTCTGGTGGCTGCACAAAAGAGCTGAGCTCTGCTGTCAGAAATTAACTTCTTACACGTATTTTTCTTGTCTATACCCAGTTTTTTTGCTTTTTTTTTCCCCCCTTGCATTTTCACACAAATCCCAGCTGTCAGGCCAACGAGGGGAAGTTTGAAGCCTATTTGAATTTTAACTTGAAGTGGGTGATTTTTTTTTTTTTTTTTTGAATTTTTTTTTTTTTTTCATCTTTCTGTATTTTGAAGTCCTTTGGGCAATCCTGTTGTTCCTGACCCCATTGACCAAAGTTTTTTGTGCTGTTCTAATTTTGGAACTTTTTTGATGATGTGCAGGCTTTTATTTAATCTGGTCTTATAAAGCTGTGGGTCCTTACCCCAGTGCAGATATTGTTGCTGTTCTATCCTACACTTGATCACTGGGCTGGATGACCTTGGAGGTCTTTTCCAGCCTTAAGAATTTTGTGAATCTGTGGGAGCAGCACAGGGGGATCCCAAATGGACAGAGTGGGGTGAAACCTCCTTGTACTGCCTTCGTATGGCCAGGTTTTGCCAGCCAGGGGCTACAGGATCGGCTTCTGGGAAACTGCTGGAATAAATTAAATTAAATTAATTCCCCCAGCTGAGTCTGTTTCACCCGTGGCAGTAAGTGGTGAGTGATTCCTGTTCCATTTTTGGCCGTGCCTGCCTGGAGGCCTCCTCCTGACTTTTTGAACCGAGTTTGCTCAGAACAAGGTGTGTCCTATAGCTGCAGGTATGTGCTGTAATCTGTGATTTAATCCTGCTGGGCAGAGGGGGCCAGGAGGAGCAGAGATGTGTGGCTTTGTTCCCGTTGCTGTCTCACGAGGGACGCTCAGCCCAGGGCTGTTATTTTTGGAGATTTTGGTGCTCGTGTTTATTGCCGAGGCTCCTCGAGCTCTGGGGCTTTGAGGTGTGAGTAAATCTAAATAAGGATGACATTTAAAATAGGTTACATGCTCTCCCCGAGTGTGCAGGGAGGAAATATGAGCAGGCTGACTTCAGATCCTTCAAGTAAAAAATCCCCCGTGGGAGTGTCGTTGAAGTTCTCAGCACCTCCAGGTAATTAGATTCTGACATAAGTTGTTTGGACCACAATTCAGAGTAACTCTAATCTGGGCCTCATTATGACGGATAAAGAGGAATTAATCACTGAGCTGGAAGTGGGATTGTTCCCTGGAGGCACGTGGTCGTGACCTGCCTGCTGAAATTTGGGCAAAGATGGGGCAGTTTTGGCTAAAACCGTGTGTGTAAACACAGATGCAGGGAGAGGTTCAAGAGGGCCGGGCAGAACAGCTGGAAAAAGTTAAAGGGAAAGGAAGGATTGGGGAGGAGAAGGAAGGATTGGAAAGGGAAAGGAAGGATTGGGGAGGAGAAGGACACGGAGAGGGAGATGGAATTGGGAACTGAGAGTCATGGAATGGGTTGGAAGAGACCCCAGAGATCACCCAGTGCCACCCCATCCATGGCAGGGACACCTTCCACTGTCCCAGGCTGCTCCAAGCCCTGTCCAGCCTGGCCTTGGGCACTTCCAGGGATCCAGGGGCAGCCACAGCTTCTCTGGGCACCCTGTGCCAGTCATTTTTCCTCTCCCAGACAAAATTTTTCCACAAACCACAAGAGAAATTACAGTTTTTGGGAGCCTGCTGGGTGTGCAGGTACAATTTGCCTTCCAGAGCTGCCCCTGGACAATGAACAGCTGGGGAGCTCTGGACAGGGGAGGAGCAGAATTCCATTTGTCCTTGGAAAGGAAGGCTCCTGCACAGGCACTCAGCTGATGGGGCAGCCTGGGGGACAGCAGCCACTCCCAGCAGTTTTCCAGGCTCTGATTTTAGGCCTGGGCTCTGGATTATCTGCTCAGCCTAGTGGGGAGCAGAGGTTTTTTTTTGTCTAGAAAAATGCCCAGAGCAGTGTTGGAGTCCCCATCCCTGGAGGGATTTAAAGCCATGTGGATGTGGCACTTGGGGACATGGGTCAGTGGTGGCCTTGGCAGTGCTGGGGAATGGTTGCACTGGATGATCTGAGTGGAATGATGGAATAAATGATTCTGTGAGTCTGATTTTGAAAGACACACAAGGGATCTGAAGTGTCACTGAGCTGGGAAGGAGGAGGATTTGACAGGAAGGTCTCACAGATATCTGTGTAACAAGAAGATCTTTGAATGTAGAAGCTGAAGAAGGAATAGAAATGAGAGCAAGTTTTGATATAGAAGAGAAGAATTGCTGAGCCAGTCTGGCTGGGTAACTAGAAGGCAAAGGGTAAAATGAGTTGGAAGGGGCTTTTATGGCTCTGAGCAAAGGATAAATTCACCTCAAACAAAAGATGTTTTTACCAAGCAAAAAGATTTTCACAGGCAAAAAAAGAAAGCCAGTGTTACAAGTAGAGAAAAGATCTCAGAATTTTCCACTCCAAGAAAACTGAAAAACAACTTCTACCTTGGAATCTTCCAACACACCAGCGTGGCCCCAGCAGGTTTCATGTCCAATGTGGATCCTGATATTTAATTATTTCCTGGCCCAGAAAAGGTTCAAACCTACTTGAGCTTTTGCTACAGCTCAAATTTAAATTGCCAGACCTGAAGAAAGCAAACCATGTTCCCCCACTACCTTTGGTGCAGCATCCAAAAAAATAACCCCGTGTTTTTTCCTTCATTATTGAAACCAGAATCACCCTTCAAAGCATCAGTCCAGGGCAGGTATGGAGCAGCATTTCCTCTGTGCATCTTTTAACCCCCCTAAGTAGGAACATGGGGTTGTATTTCAGGAATTTGGGGGTTCTCAGAGTTTGAGGGCAGAGTTGTCTGTGCTTTCTGTCCAGTGATATGTTTTACTTCATTGCCTGTTCTCTCAGTCCTTTTTATATCAGTCCTCAAGATTTACACACCACCTTTGATAACAAAGGCCTGTTAGATATTATAAAGATAGAAATGATAAAATACTGCATGCCTACTTTCTTCCCCCTTTCCTTTGCTCAAGCAAAGAGGCTTTATTATATATTTACCCTTCAAAAATCTTGCTGCCATCTGAAGCTGCTGGCTCCAGTTTGGGGCTTTCTTGGATTTTTTTTTTAATTATTATTTTTTTTAATTCGTTTTTTGTTGCTGTTATCCTCTCGAGAGAAAGAAACCTCTCGGGTTTCCAAGTTCCTTGAATAAACGTCAAATAAAACATTCCAAACAATTATTCAAGCTGGTAATAAGCAGTGAGACATCCTTCCTGTAGAGAAGCTGAACAATGGTTTCCTCTGACAGAAGCACAATATTAGGAGCCTTCCATATGTTGGTGCTGATTTAAATGAGAGGGATTGTGAGTATCTGGATATCCTGTGGGAAGAAAAACTCTGTGGGTGCCACCCTGATTCCCTCCCATGACAAAATTCTGGGAGTTTTGTCCCCTGTCTCCTCATCATCCTCCAGTTTTGAGAGCTTTTGCTTCTTTCCCTGGGGTTTTTAATCCTTAATGGGATTTTTAATCCTTCCCAGAACATCCAGGCTTGCCCTGAGTGCCTTAGGGAGGCAGGTGAGCCTTCCCTCACCTCCAGCTCCACGATGGCCTCCAGGGAGGCTCCCAGTTTGACCAGTTTGTCCCTGGTGAGCACACCCCCTTCCCATTTTAGCTCCAGCAGCCCCCCCCCTCTCCTCCAGGGGCTGTATTCCCTAGGGAAGGGATCCCACCTGGGGTGGGAGAAGCAGCAGGTAACAATCACAAATATGGGCAAACTTATTTTCCTTCCTTCTCCCAATTTTTAGCTGCCCAAACGTGGGAGCACAGAGCTCACAGTGACTTCACTCCTCAGGTGGTGACCAGGATGGGACTCCTAAACCCTGCACAAACCCAGAGAGCCAGGAGTGACCCCGGACAGGGCACAGCTCCTCAATCTTTATGAACCAGTTCAGCCATGGCCAGAAAAGCTCAGGATGTCTGGAGAGTCAGGAGCAAAGCTCCCCTTTGGGCTGCTCTCCTTTTTGCCAAAATCTTTCACTTGTTGGTGAAAACCCCAGGAATTAAATGGGTTTTTAGGCAATTTTTCTCTGCTGTGTGGCCCCAGACAATGGATCTGGTAGAAGCACACCCAGCTGCTGTCCTGGTGTGGTCAAACAGGCCCTTGGCTGGGGGAGTCACCTCCATGGTCACTTGGTTTTGGACACCATCACCATCCCAGGAATATCCTCTCCATTTGTGGTGTCCTGGAGTTCAGAGAGCTGGAGGTGAACCCTGTTCCTTGCTTGTTGGAGATCCCAAATCACTGCCATGTTTTTAGGAATCAATTCCTAATGTTTTCGGCATTAATTTAATTTTCCTGTTATTATCATTAGTAGTGTTACTAAAATAATTTTTTTCCTAAATTTTGGCCTCCCCAAATCACAGAAACCCAAGAGCTTCTGGCTGGGGGTGTGTGCTGAGCAGGGAGGAGGGGAGAGCAGGAGGTCCAAGGGAGAGGTGCTGGTGCTGCAGTAGTGCTGGGGCTCTCCCCCAAAAATTTTTGCTCCTTGGGTGGACATAACCAACCTCCTGCTCAGGATCACCACTCTCCACCACCCAAGGGTCACCACCAGCAGCTCCATCTGCTCCTCCAGGCTTTCAAACCAACCTGGACCCACCTTCCCAGCAGACACGAGGTCACCTGGGGGAGAAGTGTCCTGGTGGCTTTGGTTTCACCCCAGCTCTCCATGAGCCGTGTCCTGCTCCTCACAAACCCACTCTGCAGTGCAAAGGGACCAGTTTTTGGTGCAGAGAGCCTTCTCAAGGGATTTCCCTCTGCTCCTGGGCAGAAGGGATATCTGGCTGCTTTTTCAACAGGGGACAGGGAAAGGTTTCACAAGCCATGAAGAAGTCGAAGCTGCCTGACCTCAGCACCTCACCACCTCCATGGGGCAGCCTGGCTGGAAAACCTTCATTAAATTATATTTCCCACCTTTTTTTTTTTTTTTTTTTTTCTCCAGGTACCACCAAAACCACGAGGAAAACAACAACCACAGGGAGCAAGACTTGGAGTTCTTTTAGCTCTGCAGAGCTTGGAGCTGGCACAGGGATGAGCTGCGTGCCTCAACCCAGAGCCCTCGAGGCTGTGCAGACCAAGCCTGCCCTGCTCCCCAAGTGCCCAGGGATGGATTGTCCCAAATCCAGCGTGTGGCTGCTCTGCATCCTCCCATCCTCACCAGGATTTTGCTGGGGAGAGGGGAGGAGGCAGCCCTGGCACAGCGGCACCCGCGCTCTGCACAATGTCCATTTGTTCTGGGTGCTAACACGAAATGACAAAAGACTCCAGATTCATGCTGAACAAAATTGTCCCCTCGCTAATTATTAGATTATGAAATGTGTTTCATAATGTAATGAATAATGGGGGGGACTCTCTGCCTTCTTTTTTTTTTTTTTTTTTTTTTTTTTTTTTTACTTCTCCCTGCTTGAATCTGGATTTTTTCATTGTTTGCCCCGGAGTTTTTGTTGGTAGGTTGAAACAGAGATGCGAAAAGAATGGGAAAGGCTGGGTTTTATTTGTGCCTTGCCTGTTAAAGCTGTGACTTGGCTCACACAGTAAGTGCAAACAATTCTCTCCTGGCAAGTGTTCAGTGGAGACATTACTGATGACAGACTTTATTAAGTGCAGGTTTGCTTGTTATTAAATTCGCTCTGTGCTTGTTTCCGAAGCTGCTGGCCTGGCTGGCTGCATCCCATTAGGATCTTTAGGAAGAAAGAAAGGAACAGAACATTGTATGCAGCACAGGCAGCGATGAGGTGATAGGGGAAGCCAGCACTGGGGAAGGAGACCCAAGGAGATAATTAATTGCTACGTTTAAAACAAACATTTGTTTGGTTTATTGAGTTAATTCAAAGCTGTGCCTTGCAGGTTCCTGGTTTCCAGGTGAAGCTGGGCATGTGTTCCCATGTCAGCACACTCAGGGCTGTGGGAGGTCAATGTATGTTGCATTAATTGTTTTTTTTTTTGGGGGGGGGAAAAGCCACCATTAAATAGAGGCATGTTTCTAATTTCTCAGAGCCTCGTTTAAACTCTTCCCTTTTCCCATCCCAGCCATTGTATGGACAGCACGCCACCAATGACAGCTTTTCCATGCAAAATAAATATTTTATAAAGTCTTCATCTCATGGCTGAATGTCTCCATTGCTGCACTTCCCAACCCTAATGGCCCCAGGCCACGTTAAAAATTAAAAAGTTCCAGTGTCCAGCAGGTGGGTGCCAGGTATTTCCTGAAAATCAGGTCCCTTTTTCAAGGTGTCCCAGCTCCAGATGCCATCAGAGGGTGATTTGTGTGAGGAATCTTGGCTGATAGTTTGGAAGCACTTGAAGCAAATGGGAGCTGCTCAAATTTAATAGAGCAGGAGTCAAAGAGGAAGAATAGGCTGATTTTACACTGAAGATTTCAAGGGTTTTTGGACTGAGATTTTTCAAGTGTACCCTGTGAGGTGATACCTTGCTCCCATCAGCCTAGATCAATATAACCATAATTTTGCATCAACAACTGGTTTGGTGTAGACATCTGTTTTTTTTTTTTTTTTTTTTTTTAATTTTTTCCCACTCTGAGTTTCCAATTTGCTCTTTAAAGCACATTTCTGATATGGGGCTGGCTGTTGGGGCTGCTTGCAGTGGTGAAACAGCTCAGGTTACGTGCAGGAATTACAGCTCTTTCCCTCCACAAGGTGAGGAATTCACAAAGAAAAACAGAAAAAAATTAGATTTATCCTTTTCTTTTCCTGCTTCTAACGGAACAATCTCCTTTCAGCTCAGTTTTGGGGTGAAAAAGGAAACTGTGCCTGCCACCCAGTGAATTTTGTAGTTGAGGGACAAGAACTCCTCCAGGCCAAGGAATGACAAGGCTGGGATGTGCCAGGCAGGTTTGCTCCCCTGGCACCTCTGGGTTCCATCCCTGTGGCCTTTGACCATCAAGAACCACGGGAGGGAGGGAGGGAGGGGACAGAATAACAAAATTTTTCTCTTCCCTCGTTCTTTCCTTCAGGCTTTTGAGGCACCACTAATGACAGTGGGTGAGAGTCTGTGTTTTGCAATTTATCACTTTGGCACCAGATGAAGGGACTGGCTGCACTCCTGATCTCCTCTTTTCCCTCTTTTCCCTCTTTTCCCTCTGAGGTCACAGACTTTGGTGTTTATTTTATTTTATTTTATTTTATTTTATTTTATTTTATTTTATTTTATTTTATTTTATTTTAATTAAAAAAAATAGATATATATATATTTTTGGGGTGGAGAAGAACCACGAGAGCTTTACAAAAGGCAGAATTGACTTCTCAGCTATTCCCAATTCCATCTGATTTGCACAGGCCACTCTCTGCTCAAAAGCTCTGTCCCATTTTGGCATCCTGGAAATACTAGAGCAGTTTGATTTCTGGGTAAGTAATAACCTGCCTCAGTCAAAAGCTTTCCAGGGTGCTTTGTCTGCTGTCCATTTATTTTCCATAAGGCAGATGACTCCCCTCAACCTGAGATTGTTTTATCTCCCACTTTGCTCTCTCGCTGAAATAAATTGCAGGAAAAAAAAAAATCCATATACTCCTGGGAGAATCCAGGGGAATGGATGTACAAAGGGTGCCTGGGTAAAATAAATATTGTGCTGATTCCATCTGAAAAATCATTATAAAGCTGCAGTCCCAGAAAACCAACTCCACCCCTCCTCCTTTCATTTTAAAAAAACTGGAGCATGAATGTTTTAGGCCACTTTCTTTTTTTTTTTTTTTTTTTTTTTTATCTGGGAGTCTCCCTTCCCAGCTTGGGAACACAATGAGGATTGTGTCCCAGGTATGTCGGAGTTATTTTGCTACTGTTGGTGAATTTAGATGGGAAAAGTCAGGCACAAAAGGGCTTAAGTGATTTGGTTCAATTAACTATAATTTATGAACCCTAATTCCCAGTTTACTAATCAGAGTATCACACAATAGCCCTGATTTCTGAAATTGCTTAAATATGTGCCTCTGCTCTGCTCCATGTTAAACATGTGCCTAAAAATAGGCAGATGGGCCATTTGGGGAGGAGAAATGTTTTCCCAAGGAGATTTTAGATCTCTAAAATTTCGCCCTTGTGTTTCATTTGATGAGGGGAGATTTTGGAGAAAGGAAGGAGAGCTGAAATCTGATGTTTTAAAAACTCTCTGCTCAAAGTTTTCTATGGCTGCCAGGGAGGGCTCTCAGGGTTTCAGTGAAGTGCTCAGGGTCAGAAAGAAAGGGAAAAATAAAAAAAAAATCATCATTCCTGCAGGGTGAGAGGAGAAGACACCGTGGAAGGAGCAGGAAAACCCTCAGCATCCCGAGTGGTCATGATGGGATGGATGGAAAGGGAAGGGAAGGGAAGGGAAGGGAAGGGAAGGGAAGGGAAGGGAAGGGAAGGGAAGGGAGATTCCCCCACAGCATCAGAGCTTCACCAGCTCCAGCAAAGGAGGACTGAGCTCACATTTGGCATTTCACTGTCCCTGCCATGATTTTTCTCTCTGTTTTTCTTACAGAGATGCCCAGAGACTGCAGTTCCCAGCTCTCATCCAGCTGGGGTGACCTGCAGAGGAGATAATTTTATGGAGTGATTCCCCTACCCAGGCCTGTAACTCGAGGACACATTCCAATATTCCATCTGATCCCAGTTTAAAGCACTTCCAAGAATTTATGATTTAATAATCAAAAGCCCTCTTGGTTCCAATTTGTGCCTACCCTGACTTTTCAAACCTTGTGGCTCTGCACAACTCCCTGACAGGAGGGGACAGCTGGGGGGGTCGGGCTGTGCTCCAGGGAACAGGGACAGGAGCAGAGGGAAAGGCTTCAAATGTGCCAGGGGAGGCTCAGGGTGGATATCAGGGAGAATTTCCTCATGGAAAGCATGGTCAGACACTGGAAGGGGCTGCCCAGGGAGGTTTGGGGTCCCCAAAGTCCAAGTGACACTCAGTGCTCTGGGCTGGTGACAAAGTGGGGATTGGTCATGGCTTGGACTCGGTGATCTTGGAGATCATTTTAACCCCAGTGATTCTGGGATTCATCCTGTACAGTCCTGAAGGTTTGAGGACACTCTTGGATCCAGGAAAAGCTCTTATCTCTGCCCCTTGCTCCAGGTGATGTTTCATTCTTCTCCTCTTTTCCCTGTGCTCAGCTAAAAACAACCCACACTCACTGGTGTTTTAAACTGTTCTCAGCAAGATAATTACCTATTAGAAATTCCACAATTATTTCATTATGTATTATTACAGAAAAAAAAAAATTAAAAATGCAATCCCATAATGCAGTTAATGGCAATTATTAAGTTCTACAAATAACTTCCATGAGAGTCATGATTTGCTGAACATGGGCTGAGGAATCCCAGGCAATTACACACGGAGCCACATCAGAGCAGAGCTGCTGTGAAAATGAGGATTTGTCACTTTGGAAGTGACACTCACCACAGATTAAAATCAAGCTGCAGGGGGAAGGTCATCATCTCCAAAGTTCCTGCCCCAGGAGTGAGGATGTTTCCATGGAGATGATCCCTGTTTCCATGAGTCTCCATCCTAGCTGAGGATGAGCAGGATAACTCCACGGATCTGCGAGGAGTTCTTGGGGGGTGTCCCTGAAAAGAGGTGAGTCCAGACTTTGAGGAAGGGTTGGGATGGCCCTTCTGGGATATGCCCAAAGCCAGGATGAGCCCTGTGTGTGCTGGGGATGCTGCAGGGGGTCTCACCTGGGCATGACCAACCTGTCCCCAGCCAGAATCCAGGAGGCACCGCTGTCCTTCCATCACTGCGGCATTCCAGATGTGGCATTCCAGATGTGGCATTCCAGATGTGGCATTCCAGATGTGGCTGCTCTCCTGCTGCTGCCACCACCTGCCTCCACCAAGGCTCCATCACAGCCAGCAGGGCTGATAAATGCAGACCAAACCCTGCTCTGCTCTTGCTTTCTTGGACCCCAACCTTCATGGTGAGTGCAGCTCCTTCTTCTCACAGCCACACCCTGCTCGTGCTGTTGGACAAGTCCAGCTTTGATCCAGCTCCCTCCTGTCCCCACAGTGACCCCAAACCCTCACCCCTCATGTTCCTGCTTCTGGTTAATGTGCCAAAGCCAGATGTGCTCCTCCATCCAAGAGGAGGAGGAGGAGGAGGAGGGAGGCAGCTGCTTTGCCCAAGGAAATGGTGTGTCCATGAAATCATGGAATGGTTTTGGTTGGAAGGGACCTTAAAGCTCACCCAGTGCCACCCCCTGCCATGGGCAGGGACACCTTCCCCTATCCCAGGCTGCTCCAAGCCCTGCCCAGCCTGGCCTTGGACACTTCCAGGGATCCAGGGGCAGCCACAGCTTCTCTGGGCACCCTGTGCCAGGGCCTCCCCACCCCCATAGGGAAGAATTTCTTCCCAATATCCAACCCCAAACCTCCTCTCTGCCAATTGAAATGATTCTGTTCGTGTGGCAAATCCCGTGTCAGACCTTGTCCCCTCCTCAGACCTTCAAGAAAGAGAAGAAAGCCCAAGGTGAGTTTTACCTGCACATCTCCTGGCAAAAATGGACACAACCAGAACACAGAAGTTCGCAGGACCTGCTCTGGCACTTGGATCTTCTGAGACAGAGACCCGAGATTCCATCCCCATCATATTCCAGGAAAGGGAAAACACCAAATTTCAGGCCAACATAAAGCCCTATTATTCCCAAAACGATCCCATTCCTTCTGCCCAACCCTATTTCTGTGCCTAGCCACCCTGGAGGCCGTGAGAGCTCTTCCATCCATCCATCATAACTCGAGGAGCAAAGAGCTGCCAAGGCCCTGGGGCTGCTGAGCTCCCATGTGAACAAGCCCTGCCCCATTCAGGGGAGCACAGGACACTGGCATTGTCTGCCACACATGGATGTCATAGGGTGAAGGACACAAAGCCACGGGTTGTGCTGGCATTCCCGTGTCCCCAAATGACTGCTGCCAGCCCTGCTGCATTCCCATCACCAGGGCAGCAGCCCCAGTGCACTGAGGGGGCAGCAGGGGGGTTTTACTGGGCTCACCTGAGTGCTGGAATAATTTTCCATGGTGGGAATCAATGCCTGCTCCAGGCATTTTCCTGGGTTCAAGAGGGGGACGTTTCAGTTCACATCTGCAGCAGGAATTCTGTGGAGCCTGCTCTGCTCTCTCCCTGTCGGGATTTGATCCTAAAAGTCTGTTCCAGCCTTAATGATTCCATGCAGGACACGAAGAGCCTGGATGCAGGAGGTGGGTTATGATAAAATGAACCTTTGCTGTCTACAAAACCATGGAACCAGACTTGGGGCCATAGTGCCCACAGCATCTCTGGGATTTGGGATCAGTGGGATGATAGCCTGGATGGACAACCTGGAACACCCAGATTTCACCTGAGGTGAGGAGGATGGGTGAGGCAAGGGGAGCTGGGTGGGTGGGTGACAGTTCCACCTGTTGGATTTGCTGCAGAAACAATGCACACCACAAAAAAAAAAAAAACAAGCCCCAAACCTGCTTTCCCCTCCGCCACACTTGGAATTTAAAATGCAAAAATACAATCTGTGGCAGAATGGGGTGCTTCCCCCCTTCTTCTAGGCCTGGTTTTAGAAAAGCCTGAGGGCTGGGGTTGCAGGCTGGAGGAAATGAAGGTGGAATTTCCCATTCCTTTGGATCAGCTGGCTGGGATGGGCAGTGTCATTGTCCTCTCTGTCCCTTCAGTGTGTCCAGTGGCCCACAATCTCTTGTCCTAGAGATGGATCTCTCCAGTGGAGAGACTTTGCAACACTCAAGCAGTGCCAGAAGGTTTCCAGCCCTTCCCCAATTATCATCTCCCTGTATTTATGCAGAAGAGAACCTGCCTGGTAGCTCAGTTGGTTTTTTTGAGGCTGTAAAACCCCCCACACAAACCCATGCACCAAACTGAGTGGAAAGGGATTTTTTTTTTTTTGCCCTACCACTAAAATTTCACTTTTTAAATCCCTCACCTGACCCCAAAGAAAGCCTTCCTGCCCCTTCCTCCCATTCAAACATTCCCATTTCTGGGCTCTTCCCTCCTTTGTGATAGCATGAGCATTTTTAGCAGCAGGCTTTTCTTTCCCTGGGTTAAATTTAGTCCAGGTCATTCCTCCAACGTCCTGCCCCTGCTATTTCATTCCTCAAAGACTTTCCTGTCTCAACCATCTGTAAGATAGTTTCACACAGATGGAAATTCCTTTCTTTTTCGCTTCTGGGAAATGGTGGTGTTGTAATGGCTGGAGATTTTCTTTGGGATGTGGGTTTTGAAAGGAATTAATTCAGCCAGGAGAGCACCTATGTCTAAATGCTGCTGCTCCTGCTGCTCATCCACGTTTCTGGCAGGAGGCTCTTGTGAGTCTGCAGCTGTGAGGCAAACAAATAATAATAGTTATTCCCAAGGGAAAAAAAAAATCACTCAGCCATCCAATATCTACCTCCTTGCCTGTCTGAACACCTCAAACTGATGCCAAGTCTGGGCTGTTCTTTGTTTCAGACACTGAGGGTAAGGAGTAGGTCCTAGGTAAGAGCTGCAATGTTCCCAAGGAATCCCAGCCCTGATTATCACAAGGGTTTAGGTTGGAAGGGACCTTAAAATCATCCAGATCCACTTCCTTGCCATGGGCAGGGACATCTGGACTTGGAAGACCCTGAAGAAATGGGCCAGAGCATTCTGTGTTGTTGTAGCTGCTGGTCCAAGCGTTTGGAGTTGAAGGATGGAGCTGTTTCCTCCAAAACCACCCAGGAAATGATCCTGCCACCACCCTTCCACAGGGCCAGGATGGATGGATGGGTGTCAGCAGTCTGGAAACTACCCCTAAATGGCCAAAAAAGCAGGTTCAGCTTTGCACCTGCACTGCCTGGGGACCGGCAGCAGGGCTTGGTGGGGACAGGGGACAATCCTGTGCCCCACAGCAGCAGAGCCCGGCAGCAGAGGGGCAACACCCCACTGTGGGTGCTCATCGAACTCCTCCACTGCTGCTCTTGGCTCCAGTGATTCCTGCCTTGGAGGAAGAGATGAAGTGCACCAGGTTTTAGTGCAAAGCTGGAGCTTTGAACAAACAGGGAAACAACTTGTTCCCATGACTCCCCACTGCCTTGGAGGTATTTTTGGTTGTTTATTACCCTCTTGTTCCTATCTTCCAAATCCCTCCTCCTCTCTCTTCTCTTTTTAATAGACTAAGTAGACGCTGAAATCCTCAAGCATCCTTCCTCCCGAGGGATATCTGGCCTCGGGCGAGGTACAAATTACAGGTTTAACAAAAAGGGAGAGCACAATTATCCCTTGTGCCTGTCAGCTCGCTAACGAGCTGGCACAGGAGCTGAGAATGCTGCGAAGGTTCAGCATTTTCTGCTCAGGAGATTGTGCTGAGCCTGGGGCAGAGATGACTCTCTGGACAGTGCCTGGGTCAGGGAAAGGGGAGGAATTACAGGAGATCAGAAAATCCATTTTCTGCCCATTTTACAGCCCAGGAGTGACTGAGTCCCTTCTTCAGGGGGTTGGAGCTGCAGGTTGGTCTCTAAGGTCCCTTCTAAGCCAAACCATTCCATGATTCTGTGATTAACCCACGTTTAATCACTGGCCTGCAGGAACTGCAGCTCCTCCTATGGAACAGGAGCTTTGTAAATATTCAGAGGACACCCTCTACTTTGAAAAAAATCTCGGCTTAAGTTCATATAATCACAGTCAGGGATGAAAATAAGAATAATGAATGTAGGAAAATGGAAGAAATAGGAATAAATTTCTGACTGTGAGGATGGTGAGGCACAGGGTGCCCAGGATTCAGGTCCCTCCTTCTGGGCTCCTGACCATCCAGAGCATCATACAGAGAGCCTGAAAGGACACAACCAATGCTTCCTCCTCGAGGAAAATCAGGATTTGGGCTGCAAGAGAGATGAAAGGGTGGGTGGACACCACAGGCTGTGGTTGTTGCTGGATCCATCAGGTTTTTATGGAGGAAGGACACTGGAAAAACGCAGCCCGCGCTGCCTCGGGGCATCTCTGTGTCCCTTCCTTTCCTCTCTTTCTTGCATCTTTTCTACAAGGTTTTCCAGGATCCCTCCAGCCCCAGCAATCCTGTCTGGGACCCTGAAAAATTCCTGTCCCATGAAACCAGCTCTCCATCATCATGTGGGGGCTCAGCCTGGAGAGAAAAGGGGGATCAGGGGGGACCTTGTGGCTCTGCACAACTCCCTGACAGGAGGGGACAGCCGGGGGTGGATTTGGGATCTTATCCCAGGGAAAAGGAACAGGAGGAGAGGGAACAGCCTCAGGCTGGGCCAGGAGAGGTTTAGATTGGATATTTGGGGAAGATTTCCTCATGGAAAAGGTGTTGGAGTCCCCATCCCTGAAGGGATTTAAAGCCACGTGGATGTGGCACTTGGGGACATGGGTCAGTGGTGGCCTTGGCAGTGCTGGGGGAATGGTTGGACTGGATGATCTTTGAGGATTTTTCCACCTTTAATGATTCAGTAATTGGACCTGCTGGTGGCACCATCTCTGTTCCTGCTGAGTGACACCAGGACCTGCTGGCCCACGTGTAGGACAGGGGTGTCTACATGGCTTAAAAACTTCCAGTCAGAGAAGAAATCCCTCCTGGATTTTCCTCTGGGAATTTTTAGCCTGTTTCTTTTCTTCCAAGCTGCCAAACCCTTCTTCATCATGGAGGGCAGGAGAGCAACTTCCCACAGGATGGGTGAATTCTGCCCAGGGAGGTTTGGAGTCTCCATCCCTGGAGGTGTCCAAGGAATTCCTGGATGTGGCACTCAGGGCTCCAGGCTGGGTGACAAAGTGGGGATTGGTCACAGGTTGGACTCAATGATCTTGGAGGCCTTTTCCAACCTCAGGGATTGTGGGATTCTATGAAAATCTTTCCCTCAGGAGAAATTTCCCTCCTCCTCCCCCTGTTTGTTTCTGTTTTGCTCTGATCCACTTCGGCCACTCAGGCAGGAAAAAAACCCCATCATTTTTGGCATTATTTCTTTGCCCTTGAAACGTGGGTGCTCTGGGTGAGAATCTTGCAGGAGAAAACATGTGAAGAAGTGGAAGGGAAGGTTGAATGCAGGATCAGTGAGGTTTAGGGGTTAAAGCTGTGGGTAGAGCCAGCCCTTGCACCCCCTCAACCTCTGCACGGCGCTCGCCAGTTTTATCTCGGTTTCGCTTCTATTTGCTGTTGTTGTTTTTAATCATAAAATGACTATTTGTGCAATGCAAATAGCAGAGCCTGCTGTGAGCCACTTAGCAGAGCCCAGAAATGTCACTCTCTGCATTCATCCAGCCTCTCCCATGCTGGGTTTTCAACAGCTGCACTGGGGCGCCGGCCGCGCTCTTCCAGGAAAGCGCGATGTCACTCATCCCTCTCTCCACCACCCTGCTTGTCCCCTCCTTGCTTGGGTTTGAGGCTTCCAGGGTTGGGACAGCATTGTCCAGGAGGGATGAGAGGTTGTGGCCACTCCAGGCTTGCCCGTTTTTGGTTTATTTTTGTTATTAACACACACTCGAACATTCGAACGTCGAGAGGGTTCCAACAGCTCCAAAGGGTTAATCCGTGCTGGGTGCTCAGGTTCAATTCCTGACGTGGTGGTGTCCAGTCAAACCTTGGGTTTTAGGCTCTTGGAGGCTAAAATAGGCTCATGTGGTTCTTGGAGGTTTTTTTCCAAGCTTTGTGATTCTGTGATTCCACACCCAAAGGGTGCCCCAATGGCAGGATGTCCCCTGGGTCCATCCTGAGTGCATGGGATGGTTTTCTTTGTAGGACGATCACAAATTGTTACTCTTTGTTTGAGGAATTGAGGGGTTTCAAGCCCAATTTTTTTCACAGTCGTGTTTCATGAGCACAAGATTCTGTCTTGCCTTCCTTCATGGCATTTGGGATAAATAGTTTGGGAGCAGGGTGGAAGATGCTCCCACAGCACTTAACCCATCTCAGAAAAACTGGAAAACCTGTGTTCTCTCTGCTGACTGAAAATCCTCACTTTTTTTTGCCCGGTTTTATTCTTTAATCTGAGCACTTTTCCTTGAGTTTGAACTAATATTTTAGTTCAGTTCTGTGTTGCTCCTACATCTATGGCTCCAAAAGGAATTTGGAGCTTTGATATCAGCCTAAAGACTTTCCCCTCATGCCTCGAACATGATGCTTCACACTGAGAAATCCCTAAATCACTGCTTGCCAACAGCCAGAGCAGAGGATAACAGGGCACTGCTGCTTCCTTACATTCCCCAAAATTTAATCTGTGGCTGGAGAGGACAGGTGCCATCCCAGGGACACTTGTGCTATCAGCAGGTTCTTGACTCACAATCCCAGACAGCCATTCCAGTCAGCTCAAAGCAAATAAATGCAATTTGAAAGCGCCCTGGGCAGCATTAATTCTGTCAGCCCTGTGCAGTGGCAGGAGCACAGGAATTGCTTTGCCTTGCTGGGCTGTAATGGCAGCAGCTCCGAGGGAAAATGGATCAAGTGGGAAGTAAAGATGAAGAGGCCATCTGACATCCCTGCAGCAGGCAGCCTGCGAGGAGGTGGAGAGGGAAAGGGGAAAGGCTTGGGAAGGGCTGAGCTGCCAAGAAAACCCTGTTGGGGTGCAGAGGATTTGGGTCGAGGAAGGTGGAGCAGGTCAGGAGCCAGAGAATGGGAAGGGGATGATCTTCAAGGTCCCTTCAACACAAACCATTCTGTGATCCTGTGATAAAGAGGGAGAGCCAGGCTGGATCCCCACTCCACACGGGGATGTGACATTTTCCCTGCTGTCATGCAGGGGATGAAGTGGATGGAGCCAAGGGAATAACTGCAGAGGGGACAAACAGCGGGGAGATGATCCCCAGTGGGATGTGGGGTGGCAGGAGAGCCTGGGGAGACACAGAGGGGCAAAAGGCAGAGCCAGCAAAACCTTTGGAAAAGGAGGATGCTCCTACTCCCCCTGCTCCTGACACAGCCTTGGCTCCCAGGAGACTCCTGCCAGCCCCTGTCCCTTTTTCACAGGTGCCAAACCAAGCCTGCCTTCCTTCCTGTGCCTCACTTATGTCAGGAGGGCTGAGAATGCTGTAAAGCATCGGGGAATGTGCCAACAGAGCTGCTGCCAAGCAGAGCCTCTGCAGCCCTGGCACTTCTGCTGAGCACAGGGTGCTGTTTGCAGGGGGTTTGGGGGGAGATAAGAATTTTTTATTTTATCAGTGGCCAGGTTTTGGCAGGGCAGCCTGGCTGGCTCATGTCCATGCCCTCTGCCTGGGGAGGGAGCTGCCTAAGCAGCCAGTTTGGGTATTTCTGCAGGGTTTTTTCTGCTTTGGTTTCATTTCTGGGCATCTTTCACTGTGTTCTTGCAGTGATTGGAGTTTCATCATCCTGAATTTGCCCTGGTAGGGATTTGGGGAAAGCCATGAGCTGGTGTGCTTGTCCTTTCTCCCTCTCATTAGCACTGCTTGGAAAGATCTTGATGTCTTGTGAGATGCTCATGGAGCAACTCATCATTGCAATCCCTGAATTTATTGCACCCCTGATTTCCCCACTCTTCTGTAAAATTTTCAGTGCCATCAGGCTGCTTCTGCAGGATTGGAAGGGAGACTCTTTTTTCTGGTTTTTGACAGCTCAGGCTGCTTTGAAAGCCCTGTACTCTGGGAAATCTCCACTGCTCATCAGGATTAAGAGCACAGTCTCATAGAGGTGACCAAAAATTTGCACCATGGATGTTGGAATATTGCTCTTTATTATTATCCATGTTCCACTAAGTGGCATCATATCCCTTGTTTCTGTTCCCTCATCTTAACTCTGTCTCCAAATATTGAGAATTTTCTTTATCAACCAGACAGGAAATAATAAGGGAGGAAAAATCCTTTGCCAGCTGAAGGGAAATGTGTTTTTGGAAGAATTTTTTCGCAGTTTCTGGCTGAGAAAATCGGAGAAACAATTGCTTTGGGGAAAAAAAAAAGAGAAACATTTCATTTAAACTCCCTGTGCTTGGGGTTGCACAGGCTCCTGATCCTTCAGGTTCTCCCCAACCCCCCCAGTGCAGGGTTTGCTCTGTTTTGGGCTCAGCAGCCACTGTGTCATTCAGGTCCCTGCACTGAGACCTTTCTAATTTGCAGAAAACGTTTTCAAAATGAAATTTTCACAGCGAGTGGGTTTTGGCAGCAGGAGGCTGGCACAGGGAGAGCCCCGAGCCTTTGGGGAGAGGGAATGAGATTCCACAGCTCCAAGAGCTCCAAGATGTTTCCAGTTGTGTGTGGCCAATGGTGGGTCTGGTTTGGAATGAGTGACCCTGTGCTGGTCCCTGCCCAGTCCAGAGAGCCAAGGAACCACTGCAGGAATTTCTTCAGGCATCACCCCCATGGCTCATGGGGCTCTGGAGCAAAGGGCAAGAGGAAAAGAAAAGAGGAAACAGCTTCAAATTTGCACCAGGGGAAAGTTTAGGTTGGATATGAGGAAAAATTTCTTTACAGAAAGGGGTGTCCAGACCTGGCACAGCTGCCAGGGCAGTGCTGGAGTCCCCATCCCTGGAGGGATTTAAAAGCCATGTGGATGTGGCACTTGGGGACATGGGTCAGTGGTGGCCTTGGCAGTGCTGGGGGAATGGTTGATTTTAGATTATTTTAGATGATGATTTTAGAGGGTTTTTTTCCAGCTTAAACAACTCTGTGATTCCATGATTTGGCTTCTCCATGCTCACCAAAGAACCAAATGAGGATGAACTTGGATACACAGGAAATTGTCTCTGTCCTTGCTGAGCAATTCTTTTACCAGATGGGTAAAAAAGGGGAGACTGAGATTAGAAATTAGGAAGAAATTCCTCCCTGAGAGGGTGGGCAGGCCCTGGCACAGGGTGCCCAGAGAAGCTGTGGCTGCTCCTGGATCCCTGGAAGTGTCCAAGGCCAGGCTGGACAGGGCTTGGAACAACCTGGGCTAATGGAACCCCCTGTTCATAGCAGGGGATGGAATGGGATGATCATTAAGGTTCTTTCCAACAATGATTCCACAGTGTCTGAAGGGTGAATTAAAGCTTTTGCAATCAAAAAGGAAGGAAAAACCCACACCAGGCTGACCAAGGGCTTCACCACAAAGTGATGAGCCAACACAAGCTGCCACAGCTGGGCAGCTCCATCCAAGAGAGGCAAAGGCTGTTTGCAGGTGCTGCAGGAAAAGCTGAATTTTCAAGGAGGGTTTAAAACAGGGGGAGAAGCTGCTGCTGTGATTGTACTTGGGGGCTTTCCTCAGCATGCAGCCAGACAGGGAAATAGCACAAAATTCCTTGCTTGGAGATCCAGCAGCTCGTGGAGGATGGAGCAGGAGCCTGGAGATGGAGATGGGACCTGAGGTGAGACAGGAGGGGGCACAGAGGCTTTGGAGAGCAGGAACAGCCCCTGTAACCCTGGCTGGTGCTGGATCTGAGACAAAGACACGGCACTCTGTGATCCATGTGACAAAAGTGTTTTATTCCTGTGAATTCTCCTTAAACAGAGAGTTTGGAGCTCCCAGGCAAACACATATCATTGCTTGGGAGCTTGGATTGCTCAGCTCACTGACCAATGGCTTCTGCACTTTGGGATAGATCTCAGTGGGTGAAATCCCTGTTTGGGTTTAAATCTATCCTATTATTGTTCACCTAGGGGCCTGTTTATCAAACCAGCCTCCCTGAACCAAATCTCTTATTTATGGCTGAATTAATTGCCCAGCTACAAGCCAGCTTGTGCTGTGACAAGTCCCTTCTCTCATCTCACAGGGGGAAACAGAACAGAAACCTTGACCTGACCACTTTGAGGAGCTAAAAATCCCCTTGCAGAGAGCTGCTCTGCAGGTGCAGTGAAGGCAAATTTGCATCAGAGGAGCTCAGAGGAGAGGCTGTGGCAAAGACAAGATGAGCTGTTGGGAGGGCAGTGCCTTGAAATTCCAGGGGCAAGGATGAAGGCTGCAGGAATGGAAGAAAACCTGCCCACACCAGCTGAGGCTGCTGGATTTGATCCTCGTTATCCACAGGAAAGGGAATTTATATTTATGTTCAGGTGTGTGGATATTTGAAGATGAGGCTGGGATAAACAGAGCTGTGCTGAGCCCACCTCTGTTCCAGGACATGGAACAATGTTGGAACCCTAAAACCTGGGAGTTTTGAACTTTCTGACACTGACCCCCAGGAGAACACTACTTTTGGCTTGAGGCCTTGGAGAAGGCTTCCAAATTTGAGATAGAATTGGAATTTTGAATAGAAATGTGTAATTTCACATGGTGAAGGGTTTGGAATTTGGGGGTTTAGAATATAATAATAGGTATGGGACAAGATGGAGGTTCATGGGCATTGTCTCTTCCTTCTTGTTCCTTCTTCATGATTCAGGCAGTAGTTTTTGGTTGGATAGAAAGCACAGCAGTGCAGGTCACAGGTGTTTGGTTCTTAGGTTAAAAGTATAAATAATATAGATGTTAGTTTTCAGTTGGATAGTTAGCCTTTAAAAGACCTTAGAACTAGCTGGATATACCTCCATTTTCTCACTTGTAGCTTGTTAGTTAGAGGTGCTGAAGAACTCCTTAGATAAAATTGAGATAATACTTGAGATAAAATTTAATAAACAACCAAGTCCAAACAAGAAATCCGTTTCTCGAGCATTCAATCCTGACTCTGAGTGAAGGCAGAAGAAAAAAGCTGACCACTCTCAGAACAAGATAAAAATGTCCTGTTGGGTTGGACATCCCCATCTCTGAGCCAAGACAAACTCTGCAGAGCCATGAGAAACTTGGGATTCCAGGGCTCTGTGGGAGGGCCCAGCTGGGAGCTCCCAACTCAGGCTGTGTGGATCGTGGTCCTGCAGCTTCCACATGCACAGAAATTGTCATTGTCATCTTTTCTTTGGCTTTTGCAGCCTTGCAGACTCGGGCAATCTCTTGGCTTAAAAGCTGGGAGCTGGTTTTTATATCAAGAGCTCAGCAGGAATCTAGAATTTAAGAGACAAGAGAATTGCCCATCCTTCAGATATTGGCAGCAAGCCACTGCTCCAGTGTATTTCCATGGAAAGAGGGGAGGAATGCATGGAAATAGATCAAAACCAGTGTTTTAAAACCCTCCAGATATGCACCTTCACACCTAAAGTAGGTGTGGGATGGCTTTTCAAGCCAGCAGCTTTCCTCACCTGGCAGATCCAAGCAGGGAAATCCAGAGCTGGAAAACCAGCACTGAGATATGCTTGAATGGCTGATTCTGTGAAAATATTCAATGGAAATGTGCATTTTTTTGTGAGTCAGGGTCACCCTGTGCTGTTTGTACCACACCTGCTGGGCTGGGGTCAGTGTCTGAGGAATGCTGCTCGTGTCTGTGATTCCAGCAGACCCAGCTGGGGAAGGATTTGTGTCCTGGAGCTGTGTTTGAAAGCAGGAAATGTGAAAAAAAAAGAAAAAAACCCCCAAAAGATATGAGTAGGTGATGCTTCACAATGTGTTGATTTGGAGGTCTGTGTAACACTGTATTTTGAAGGGTTTTTTTACGGTGTCCATGAAAAAAAAATTGAAAACTGGGATTTCTGCTTTCCTACCTGAGGCTGTAAGGTCATAGTGGGTCATGGAGTCATGAAATGGTTTGGGTTGGAAGGGACCTTAAAAACATCCAATTCCAGCCCCTGCCATGGGCAGGGACACCTTCCACTGTCCCAGGCTGCTCCAAGCCCTGTCCAGCCTGGCCTTGGGCACTGCCAGGGATCCAGGGGCAGCCCCAGCAAATCTGGGAATTGCAGCCCAGGCAGGAATTCCTTCCCAAGATCCCAGCCCAATCTCTCCTTTCCCAGAGGGAGCCATTCCCTGGGTCCTGTCCCTCCAGGCCTTGTCCCCAATTCCAGCTCTCCTGGAGCCCCTGCAGGCCCTGGAAGGTCACAGTAAAATCTCCCAGAGACAAATCCCAGAGGTTTGGCCACTCCCAACCCAGTGTAGGCTGTGGTGGGTCCAGCTCACCCCTCACCAGGAGCTGCTGTGGTGCCAAGGAACTTAAAGAACAGCAGAGGAAATAACACATCACACACCTCTGTCACCAGGCTGCCTCATCTTGTGCATCACTGTCTTTGATGACCTTTTCCAGGAGATTTCTCTTAATGAACAGTTATTTTGACTGAGGAGGGACACAGCTCTTCCCTTCAGCCAACATTTCCTTTGTTTGTCTTTGCTTCTTTGTTTTGTCATTTCTTTCAGGTGAATTCTTGAACCAGAAATGAATCAACTCCTTCTTTTCTTTTCTTTTTTTTTTTTTTTTTTTTTTTTTGGATCAAAAGCACGGAATGTCCCACAGAGCCATTCTGCTTTTCTGAACTCAGTGTTGGCACCACACGATGATGAGGATGTGTTTGACGAGCTCCTAATGACACTGCAAAGAGCTGTCCCCTGCTCCAGTGTGACTCTGGAGGCTTTGGAGCCTGGACAAGTTTAATTTAATTGACATCACTGAGCTGGCCCGGTGTCACCGTGCTGGAGCTGTCAGAACAAAGTGAAGGAACAATGGAAGTGACCTTTTTGTTTAGAGGATGTTGGAGTAGTGGAAAGAACAGCCAAGAATTAGAGAAAATGGGATTCCTGGGGCTTTTCCATGATTTTCTACCCTGTGGCATGAGGTGTAGAAGGGACTCTAAGGATCATCTTGTGGGCAGGGACACTTTCCACTATGCCAGGTTGTTCCTGTCCAAGCTGCCTTTGGACATTTCCAGGAATGTGGCAGCCACAGCTTCTCTGGGAAACCTCTGCCAGCGCCTCCCCACCCTCACAGGGAGGAATTCCTTCCTAATTTATAATCTAAACATCTAATATCTAATTTAACTCAAAGCCTTTCATGCTGCATCCCAGAAGAAATGAGATGTGCTGGATATCCAGGAAGGCTCTTAGCGCCGGGAAAATTTCCAAATGCAGTTTTTGGGGTGGAGGTGGGAAAAAAAATTGTTGACCAAACCTTCATTTCCTTGAGATCTGTTTGCCAAAGACAGAGAGTCCAGGGGATCCATGTGGATCCCACATCAGGTTCCCAGAGTGAGATGGAACAAAGATGTGACCACCAGCAGCAGAAGAGGAGTGTGATGACAAAGGTGCCCTCCAGCCTGCCCTGGCCATGTCACCGTGTGCTGTCTGCTGGTTTTACTCTGGTTCCTGTCTCCTTTTCATCCTCCCTGGCTCAGAGCAGCCAGGACAGGCTGTTAGCACAGAAATGTGCTGCTGTTTGTGTTTACACATCCCTGCTTCGTGAGGATGGAGAGTGTGGGAAGAACAAATGCTCTGTCCTTGGAGATTGGAAAAGAGGGAAGATGTGAACAGGAGTTTGAGGCAACATTGGGCTCGAGAACCACCAAGATTTTAAACTGTGATTGGGCTCAGAGGTGACTTTACAAGGAAAATGGGTGGCTTTTATCCTTGGCACAAGCAGGAGAAGAGAAAGCCAGGCAGGAGAGAGCTCTGAGAGAAGGAGCCAGGTCCAGCAGGCACTGGCTGAGCTGGGACTGTAACCATGGAATCAGCATGGAATCATCATGGAATCATCATGGAATCATCATGGAATCAGCATGGAATCAGCATGGAATCATGGAATGGTTTGGGTTGGAAGGGACCTTAAATCTGCCATGGGCAGGGACACCTTCCACTATCCCAGGTGGCTCCAAGTCCTGTCCAGCCTGGCCTTGGACACTTCCAGGGATGGAGCAGCCACAGCTTCTCTGGGAAATCCATTCCAGAGCCTCAGCATCCTCCCAGGGAACAATTCCTTCCCAATATCCCATCCATCCCTGCCCTTTGGCAGTGGGAAGCCATTCCCTGTGTCCTGTCCCTCCAGGCCCTTGTCCAAAGAAGAATTTCTTCTTAATATCTAATATTGGATCATGCAGGATTTGTGGGCACCCATGGATGCTGCTTCCCAAGGGTTTTGTCCCTTTTAGAAGGATTTGGTCAGTACTGGATGCTTCAAAGGAAAGGTCTGATCCTGGCTGGCCTCAGCTGTGGATGCAATGTTCCCAGCCCTGGACTGTTTTATTGGATTGATTATCCTTGCTGGTGTGACCAGCAGCTCTGTAATCATAACTCTTATTCTTCATGGGTCTCCACAGACCCATTAAACCCCATTGTAATCTGTAGGATCCCTGGAGGATAAGAAAATTAATAGCAGTGCCTGTGCATCACAATTACCACCAGGCAAAACTCAGACATTCCTTTTTACTGGAAAGTTTAATTCTCTGGAAAACAGTGATTCAGAATGACCAAATCTTAAGAAAACAAGAATAAAACACCAGAACTCCTTTTTCTCAGCTATTTCAAAACCTCCACCTTGAACTGCTCTAAGGGAGGCCAGACTATTTTTCTTTTAATTTACTCTTAGTGTTGTATTAAAAAAATCCACCACAACCAGCTGCTGCTCTAATTAACATCGAGTGAAACAGCTTCTTTAACCATCTAATTCAAAATGTCAAACAACTCCCAGCAGTGAGACACACCTCAAACAAGCAGATAAGATGTTTCATTAGAGCAGGAGCTGCTTGCAATATTGTGGAAAATTGATAGCAGGCGAAAAGAAAAGCAGAAAAATGAGGAGCTGGAGTGGGAGGCAGGCAGGAGGAATCTTAGGTGAAGTTGGCACCCAGCTGTTGTCCCAGGCAGATTGTTACTTGCAATTTTTTTTTTTTTCTTTTTATTCTAATTTTTTTTTCCCTGGGAAATTGATTTCTAAGAGAAATTTTCAGTCTTGCCAAAACATCATTTTTCTGAGAAGCTGCAGTCGTGATCAACCTGCAGCACCCACGGGACCTCTGCTGTGAGGTTCATGCACGCCCCCAGGAGATCAGAAAATCCATTTTCTGCCCATTTTACAGCCCAGGAGTGACTGAGTCCCTTCTTCAGGGGGTTGGAGCTGCAGGTTGGTCTCTAAGGTCCCTTCTAAGCCAAACCATTCCATGATTCTGTGATTAACCCACGTTTAACCACTGGCCTGCAGGAACTGCAGCTCCTCCCATGGAACAGGAGCTTTGTAAATATTCAGAGGACACCCTCTACTTTGAAAAAAAATCTCAGCTTAAGTTCATATAATCACAGTCAGGGATGAAAATAAGAATAATGAATGTAGGAAAATGGAAGAAATAGGAATAAGTCCCTGATGGTGAGGATGGTGAGGCACAGGGTGCCCAGAGCAGCTGTGGCTGCCCCTGGATCCCTGGAAGTGTCCAAGGCCAGGCTGGACAGGACTTGGAATAACCTGGGATAGTGAAGGTGTCCCTGCCCATGGCAGGGGTGGAATGAGATGATCTTTAATGTCCCTTCCAACCCAAACCATTCCAGAATTCTGGAATTGTATAAAGCAGCCTAATTCCCCATGGAAATGAAGACGAGTGGAGGCTGCAAGATATTCCTGAATTTGGCACATGACTGCACCCCCAAGCCTTGCAGGCAGCACCTGAGGTGAGAACCAGGACCTCAACCTTACAATGACACTTAGAGCTGTGCAAAATGCCTGGGAAATGTGGAATTACAGATTTTTTTTATCATGGAAAAGCCCTCTAAGATCATCCAGTCCAATCATTCCCCCAGCACTGCCAAGGCCACCACTAAACCACGTCCCCAAGTGCCACATCCACATAGTTTTTAAACCCCTCCAGGGATGTTTTGCTAAGCTGGACCTGAACTTGTGCTCTGCTTTTGCCCCTTGGTGCCCAGGGAGGGCTGCAGCCACCAGGTGTGGCCGTGGGTTGGGTTGGGGAATGAGTGTGGACCTTTGGTGGGGGTCAGAAACTCTCCCACAGCCTGACCCCCTTTCTACTATTCCCTTTTATCCTGGAGGCTTTCAGACAGAGAATTTCTAGAGGGATTCCTGCTCTGCTCTCACTGTAGCTGCCTGTGCAGGGTGTGTGGGCAGCAAGGGTCAGAGAGGGGCTGGCACCACAGCTGGGATGAGAAAAAAGGTGGGAGGAAGCTCAGAGATTGTTTGACTTGGCTGGAAGTGGTGGGAGAAGCTGGGAAGGCAGCTGGAGAGCTGTCCCTGGGAGAGGTGAGGAGTTCTGCTCCCTCAGGTGGTGTTTTTAGAGTTCCCCAGGTCTGACACAGACAGGTTTCATGGGATCCCAGATTATCCTGAGCTGGGATCTGTAAGGATCACCCAGTTCAGCTCCTGGCCCTGCACAGACACCCCAAAAATCCCACCCTGAGCACCCCTGGAGTGGTGTCCAAACCCTCCTGGAGCTCTGGCAGCCTCGGGGCTGTGCCCATTCCCTGGGGAGCCTGGGCAGTGCCCAGCACCCTCTGGATGAGGAATCTTCCCCTGAGATCCAAAATAAACCCCCCTGACCCAGCTCCAGCCATTCCCTGGGTTCTGTCCCTGTGGCAGAGCACAGGGATCAGAGTTTGCTCTGGGATCATTGTCACCCCCAGGGATCAGAGTTTGCTGTGGGATCATTGTCACCCTGAGGGATCAGAGTTTGCTGTGGGATCATTGTCACCCCCAGGGATCAGAGTTTGCTGTGGGATCGTTGTCACCCTGGGCGGGCTCTGTGTCCCCTCTGCTGAGCCAGCAGCGCTCACAATCCATCCTGAACTCCCCAAAGTCCATCTCCATCCTCATCCCTGCTCCCTGCTGTCCCAAGGGACACTCAGGGACACGGGGACAGCAGGGAGCACACTGCACATGAGGAGAGGGCAGCTGTGCTGAGTGAAACCGAGTCTCCTCACATTGTTTGAGTAACAAACAGAGGAAATATCTGTAATCTCTCTTCCCTGCCACTCCTAGGGAGCTATCTCGTGGCCTTTCCTGTGGAGTCCTCTGCTCTGCTTCTGCCTGTGGGAACTGCTTCTCAAAGGGATTATTCAAGCTTGGAGCAGTTCTTCTCGGTTTTTTTATTTTTTTTTCCACAGAGTTCCCCTTTTGCACATCTGTCTTTCCTGGCAGAAGGAAAAGAAACAGAGGGATCTCCAGTTTGTGTCAGAGCTGGGATGCTCTGGCAGCTCCTCTCCTGCCAAAGTTCACTTCTTGATGCTCTGATTGTTGCTGACCCTTCTGAGCCACAAGGTCCCCCCTGATCCCCCTTTTCTCCAGGCTCAGCCCCTTTCCCAGGTCCCTCAGCCCCTCCTGGGGCTCCAGACCCTTCCCCAGCTCCGTTCCTCTGCTCTCAGGTCGTGCCACGGTCACTGAGCTTTGGAGGGCAGCTGAGGATCCTCACTGCTCTCAATGCAAGCTCCTAATTAAATCCCTGCCAATTAAATCCCTGTCTATATTCTCCCCTTGAGCAGATTCCCACCCTGCTGTGCCTGTGCTCCCTCCTGCTCCCTGATGAACAAACCCTCGCCCCAGCTGGCACAGAACTCCTTCTCTCTATATTTTTTTTGGGGGAAAAAAAAGATCTTTCTAAGTTTTGGAGGTTTAGGATGAGCCCTGGCCATCCATCCGTGCTGGGAGCCTGGATGCTTTTCCCAGTGAGCTTCTCTCCCAGCAGCACACACCTGCCTGTCAAACACCCTGGAAGAGAGGCAGGACCTGCTTCAGCTGCCCCAAATCCCCCCAGTTTGGCTGAAAACTTCGATTTTTCCATTCCCACTCGCCCTCGCACCACTCCAGCATCTCTTTCCTCCAAGCATGACAGTTTGGGTTCAGCCTCTCAGCAAAATAAATTTTATCAGAACTACCCAGGATGCTCCAGGTGTGGTCTCACAGTGGCATCAAAGTTTCCTGACCAGCATCCCACATGCCAGGATGACAATTTTTGCCTCAGTTTCTCAAAGATAAATATCCCCCATCTCCATATTTTCTCCCCTTTCACCATTCCCAAATTGTATTTTTCCCCCTTTTAATCAAAGTTTTTGTTTGATCTCCTCAGCACATGCTTTCATGCCTTATTAAATTCTACCCTTTTCAGCTCTCAGGCTTTTTGTCTTTTATGATAATTTCCAATTCTTCCCTCTGCAGAATCTTTATCTTTCTACCCACAGCAATCATCAGCTTCCTGCTCTTCCTTCAGTCCTAACTATTAGTGAAAAGAAATATTTTTAAAGAAAGGTGCCCGAAGTCTCACATTTCAACTGCATCAGGAATTCCCATCCATTGCTTTCCCTCCCATCAAAACCTGGCGTTCTCCACCCCCTGGTGCTCCCTCATCTTTAGATTCCAAACAAATCCTCTTTTCTTGGCACTTTACTGGATAAATAAGGTGCCAGGCACGATGCCAGCAAATAGATCAGCGAGGCTCTCAGACAGGAGACCTCTCATAATTCACTTTTCTGGGAAAACTCTGGTCTGTGGCAGCAAATCAGGGATGGAATCACGGGAGAAAAGGCACGGAGGCAGCTCAGGGGATTGTCTTGAGCTGCAATTGATTTCCTGCCACGACAACTGGGGTTCATCCCACCTGGATTTTGATGTCCCAGGTTCAAGATCCTCTTTGAATCCCTCGTGCTCGGGTTGAGGAGCAAGTCCAGGTCTTTCCCTTGCTGATTTTATTGAAGTGATGCCACAGGTTTGTCTATTCCTTGTAGTTTAAATAAAAAAGCTGCAGCTGCTGGAAGGGCTCCAGGCTGAGCTCTGGATGGTTCCTTGGCATGGGAACATTTCAAACATGGCTTAAAAACGTGGAAAAAACCTCAAAATCCCTAAACTGTGTGGGCAGGACAGCCAGTGGGAGGTGGGCAGCACAGGGAGGGAGGGAGGGGGGATGAACCCCCAGGGCTGAATCCCACAGGAGCCCCTCTGCTCTGGAGCCAGGCTGGGAGAGCTGGGAATGTTCCCCTGGAGAAGGGAAGGCTCCAGGGAGAGCTCAGAGCCCCTTGCAGAGCCTAAAGGGGCTCCAGGAGAGCTGGAGAGGGACTGGGGACAAGGGATGGAGGGACAGGACACAGGGAATGGCTCCCACTGCCAGAGGGCAGGGATGGATGGGATATTGGGAAGAAATTCCAAATAGAATGATAGAATCATGGAATGGTTTGGGTTGGAAGAGACCCTAAAGATCATCCAGTTCCATCCTCCTGCCATGGCAGGGACACCTTCCACTGTCCCAGGTTGCTCCAAGCCCCAACCTGGCCTTGGACACTTCCAGGGATCCAGGGACAGCCACAGGAAATCTGGGAATTCCAGCCCAACCCCTCCCCACCCTCCCAGCCAGGAATTCCTTCCCAAGATCCCACCTAAATCTCTCCTCTTTTATTTCCAGCTCAGTGTTACAAAGCCAAATGTTGCTCCTGTCTTTCTAGACCAACTCCAGGCTTACACTAAGACCCCCCTAAAAGATAAATTTTCCCACAAGGCACCCAAGAAAGAGAAGAAAATATAAAGTGTGCATGTGTCAGGTAAAATATTCAGTGGAAAAAGAACCCATTTATAGGGTCAGAAACCCTTTGTTATAGCTGAGATGAGAGGTAGGAAAGACTTGCTGATTTTTTCAGAGCACCAAATTTTCTTAATTGGCATTTTCTTCACATGGAGCTGTTGGTGACAGTCCCCAGGGCAGAAGAACTTTGCTCCATTTCTTTTTTTTTTTTTGTTTTTGTTTTTGTACTATGCAATCTTTCAGGCACAGGCCTGAGGTTTATTTTGTCACCCCAGGTGGAAAGGATGAAGACACGACCATGAATTTATATTTTCTATTTCCTTGGATCCTTTCCTTCCTGAACTGGGCATTAATGAAGCCCACTCGCAGGCAGAATTGTCTCAGCAGCCTCATTTGTGTGCTGAGAGATAAGGGGATGGATTTGGCTGGCTGTCAGTTCATTAACAGGCCACTGATGAATTTGTGCCACTCTCTGCAGGGTGTTCTCACCTCCTGGGCACCTGCTGAACGCTGGGGCTGGAGGACAGAGAGTTCTGTGACATCTCTGATGCAGAGCCTGGGGCCCCTGGGGTCTGTGCCCCCCTCCAAAGCTCAGCCCTGTTGTTACTCCCAGATACCCCCAAGCAAAGGATCTCTCGAAATTAAAATAAGAAAATCCAGGGCAGGGTGCTCCCGTGGCCTCCATCTTGTGCACACCCCCAAATATTAATTATTCAGGCTGAACACTTGCAAGAAAATCACACTTTTAATTTTTTTTTTTTTTTCTTCTCTGAACAAATTAGAAAAAAATCTCAGGGTTTGGCAGTGCAAGGCTGCTGTCAGCAGGAGATGCAGGGCAGATGTGGCTTTGGGGAAAATCTCTTTCTGCTGCACATTTTGGGGTCTGAAAACCCTTTCCTGAGCAGGGGTGCATCAGCTGAGGGATGAGTGAAAACACGGGGCAGGGGAAGGAAATGTGCAGAGAATCATCTGAGCTCAGGTGTGAAAGTAAGCAAATAACCATTTGGGTTTTTGACCCTTTAATTCTTCAATTTTAACTTAAATTCTTCAATTTTCTCCATTCTGTCTTGTTCTCCTGTCTTTGTTTGTAGTCTAGAAGGAAAGAACAAAAAATTCTATATAATAACCATGAGACATTTTGGATTTTGGCTGCATTCAGCTGCTCAGAGAGGTTGTGGGCTCCTCTTTAAGCTCATTCCAACCCAAACCATTCCATGATTCTGTGACTTCCATAACATCTGTAGGATGGTCCAGCTGTTCATGAGAAGTTCCAGTGGCAGCCTGAGAAGGTTTTACAAAGAGAATGGGACAAATTTCTTCAATTTTGGTGTTTTACAGAGCATCCCATGATGCTGTGCAGAAGATTGACCTCGGGGATCTCAGAAAAGCCCCTGAAACACAAACTCATGGCCTAAATGAGTTTATTTCCACACCAATCCAGAAGAACATCAGGTAAGCCATGTTGGGATTCCATTCCCAATGGAATAATCCATAATAATGGAATTAATAATGGAATAATGGAATAATGGAATAATGGGAAGCAGGAACTGGAAGGATTTGGGGACTGGCCTGTTCAATCCTGGCTCCCAGTTTGATGCTGTGACCAAAAAAATCTGTCAGGGCCCTTTGTGTGTGACATGAGGCAGCTCAGGTAGGAAGGTGGGGTCAGCTTGGTGACCTCAGATAACTCAACCTTGCTTCAGAAAATGGAATCTGAAAATAAAATTTTTGGATGCATCATCAGTTAAAAAAAAAAAAAAAAAAAAGTTCCTCCTGATTCATCACAGAAATGACCTTCAAAGCCATTTATTTCACCCTGTGATCCAGCCCAGATCTCCTTGGAGCTGCGAGTTGTGTTGTATTTACTGGGAATTACAAATTCCATGAAAATGCAGGGTCTATACTTTGACTGTTGGTGCAACACTCACGTTGTGTTGTGTTGCTAAGCAGGATTTTAAAGGAGCCCCAAGGGGACTGAGACAACCAAACCTTTGGGATTTCAGCACAGGGTGAGTGTGGACTTTACTCTCACAGGAAATAGGTGACTCCTCTTTAATCTGTTTTGCCCTCTAAGCCACAGCAAAGCAAACATCTCATCCCATGGTGAAGGGAAACATTTGTGCACATTTCCCTCTTCTTAGATAATAATCCTCAGCCTTTTCTGTTTCGTTGTTTACTTTTCTTTCTTCTTTAATTGAAGCCCTGCTGTAAAGGATTAAAAGCAAACTGTTTTGTAAAAGGGCTGCACATGGTCCCAAGTAAATCTGTGTGAGCTTTCCCCACTGCTCAGAGCTCTGGGATTTGCTGATCCCTGTGCCTTTCTGTACTCTTTGGCTTCAATTAAAATTTGGTCTTTGCTCCTTTGCCTGCATCTGCATCCTTCCACTTCCCAGTGCTCCCTGCCAGGTTTGGAAATGCACCAGCTCTGATGGAGAACCTGCAGAAGGAGCAGCAGCATCCCTTGAGGTGCTCCGTGCTGGTGGCCTCCCATCAGCTGAACATCTCCCTGTCAGCAGCTCTGCCTCTCTGCTCCCATTCCACGGCTGTCAGCACCTCCTGAAGCCAAGAGGAAATCAGGGAATGAAGCGGAAACACCAGCAGGGAAGGAGAGGTGAGGGGCAGGGAGGATGTTTCCACACTCGGGAGGGAAGATCTGGGGTTTAAAGACAGGCAATAAGCCAACAAAAAATGTGGTTAACATGATTTAGAGTTGCTCAGGAACTCCCTGTAGTCCAGGGTCATCCTCAGCTGTGGCACGTGGAGGTAAATCCTGGTTGTGGAATCCCCTCCTGCCCTCGTGGACAGACCTTGGGAAGCCCATCTGTCCTGTACAGCCAAATAAGGCTGCAGTGCTGGGTTTTCACTTTCAGGAGACACCTGAAAGTGCTTCCAAGGTGTGCATTTGTCTCCAAACCCTCTGTGGAAGGGCTCAACACCCCTCCAACATGGGACAGAACCTCCCTGATGGACATCAGGTGCTTTCTCTCAGTTCAGATTCGCTCTACATCTAATAAGAGCTTGCAGTGAGTTTTTAACTGCTCTGAAGAAGCCAAGCCAGGCACCAGAGAGAGCAGAAAAAGGCAATTTCTGCCGAAGGCACGGAAGGGAAGAGCAGCCTTTCCCAGCCGAGGATGTGCAGGGACAGCCGGGGAGCAGAGCAATTTGGCAGTGCTCCCGCCCTGGTTCTGATTATTGGGGTATCAATAACAGGGCTAATGGCCCTCTGGTTCCAGATACAATGTGCAAGGCTGTTTACAGCCTCTGCTGAGAGCCTCGTACTTTTACTCTCGTTGGCAAATCATTGTTTACGTCTCGCGTTTCGAAATGCAGCTGGGTTCCAGCCTTTCCTCACCCACCGGCCCAGCCCAGCGGATCCGTGGCCCATGTGCTGCTCTTTAGCAACACAAACAGCACAGCCAGATCCCACTTAGTGGGGTTTGCTCACTCCCCAAACACGCAGGGCTTGGCTCCTTCCCGCTGGCTCCTTCCCGCCGGCTCGGCGACCGCCGCCGGAGAGGCACGGGAGGGACAAAGGGTGGCTGAGCACCTCTGGGATATCCTGGAACAAAAGTGGGTTTGGTTCTTGTGTCAAGGTCAGGGCTGTGCTGTGGTTCATCTTCTTGGCGTGGCCACATCCCTTTTTTTTCCCCCCCTCATCTTTTTTGATTGACAGCTGGGCTTGATGAGCTTGGAGGTCTTTTCCGACCCAATCGATCCGACAGCGTCATCGAGTGATTGAGGTTGGAAAAGACCTCCAAGATCATCAAATCCAACCTTTGACCTTGCCAACCTCGTCACCCAGCCCAGAGCACTGCAGCCATTCCCTGGACACCTCCAGGGATTGAGCAGCTCCAATGCCTGACCCCCCCTTTCCATGCAGAAAATCCTCCTGATGTCCAACCTGAGTCTCCCCTGGCACAGTCTCCTCTTGTCCTCTGCAAGCCCTCTCATCCCTCTTTGTGGGTTTGTTTTCATGGTTTCCTCCTCACCAGCCTGGGGAGTTCAGATGTGGAGTTTGTGGAAAAGAAAAAGTGTTATCTTGTTAGGAAATGTGCTCATTGTGCTGATGGGCTTTAAATTTTGTGTTCAGCCCACTTTGTGTTTGGGGGTTTGATGCTGTTGTTGTGGGTGGGTTTTTTGGGTTCCAAAATCCCAAAATGGAAAGGGAAGACATGGAAGGGACACACAGCATCCAAAAAGCTGAAAAAATGTAGCAGAAGCAGTGGAGTGATGGGTAAATGCTAAATTTCAGCCAAGTGGGCAATAAGAAATTGCTCAGTCAGAAGGTTTGAGAAAAAGTGGCTGAACCTGTATTTTGATCAGAAGGAAAGAGGAAAAAGAAGAAATTTAGAAGAAGGAAGGGCAGAGCACTAAGTCAGCCCAAAGCTTGTCAGCTCATCCTGCATAAGTAGGAAATCTGAGGCCACAGAATCACAGGATGGTTTTGGTTGGAAGAGACCTCAAAGACCATTCCAACCTCCTGCCACGGACAGGGACACCTTCCACTATCCCAGGTTGTCTGGTGGTCAAATAGAAAAAAAAAAAATCAAGAGAACTGGAAGTGTTTGCCACCTGAGAGCCCTCAAATCTCCAGAGAGGAAAGATCAGCCCCTATCTCCAGTGGCCTCCTCAATGCTCAGGGGAAACCTCATCCACTGAATTTGCTCAAAGGGATTTCCACTTGTGTCCTAAACCATCTCAGGACCTGCTTTCATGCATGCCAGTGCTACTTCACAGAACAGGTGAAAAATCTCCCTTTTTCAGAGCAGACAGCACTTCTAAACAGATTTATTCTGCATTTTTGCCTGTTTGAGCAAACAAAACACATCATGGGAGGATTGCTGCCTGTTGGCCACACTGGGATCCCATGGAGCTGTGTCTGGGGGGGCTGTGCTCTGTTCCTCCTTGCTGGGAAGCAGGCAGGGCTCAGAATACCTGGGAGAAATCACTAATTTTCGTTTCCCACTCTGGCCCCAGGTCCAGGTGGCTGATGGAGAAGGGGAGCAGTGGCTGGTTTGTGTTTCCCAGGAGCCCCACAGAGCTCCTGACCCCCTCTGGTTCCGTGTTACATAAAGGAGACACCCCCGTGCCAGATGTGCTGCATCACATCCCCCTTCAGCTGAATCCGTGGGCTCTCCAAACCATGCCATGTTTATGTAGACTCCCCAGCACCAATTTTGCAATCTTTCCCATTCTCTGCAGCCAACACACATCCAATTAAACTGTCCAGTTACCATGGTTTCCTCCTCACCAACCTGGGGAGCTCGGATGTGGAGCGTGTGGAAAAGAAAAAAAGTGTTTTCTTGTTAGGAAATGTGCTCGTTGGGCTGGCGGGGGTAAAAATTTTGTGTTCATCCCACTTCGTGTTTGGGGGTTTGATGCTGTTGTTGTGGGGGTGTTCTTTGGGTACCAAAATCCATGGAAAGGGAAGAGCTGGTGAATGGTTTACCATGGCAAATGCTTTGTTTTCAGAGTCAATCTAAGCAGCCAGAGAGGAGGGCTGGAGCTGGGGAATGTTTGCTGGAGTATCTGAACGTGCTGTTGGAAATAGTTTGTTGTTGGTAAAAGCTGGGTTTAATTGTAGTTTCTTAAAACCCCTGAATGTCATATAAAGAAAAAAAAAAAAAAAAGAAAAAGAAAAGCTTTACAACAAAACATGCTTTTCAGGGCAGAGCTGGAAATGAATGTAGAGCCTAGAAACAGACTGGGGTTGCCTGGACTGGATTAGTAAACCCTGACTGTTGTCATGCAGGACATCCACCATCCTGCTTTTCAAGGAAAAAAAAAAGATTAAGAGTCACTGAATGATCTGCAGAGAGTTGGAATTCATCATATGTAATCACCATCAAGTGATAAAGGTGGCTGACCTAGCCAAGCCAGGTCCTGGTGGAATTTCATCCTGGAATCTTTGCCTTCCTCTGGTTTTTTCCTCCTCTCCATGGTCAAGGGAGATGAACTGAAATTGATAGAGGAGGGACAGAGAGGAAGTAATAGGATGATATTAGAGGACACCTATAAAAAAACCCCTCAACCCAATCCTCACAAAAAAACCCCAAAGAAACCAACAAAAACCAACAACAATTACAAAAATAACAACAATAACAACAAACAAAAACAAAACAAAAAGAAACTAATGAAAAAAAAAATCAAAAAACACCACACCAAACCAAGAGTTTGCTGGCCAACAGAAATCCAGATTCCTGGATTTAAACAGACATAATGCCATAAAGAAACCAGGATGGAAAATGGGTTAAAAAACTGTCAGATGATCACCCAAATGGTTTCATCTCCTCAGTACATTTTGGCCTGGTCTGTGCCACACCCTGCTCTCCCTAACAAAGTCTGGAAACTTTGCAGGGCACAGCAAGAGTCAGGGGCTGTCACCTGTGGGGAATATGGAAAAAAAAAATCCTATTTTTCAGTAAGGGGCAGACTGAGATCACAGACTGTGCTGCTCTCTGTGTCTCCAGGGCCAGAAGGGCTCTGTTAAATTTGCTCCTCAAGGCTTGGTGCTGTTTTTATAGAGCCTGGCAGGGCTGAGAGGGCGTGTTTGGTGTGAATTACAGGGAAGGAGGAGAGTCATGGAAGATAACAGACTGTCTGCACCAACACTCGTGGTGTCAACTGTGGAGGAATAAATTCTGGGTGAGGTTTGCAAGGTGGCTGTTGAACAGCACAGCTGAGAGGGGGTGACCAGGCTGCTGATCTGAGGGGTGGGTGGGCAGCTGGGGACAAGAACTGGAGACAAGAATTGGGTGTTGAGCAGGATCTGTTCCATTGTGGAGACATCCTGTGATGGAAACATGGTAATGAGGTGCTCAGGGGACTTATGGGATGTTATGGGAATGCACATGGGGTTGAGGTGATGGTTTGTAATGGCACTGCTGGGGAACTGCAGCCTTGCCCTGGTTTATCCCTGGTTTATCCCTGTGCACAGGGGAAGTTGAATTCCATGACTCCTCAGCTTAGGGAAAAATTAAAATTACAGCCAGAAGTCTGCACCTTAGCATGTAAACCCAGGGATGCTCCAGAGGTCAAGGCAAAGAATCATGGAATGGTTTGGGTTTGAAGGGAGCTTAAAGACCTCCCACTATCCCAGGTTGTTCCAAGCCCTGTCCAGCCTGGCCTTGGACACTTGCAGGGATCCAGGGGCAGCTGGAGACAAGAATTGGGTGCTGAGCAGGGACCTGTTCCTTATTGGAGACATCCTCTGATGGAACAGGGTGCTGAGGTGCTCAGGGGACTTATGGGATGTTATGGGAATGCACATGGGGTTGAGGTGATGGTTTGTAATGGCACTGCTGGGGATGTGCAGCCATCCCCTGGTTTATCCCTGTGCACAGGAAAGTCAACTTCCATGACTCCCCAACTTAGGGAAGAATTAAAATTACAACCAGAAGTCTGCACCTTAGCATGTAAACCCAGGGGATGCTCCAGAGGTCAAGTCAAAGAATCATGGAATGGTTTGGGCTTGAAGGGACCTTTAGATGTTCCACCATCCCAGGTTGTTCCAAGCCCTGTCCAGCCTGGCCTTGGACACTTGCAGGGATCCAGGGGCAGCCACAGCTTCTCTGATCACCCTGAGGGTCTCCCCAGCCTCACAGACATCAGGGGCTGCCTTCCTGCAGTCAGTGGATGAGGATGGGAACCACGAGCTCTCCCATTTCCACCGGCTCCCTGCTAAGCGTGGCCTGGGCAGTCTGAGCTCATGAGATCATTCTGCTTGCCCGAGGTCAGCATGGAACAACATTTCAGCACTGGTGCAAACCTCAAAGCAAAGCCAAGCCGCTGAAGCCATAATTATGTCTTTATTGTGCAGGGCTGGGCCGTGTGAGGGCTGGCAAGGAGCCTTTCATTCTGCAGGGCCACGGGGCATTCATCCTGCATTACACCCTGTGGGCTGGGGGTGCTGCTGGGACCCCACTCACAGCCCTGCTCTCAGGGCCATGGGGAGAGCCCAAAATGAAAGGTTTCGTTGCCTTTCTCCCAAGCAAGTGGCTCCTGGCCACCAGCACGGGGAGGGATGGAAAAGGGGCTTCGTGTGGCTTGCCAGCAGGAAGGCTCCAGCTGGGACTGGGAATGGCACACACGAGGTGGGGGCACCACAGGGGTGAGGCAGGACAGGAGCAAAGGTGGCTGGGGAAAGGTGGGAATGGGGTGTGACTTGGGATAAAGAGGTTTTGGAAGTGCAGTGGTGGGCTGAGGAAAGGGTGGGGAGAAGGAGGTTGGATTGGCAGGATGAAAGCCACATGGGGGGTGTTGATGGCAGTGTGTTGGATCCCAAAATCCTGGGGGTTTTTTGAGCTTTCTGTGTTTTCTAGCACTGACCCCCTGCAGAACACTGCTTTTGACTTGAGGCATTGGAGAAGGCTTCTAAATTTGAGTAATAAAGCTAAAATCACGGGTGTGTAGTTAAATAAAAGTGTGTGCTTTCACATAGTAAAATATTTTAAATTTGAGGTTTTTCTAGTATAATAATAGGTATGAAACGAGATAGAAAATTTTGGGTGGTGTCTCTTTCAGTGTTCATTTTCTTCTTCTTCATAAGTTTCAAGTGGAAGTTTCTAGTTAGTCAGTCAGTGTCACACTGAGGGTCATGGGAAGTTAGTTATTGGGTTAAAAAGATAAATAATATAAGTGTTAATTCTCTATTAAGCTGTCTAGCTTTAAAAGACCTTGTAGCAGCTGGATCTTTCTCCATTTTCCTCACTTCTAGCAAGTAGCTAGAAGTGCTGCTAAACACTCTGTGCTTTTTAATAATATTTAATAAACAATCAAGCCCAAACATGAAAAAAATCCATTTCCTTCATGTGTTTTTTTAATCCTAGCTCTAGATAAAGGCAAAAAAAGACTAAAACAAACCACTAATTAAGTAGTGCAAACTCCCACCACTGTTACAGCAGTAGAAGAGAGATCATGGAATCTCAGAATCCCGTTATAATTAAGATTGGAAAATCCCTCCGAGGTCATTGAGTCCAACCTGTGCCTCATCCCCACCTTGTCACCAGAGCCACTGAGAGCCACATCCTTGGACACCTCCAAGGAAAGGGATTCCACCACCCCCCTGGGCAAGGGAACTTCCCATTCCAATACCTGACAGCCCTTTCCATGGAGAAATTCTTCCTGAATTGGATATGGGGTGTGAGTCAGGGCCCTTTGAGCAGATGGTTGAGGTGCTTGGGGATGGCAAAGCAGCCAAGGGCTCAGGAGTGAGCCAGGGGTGACCCAGAGGGACAAACGTGGTGGAGATGGCAGGAGAGAGGGAGGGGATGAGCTCCTGAGGACTGGTGAAAGGCAGAGCAGAAGGAAGTTTAATTATCAAACGACAAGGAATGAGAGAGAAGAGCTGAGTCAAGATCTGGAGGGGGTGAGAGGAAGGGTGAGAGGAGAAGGGTTTGAGAGAGGCTGTTGAGGTGTCAAAGTGACAGATGGCAGGAGTGGGACCACCTGTCAGTCAGGGATCTGTGAATGCCCCTGACTGAAAGGGAAAATGCAGGATTTGATGAGGCTGATGTGGTTTCACAAGTCCTGCCTGTCTGGTTTCTGATCAGGAGGCTGCAAGATGCTTGTGGTGCTTGGACCACGAGGTGCTGGGCTGGGCTGGAGCAGCAGGGGAGGGATGAGAAATGGGCACAGGGATGTGCACAGTTGGAAATTTGGGCCGTGGACACGTCTCCCTGTGCTTTGGAAATCCAAGGGGAATGTTGAAGTAGGCTAAGAGCAGCCTGTCAGCCCAATCCTCAGACACCAATGGCCATGGGAAGGGGGGCACCACACAAACCACAGCAGAAATTCAGAGTGAGAGAGGTCCCTGCTAATAATCAGACATTTTCATGCCATTGCTGCAAAATGTGTTTCTTTCCCACAGAACAGCCTGTCCTGGCCTCCTTCCTCGGGAGGAGAAACTGAGCTGACTCTGGGGCAGCAGCAGTCCATGAAATTCCACCTTGGCCACCCTTTGACCTCATGCCATGAACCAGGGCCTTGTCCAGGTGAGTTCCTAAGGGAAATCTGGCTGTGCAGGAATGGGATGAGATGCAGGGCACTGCAGTTCATCCTCCAGAGGGGTTTATTAGGGGAAACATTTAGGATGTGCTCCAAAGGACACTTGGGACATGTCTATACCATGAGCAGGCAAAAGCTCACCATGGGAAGATGCTGGAGATACCAAGATGAAGATGAAGAAGTAATGAGAAGTTTGTTGGGTCCAAAACAATGATATTTTATATTTAGGCACTACCAGACCAGTTTACCCACCAGGCTGGGACTCAGAGGCTCTGCCAAACGGGAATAAATTGGTTCACCTCGTGTCACCTCAGCAGAGCAGGGACATTGCAGGTTCATTCAGCAGGACTGTCAGCATTTCTGTGTGTCCTGCTGTGCACCACAAGTGGTGACAGCAGCTGTGGAAAGCAGCAAATCCCTGGATGCAGCTGAAAGGAGTCACAGCTAAATCAAATGAAAGCAAGTTCAGACATCAGAGTTGTTCCAGGCCATACCTGAGCTGAGGAGCATTCATGGAAAAATCGTGAGGATGAAAACCCCCACTGTGAAATACTCAAAATGACCAATTTTGAAGCAAAAGCCAGGGAGAGATTCTCCCCCATGGAGAAGGGACCCATGCTGCTCTGCAGAAGATTTCCAGATCCTGCTGCCTCTCCTGGAGGGAGGATAATGGATGTTACATCCTGATTCCTCCAGGCAACCCCAAGTCATCCAGTCAGCAGAAAAACACCTTTTCCCTCCCCAGCTCTGCCTGTCCTGGTGTGACAGGGAGGCTTCTCTGGTGAAGGAAATGCTTTGTGCAACACAAATGCATTTTGTCACATCAGGGACAGAGCATTTCCAAATGTCTTGGCTCTTCCACACTCAGGAAAAAGAGAAATTAGCAACCTGAGTTGCCATGGTAAATAATACAGCAGCACCCTTGCTTAATGCCACTCTGCAAATACTTGAATATTGAATAACTGTCATTTTTTTTTTTGCTTTAGAGTCTGGAAAATAGATTTCGAGACTAACTGAGCAGCAGCTGATGAAAGTAATTTTGCAGTGGTCTCTTAAGACAGCCAGGCAGACAGAGGCCAGAAAAACAAGAAACCTTATAGCCAGAGTTTTTAAAAGAATCTCGAAGCAGCAATTGGATGGTAGATGTGCTATCAATGCACTTCATGGGGATGTGGGTTTGGTCATGCTGAATGGCAGGAATGCCTTCAGTGTGCATCCCTGTTATTTATTGAGTAGTGACAGTGGCTTTAGAGCAGCCCATGGCAGAGGAGAAGTCCCAGTTCTCCAGCCCAGGGTTTTAAATAGCTCATGGGAGCAATGCAGCTTCAGGGGAAGTGCTGGATGTGGTGGGGAGCTTTGGAAAAACAAACCAATCCAGGACCCTCTTCCTTCTCCCTGATGCTTTCTCCCCAATTTCTCCTCCATTCCCCTCTCTCAGCAGCTGTGGTGACTGGAGAGTATAAATTATATTCTCTGTGGCAGGACAGAGCACAGCTTCACACTCCTGTAACTTGATCCTTGCCTGGTGAGCCATCAGTCCTGCTTGCCCAGGCTTCTTCCCAGGGGAGATGCTCCATGATTCAATGGCAGTGGGGAAGGGGAAGAGCTCAGCAGACTTTGCTGAACAAAGGCTCGGCAGGGCTGGGCTCTGCCACTGCTGTCCTGTTTCTCCTTGGCCAGGGGATGCCTCTCTGTGTTGTTTTTTTTTGGGTGGGGAACTCATCCCAAATCCGGGGATGCTGTTCCTCACTGGTTTGCCACCTCCCACCACGTACGTGGGGCTGGAACAGGCTGAGGGGACCTTGCAGCCCCTCAGACTTGTCCCAGACTCCTCAGAGCAGCAGTTTTTTATCATGGACTCAAGTCTGAGCCTGGACAGGACTGATCCTGTCACCCTCTATGCTGCAGCATCTGTCAAACCCTCCAGCTCTATCCTGGAGTAAGAGGGGAACCATAAATTCCCTGAAAGGAACGTCCTTAGCCTTTATTCAACATACTGATCTTGGTACTTGGTCTTTATCCGAGATATTGATCAGCCAAGAGGCTTCCTCAAGTGGTGAGTTGTGGATTTCACATGTTCACTGAGGAAAGGGAAATACAAACACTCAATAAGACTCCTCAGAGTTTTTAATTTGGGCACTGAAGAAGTACCAACCCCAAAGCCAATTTGGAATAAATTCAGTGTCTTGCCCTGTTGCTGACATCAGAGGAAGCAACAGGATCAGCAGGTGCTGGATTTTTGTCTCCTGAGGCTCTGAGAAGTGTGGAAGTATATTTGATTGCATTTTTCCTTCTTAAAAAAAAAAAAAAAAAAAAAAGCCCAAACCAACAAAACAGAAGCAACTGAGTGTTTTGTTTAAAAAGTAATGGAAAAGTTGTGCAAATATATTAAATGCATACAAATATATTAAAAAAAAAAAAAAAGAGTGAGAAAAATAGAAAAAAAATTAATAAAAAGTCTCCTCCAGAAACAAGCTGTATCCTCTCGTGGATCCTGGTGGGAAGGGAAGATGACAGATCCCTTGCCCTGACAAAACACCAGTGGTAGGTCTCAGAACAGCATGTGAGACACCAGTTCCTCCAGGAGGTTTCTCATTCATTCACAGGCCTGGAATCCATGGTGTGCTTCAACCACTGGGCAGGCTTGTGCTGTCAAGTTCTCATTCTTCCCTGTGGTTTTGGTGGTGGAGGAAGCTGGAAATTGGGATTATTTGATATTCCTCTGCCCAGCTCCACATCATCCTGCTCTTTTCCCACACAAATATCTCCTTTTGACAGAGCACCACCATCAATCAGAGCCATCAGCCTTTCTTCAGGGCTTCAGAGCTGCTTGGGCACAAGCCACAGGTGGGCAGGGCAAACCTTGGTGGTGGCTGGAGCTCTTGGACCTCGTTTCTAAAATTTGGGTGATGGTTTGGACAGCGGTAAGAGAAGGAACTTTTATTTTTCAGGGCATTTTGCTGAATTTCTCTCTAAGACAGCCTGGTCCTGGGAAGGTTTCAGCACTGGCCTTGCTTGGCTCATCATGGGGTTGGTCTTTCAGTGAGTCAAGCCTCTGCCTCCAGAGATGGCTGGGATGGATTCTCCCCATTCCAGGACGGTTTTCTGTGATGTGAGTGCCCAGCAGAGCTGGTCTGTGGTACCCTTCCCTCTGGGGAGATGCCCCAAGCATTTGGGACAGGAAGGGCAAGGAATAGGGAGCAAAGAAAAAATTTCCAATCCCTCATTGAACCTGATGACCTTTTCCAACCTGAGCTGCTCCATGATTCTATGGTCCCTTCTCAAGGACATCTCCCACCCGTGTCCTGCTGAGGTGGGGGCTGCTGCAAGCTCAGCACAGGCACCAGGAATGCTGTTCCCACCCCTCTCCTCCCAAAACTGGGCAGCCGTGACTCCACACCCTTGGCAAATCCCAGATTTGCAGAGGAGAGGGATTTCACCCAGATTTGGAGATGAGAGCTGGAGTTTCACCCTTCCTTGTGTCTCCTCTCTCAGTCTCTGCCATCACTGATAATGTGTTTGATTTGCCTTCATGATATTCCTGTCCTACAGAGAGGGACTTCCCTTCCTCCCTTCCTTAAAGTTTATAAAAAACGATGAACACAGAGTTTTTAGTGATGATGTGAGAGGACAAGGAGTTGTTGGCTGCCCCTGGATCCCTGGAAGTGTCCAAGGCCAGACTGGACAGGGCTTGGAGCAGCCTGGGACAGTGGAAGGTGTCCCTGCCCATGGCAGGGAGGTTGGATTCCGTGACTTTTAACATCCCTTCCAACCCAACCCATCCCATGATTCCTCCTCTCTGAGACAGCAGAATCTGCTCTCTGACTCGTGGGCTGCACACAAAACGTCCCCAAGGGGATTTCTCAAGTTGCCAAGACCTTCTCTCCTTCTCCTGGAGCCTTTGTCACCCTTATCCTGATATTGCTTCAAAGCCACCCCTGCGAGGCCAGATCTGTCACCAAGAGAAGGCTGCCAGGGCTGCTGATAAGAGCCCAGCAGCCCCAGCTCCGTTTGCTGTGGGGATGGATTTTAGGGCAGGTTTTCATTATGTGGAGAGCGTGTATCCAAGCTGTCCTGCAGGGTGGCGTGGTGCCTGTATTTACAGTGCTGGCAGCTTTCAATAGCAATCTATTTTTAATGAATCCAAGCTGGATTGTGGTGCCTAAAGCCCTGATTTAAGGCAGATTTCTAAAGGGAAGATTTACGCAAATTTGCTTGATTGGAAATTAATTACTGCAACAGTCAAGTTCAGCTCAAATAATCTCGCAGAGAACGGCTGCAGGAGTCAGATAATTCATGAGGAGAGAAGACATCAATTTACATTCCTTGCATTTCCATCTGGAAGGTTTCCTAATTCTAGAGCAAGCCAGAGGCATCACGGACAAAGCAAAGGCTGAGGGGGGACTGGTGGCAAACTGGATCTGCTGAGGGGCACTCGGTGATCTTGGAGCTCTTTTCCAGCTTAAAAATTCTGTGATTCTGGGTCATTCCCCAAAACGCTCCCAGGAGAGCCATTGTGCCACTGAGTTCTGGCCAACTGAGTTTCAAAAGGAGTGAAATATTCCAGACCCTGTCAGTTCTCCAGCTCTGCTGGATGCTCCTGTGAAGGGATCTTTGAGGGTCCAGGTGTGAGAGGGAAAACATTTGTTGGTCTCGGTGAGGAAAAGGCTTTGATTTGCAAGTATGGGGTTTAAAAAAAATATTAATCTTATTTTGCTGTGAGGAGCTCCTATCAGATTTGGGAAGGCTCTGTTGGGCTCTGGTCCTGCTTGCATTTCACAGATCCCCTCTCATTTCCTAAGCCAACAGCAAAATTTGGGGAATGGGAGAGGAACTGAGCCAGCTCTGGGGTTCAAGAGCTGATGGGGACAGGAAATATTTGAAGTCACCCCCCATTGCAGCAGTGCCCTTAGCCATATAAGTTGATTATTTCCTATTTAATTGCACTCCAGTCCTTAATGTATAATAGGAAAGCAGATGTTTGATGTGCTCACAGAGATGGGAGTCCCTCACCCTTCCAGTCAGGGATTGCAGATTTGGTATTTCATTTATTTATGGCTGGACTCACACATGGGGCTCTCTCTTCTCCCCCTGTGCTTTGCACCATGAGCTTAATGAATCATAAAATTATAGAATGAATCACAGAATGGTTTGGCTTGGAAAGGACCCTAAAGATCATCTAATCCCACCCCTGCCATGGGCAGGGACACCTTCCACTGTCCCAGGGTGCTCCAAGCCTTGTCCAGCCTGGCCTTGGACACTTCCAGGGATCCAGGGGCAGCCACAGCTTCTCTGGGCACCCTGTGCCAGGGCTCAGCACCCTCCCAGGGAACAATTCCTGCCCAAAATTCCATCCATCCCTGCCTTCTCCAGTTTGCTGTTCATCCATGTGGCATCTCTTCTCCCCCAAACACACTTCAGGAATTTCTCTGATCCCTTCCTTTAGCCAGAGGGGAGAGCAGAACATGTCATCCCACATGTCATCCCTTCTCCTCTCAAAACTCGACCAAGGAAATGCTCCAAGCTGAGCTGTCACACCCTGGGATTTGGAATGACACCTCATGGGTGGTTATTGAGGTTCCCCCTGTTTGCCCACAGTCACCAAGAGCTCCATGTCCATTGTGGCTGCACACCACGGGCTGGGAGCTGCTGGAACACCTGGCAGCTCCTTGAGGGATTTCTCTGAGGAAGAGATGCTGGGTTTGATCCCAGAAATCCATCTTGCTAAAATGGTTGGCATCCCACTGAGGTGCAGCTCTAGCCCAGTGCAGTGTGATTGATGCATGGAAAAGTAGCTGCTTGCAAATAAGGACATTAAAATAGTAATTAATCCTGAACTGAGATATCATTTTGCCCAAAAAGCTTGTCTGCCAGGGGACAGTAGGGAAAATACAGGAATGTTGTTGTGATGCTTTCCTAATACAGACTGAGAGAGCTGGGGCTGTTCAGCCTGGAGAAGAGGGGGCTTTGGAAAGACCTTTCAGCACCTTCCAGTGCCTAAAGGGGGCTTAAAGAAATTTGGAGGGGGACTTTGGACAAGAGATGGAGTGACAGGACAATGACTTTAGCTGCCAGAGGGCAGGGATAGGTGGGATATTGGGAAGGAATTCTTCCCTGTGAGGGTGGGCAGGCCCTGGCACAGGGTGCCCAGAGAAGCTGTGGCTGCCCCTGGATCCCTGGAAGTGCCCAAGGCCAGGCTGGACAAGGCTTGGAATAACCTGGGATTGTGGAAGGTGTCCCTGCCCATGGCAGGGGTGGATTGAGGTATTTAAGGTCCCTTCAACCCAAACAATTTGATGTTTCTATGATGCTCTCCCAACCTCTAACCATTTCTTTAGGATCTTCCCAAACCAGAGCTGTCTGCATATTTAAATATCCTCAATCCCATTTTCCTTCCCTGAATTCTCCTATCACAACTGGAACACATGCAAGGCACAGGTGTTTATCTGGAGACCCAAATTCTGCCCCCACCTCACCCCAGGTTGCCTCAGTGATGCTTCCAAGTCCACTAGAAGGCAAGATTCCTGCCCTCCAGCTTGGAATGCTGACCCACCACGGTGCTGAGCAGTCAGGAGGATCCAGACTTTTCTGGAAGAGAACATGGGATTCAGCCAGTGGCAGCTCCCCTCCAGTTTCTTGGAACTGCCAAGTGGCTTTGGAACACCTTGGGGGGCAAACAGATGGGGAACACCACGGAGCACAAAGTGCATTTCCTAAGGACACCAGGACAGGAGAAAATAATGGTGATTTCAGCAAGGAGGAGCAGACAAGCATTTTGTTTTCCTACCACAGGATGCCATGGGTACAACGAGTAACACAAAACACCAAATTTCCTTCCAGAAAGAGGCTGACGGCATCCCTTTCTGCTAATTAAGGTAATTCTGAGTAGCTTTTTCTTGCTTGAAATTAGGCAGGGTAATTTAATCATATTTAGGTCACTCTCGGTGCACACACTGCATTGAGCAGTGCAGGCTTTTTTTTTTTTTGACTGATGTGGTTGCCTCTTCCTGCACTCATGAATATCTACAGATTTTTCTTTGTAGATATTCATGTATCCCAGAACGGGAGATGAAAGATGAAATCTTGAGAATTGCTGATGGTTGTTCTCATCAAGGAACAGAGACTCCCCTTGGAGCTCAAGGAAGGGAAGGGTGGCCTATATTTTGTGTGGGAGATGGTGAACAGTTCTGCACAGACACAAAGATGGTGTTTTCTCTCTGGTTGTTCACCATGCTCTAATTAGTCCAGCATTAATGGGAATTAAGTGTCCTATTTAGCTGGAGTAAGTGCCCATGCTAATGTTATTAGTGCAGCCAGCTGCAGTTGATATTGCTGAGCACGGGGGCTCAGAGGGATTCTCTCCTTGTTGAGGAATCCAGAATTCCATGCAGAATTCCATGTGGCTTCACCTTCTCACTCCAGGAGTGCTGCCATCTCTGGGAAAGCTGAAAGGGACCAGAAGAGGAACAGAGATTTCTGCAGATTTCTGACACTTGGATTCTCATCAAAGTTTCACAAAGGAAATGGGAAGAATCACACAGTGCCTGAGGGACAGCAAGGACAAAAAGCAAGCAGACCTTTACCTTGTGTGAAAAAAAAAACATTTCCTGCACCTCAGAAATTCTTGGCCAGCACCAAACAGAGTCCATCCAGAGGGATCTCAAAATGTTGTTGTTCCAAGGTCCATCGAGCACAGTGCTCTGTCCCCAAGAGGAAAGGAGGGGATGATTAAATAAATAGAGACAAAAAGATGACAAGCACACTGGTCCATCCCCTGCAGCAATCAGCAGGTTAGAGCTCCAGGGCCAGACATGACAGCTGGAACATCAAATTTATTGCCAGTGGAAGAGTTATCCTCCAGAAATTTCATCATCATCCCAAAAACCTGTGGATGGGGTTCCCTGTGAGGGTGGTGAGGCCCTGGCACAGGGTGCCCAGAGAAGCCCTGGCTGCCCCTGGATCCCTGGAAGTGTCCAAGGCCAGGTTGGACACCTGGTCCTGGCAGGGGGGTGGAACAAGGTGAACAAGGTCCCTTCCAACCCCAAACCATTCCAGGATTTTATGATAATTGTGTTCCTCCTTGACATCCAAGACTCTGAGTTCCAGCAGATCCCAGTTCAGGTGAGAACAGCACTCAGGTGTGTCTGGGAGTTAAATTAAACCTGCACCTTCCCACCTGGCCATGGCCTCACATCTTGGCTGGGTGGCTCAGGTGACAACCTGTCATTTAAGGAGTTTACTGCTGTCCTGTAACACCACCAGGGTAACACTAAATTTTGGAATTATCACTGGAAGTTGTTCCTTTCTGAGTCTTCTGCACCATTCAAGGGTTTGTGGCTTTTCCCATTCCCTGCCAGGTCCCCTCAGGGTGCATGATGATTTTCTGGGGCTGTAGTACCTCAGGGAATTTTTTGCCCAGCTAAAAACCTTTCAGTGAGAAGTAAAACACTTCTTTTTCCAGGAAATGGGGGAAAAAATATCAGACTTGTCAATGTCTTTAGTCTGGTTTTGTTCTTTGTATTATTGTAGAAATTCGAAAGTACCAGTGGAGGACCCAGACAGATCTGTGCTAATTTATGGGATGGAAGGACAGTCCAGGTCCCAAATTGCTCTACAATTGATGTGCCAGACAAGAGACTCTCAAATGGTTTTCCAGGAAGGTTCCTGACTGCTTCCACTGATAACCAGACACCTCTGCTGGTGAATGTCACAGGTTTTTCATCCAGTTTATAGGGCTGGAAAACACAAAGGCCATGGCAGTGCCTGATATTTCTGGCCAAGAGGAGCCTCTGTCTCCTGCTGGCAGATTGATCCCGTGGGTTAAAACCCTCTGGAGCTGCAGTCACCACATCCACATCCACATCCCTGCGTTTCCAAGGCAACCTCAGCATTCACTCCAGGGATCTGGACACACATGGCTTTGTCTTCTGCCTCTGAAACCCTTCCTAAAACTACCTCCAATCTACTCTTCCCAGGGATAAGTCTTTGGAAAAAGCAAATTTCTGCACTCAGATGGGAAGTACTTAATTTATAGAGTGATTTAACTCTTGTCCCAGCCTGCTGGAGTTTTCTGAGCTTTAATTCCTCAGTGACACGGGAAGGGCCAGAGTGTGCCAGAACCAGTGGCCAGCCTTACTCCCAACCCTGCTTTTGACATTAATCATTCCCAGCTGCTTCAAAGAAAGATGGAAGAAATGCTCCACTTGATAAATTATGCAATTTTCCCACAGGAGAAGTTTCACCCTAATGGGCTGTTGGTAGCTTGTTTGTGCTCTGCAGCATGAGAATTGATATCCCTTTTCAGAGCAGTCTAGCAGAGCTGTAGATGCTCCAAAAACAGAGATAAATGCCATTTTCTTTCCCCTTTTTTTTTTTTTCGTTAAAAAAATATCTTTTTGCAATCTTTCTAACCTCTGAGCTTGCACAATCGCTCTTGGTGATGAGTTCCACAGCTTAATTAGGCATTGTAATCACACAGTTTAAATTGATGAGGTGCTCTGGTTGCCTTTGAACTGAGTTGGATGGGTTTGGGTTTTTTTCAAGACATGATGAAAACAGTGGAGAACGGGATTCCCAGCCTGCTCATCCATCATTTTGTGTCTTCTTCATGTCACCTCTTCTCCCTCTCTGCTCTGTGCATCCCCCAAGGCAGGGAAAAGCCTTTCTCTATGTCCTGATCTAAAATCCTTTTTGAAACATGGGAAGAAAAATCCACCTTTCTCCATGGATGAAGACAAACCATTTTCTTCCAGCTTTTTCCTTTGAAGGAGGGAGGAGAGAGAGAGAGGGAAACGACATTCAGACTTCATCATCCCATTTTATTTTGACTTCTGGGCTAAACCGAGTCAAAACAAGATGAAGCAAGATGCTGTGAAGTTAAAATAATGATTTTTTTAAAAAAATCCCAACAGTTGATGAGATAAAAAAGGAGACGGATTTCAAACATCCACCTTAAAATGAATTTTATTTTTATAGAGATTTTAAATGTTTGGAGGAACAAATATCCTGTTGCTCAGGAAGCCCAGACTAAAAACACCAAATATTCCCTATCGGGAGATAGGATGAGTTATGCTGTGGTTAAGAAAACTTATTGGGGCTCAGGGAACGTGGATTTATTTCCTGTCAGGCTTACAAATACCCTCAGTAGCTCTGAACAAGCCTGTGGGAAATAAATCTTAGCAGGGATTCAAACCCCCCAGTCCTGAACGCTTCATTACCCATTTTTGAGGTGTTTACTGCCTGCAGTGGGACTGAATTCCCAGAGAGAAGGGAATGTGGGCCAGGGAAAACATCCATATGGGAGCAGCAGATTTTGAGTCTAGCAGATTTCCTCATTCAACATTCCTCCTTCAACCCTTTCCTGAAAAAACCTCGTCCTTCCAGTCTCCTCTCAACACACATGGCAGGGCAAAAAGGAGAGATTTGAGAGGCTGGGAGAGATTTTTAAGTGGGGAAGAGTTGTGATAGAAGAAATCTTGGGAGTCTCTTTGCTATATAGATATATTTAGTTTATTGGGTCTTTGTTGATTTTTTTTCTGTGATTCCTGCAGGTAAAATCATGCAATAATCATGGTTTGGGTTAGAGAGGACCTTAAAGATCACCCAGTTCCACCCCCCTGCCATGGGGGGACAGGGCAGGGACACCTTCCATTATCCCAGGCTGCTCCAAGCCCCATCCAGCCTGGCCTTGGACACTTCCAGGGATCCAGGGGCAACCACAGAGGAATCACAACTTCCAGCTGAAAAAATGACAAATTGTTATTTCCTCTGCAAATGCAGGATTTTCCCTGCCCTGATGCAGCTGGAAAATGGGTCCCAGCTCCCTCAGATGCTTTGCAGACCAGAGGGGAGGTTGTGCTCAGCTACAGGATGGGCACAGCATCAGCCCTGCAGCTCATGCTGCAGAAATTGCAGGTGGGCTCCAAATACTGCCACAGTTTGGTTGGTTTTTTTTTTTTTTTATGCTGATGGATTTTTCATACTGGAAAAACATCCTTGGGCATAAAAGTGACCCATCAAGCTGGGTAGGAAAGGGAAAGGGAACTGCTCTCCCATTGTGATGTGACTCTTTCCTGCTCCCATGGAGGTCTGGCATGGCCAGGAGCAGCTGCCACGTCTGGGAGAGTGTCCCAGCCCTTATCCCACCTGCCAAGAGAAAACCAATGATCAATTTTCAGGCAGCAGATCTCAGCTGGAGGTTGGAGATTGAGACCTGACTTGATGGGTGAGGCACAACTTTGGGATCAGGGAATATTTCCAGCACTGTGTCCTGGGGTGCTGTGTCCAGCTCTGGGAGCCCCAACAGCAGGAGGACCTGGAGCTGCTGGAGCAAATCCAGAGGAGTCCAGGAGATGCTCCAGGGGCTGGAGCCAGGCTGGGAGAGCTGGGGGTGCTCACCTGGAGAAGAGAAGGCTCCAGGGAGAGCTCAGAGCCCCTTCCAGAGCCTAAAGGGGCTCCAGGAGAGCTGGAGAGGGACTGGGGATGGAGGGACAGGACACAGGGAATGGCTTCCACTGCCAGAGGGCAGGGATGGATGGGATATTGGGAAGGAATTGTTCCCTGGGAGGATGCTGAGGCCCTGGCACAGGGTGCCCAGAGCAGCTGTGGCTGCCCATGGATCCCTGGAAGTGTCCAAGGCCAGGCTGGATGGGGCTTGGAGCAACCTGGGATAGTGGAAGGTGTCCCTGCCCATGGCAGGGGTGGGATTAGATGATCTTTAGGGTCCTCTCCAAGCCAAACCATTCTGTGATTCATTCTATAATTTTATGATTCATTAAGCTCATGGTGCAAAGCACAGGGGAAGAAGAGAGAGCCCCATGTGTGAGTCCAGCCATAAATAAATGAAATACCAAATCTGCAATCCCTGACTGGAAGGGTGAGGGACTCCCATCTCTGTGAGCACATCAAACATCTGCTGTGGCTGCCCCTGGATCCCTGGAAGTGCCCAAGGCCGGGTTGGATGGGGCTTGGAGCCACCTGGGCTGGTGGAAGGTGTCCCTGGTGGAATGAAATGATCTTTCAGGTCCTTTCCCAGCCATTGCAGGATTCTCTGTGGAATGCACAGCAGAGCTGTGGGACAGGCTCTGGGCTGAGCGGTGCCTCTTGCCAGCAGACGAGAGCCGGGGCTGTTCCCTCTCACTCAGGGGTCATTTAATTCGAAACTTTCTGCTCTGTCAGGCCCCAGAGCCACCAAAGCCCTGGGGATGGTGAGACCCATCTGTTTCCTGAGCTCTGCACACCCAGGCCATGCCAAGAACTCGGGCTCAGGAGGCTGTTTTGAATCTTGTCCCTTTTTCTTGTGGGATTGCGTCGGGGCAGAAGCGAATCCAGAGATGCTCTTTGATGCTGCTCTTGGATCCTGCTCTGCCAATGTGCTCAGGGCATGGGCAGCGGGCACAGTGACACCAAAATAAATCAAATATTTCTCAGGAATGGGGTGGGGACATCAGCAAAACCTCTGCCTTATGCAATTGCCGCCAGCATTACAGCAGATTTAAAGCAGCTGCTGTTGGCTTTCCCTCTTCCCTTTCATAAACTGATTGTTTGTTTGCTCAGGGCTGGAGGAGAGGGGAGAGGGGAAATGTGGGGAGTTGAGGTGGTTGAGTGAGGGGATGGTGCCCAAATCTGCCAAATAGATCAGAAAACGGATGGGCAGGGTGAAGCTTGGCCAGCCTGACACGGACAGGAGTGGTTTTGTCATCCCAGACAAGGAGGGAGAGCTTGGGATGTGCATGGAGGGCCATCAACAGGGATTGGTAGGGTTGAGCCAAAAGGGAATGTTCCTGGAAACACCAGCTGGAGAGGAAAAAGGTGTTGCCATCAAGGCATCAACTCCCAGCAGCTGAGGTACAGGATGAAAGGGTGGAAAACAAGCAAAAGGAAAGAGGAGTCTGATTTTTTTTTTATTTTTAGGGTTTTTTTTTAAAGTAGCAAGAAGTGGAATTATGGGATTTGGGCAGAGCCTGAGTGGGGGGTTCAGGGGATAGGAGTGGCCCTAGGGTGGTGCTGGGGTGGTGACCACAGGTGGCAGAGGGGACTGACCCCACCGAGGTTGGGGCTGGCTTTGCTGAGCCTGGCCTGGGAGGGTGAAAATCTCGTTTAGAATCAAGTGAGGGATGGGATGGTGCAAGAACCATGGGCTCCTCAAAACATGGAGAGGCTGGAGAGTGTCCAGAGAAGGGAACAGAGCTGGGGAAGGGTCTGGAGCAGCTGAGGGAGCTGGGAAAGGGGCTCAGCCTGGAGAAAAGGGGGATCAGGGGGGACCTTGTGGCTCTGCACAACTCCCTGACAGGAGGGGACAGCCGGGGAGGATTTGGGATCTGCTCCAAGAACAGGGACAGGAGGAGAGGGAACAGTCTCAGGCTGGGCCAGGGGAGGTTCAGATTGGATATTTGGGAAAATTTCTTATTGGAAAGGGTTCTCCAGCCCTGCCACAGCTTCCCAGGACAGTGCTGGAGTCCCCATCCCTGGGGGGATTTAAAAGCCATGTGGATGTGGCACTTGGGGACATGGGATGGCCTTGGCAGTGCTGGGAGAATGGTTGGACTGGATGATCTTTGGGACTTTTCCACCTGAAATAATTCAGTGATTCCAGGAGGCTCCTGCAGCAGGGAGGGAGGATGTGATGCTCTTGTGTACAGAGAGGAGAGGGAAGAGAGGGGGTGAGGGAAGGAGGGAAGATAATGGAAGGGATGCAGGTGGCACAGGAAAATCTCCAAGTTGAGCCTCCCCTCTTCCCTGCAAGCAGGAAAATTCCCCAATTTCAGACACAGCAAGGCTTTCTTTTTACTGCCTTGAGCAGCCTGCTGGAAACTCTGCAGGATGGGAGAAATCCCCATTCCCAAAGCACAGCAGTGCCTGCACATGCAGAGCACCTGCCTGTGGGTTTATCCTGTGGGAAAACTGGGATGCATTTTCCATCTCACCCCCTAAAAAAAAAATCTCAAACACACAGCACTGTAGGAACACCCCAGGCTGGAGCTTCAGAACTCAGCCATTTAGAGGAATTATTGGATATCTCTGACCCAAGCCCTTTCCCAATCCAATATACTCCAATTCAGCCACATGTTGCTGCCTTTATTGAGCCCAAATGCTCATCATCAGCTTCTTTCTATTCAAATCAGACCAAAAAACATGCTCATCCAAGGGTCAGCATGGCTTAATATATAAGCAGGATTTCAGCAAACCCCAGGAGCAATCAAGTCATCACTCTAGCAGAAACAGTCCAGCCAGATATCCACAAAGCAGCCTTTTCCATCATTCCAGGAAACAGTCCCTCAGCTGTCTCCAGCAATCCTATTGTGAATAGATGTCTTTTGCCACTTTCCCAGAACATCCACAAATGCAGGGGGTTTCAAATCTGGAGAGGACAGCCCTGTTAAGCCAAGATTTAGAGTCTCAGTGGAGGCAAAGGAATTCCCTGCCATCCATCCCTCTCCCTTCAGCCAGGCTGGAATGAGCTCCAGCCCTGCCAGTGATCCTCATGCTATGAGACAATGGAGCTCTCTTGAGTTTCTTTTCATAGAATCATGGAATCCTTTGGGTTAGAAAAGACCTGTAGGGTCATGGAGTCCATCCATTCCCCCAGCACTGCCACATCCACATATCTTTTAAATCCCTCCAGGGATTGTGACTCAATGACTTCCCTCAACAGCCATTTCCAGGGCTGGACAACCTCTTCCATGCAGAAATTTCCCCTAATATCCAATCTAAACATCCCCTGGCACAACTTGAGGCCATTTCCTCCCATCCTGTCCCTGTTCCCTGGGAGCAGAGCCTGACCCACCCCCCTGGCTGTCCCCTCCTGTCAGGGAGTTGTAGACACAGAATTGGTGCAGTTTGAGGGTTGTTTGTCTTGCCAGGGGTTCTCAGAGTCCAATCCATGATGAAGTTTGGATGGTGGCAGTGAAAGACTTCAAAGCTTTGACCATTTATTTCCTTTCCAGTTCCTTCGTGCCCAGCTGTGCCTTTGCAGGGAGTGGGTAAGGGATGTACCCATGGAAAACACCTCCCAGCACATCACCTCTCCATTTTCTGTATTTTATCTGCATCTCTATTTTATCTGGGTTTTTTCAGCTCTTTAGGTTGGTAGCCCCATGTATGTGAACTCTCTGGGTTGTTCCAAGCAACCACCTCATTTCTGTGCTTCCAACCTCACCATTCTCCTTCCTCTTTGGGTGCTAAAAAAGCCACAAACACCTGCAGGGCGTTTTTCTTCACTCTGAGCATCTCCAGTGGGAAGGTGAAAAGGAGGAGGAGGAGCTTGCTCTGCACACTGGGTTTTTCACCAGCCTGGGATTTTTTATTTTTTTTTTGTCACACGACAAAAGCTTTGTGGGCTGAACTTGTGCCCTTCGAGTGCTGAATTTTCTGCCTGAGACATCCTTTTTGTCACAACCACTGCACTCGGTTTAGTTTTGGCCACTAAAGCAGTGCTCTGGTGTTGGGTCACGGTTTGGACTCCACGATCCCAGAGATCTTTTCCACCCTAAATGATTCTGTGACCCATCTCCTTGCCAGGAAAATAATCCCAGGGGGAATCTTCTCACCTTGCCATTCTCCTCCCGAGCCTGCAGGGCATCCTCACACTGCCAGGGAGTGCGAGCAGATGGAGACTCCCACACAGCTCCCAGCCTGGATCCCTGATGATTCCCTGACCTTGGACAGGAGCTGCTCTTCTGTGCTTCCCCAAGTATTTTAAAAGTTGCTTGAAAAGCCCCAGAGAGGTGTGAGCTCAGCCCTTCCCTCCCCTTCCACATTTTCCCCGGTGTTTATTTAGTCCAAGCCCAACGTTTTTCATTTTCTGTTGTTCTGTATTTCTGTTCTCTGTTGGGTTTTTGTCATTGCACCCCTTTTCCCTTTGTTGTTTAGGATTAGGAACAGGAGCAGGTACAGTTCCAATCCCATTATCTGCTTTTCACCTGAACTAAAAGTTTTCCAGTCTCTAAGGTGAAAGAGCCATGCTGTATTCCCAAAAACCTCTTCCTTCTCCCAAAGGAGAAACGACCAAACAAAAAATTAGCTGAAACAAAAGTTTATTAATATTCAGAATGATAATTGTTACTAATTTCTTTTTATAATGACTTCACTCCTGCTTTAGTCCTGATTTTACAGCTGTCACTGTTGTAAGAATGTTTGGCAAAAAAAAAATGAGGCTGGGAACCCTTTACTGCAGATCAGTAACAGCAAGAGCAGCAAGTGCAATAAAATAGAAAATCTTAAAAAAACTTACAATAAATTATATACATCTGAGTTAATTAGAAAAGGAATTAAAGGAATTTAATTTAATCTTATAAAAACTTACAAAAAATTACATACACCTGAGTTAATTAGAAAAGGAATTAAAGGAATTTAAACATTCCTATCCTTTTTTTTTCCCCCAAGTGTGCAGGGTTGTTTTCTCACCCAGATGAAGTTTTACATCCAGGGATGTTGAGAATATTTTGGAGCTCTTAGTGGGATGCTTGACTTTGGCCACTGTTTTGTTCTCCTTTTATTCAGCATTTCTTCCCTTTGTATCAGTGAAAGCTTTGGCTGAGGGAAGCTGAAAAAGGAGGTTTTAATTCAAGCCAGAGAGGGGAGTAGCAGGCTGAGGGTTGTGCAAGAGGTGAGGCAGCTCCACCTGAGCATTAAAGGGCTCAGAAAAACCCACAAAGATGAAAGAGGATTTGAAACCAGAGCCTGCAGTGCTTTGTTTGCCTTGCAATAATACCGTGAGAATTTTAAGGTGTTCTGATATAAGTGAAGAATTGGAATTTCCACATTTTACTTGAACTATTTAATTATTAAAAATAAAAAGAGATAGACCAAAACAATGCAGTTATTTATTTTCAGCAGTTATTCTTTAAAGAGAGCGTCCACAGCTAGAAAATATTTTAATTTTATATGTTTTCCATATCCTTGAGGTAAATTTCTGGCTTGGTCAAACGTTACTTGAACACATATAAAGTCTTCCTCTGATTTTTTTAGTTTACTTGCAGGGTGGAACAGAGTGAGAACCAAACCCAGGGTGTAGAGGTGGAAGGCTCAGCTTTGGAGTGACATTCTCTGTCACAGAGCCCAGCACAGCCCCAGGGGACACCTGGTGCCACGTCCTTCTCGTGGTTGAAAAATTCAAATTAAACTGAGGAAACCCTGTGGCCACAGAGGAAAGGATTTGAGGAGAGCTGGGCATCCAGGAGGGCTGAGGAGACAATGGGGAGGCACCAAAACGACATTGAAAGCACAAGAATTTTATTCACAATGGTATTGAGCCATTACGAGACTGAAATGGGGAAAAAAAAAAAAAAAAAGTGTTGATAATGATGAAGACAGAAAAATTCCCTAAATATTTCTGCTCTGGCATTGGGAACAGCCAGATGATGGAATCCCAGCCTGGATGGTGAAGGGGGGCTGGAGCAACAACCATGAATTCTTGACTCACACAGCTCTAACTGCACCCAAGAGTTTTCAAAGAGCATCCTGAGGAGGTCTCTGGAACAAAAATGTTTGGGTTTTTTTTTTTTTTTTTTTTTTTTTTTTTATTTCACTTGATTTGGGTGGTTCTGAATGATGAGAGCTGGGCTAAACTCATAACTGTGTTTCCCAAAAGGTAAATGGGATATCCTAGGAAAGTGTATGTCCCTTGGTCTGGCATTAATCCCAGGCTGAAAAATACATAATCTCACACAGGACGCAATAAATTAAGGGAAAATAATTAAAGGAGGAAGGAAATTAAAGGAGGGTAACAAAAGTAAGACAAAGTAATAATGCTGTCAAGTGAATTTGGTACCTTATAAAAATAAGATTACGACGTTTTTCAGAATTATAACGGGTTTGATCTTAAAGATCTTGCAAAAAGTTACAGAAAGTGGTGCTTGAAGTTAGCCTGAGTTTAGTTTGAGTAACAATGGTGAGCAAGGCATGAGGAAGGCATTAAATAGCCCTCAAAGCAGCTAATTAATGGGATTCAAAATGTAATTGTGAAGGCAGTAATTAAAGCAGTGACCACGTTCCCACTGGGGTAGGGCAGAAAGCATTTCCATGCTCTTTAACTTTGGAATTAACGACCTGAAGACAACAACACACACTGGCTGCTGATAAAACCTTCCAGGTGACCCAGAGATCAGGGAAGTCATAAACGATGCAGGAAGGAATTGTGCAATGCAGAAAAATGTTGATTCATTCTCTGACACGCCACGGGGATGGAGCTGAACACGGCCAGGAATGAGGGGAGACAGCAAAAACCCACGGGAAAGGGCTTTGGGAATTCGGGGGGTGTGGTGGGAACCATCTGGATCTGGGCTCCCACCGGTGCTGGAGGAGCAAAGGATGGATGTGGACATGGAATGGAGACAAAGCAGGGATGGAAGGACCCAGGCTCAGCACTGAAAGCAGCACTGGAGGGTGGTGTGGAGTTCAGGGAGACACAGCCTGCGGGAAGTGTTGGCAGCTGGAATGGGCTGGAAGAGCCCTGGGATGGTTTGTGCCTTACAGACTGTTTGGTTTCCTGTGCTCTGAGCTCACAGCTCCAAACCCAAAGGCAGGAGCACTCTGGGAATTCCCAGAATTTTGGAAATCCTAGGTGCAAAGGACAGTCAAATCCTCCATGGGGAGTGGAGCTGTGCCTGGCAGTGCCTGCTGGCCCCAGGACATGGGCACAGGGCTGCCACACATCCTCCAGGGATGAACTTCCAGGGGTGTTGGGGCTCCTGAGTTTGCTGCTCGCAGAGCCAGACCCAGCATGGCCGTGGGAGGGAGCTGAGCCCATCACTGCAGCTCCTGGTGGGAGCTCTGGGGTGGCAAACTGGGCTGCTCTGAGCCCAGCCTGCGATCTGTGTGATTGCACAACCACCGAGTAATTTAGGTGGGAAGAGATCTCCAAGATCATCAAATCCAACCCAAGCACAAACACCTCAACTAAACCACGGCACCAATGTCACATCAAATCTTTTCTTTTAAACCCATCCAGGGACGGTGACTCCACCACCTCCCTGGGCAAAGCATTCCAACACTTTATTATTCTTTCCATGAAAAACTTCTTCCCGATATCCAGCCTTTATCTCCCTTGGTGCAGCTTGAGACTGTGCCCTCTGCTTCTGTCAGCGCTGCCTGTGATTGCAGAATCACAGAACAATTCAGGTTGGAAAAGACCTCCAAGATCACGGAATCCAACCTTTGATCCATCATCACCTTGTCCCCGGCCCAGAGCACTGAGTGCCACGTCCTGGACACCTCCAGGGATGGGGACATCAACCCCTCCCCTGGGCAGCCCCTGCCGTGAGGAAACTCCTCCTGAAGCCACCCTGGCACAGCTGGAGGATGTTTCCTCCTGTCCTGTCACTGGGTGCCCCCAGGTCCTGTCAGGGAGTTGTGGAGAGGAAATCCACACTGCCCTTCACTGAGTGATGCAGAGAGAATTTTGTGTGTCCTTCTGGCAGCTCATGCTCACCAGGGTCTCCCTCACACAGACCCTAAACTTTGGCCTTTTTCACCAGCCCTACCCTGCTGCCCTTTGCAGGTCACTCTGTTCCTCTGTGATGGAGGAAATCATCAAACAACTTCGGAAAAACCTCCTTTTTAAACTCTGAGGGCAACTTTTGTCATCCTTTCTCCCAGCTGATGTTTACCCCGGGGGGAACTGGAGCTCCAACATCTTCGTGGATAATTCCTTTGGGATTGGGAAAGGTCAGGAGCCTCTTGACAGAACTTTGGTGCATTACTTTGTTTTCCAGAACCTTGTGCCCACAGCTTTGGCCCTGAGCTCCGTGGTCACCATGAAACCTTGTCCAAATCTTTACAAATAAGATCTGAAAGGCAACAAGAGTCCATCGTGAGCTTTAATGCAAAAAAAAAAAAAACCAAAAAAACCCAAAAGAGGAACCTTTCCTGCTTTTATCCCGTCCTTGATTTTCTCGATTTTCTTTTCCTTTTAAAAAATAATTTTACTTCAGTTTAAAGATGCTATTTTTCCTGAATGAAAATTAACCTTTTGCCTGATTTGTGAGACACTATCAGGAAACACACAAGCTGTCCACATGTTCTCTGCTACTTCCCTTAAATCAATAAAATGGTAATTGTTAAGGCTGGACAAGACTATTAAATTAAGAAGACCTGAACCCCTGGATGGAAGAGACCTTTTCATTTCACCCTGTTAGCCTTTGTAAGGATACTCAGAGCTTGTGTTTGTCCAGGGCATCTCTTGCAGAAAGACATTTAGCTTTGAACTCCAGAGGTGAAGCAAGAGAGAGCTCCACTGCCCTTGGAGGATTTTACTTCCACTGTGAAAGAAATGAGACTTCACTTCCCATTCCACTTTATCTGGCTTTAATTACTGTGAAGAGAACACCAAAGTGCCCCCTGTAATCCAGAGAATCCCCCTGGCTCAAGTGAGGATGCCCTGACGTCTCTGCTGTGCTGGCTCTTGCCAACTCACTGGAGATGAGGGGAAAAATCAGAATCCTGGAATGGTCTGGGCTGGAAGGAACCCTGAAGCATCGAATTCCAGCTCCTGCCATGGGCAGGGACACTTTCCATTATCCCAGACTGCCCCAAGTCCCATCCAGCCTGGCATTAAACACTCCCAGGGATCCAGGGGCAGCCACAGCTTCTCTGGGCACCCTGTGCCAGGGTCCCACCATCCTCACAGGGAGGATTTCTTCCAGATTTCCAATCCAAATTTCCTCTCTTTCAGTTTGAACCCGTTCTCCTCGTCTTGTCACTGGAGCTCCTGATGAAGAGTCCCTCTCTGGGTTCCCCTGCAGGTCCTGGCAGGTGCTGTGAGGTGTCCCCACAGCCTCTCCAGGCTGAGCAGTCCCAGCTCTCTGAGCCCATCTCCACAGGACAGGAGCCTCAGTCCCTTTCTCAGCTTGACCTCCCAGGAAACACCCAGGAGCCAAGAGGTGATTCCTGCCCTCCCAGTCACTGGGCTTGAGGAGAGCAGAGACAATTGAAGTGGAAAGGAATCTGCTTGACTTTGCTGTCCCTTCCAATTGGGGCTCCCCTGCTGTCTGCAGCTCATCTCCCCTTTCTCGCATTCAAGAAGAGCCCAGAACAATTTGTTGTTCATCACCAAGCCACAAAACCATCCCTTTGTGCCTTCCCACCCCTTCACAAGCTGCTCCCTGGCCCTCAGGAGCTCGTAATTAGTCTGAGCACCAGGGTGAAGTGAGTGTTGCTCCTGAAATTCTGTTCCTTGTTGAACTGGGAGCTCCAGAGCTGCTGCTGCAGGCTGAGCTCAGGCTGTGACTGTGTCCCTGCTGCTCTGTGCTGGGGGCATTTCCAAAATCTTCCTTCCGTCCTCAGGGCCATCCTGAACATGGAAACAGGCTGGGCAATGGAGAGGTCACCAGGGCTTGTTGCTCCAGGTCAGATTTAAAACACAACATTTAAAACACAACCCAAAAGGCAGCACAGCATTGACTGCTATACTGAATAATTGTGTGAAGCAAAGAAAAATTTATTTATTTGGGTTTTTATCCCCCCTAAGAAAATGCTTTCATTCCTCTACCACAGTGCACTTGAGTGACTCTTGCACCACTGAGCAGGGAAATTCCATTTTCTTGAGGGCAGAGCCTCATGCAAAGCTCACCAAAATCTGTGAGGGCCAGGAGATGTTAGAAAAGCACTGAGCACATCTTGGAATTGTTCCCTGCTTTCTCCCAACCCTGCCAGGACAACACCTACTCCAATTTGCTTATCAGATGGATATTCACAAATTGATATTTCACAAATCAATAGGAAAGATCAGATCATAGAAGGAGCCTTAATAAGAACTAAAAAGCAGTGGGGAGAAATGGAATGTGATTTTTGTTCTCAAGGAGATTAATACAGCATCAAACAGAAATGCTGGGGGTTCCTAAACCTTCTGTAACTCTTTTTGTGGTCACTGCTTTCTGGGACATCACAAACCAGCTCTTGCCATCAACACCTGAAGGATTTCCAGCTGGCTCCTCAAACTTTTCTCAAATAGGGACTGCAGATTCAAATAGGTTTGACAAATTCTTATTTTTTCTTTTTATTTTTTTACCCAACTAGGGATGAAATGGTTGCTTTTAATAACATTTAATCAACCCACTGCAGGACAGAGAGGGATTCAGGCATGCAGAGCTCAGAGCTGCAGAGTTGGGGTTGGAATTTCCACACTCCAGGTGTGGTGAGACAAGATGGAAATAAATTTTAGAAAAATCTCCCCCATTTTTGGCCTGCAAATCTACCCTGTGAGCACTTTCTGGGATAAAATCCTTCACCTTTCCAGTGCCTTCTGCATTACTGGTATTTCCACTGGAGCCCCAGTGAATTTGAGGACAGGGTTGGCACAGGGCTGCTCCCATCAGCACTTACTGAATGTTGGCTCTTTGTCTTCTCTAAAATGAAATTCCTTATTTTCAACTGAAATTTGGGCTTGGCCCTCATTGGGAAGAGGGGAAGATCTTAAAAGGTGTTCAGTCAAAAAAACCCAGCCAGAATTGCTCAGAGTGGATTCTTCTGAAAGGGCTCAGCAGCTGATGGCTGAAGCGACTTCTCTATCGCAGAAAAAAAAATAAAATTCTTGGCTGTGGAGAAAAAGTAAAATTTTTTGTAGAATCATTGAATATTCTGAGTTGGAAGGGACCCACAAGGATCATAAAGTCCAAATCCTGGCCCTGCACAACCTCAAAACCCCCACCATGAGAGGGCTACACCCTCCTGTGCATGTCAGGGACATTTTTATTGTGACCTCCTCTCTGTAATTCTTTTTTTCCTGTTGTAAGGAGCTTTGGAATGATATGCTTAAACCTAATGATGAAATTAGAAAAGGGGCTCTCCTCTTTAGAAGCTGCTGACAAATCTACACACAGAGCCTTATACAACATCCTGAGATGCTGCCAGGGAAGGGTGGTGTGAGATGTCCCCACTGACAGCCAGCAGCCTTCCATGAAAATGTTTATTTGTGTTCCTAGAACACAAACAAGTCGGTTTTGCTCTTGGGAGAAGGTGGGAGTTCCCAGAAGGAGCTGAAAGCTGGGTGCCTTCACTCCCAGCCTCCACCAGGCTGTGAACTGGGACAAATGTTGTCAAAATCTTGGCAAAATGTGCTGAAAGGTGATGAAAGGAAGACTTTGGGAGTCACAAATGTTTCTCTCTCAATCCCTGAGTCTCTAAACCACGTGGAGATTGCTTCCCTGCTCCAAACTCTGGGCTTGTGTCTCCCATGCTCCTCACCAATCTCAGTTTCATCACTTTTCCTTCCCTCCTGCTGTTTTTTTTTTTTTTTTTTTTTTTTTTTTTTTTTGCCAAGGATGGATATTCGGATCCCTAAAAATCCACCTGCACAGTCCCAGCTTTTCAGCACAAAATTCATCGTGGTCCCTTGATATTGGTAAAGCTGGGTCTCAACACTGACCTGTTTGGGGGACAGACTGATCAGACATTGTGGGGACAGAGTGAGCAGCCCTTCCAGACCTTCTCTTCTCCTTCCCAAATATTTTCCCCCAGCTCTCACCCAACTGGGCTCGTACCGGTGGAGCGACCAACCCAGTGCCCATCTGCTGGTTCAGCCAGCTGGGAATTCAGGTGGCTCTGAGCAGGAAAAGCCCTCAAGGCCTGGTTTGATGTGATTCCACGTCCATGTGTGGCTGCTGCAGGCCAGCCCAGCGTGCATTTCCATGGCAAGCTGCCTTTTGAAAGAATTCCCAGCAGCGAGGACGCTGCCAGCGCTGCGAGCGAGCGGCGTCACTGCAGCTGGAGCTCTTCTGCTGTTTTATGGCCTCAGACAGAATGCACAGCACAAAACGCTGCAGAATTTCTAGGAAAACGCCTCTGCTGACAATTCACAAGAAAGAAAGGTTTCCTCTGGTGCAGGGTGCTCAGCATGTCCCGGTTTTCATGACTCAAAGCAAGTCCAGTTTGAGAGCAGCACGCTCCTCTGTCACTTCCAGCCGTGGGCCAGCACATCTGGAGATGTGAAATGTCACCCTCAAGGTGTCCTGAGGGACACACTGGGACACCCAAGTGGGGCTGGCCAGCTGCTGGCTGGGTCCAGGATACTCTGCAGCCATGCATTGATATCAAACTGTGCCATGATGGCACCACGTCCTCTAAGGCAATGACAGCAAGGTGGCTGCAAAGTGTTCTCTGGGATTTGACCCAGCCTCAAATCCCTCCAGGGTCGGGCTCCTGGCTCTAAAGCCAAATTTCCCCAAGATGCCATGCACAGACCCACTGCTCCCATCCATGTCTTGCTCCTCCTTACTGGATAAAGGCAATTCAAGATAATATACAACCAGCTTTCAGAGAGGCTGCAGCTCACAACTCTGCCTTTAAAAACGTATTTTACAACCCCACCATCCTTGATTTCCAGGAAGTCATGAACAGAAAAGATATATTGTTCTTGGTAACTAAATAGTATCATTAAAACCATTATGAATCTTGCAAAAATCATTCCTGTCTACCTAATTCAATCTTGGAACAATGACTATTATTAACTTGTCTTGTGCTGTTGCCATTTGAGATGATGGCCCTGGATGCACGGGGAGCTATTACAGGATCCAGTTTTTGTAAATGTGCATTGCTCTTAAGTGCTTGAGCACCTCTGCTTCAAGGAAACTCCTGGGATTTATCAGTTCCAGGGCAGTGGAGTGAAGATGAAGAGGGAAATGAGAATTTTAGGGAACAACAGAGAGCTTAACTCCTGTCCTTTTCACACGGATAAGAATCTCATGGCTGAGTTTTCATGCTCAGCTCCACAAGAGATCCATTGGAAGTTCTCCTTATGATTGACAATGACATCACTCCACGTGGATGTCCTTGATGTCCTCAATAATGTGGTCACTCCCAACTGTCTGTGAAGAATGTTGAATTTTTGAAGCCTCCAAGGTTCAGCCAATGTTGGCTCCATTCCCTCAGGCTCTGTCTCACAAGTGCTGAGCTGCAGAGGAGAGAATGGGAGCTCCTGTCTGGTTCCCACCCTTGGATTTTGTGTTCCCACACCTCAAAAATGTGGCACCTTCAGCAGGCAGCACTCCCTGAGACTGTGACTGTTTGACCTCCCCCTCCACACAGCTTGATGGAATTGGTCTCATTTCCTTAGGAAACTGGCTTTCAGGGGAAAAAAAAAAAATTAAAATTCCTTTACCTGTTTCCCCGGTAATAAAAAAATCAGTGAATGATTTCCCTGATCACAGAACTGCGATGAACCAAACAAATCCATTGCAATCCCCCAAATAAAAATAATAATAAAGTCTGCTGCACTTCGGGATGAAATCCCTGCAAAATCAGCTTCAGCAGCAGAGGGTTTCATGTTCCTGCAGAGAGCAGGGTGGCACTGGGGCTGTGGCTCCCTTCTGTCCTGCTGAAGGTGCTAAATGTGCCTTCACCCAATTCTCATTTCTGTGCTGCAAAGATATTTATTCTCTTCATTACAGGGGCAAACAACAGCACTTTCCAGGCATCTCCAGCAGGAAGCAATGATGTTGCTGGTGTAGAAAATGAAAAACAGGAAACATCAGAGTACTTTTCTAACTCGACGGGGTGTGATGTGTGGATGTTGATGTTATTCCTGTCCCACTCCTCCCTGGTGTAACCCTTCACCCCTTTCTCCAGCTCCAGAGCCACAAAACTGTTGGATCTCAGAAACCTGGGAATTTTGAGCTTTCTGTACTTTCTGGCACTGACCCCCTGGAGAACTCTGCTTTTGACCTGAGGCCTTGGAGAAGCTCCCAAATTTGAGTGATGGAGTTAAAAATCACAGATGTGGGGTTAAATAGAAGTGTGTGATTTCACATGGTGAAGGGTTTGGAATTTGAGGTTTTTATAATATAGTGATGGTATGGGACAAGATGGAGGATTTTGGTGTTGTCCCTTTCTGTCTTCTTCCTTCTTCTTCATGGTTTCAGGTTGTAGTTTCTGGTTGGACAGTCAGTGCTGCACTGAGGGTCACAGGAGTTTGGTTATTGGGTCAAAAGTATCAATAATACAGGTGTTAATTCTCTATTGGATTGTTTAGCTTTAAGAGACCTTGTAGCTAGCTGGATTCTTCTCCATTTTGCTCACTTCTAGCTGGTAACTAGGAGTGTTGCTGAACTCTCTGTACTTTAGATAAGATTTAATAAACAACCAAGCCCAAACATGAGAAAATTCGTTTCCTCCATGTCTTTTAATCCTGGCTCTGAGTGAAAACAGAAGAAACTTCAGACAAGCCACTGATTAAATGGTGCAAACACCACCCCAGTACGAGTGATGCCCTGTGTGAGGAAGGCAGACTCCTGTTAAACCTCAGAGTCAGGAGTTCTCTGAAGAAAAAAAAGATAATGTAAGCAGCTGGAAGCTGGAAAAGTTCCTGGAGTGAAAAGGAGCTCAGAGAATCCTTAGATTGCCAGGAGACAAAACTACTGATTTTCTCAAATTTCACAAGAACAGCCACCTGAGCAGAGGTGAGAGACCCCAGAAATCTCAACACCCGACCCCAAACCTACAGGAGAGCAACACCCGTGGTGCAGTGATTGACAGAACTCTGATTTCCATCTGGTTTTATGTGAGAGGGGTTAAAAAGGCCAGAATTCTGCTCTGGTGCCAGCAGAGCTGCTGAGGTTGGTGGTGGCATCACCAGGGAGTCTCCTGCAGGAAAAGTGTTCTGCTTTCCACACTGACAACATTGCCACGGAGTTATTGGTCTTACCATTGACAACTGCAAGGCAGGCCCCAAACAGGGACTGAAAATGGGGCCAGCCAGAGGAAATCCCCCTGGATTTGAGCCCAACCACCCCACTGCAATGAGCAGCATCCCCCAGGTGTCAGGGCCAGCGTGCTCCAGAGCTGAGCTCATTTTTCCATGCTGGGTGGGAACTATTTGCACAGTGGAATTGTCGCATTTCGTTAATTAGGGGTTGTTCTGCCAAGCCAAGGGGTTGGAGGATGTGCCCTCCCCATCCCTGGGCACCTCCTCAGCCAGGGAATCAGGGCTCAGCTCCTGCAGCAACACGGAATCACCTGCAGGAAGCAAAATTGGAATGATAAAAAAACCTTACACTGAGGGTATAATGAAAAAAAAAAAAAAAAAAACCAAACAATTTTCCTTCTAGTGGAAGGCTCTGATATCTGTAACCGAGCAGATCAGAGTGAAGGGAGGTTAAAACACAGTTGTGGTAAAGTTTTGCAACTGCAAGGAAGTTTTTGGAATATTTTTTCAGACCCAGGGTAAGGAGCAGGTGATGGATATTTGCACCTGGTAACACATCCTAAGGTAACACAGAAATAGGAAATCTTGTGTCATTTAACGTCATCCAAACAGGTGCTTGGGTGTGAATTTTTTTCCCCTCATCTTCTCAAAATATGAGATATGGAGTCTGTAATGATAATGACCAGTTATTTTTTATATGATTCCTTGAAATTTCCCATTTTATTTTTCAGGAGACAAAGTATAAAGAACATAAAGGCAGGAATTTATTCTTGGGAAGTATCAGGAGTGTAGGCCTTTATCAGAAATCCTCATTACAGTCCACAAGAGCATCCTTAGGGATAACACTGGATTAAAAAAAAGAGGGAAACAAGAACTAACAGCAAACCTAACCATGTTTTAAGCTCTCCCTATTAGGGAGTCCCCAAAACACCTCCCAGCCACAGCTCCCAGTCCTTTTGGAGGCTGCTCACCTCACTTATCACTCCCTGTGACTTTTCTCAGCATCTCCAATCCGTGGGGGGAAGAATTTCTGACAAAAACCCCTTTTTTCTGCCCAAGTGAACCCATTTTCCCCATCACCACCTGTGCAACCTCTCCTCACTCCAATGTCCTGTCCCCCCCCTGCTCCAGGGGTGTTTCCAAGGTCCAGGAGGATTTTCAGGAAGCAGCAGCTGAACAACCAAAATGAGCATCTCCAGCTGCTCCTCAGGGATCCTTCTCCCTGTCTGGAGGGGTAACACTGCCTAAACATTAAATAATTGAATATTAACCTCCCCAGGATTAACACTGCCTAAACACTAAATAATTTAATATTAACCTTCCCAGGGATAACACTGCCTAAACATTAAATAATTGAATATTAATCTCCCCAGGGTTAACACTGCCTAAACATTAAATAATTGAATATTAATATTCCCAGGCTGGTCATTCCAGGGCTGTTGGACCACTGAGTTTCAACCCAGCCAGCCAAGGAGTTTCTCCCACCCCAAAGTGTAAATGAGTTTATGGGAAATGGCTGAGGGTAAAGGGGAGGCTGGGTGGAGAATTTGTTTTCCTCCCCACCCTCATTAGAGGCCCTGACCTCTTCATTGTGTGCCCTCTTCTCCGGGGTGGAGAGGAGCTGGGTTTTGGGGTTTTTTTTGTTTTTGTATTTTTTTTTTTCCCAGGATTTGTGGTGATGAATGGGGTGACCCCTCTGGGAGCCAGCAGAAAAGGAGGAGAGGGAGAAGGTTGAATCCTCCTGAGCCCTGGGAAGATGAAAAGTGAGGCAAAGGAGGCTCTGCCTCATGGAAATGGGATTTCTGTCCAGCAAGGTACGTTCTGATTTTTTTTTGTCTTTGGCTGATTAATTTTGTCTTTTGCTGATTGTTTTTGTCTCTTTGTGGCTGTTTGAAGTGAAGGGAGATGAGGGAGGTGATGAAAGTGAAGCTGAAAGCTGTTGAGCTGCTCGGTCAAACACTTCTGTTTGGGTTCTATTAATTTATTTTGATTTTTAAGGATTTAAAGGCTTTTAAAATCTGTTCTTGATGAGTCCTAGGTGCTTTTTCTAAGTAAAAGCAGCACTCGGGGATGCTGACTGTGGAGACCTTGCTGTAAAGGGAGGAGGCTGAACGGGCAAAGCTGTGGGATGCTGTGAAACAATGACAGGGACAGAGGTGACCCATAAATTTATTCCCCTGGAATCCCGAGGCTGAGGGTGTGCATTTCTTGAAAGACCTTCCACTATCAAGCTGCTGGTAAAAAAAAAAAAAAAAAAAAAAAAAAAAACACCACAACAAAAAAAACCAAACAAACCACCCCACCCTGTCGTGCATCCTGCAACCAACTTGTATTTTGAATAAATGGAGCACCCCTGGCAGAGAGGCTCCAGCACAGCTGGGGCAGGGGGGAAGACCAAGGTGGTGAAAAGTTGTGTCCCTTCCCCCTGGAGCTGTGGCATCTCCAGCTGTGCTCCTGGAGAGAAAAGGAAACCACTGCCAGGAGCTTCTGGGAAGAGATTTCCGTGCTTTTCTTGGAAGGAATAAGAAAAAGGGAGCTCCTCGTGCCTGCTGTGGCAGCACAAGTTTGTGGGCAGGGTGATGGATGAGCTGAGGGAAACAAGATTTCCCTCCCCAGGAGAAGCCAAGTGTAGGGATTCCATGGAATTCCCGATGAGAGGCTGGGCTGGAAAGGGATGAAATCAATCAGGTGTGAGCTCCCCATCACCACAACCCCACAGAGGGACCTGGGGCAGCTGGGGGTGAGAAATGGGGAAATTTGTTGGTTCAGGAGTGATTTCTGTTTCTCCTGCATAAATCTTGATGGACACTGTTTCCTCTGAAGGGAAAGAATGAGGGGTGTGGGAACTTTAAAGCAGAAGAGTTGAATATCTGGATCCCTTTTTCAATCAATAGGTACAGATTGAGATGAGCTCTATGGAAAAAAAAAATCTGCTGGCAGGTCTGGAAAAATCCCCCCCAGCTCCTGAGGCTGCTGACGTGGATTTTGTGTCTAAAAGGAGGTGAGAGAGGCTCAGGTGTGTTTTATCGAGCTGCAGGTATTGAGTTATCCCTGCACCCACCCGTGTGTGTGTCTCCTGCTCTGGAGCTCAGATCTGTGCTGCAAACCACCCAGCCAAAACTCGGGTTTGGATGTGTTTTTGCTCAGGTATTTTTTGTTGTTGGTGGTGTTTTTATCTTTTTTTTTTTTTTTTCTTTTCCCTTTTCCCCCTTTTTTCCCCTTTCCTTTTTTCTTTTATTTTTTCTTTTTTCTTTTCTTGTTTTCCTTTTTTTCCTTTTTTTCCCCTTTTTTCCTTTCTTTTTTTCCCCCTTTATTTCCTTTCTGTTTTTTTCCCCCCTTTATTTCCTTTCTGTTTTTTTCCCCCTTTATTTATTTATTGTTGTTTTTTTTTTGGTGTGATTTTATTTTATAATTTTTTTTGTTTGGTTTGGTTTTTGTTTGTTCTTTTTTTTTTTTTTTGTTTGTTTGTTTTTTTTCTGCTTAGGACTTTATTCTTGAAGAGAGGCACCTGAACTCCTTCCCAGGCACCTTGACTTATCCCTGTGTCCTCTGCTGTGCCTGGGGAAAAGCTTTAGGGGAGCAAAATTCCCTTGTCCTCCTCCCAGGAGCAGCAGAACCTCTCTCAAGACCAAAAATTGAAGTTCTGGCTTAAAATAATCCCTTGATGGTACAAGTCCTGTACATCACCTTTTTTTTTTTTTTTTTTTGGCCTCAGTCACCCACCCCTAAAAAAACAAACCTAAATCTTCCCCTATTTAACCCCCTGGTAAATCGAACTGTATTTAATGGCCCACAGGCATTTGGGTTCCTCCAAATCCAGATGTTTCACACCAATTACATCTGTAAATAACATTTCTGGCAATCTTTAATCCCAAACCCCATCAGCAAAGTGGAAGCAGGGAAGGAAGTGAAGCTGAATTCTCAATGAATTCCTGGATTTCTAACCCAGGGAAGGATTTTTTTTCCCTGGCAAAAACCAAGGGTGGGTGTTGGAAACCTCCTTGTCTGTGTTACCAAATGAGTGGGGATGGGATGGGGTGGGATGGGGATTTGGATTGGGATGGGATGGGATCCAGCAGAGCCAAAGGCTTCTCCTGGTCTGGGAAGGGGACAGAACTTTACAGAGGACAGGAGGAAATTCCATTACATGAAATCTATGCCTGAGATTATTCTTATTTATTTCCTGGTGTTCACTTGACACCTCTGGTGTTGTCCCTTGGACTGGTGTGAGGTACTTTGACTTTGTTTTTTGGGGAAACTGGGCCAGGGTGGTTTTTTTGGTTTTTTTTTATAGGATAAGAATGAGAAACACTTTTTAGCCTCTGGTCTGGGTAAAAGTGGAGGGAGGTGTTCTCATGAGACCTCAAAATGTTGGTTCTTTGGAAAAACAACCCACATCCCCCTGTTTGTTATTAAAAGTGAGCTCACAAATCTTTTTCATCCTTCTGTTTTATTTATGAAAGTGGAGAATTCCCAAGGAGGGAGCTGGTTTTCTGTGGGAAGAAGGTTGGTACCAGCACCAGAGTGGGAATGGGGGGATTGGGAATGATGGCTCAGCAGCTCCAGTGCTGGATTTCTTTTCAGGGAGGAGCCTCCAACCACACACCTGGTGTGTGGACGAGATGGGAATTGGGTGTGCTGTGGGAATTCCATGGCAGAACAGCTTGGAGATCCCTCCAGGCATCTCCCCCTAAGCCCTGGCAAGGGGCTGAGTCCTTCTCGTGCTCAGGGTTTTCTCATCTCCATGTGGCTGTTCCTAAAAAGTTCTGTGCAGTTGGAACTCGTGGATGGATGTTCCCAGAACAAAAAAGAAAATTACATCAGCTGTTCCCATCTATGGAATTAAGGCCAAAGCCTCCAGATGTCAGGCATTGTTGTTTTTTGGGTTTTTTTTTTAAATCTTTGTGTGACTATAGGAGCTCTTCCTTCATTTGCAGCTAATGAATAGAACAAAACACAGAGATCTGCACTGGGTTAGAAAGAAATGGATGTGTTTTAAAAAACCTAATGCCTGCTGCTGGGGGTGGTGTGAGGGCTTGGGGCTGCATCCATCGAGGCAAGGGGTGGATGAATAACACGTGGGAGCCTCCAGACCATCCCAAAATAGGATATTTCAGGTGGAATACCTCTAACAGGCTTTCTCAGCATCTTTGCTGATGGTGCCCAACCTCCTGTGGCCCCAAAAATGACAGTGGGAAGTGTCTGAGCCTCTCAGCTGAGGGCTGCTCAGGACCCACTGCTCCAACTTAATGAAAAATCTTAATTGTTTCAATTCAGTTGTGCAATGAGCTTGATTGGATCAGCAGCAGCAAAGAGGGACCTGGGATGTGACCTCTGTCAGCAACCTCAGAAGGAGGTAGGGGTGATATTTGTGTGGTGGCCAAGAGCATCTGAAGCATTTCCTAGGATGTCATATTCCATGGGAAATGCCTTTAATTAGGTCTGGGGATTTCCACACTTCCCTGCTAGACTGCACAGCTGGATGCCAGTAAAGAACATCTCCTTTGTCAACTTAATGAGGAAAAAAAAAATTAAAAATAAAACAAAAATAAAAATAACCTAGCCAGGCCCTCTGTACTCATAGCTGGTAATGAAAAATTCCTCAAAGCTTGTAGCTCAAGGATACCAGGAACATTTTAAGGATCATTTTGAGGAGAGGTGTTGAAATCAGAGCCAGGTGTACGAGGAGGCTGAAGGCTCTGGAACTTTCATGTCCCTCTGGGAAATGCCCACTGAGCACCAATTTCTGCTGATTTAACGTGGTGCTGATCAAATACCAAACTGCCTCTGATTGCCTTCCTGGTTCTCCTGGAAAAACAGAGTTTTCATCTTCCCTCCAAAGTTTTTGGAGCCCTGCAGTAAGTGGTTGGCTCAGCCAACACCAGCTCCTCTTTCCCCCCCACCTGCTCTTTTTGTACCATTTCCATGATCATTTTCACTGTATTAAATTGATTTTTTTTCCCCACTCGTTATCTAAAGGACAATAGGAGATAACTGCAGCCTTAATGGCTGAGGATTAAGAAGACCCGACTGGGATGGCTCCGTTTGTTTTAGTTTTTCCAGGATGCTGTTGCAGCAAAGCCTGGAGTGTTTGAGATCTCGAACAATGCACAGACTCATCTTTGTTTTAACTGCGTTGTTGGGAGCTCCTGTTTCTCCTCTTGTCCGTGTAAATGTTTTATGAAGTGAGTTTAAAGTCAATAAACGCTTCCTGTTTAAGCTGCCTTATGAAAGATGCTTTATAAAAACATCAGAGCTCTCACCCTGCACGGGGCTTATCTCTGGTTCCCTGCTAAGCATGATATCAAAACTCATCTAGGAGGGTGAAAAAAAAAAAATTAAAAAATCCTGATTTAAAAAGAAAATAAACTCATGTCTTCCTCTTAATGATGCTGCACTGATTATGCAGCAACACAACATATTGAAATTGCTCTGAAATTGGATTTTGGAGCCAGCTGAGCTTCAAATCCTGATGGGAAAACTCCTGGGGAAAGCTGCCCTGCACTGAGCACCCAGCTCGTTGCTTTCTTGCTGCTTTATTTATTTATTTTTTTTTTCTTTTTTTCAGCGTGACAAATGAAATTTGAATAATTGCTGCGTAAACTGAGAGCAGTTGTTGAATCTGAGAGGGCTGAGAAATACGAAATATTGGCTCTTGGGCTTTGCTGTGCTGCCCGTGTTGACTCGGGTCGGTGGTGGCTGCGATCTCAGCGCTGGGACAGGAATTTCTGTGCCACAATAAAAGGCAGGCACGTCCCTGGCTTTGCATGACTTTGCAGAATTGCAGCTGGCACAGCCAAACTGGGCACAGGCTCGTGGTTGGCAAGGCTGATGTGGGCAAGAGCTTGGTGCCAAAGGTGGGTGCAGATAAAAGATAAAAGATAAAAAAGTGAGTGATGTGATGCAGCTCCAGCCTTGTCTTTGCTCTTCCCATGCTGGCAGGTACTGGGATTTGCTTGCTCTTATTTGTACAGATATTTTTGTTTCTCGTTTCCACACCTCTGTGTTGTTTTCCTTCCATTTAAGTGAGGGGAATGGCCCCTGGGGGAGATTTTATTGAAACTCCTGCTCTGTTCCATCAGGTGAAACATCACCTGAAGAGTGCACTAACAGCCTGTGATGTAAGGAAAATGACTTGGCGAGGGAAAACACTGATTTGATTTCCTTTGATGGCTGTGTCTATGTCTAAATCGTATCTTAACAAGACTGGAATTATTTTCAAACTGCCTGATCCTCTGGAAGAAGTTTCCTGACATGAATAGTGCAGGAGCTGGTTTGTTCCTCCTTAGCCTTCACCAGGAGGAAAAACATTGAGCTGCAGATAAGATGAGCTGCTCATCAGACCCATGTGGGGCTGAGGGAAGCATCAGTTTGCAGAGAAAAAGAAAAAAAAAAATCTCCTTTTTTTTTTTTTCTGTCTTTCTGACAAGTGGCTTAACCCTGATTGCAAATAGCAGGATCTCTGCTGATGTGGAACAACTCAAATCTGAATTGTTTTAGTAGAATGAAATGTAATCTGAGAAGTTTTTGTTCTCAAGGGGCTTGCCGAGCTTTGAGTAGGTGACACACTGAGCTGAACACCTGGACTCTGTGTGCTAAAGGTGTCTGGTGGAAGGGAATTTAGAAATTGGGAGTTCTTCCTGCACGTACCTGGTGCAGCTGCTCTGTTCTGGGCAGCCTCAGTTCTGATTTCCAGGAGCTGCCTCTGCTCTGCAATTCAGTGATTTTTAACTTGATTTGTATCTTCACATGGAGCAGCTCTACACATTCCTGTCATCAGTTTAGTAACTTTAAAAATCACGTTTATTCTTTCCCTAGACTCTTGTACTTTGGAGATTGCCACCAAACCCCCTGCACTCCTTTTCCAGCTGGGACTGCTGAAGGAGTTTTGCTTGAAAAGTTCAGTCAGGGCAAAACCTCATTTTCTGATTTTTTTTTTTTTTTTTTTTTTTTTTTCCTGACTGCTCCTCCAGTAGACAACTGCTTTGACTTTTCCTTTTCAGGAGAGTCCCTGCTGCTCCATTACAATGATTGCTCTGATGAGACCTTGCAGGTAATGAGTGACCTTTGTGTTTTTACCCCATATAGGAGAGGCTGAGTGGAGATGAGATTAACGAGGAGCCCTTTGGCACAGGTGCTGTTTTATTGCTTTAAAACCCCTTTTTTTTTTGTGCCCTTATTCTTAGAATTAAAGGAGAGACTTCAGATTAAGGACAGACTCTGGATCAGCTGTGGGTGGAGAGGCAGCAAAGCTCTGGGAGATGGAGCTGTGGGGATGCTGCTGCTCTGTGCCCGTGGCTGTTTTCTGGTTTGTGCTCACCTGGCCTTGGATCAGGCTGGGATCTCTCATTTCACAGGATATCTGCTCAATATCCTGCCTCCCAAATCTGCTCCCTGTCTCTGAAGTGCCCAGGAGGGGCTGACAGCATTCCCAGCCCTTGCCAGGGTGGTTGTTTGCAGCCACGGTGAGGCTGAAAAAAGCCAGGATGTGACCCAGATTGGATGTGGTGAGGTCACAGTGACAGCAGAGACACCTCATTTCACAGCTCTCCTCCCGGTGTGAAGGAGCTGCAGCCTGGAGGGGTCTGGCTGATTTTGGGTGGCTCTGGGGCAGGCACAATCTGCTGGTGGTGCTGGGAATGTCTCGTGTGACACTGGAGTGTAGGAAATGCAAAGACAGAAACTTCCACAGGTACTGAAGGGTTTGATTTACAGTCTTGGGAGAAACTGGAGTTGATGTAAAAATAAAAGCACACAGACATTAAGCAGGAAAATGATAAACTTTAGTTTCTATAAGTAAGAATATGCCTTAAGTAAGAAACTGAATTGGGTAAGATGGTGAAGGGTTTTATAGTGCAGTAATGCCATTGTAAAGGGTGAGCTAAGAGTTTAGATGTTATAACAGAAGCACATGTGTGTATGAGTATCCAGCATAAAAAAGTATAAAAGTATATTCAGTGCAGCAGAATTAAGTAAAGGTGGTTGGCTAGAAAAACGAAATAAACTTTGTGGCAACTTCCTATTGGATTAGAATTTTATAATTAAAATGGTGAAATTAGAATATATATTGCCTTGTAACAAAGAAACTTATGACTACTTTGATTTATGGCTGACTTCTTGCTCCTCTAAAATCTCACAGCCTTTGAGGCTGATGTTTATCTGAGGAATAAATCATTTTTAGCCTGACAGTGGTCCCATCCCTTCATTAAAGTGTCAGTAATACAGGAGGAATATCTTGGTGCCTTTCCCACCTGGAAGAGGGACTCAGGCTGATATTCCTGATGGTTGGAGTGGTTGGGGAGCCTTTCCCCCCCCTGACCCTGCAGGTGACAGAATCTTTTAGGGAGGCTCCAGGAGCCTTGCAGGGAGTCCCAGCTCCCCATTCCTGTCCCCATGCAGCTTCCCAATTGCAGTGCTCTGAACTGAATGCTCCAGGACAGAGGACAAGCCACAGTCTAGCCTTGGTTAACACTTTTTGTGTCTCATGTCTGCGTGCAGCAATTCTGCTGCTGCCTGGGGAGCTTTGATGTGGAGCCAGGGGTGACCATGCCCATCCTCAGGGACCAGCTCTGCTCCTGCCTGGCAAGGCTGCTGGAATCCCAGCTGGGTGGTTTTGGTTTTTGGGCAGGGCTGCTGTTACCTTGTCAGTGCTGTGGGCTCTGTGAAATGCAGGGCACCAAGAGACAGCACAAAGGGAAATTGCAAACTTGGGGGTTGCTGTGTCTTTGAAAGACCTGCCTGGTTTTCATCGGGGGTTTGAGGGCTCTGTTTGAAATCTCTGTCACTTGTTAAAAGCCCTGATGGGAGGTGGGGAGCTCCTGCTGGGAAAATCAGTCATGACAGCAGTGGGGAAGTGAATGTTCTGCTGAGGTGCCTTGGGTAAGGCATGGAATGGGGCAGGGGAAGCTGCTCAAATCCTTGCTGAGCCTTTCCAGGAAGCCCCTTGGATGCAGCCAGCCTGTCTGCCTTGGCCTGGGGTACCTGGGTGGGCAAACAGCACTGTTTGGTATCAATGGCTCCTGCTGGGGGGTGCTCACCTATCCCCAAAATAACCTGGGGTGCTGTGTCCAGCTCTGGGATCCCCAACAGCAGCAGGATGTGGAGCTGCTGGAGCAAATCCAGAGGAGTCCAGGAGATGCTCCAGGGGCTGGAGCCAGGCTGGGAGAGCTGGGGGTGCTCACCTGGAGAAGGGAAGGCTCCAGGGAGAGCTCAGAGCCCCTTCCAGAGCCTAAAGGGGCTCCGGGAGAGCTGGAGAGGGACTGGGGACAAGGGATGGAGGGACAGGACACAGGGAATGGCTCCCACTGCCAGAGAGCAGGGATGGATGGGATATTGGGAAGGAATTGTTCCCTGTGAGGGTGGAGAGGCCCTGGCACAGGGTGCCCAGAGAAGCTGTGGCTGCCCCTGGATCCCTGGAAGTGTCCAAGGCCAGGCTGGACAAGGCTTGGAGCACCCTGGGACAGTGGAAGGTGTCCCTGCCCATGGCAGGGGTGGAATGAGATGAGTTTTTTAAGGTCCCTTCCAACCCAAATGCTTGATTCTATGCTTTGCCAGACTAACCAGTGCTTCTTGGAACCTCCTGTCTGTTGTAAACAGAATTTGCATGCTAGAGTGAAAAAACCCCAAAACAATCCAAAACCAACCAACTAAAATAACCCCAAACCAAACAAAACCCACAACTCAAACCACAAACTCAAATCCCAAGAAACTACTTCATAACTTGGCCATGTTCTCTGTAAATGGACTGGATTTTTTTTTTCTCCCTCAGCTCTCCTGGCAGATTTTGTATTGTCTGCCTCTGATCTCTATCTCCTGGCAGGCAAGGCAGCATTTCCTTTGATTTGACAGCATTTAGAAACAAAATCTGAAAGCAAAGCTTGTGATCTGCAGCTGTCAGAAATGCCACTTGCTCCAAGTGTGAGTGCTTGGAAGCAGGGAATGTGTTATGGAAGGGGGGTGTGTGTGCTGGGACTGTCTGGAGCCCTCCTAAGAGAGAGGTTAAAATGCATAAGTGAGATAAAACAGAGGGGTTTGGCAGCAGATTTTTTTTTATATATATATATATAAAATTTATAGATTTATTTTATTTATATATGTAAAGATTTCTACCAAAGCCTTGCCAAACCCTTCTGTTTTATCTTATGCTGCAAGCTGAAAGGGAATATATATTTCTATGTATCTACTTTCTCTGTGGAACAGCTGCTGGTAAAAGGTTTGGAGTAGGATGTTACTGGAAGTTGTGGGACAAGAAATGGGAGGAAATCTTTGGGATCTTTGCCTTGGCCATCTTGAAAGATCAAACCACAGCACCAGCATCACTTTTGCCCTTTTCTACCCAGAAATGCCTGCTTTGGGGTCACTCCAGGTGAATTTCCAGGCCTGTATTTAAGTTTTTTTTTTTTTTTCTCAGGGCCAGGACCTGCTCTTTGGTCCCACTCTGAGCTGTGAGTCACAGCAGCAGCAATGGCACAAATGGGCAGCACTTCTTAAAATGTGATTATTCCTAATTTGTGCAGGATGGAGGAGTCTGGAGCAGGGCTGTGCCTTACCCGTGTGGCTGCTGTTCTGAAGGGAAAGTGCCTTTAATTCCTTGGGCAAGGAGATTGGAATCTCCCATTAGTAAACAGTAAAATGTCATTCATGGAATAAATTATGGTGCAAGGGAGGTCTGGGGGTCTCTGGTTCTGCTCCAAGGTGGTTTTTAAAGCAAGGGCAGGTTCCTAAGAGAGTGAAGGATGGGAGATTCTCCCACCTCACTGGGACCCTGATCCAGTGCTTAGACTTGGTCTAAGAAAGAAAGAAAGAGAGAAAAACCCCCACGTGATGATGGGAGTTGGCATTTCCATTTTGGACTTCTATTGTCTCTTAGAGCTGCTTGCTTTAAGGTTAAAAATCTTGCAGCACTGATGAGGAGAGCTCAGTTTTCCTCTTCAGAAGCTCCTCCTGCTCTAGATGAACCCAAAATAGCAGATCAGTCAAAAAAGAGTTTAAATTTCAAAGTTGCTGTGAATCCACAAAGGAGTGGTGCTGATGCTACTGGGTCTTGTCTTTAATTCTGTGAATTCTTAAGGGATTGAGGATGAGGGGAATGGCTCCCACTGCCAGAGGGTGGGATGGATGGGATATTGGGAAGGAATTGTTCCCTGGGAGGGTGGGCAGGCCCTGGCACAGGGTGCCCAGAGAAGCTGTGGCTGCCCCTGGATCCCTGGAAATGTCCAAGGCCAGGCTGGATGGGGATTGGAGCACCCTGGGACAGTGGGAGGTGTCCCAGCCCATCCAGAGGGGTGGAATGGGAATAATCTTCCAGGTCCTTTCCACTGAAACCATCCTATAACTGAAAGGATTCGTGATGAGCAAACCCCCAGCTTTGGCTGCTTCTCTGGATCAGAAGTGTCTGGTGGCCTCCTCCAAGATACCTCAGGAATAACAATAGCCCTCCCACACCCCAGAACATTCTTCCAATAGATTTAAATATTGGCATTTCCCCAAATAACTCTCTTCCTCCTGTGCTGTAGGAGAGATGACGCACTTGCTTGTGAGGGAGGTGAGCTGATGCTCAGGCTCATTCTTGTCTTGCTTTAAAGGTGATAAACAGAAGGTTTAAGTCTAGAGCAAACAGGCTGGAGCTTGGTATGAGCTCTCAGATTACTCATAATTGAAAGGCTTAAAACTTTTATGCACCAGCTGCTGCTTTAGCACTAAAACAATGAACTTCTGCAGGCAATTACCCTGCTGGCTTTGGAGGCTTTCACCTGCACAGACCGAGCAGAGGCTCCTGGGGTGATTTCCTGGATTCCTTTCCATGTGGTCAGGCTCCTTAATGTGGCAACTCTGCCCTGGCCCTCCCTTGTTTCCTAATCTGGTGGTGACTCTGGCGTGACAGATCCAGATTTCAAGGAGAAGTGTCTGTATCTGATGTCTCATTAGGATTTCAACAGCCTTATGCAAAAGTTTTGTTCTAGTCCTAACAAGAAGTTTGAACCCATTTCTGTTCAGGTTTGCTTGTGCTTATTTTCTGTTAGGAAGCCCAACAAGGATCCTTGTTCCAGGTCCAGCTCTGCTCTGGTGGGAGCAGGCATGGGATGTGTTTGCATCCCAAATTGGATCTGTCTGTCTGTTTTCAGGGGTGGTTTCTTGCATGCTGAGAAACACACCCTAGATCAGAATAGTTGGACAAGTCTGTTCAAACCGTCCCTAAGACTATTTTGAGTTGTTTTGTTTTACCAAGATAGGTGGTGAATCACCTGGCTAAACCAGGTAAAAGTAAAGAAGTGAGTGCTGGGCTTTTCCTTTTAGTGTAGCAGAGTTTCTCCCAGTGTTTGTATTGCTACAGTCCCCAAATTTCCTTTTTCTGCCCATTGTGGGCCATGGGTTCAGCTGCAGTTTCCTTCAGAGCAGTTTCCTGCTGCTGCTCCAGTCCCACAGCACCAACATGTTTGTGTCTGCTGGTGATATGGATTTGCACAAAAGTTTTGGGATGGAATCTGGAACAGTCAGAGCCTCCACACATCAACACAAACAGACTTGAAATGAATATCTTTTCATGTCTGCCTGTGCAAAATGATGCTTGGGCTAATACTGGAGACTGTTGGTTTATTCAAGTCTGGATTCCTGTGTTCTTGCTGTTATAGATTCCCTCCAAATGAGCCATTCTTCCCTTGAACACGAGGGTCTGGCTGTTCAGGCCCCATCAGCTGCCTGGCAGCCTGTCCCAAGACCAGGGAATTAAGGAATGAGTTTTTAATAAGAAGGCAGCACGGGGATGCCCCGTGCAGCAGGGCTGGAACGGCTGCTCTGTGTGCACTGCAGGCTTGGGGCTGACAGCTCGCTCAGCCTGGGGATGCCTTTCACTTGGAACTGAAAGAAAAAAACAAATGTCAGAGTCCTCCTGAGCTGCTGCTGTGACTGAACGAGGTGCCTGATCCTCTGAAGTGTTCCCCTGGATTTGTGTGTGCCAGGAGCTGGAAGAATCAAAGTTGATGGAGCCTCCAGCGCTGAGTGCACCCGGATCTTGTCACGCTGAGATCTCCCCTGGTCTCTGCTCCCGGTGTTTGAAGTAGGATCATAAGGATGGAGGAGATGTTCCCAGCTGCTTTTCCCCCTGGAGGAAGGAAGGTTTTATGTGATGGTGCCACGTGAATCCTTCCTGCAGCAACCCAGAGCTGCCAGGTGATCCCAAAGCCTCGTGCAAGGCTAATGGGAAAGGGGAATTGCTGCTGCAGGAGTTTCCTTGCAGGCTAGTGGGGGCTGAGGGATCCAGCTGGGCTCTGGAATCCAGGGATGAATTTAAGCCATGGAATCATGGAATGGTTTGGGTTGGAAGTGAGAGGAATGATGGATTTGTCTTTACAAACAAGCTGTGGGTTTGCTGGTAGGTAAGACCAGCACTGAGAGATAAAAGAAATGATGGGATTGATTCCATGATTGATGAATGGAAACAAAAAAAAAAAGACATTTGCCTTTACTGATAAATGCAATTGGATATTGAAAGATGAAAGAAGCAATGGGAAAAAAACATAAATTCCATAAGAATTAAAAATTAAAAGGGAGGGTTATACATTAGAAGGGACTCTTAGGTACCAGGTGTTCTGGGAAGTCTGTACCTCTCAAGTACCTCAGCCAATGGGGAAAGAGAGAGGGAAATTAGGCTGGGAAATTGGGATACAAAGGGAGGCTGCATCCTCCAAAAATTGGAGAGACCCCAGGGGAATGTCCCATGGCCTCTCCCTTCATTTGAATAAAGCAAAAAGGACTCCTCTGTCTCCTTTTTGGACATAAACCTCTGGTGTTTGTGGATTAATTTTCCTGACAGAAGGCATCTTAAAGATCATCTCATTCCAACTCCCTGCCATGGCCAGGGACACTTTGCCCAATCCCAGGTTGTTTCAAGCCCCATCCAACCTGTCTCCTCCTTTTCTCAAGAAAATATTTGTTTATCCAATGCCAGTCTCAAATAGCAGACTGTCCAACTTGGATTATGAAGCCACTTCTACCTAATCTCCCTTCCCCAGCTCCTTGGAATTGGGAAGGGTTGGAAGTTGTCCTTTCCCAGTTCAGAGTGTTGTGATGATGTTAGATAACATTTTCTGGACAGAGTGTGATTGTGTTAAATTTCTCCTCTGCCAATTCTGTACAGTTGAACCTTTATCCTTTGGCTGGAGCATTTCCTGATGAGTGATGGTATGTGACAGAAGTGACAGGACAAGAGGCAATAGGTTCAAGCTGAGAGAAGGCTTAGATGAGATAAGAGGAAAAAAAAAATCCTTTCCTGTGAGGGTGGTACAGGGTGCTCAGAGAAGCTGTGGCTGTCCCTGGATCTCTGGAAGTGTCCAAGGCCAGGCTGGATGGGGCTTGGAGCAAACTGGGACAGTGGGAGGTGTCCCTACACATGAGATGAGTTTTTTAAGGTCCCTTCCAGCCCAAACCAGTCTGGGATTCTGTGACAGAAAAGCAAAACTGATCCCCAGCATGGCATGGTTGATGTGAGATGGGAATGCAATGCCCTAAAAAACTCGTTCACCCTGACCTTGGACATGCAGAGCAGTTGTGTAAGTGCAGTTAAGGATATGGGGTTACAGGGAAAAGGATGTTTTGGTGGAGACACAGCCACATTTCTTGCAGGTTGTGTAAGAGCTGAGAGCAAAGGGGTGAACCCAAGACAGAGACAAGTGGAAATCCAGGGACAGGCTGAGCTGAGGGCTGAACCTCCCCCAGTATTGGTGTGTTGTTCCTCTATTTGTTTTTGGTTGGAAAGCCCAGGGATGGCCCTGATGGGATGAGACACATTCCCTGCCTTGTCATCATCAGCTTGAGTGTGTCCTTTCTGCCGGGCTTGCTGTTACCTCTAAATCTACAAGGACTGTTTTTAAAGGGATTTGCTGAGCCCAGCAGTTGTTGTAAGGATATGTGGCAGAGCAAGGGGAAGTTGTTTGACACATTTGGGACAGAGCTGAGACCATTAACAAGCACTTGGCTCGACAGTGACTGGGAGAAAAGCTGTTCAACCTGCCTCACCCTAAAGTACAGCTGTCTTAAGCACAGCAGGACTGTGGAATTGCTAATGAGGATTCTACCCAGGCTGGGGATCCGAAAAAAATCTCATTTTTATGAAACCAATACTATTGTAAACAAGTTGTTGGTTTTGTTTTTTTTTTTTATCTCAGTAAATAGACACCAAGTGCTGTGGAATTGCAAATGTGAAACTGAACTGTGAGGGGTAACTTTTAGGGGTAGGCTCCTGTTCTCTCTTTATCTCTTCAGGCTTCATTACCTTTCCCTGCAAGCCATAAATTGAATAAAGCAGTGTAATAGATCCATTTCTGCCTCATTTTTAGATGCTCTCATATGCTTTTATTGTACACTGAACAAGGTATGAAAAACTTGGTGTGTATGGAAAGCTGGCAGGGGCTAGAAAAACAAGACAAAAGCATATAAAAGTGACTTTGTTAAGAGTGTGGGCTGACAAAAGGGGAAGGAAAGGCTGCTGGGGTCAGATCTGAAGTTAACTTTTCCAGAATGTGTACTTCTAGTTGCTTACACTTCTAACAAACCCCAAAAAAACTCTTGACAGAAGTTTTATTATTTTTTTTTTCCCCAGCTCAAAGGTGAGAGTGAATAAACTGAAGGAATGGAGGTGATGTGTAAGTGTTGGTCCTGAGGAGATTTTGGGCTTTAGAGCTCTGCTCTGCCCCTGATTAGAAGCAGGAACCCTTGGCTTCCACCAGCAAATGGTGAAGTTCTCAAATACTCCAGTCCAGCCCCTGCAGCTACATTAGCAGAGGCTCATTTGAGGCATGAAATGAGCTGAGTGTTACCAGATTCTGCTGGAAGCTCCTGTGAAGGAAGAGGATGAGATCAGAGTTCTGACTTTTCCTACAGCCTCTGTCTACCCCACAAGTGGTGAAGTGCTTGAAACTTGTGCCTGTGCTGTTGATGTAGTGTTAGAACTGGAGGTGTGACCTCCACCTGCAGGTTCTGGACATCACATGGGCAGGATTTTACCTGGGGATTTGTATTTATAACCTTTTTACCCCCTGCTGGTGCACAACTGATTTAAGTCTTAGTACTGTGTAGAACCCCTTGCTAGATCTGGAAATTGTGGAATGGTTTGGGTTGGAATGGACCTTAAAGATCCATTAAAGATCATCCCATTCCACCCCTATCCATGGGCAGGGACACCTTCCACTAGCCCAGGGTGCTCCAAGCCCTGTCCAACCTGGCCTTGGACACTTCCAGGGATGGGAACACTTCCAGGTTGCTTCTCTGGGCAACTTCACACCCTCACAGGGAAGGATTTGTTCCCAATATCCCACCCAACCCTTCCCTCTGGCAGTGGGAATCCACCTTCCCTTCTCCTGTCACCCTAGGTCCATGTAAATAACCTCTCTCCATCTTTCTTGGAACCCCTTCAGGTCCACAATTAGCTCACCCCAAAGCTTTATCTTCTCCAGGCTGGACAATCCCAATTCTCTCAGCCTTCCCTCACAGCAGAGGTGATCCAGCCCTCAAATCAAGTTGGTGACCAATCCAACAGGAAATCTCTGGAGCAGTTTATTCCTGGGGTGGCAGAACCATCTGCTGTCACCTGCACCATGTTCCAAAGCACAGAGGAAAATGGGATAATCCTCAGATCCAAGGTTAGACAAATGTTGGAAAAACTCTACAAACCCCACAGCTTTGGATCCCTCTCCCTCAAGCACAAGACCCAACACCCAGCTTGGTGCCAGGTGGTTGAAGGCCACCAAAGCAGCACTGGGGAGCCCAGAGGAATGGAACTGAAGCTGGATGTTTTATGGGGCAATAATCAAACACTGACTGGTGCTCTCTCACTCCCCAAATCAGAAAAAAAACTTGCTAATTCCTGCCTGCTACTGGGAAAGTGCTTCTCTGAGGCCAGGGCTGCCCAGCAGCAGGTTTGTGTTTGCAGCAATGCTGGGCAGATCCTGCTCCTTAAAACAACCTCCAGCCTCTGACTGCAAAGGGCTTTTCCAGAGCTGAATGTGACACAAAACAGATTTTGCTAAGTGGCTCTTGTGACTGCTGGAGAAAGGGTGAAATGAGGATCCACACATCCTACAGAATGTTGGACAGGGCTGGAGAAACCTGGTTTGGTGGGAGGTGTCCCTGCTGATGGCAGGGGCTTGGAAACAGATGATCTTTAAGGTGCCCTCCAACCCAAACCATTCCATGATTTTGTGCTTTATGTTGGAGCCAGTGGAGGATTTCTTGGCATCTTTGCTTTGATGTTGTCCCTTTGTCTTTCCAACTTGCTGCTCTGGCTCTGTTGCCTTCAAACCTGGATTTTGAATCTCCTCCAGTCACCAATTTCTCCTGCTGTTGCACATTTCCTTGACTTTTTTTCACTGCCTCCTGTTCATTGCCTCCTGCCTGCCCCATACCTGCTTCCAATTTTCCTCAGCAAAGCCAAAACCCTCGAGTTTTAAATCCTGAACTCTAAGGGCTGTTGAGCATATGCAATTTAGTTGCTTTTTCTCCTCCTCTCAAAAGGCTTATAATTTGCCTGGATTTTTGGCGATGACAAAAATGAAATTTGACACAAAAAGCTTGTCCCTCGCTCATTAAAGCCCTTGTTCTAAATCATGGGTCCAAGGCTTTAAGGAAAAAAAATGGAAAAAGCCACCAGAAATTGAACAAAACAATGTGTTTATTCCCATGCTGCTTTCTGAGAAGCAGTTGGATTCACATGTTCCAAGAGAACTGTGCCCCAGGCAGACCCAGCCTAGCATGCAAACTCCTACCCTGAACAGCCAGGGCTTGATGGATTTATAACCAACTGAAAGCAGAGCTGGGGAGAGTCAGGCAGCCTTGATAACCCTGCCTGGAGATGCACTCTTAAAAGGAAGGTTATCTCTTAAAAAAAAAAAAAAAAAAAATTAAAAAATAATTCAAGTCCTGCTGAGCTCCCAGGATGATGTGAAGGATGGAATTCAGGCTTGCCACTCTCCAGACCTCCCCAGACCCTACAAAATCCCATCTAAACATCCCAGTTGTTCTTGACTCCACCACAACAGCACAAAGGATGAATGGAAGTGATTCTGTGCTTTTCAGGGGTCATGGCCATGTGGCCCTGCCTCAGCTCCACAATCAGACCCCGAGAGAACATTGTCTGCTGGAGAACTTCCTCTGCCACAGCAGCTCCAGCCTCCACAGGCTGCCCCCAGCCAGCTCTGTAATTAGGACAAGAAGGAATATGTATCTCTAAAGTAGCTTGCCTCTTAATAGTCGATTTATTTTTAAGAATGGGTGTGATTCAACAACTTTTTAAAGACTTCATCTCCTACTGTCTGCATCAGAAGGAATAAGCCTGGTGTTGATCTGGTGATCCTTTAAATGGAAGGCTGGGGCTGGCTGAGCTCAGTGTTTTAAAAGGAGTTTTTTCCATGCTGGGCTCTCGAGATTTGCTCCTTGTCCTCTCTGTCACCAGCAGTCCCAGAGTGTCCCTCTGCCCCACTCCAGCCTTGCCATGGACATGTTTCCTGTGAGAGGTTAGTGGTGATTTCCAGTCTGGCAGGGGTGTGAGAGCTCTGGGACAGCCAGAACAAGTTTCTCTCCCAGTTTGGGGAGTTTGGAGTAGAAAAAGAGATGCAGAATGTTATGGGATTTTTTTTTTTTCTGCCTGGCTGCTCAGGTTATGGTCTGTTGCTTGAGGCTTCCCAGTGGGTTTGGATATTTTTGGAGGGTTCCACAAGCTGTTAGCAGCCTCCAAGAGAGCTGGGGAGAGACTTTTACAATGGCATGAAGAGACAGGACGAGGGGGAATGGTTTTAACTGAAGGAAGGTTGGGTTTGGATTGGGTATGAGGAGAAATTCTTTGCTATGAGGCCCTGGCACAGGTTGCCCTGAGGTTCCCCTTCCTTGGAAGGGTTCAAGACCAGGCTGGGCTGGTGAGAAGTGTCCCTGCCCATGGCAGGGGGCTGGAGCTGACAGTCTTGAAGGTCCCTTCCAACCCAAGCCATTCTGTGACTTATTTTTTTTTTTCATGGGTTTGGCTGTGATTTGTGGAAGGGCTGTAGAATTTTTGTAGTTTCCACAGTCCAAAGGTTCCACAAGCACTGGATCCCAGCCATACTTCATCCTGGATGGGAAAGAAGGAAAAAATAAAAACTGTGGTGCTCAACCATGGGTTCATCCTCTTCCCTTGCTGCCTTTTTAATGCCACACGTCTGATATTGGAATGTGAACCCCTGCCCAGGTTCTCTTTTCTGCCAGGGTTATTTCCCTCCTGTTTCCTCACTGAGAGTGAATAATCCTTTCTGAACAGCACCTCTGGATAACTTTTCCTGAATTATGCTGGCTGATCATAGAACCACAGAATATTCTGATCATCCAGTGACTCCTGGCCCTGCACAGGGGACATTTCATTATTTTGCCTTCCTCTACTGTCCAAATTCCTCATTCTCTGAGCCTTAACAAGCAGCTGAGTGTTTAATATTCAGCCTGGGATGAACGTGGGTGAGTTTGAGATGAACCCAGCTGACCATCAGCTTCCTCCCCCTCTTTCCACCCCACGAGTGGTCACTTCAAATTCAAGCTATGCTGGTGGCTGAAAACTCTAAATCAGATCCTGGATGGGCTGAATTATCTTTCTGAAAAGTCCTTGAAGGGTCTTGTCTGTAATAATGTTCCTCAGTGCCTGGCGTGGGTGAGCAGCTCTGAACTCCCAGCAGAGCTCCATGGTAACCAGAAATGGCATTAATAAGAAAAAAAATCGCCAGTTCTGCTCAGTCACTCAGAAAATATCCCTGCAGCTGGAGGAGCACGTGCCTGGCCCAGGTGGGACACAGGTTCAGGCTGCAGCAGCCACTTCCACCACCTTGCTCCTCCCTAAATCCCAACTTTTGGTGTTCCCTAAATCCCAGGTTTTGGTGTTCCCCAAGCCCAAGGTTTTGGTCTTCCCCAAATCCCAAATTTTTTGGTCCTCCCCAAATCCCAGGTTTTGGTCTCTAAATGCCCAGTTTTTTGGTCTTGCCCAAACTCCCAGGTTTTATGGGTTTTCCCCAAACCCCCAGGTTTTGTTTTTTCCCCAAACCCCCAGGTTTTGTTCTTTCCCCAAATCTCAGGTTTTTTGGTCTTTCCCCACACCCCCACATTTTTTGGTCCCCCCCAAATCCCAAGTTTTGGTCCCCCCAAATCCCAGGATTTTTGTTGTTCCCCCAAATCCCAGTTTTTTTGGTGTTCCCCCAAATCCCAGGATTTTTGTTGTTCCCCCAAATCCCAGGATTTTTCGTGTTCCCCAGTTTCCTGCTGAATGGGATTTCCTCTGCAGAGCTTCCAGAGTGATTTTGTAAATCCACAAAGAAAGGGCAGGAATGAGCACATCCATGCCATGGCTGCTCCAGGTATCCCTCACGTTTTTGGGACTGGAATTTTTTAAAAAAAAAACAACAAAACCCACTCTTTAATTTGGATTTCATCATGACCACCTCTCAAGGGGCTGCTGTTTGTGTGGGATGGAGGAGCCAGCAGGACAAAAGATAAGAAAATGGTATTTCCTAAAATCCACAGTATTTCCATTTGTCATTAGAGGCTGGTGATAGCTGGCAAGGGTTGGTCAGATTTATTTTTAATTTATATATTTTTTAATCTACTCTGACTTTCAAAGGCTGACAGGACATCCTGTACTCTTGAAGCTGGTTGGTTTTCCAGTTGGTTTTTTTTTGTCTTTTTTTTTTTGCTGTTACCACTAAAAACCAAGAAAAGCTTCAACTTTTGTGAGTTGAGTGTTTCCTTTAGAGACTCCACATGAAGCAGAGGAGATCAGTTCTTGTCTACTGAAAAATCTCTTCAGTGCCTAAAAACTGCCCTGGACTTCAGTTGACCACACAGTGCAAGAATTACCTTTAAATCACAGATTTCAGAGAAATTTGGAGCACTGAATTCCTGTCAGCAACAACAGAATTCAGTTGCTGATTTTTTTAATTTAATCATTTTGCTCATGCAGAGCAGGGAAGCAGTGAACCTGAACGAGGGTAACTCTGAAGCAGTAAATACTTGTTTCTGACAATTTAAGGTATTTTTTTTTTTGATTGTTTCTGGTAATGAAGATGATGTAGGCTCCCTGAAGAGCTCTGACTGTAGCTTCCCACCATATCTTATTTAAATATATGTGTGACTCCCATGTTGATAATCAGGGGATGAAAACAGCCCAGAAATGCTGGAAAATGCATTTAGAAGTGAGACTCTTCCTTTATGAAAAGCTTAAATTATTTTCCCTGCTGAATTATCTTTGATTTTATTTTTTTTTAAAACTGGCTTTTTTCCACGAGTACTTTATGATGACACTTAAATAACACTTTATATCTCAAAAGCACTAAGTGTGCATTAAATCCTGCTGTAACTATTAGGAAATAAGACTTCTGGCTACCAGCAAAAAAAAAAAAAAAAAAAAAAAAAAAAAAAGTGATGCTTTTTGGTATTTGAGTCATTTATTACCTAAAATAGTACAAGATGGAGATCTGGCAGGGAGTTCTGTGACACAGATATCCAGGAAGGAGCCCAATCCAGGAAGGTTGGCATGATGAGCACTAATTCCCCCAGGCAGGTTTCTATTAACACCACTGCTCCTTGAGTAATTTTCAGCTGCAGCTTTTGCCTCACTCATCTCTGTGTGTATATTAAATAGTACATGGTGTACCAGAGGCTGGGAGATGTTTCAGGGATGTGTGGATCCTTCCTCAGCAGATCAGAGTTTGTAGCCAGAATTATCAAGATACAAAGATAGATAGCAGTTCTGTGAGGGTGATACCAGTCTTGCTCAAATTGGTTTTAAATAAGCAAAAAAATTTATTTTTTTTTTTTTTAAAGCAAACCTGCTTTGGTAGAGGGGGACAAAGAGATTTCCTTAAATTCCATCCTCTGTGCATTTGTGGGTGCCAGCTCCTTTCTCCTGAAGGAAGGAAAGTTTGAGTATTAATTCTGTCATTGCACATCTTGTGTTTGTTTTGTCTCCACTGCCCTGCCTTTCCCCCTTTCCTCAGCTGATACTGATGTCTTGTTAGCTTGGTTAATCCCTTTCCCTCTTGGAAAAAAACTGGATTTTTCAGCTGCTCTGCCGAGCTGAGAACCAGATTTATCATTAACTCCTCGCGTGGATGCTTTGCCCATCCCAAGTGCTCCTCATTCCCACGGCTGATTTTCCTGGAGGTTCTTTATTCCTGTCAGTCCCTCTGCTTTTCCCTCCAGTTGCTATCAGCTGGAAGTGGGATTTCAGCTCTTTTCATGCTGACAGACACATCAGTAAGTTGTCACTTCCCTGCAGAGCTAAAAAATCTGCCTCTGCAGTGTGGAGCTGACTTTCAACCTGAGCTTGGTGGGCTTTAATCTTAACCTGGTGCTTTCTGCATCACCAAAACCCCCCAATCCTCCTGCTCAGCTGGATTCAGCCATGAATTTCCCATATTTTGCTCCCTAAGAGATCCTTTTGCCCTCTCCAGTTTCCACCTTGTAGGGGATGGATTGTTTATTTATCTAGATTTATTTATCCAGATTTTTGGTTTTTTTTTTTAAGATACAAGCTTCTCTTTATGGTGTCTTCTTCTGGCAATACAAACACCTCACCTGAGAGGCTTTTTAATGGTTATGTTCCTGATGTAATCCAGCTGCTTTAGGAGCTGGGATAGTGTTTATCAGGAATTCCTGCCCCTGGAAACAGAGCAGGTGAAAGCTCTGAGGTTTCCTGAGGCTCTTAGGAAAACCCATTTGCTTAGAAATAGAAGTAGCTTTGCTTTCACCTGAAAAAAAGGCAATGGGTGAGGGCTCTTCAAATCCATCAGTCTGTGCATAGAGCAGCAAGAAACCAAATGCCTCAATCTCATCACAGAATCATGGAATGGTTTGGGTTGGAAAGGACCTTAAAAATCTCCCAGTCCCACCCCCTGCTGTGGTCAGGGACACCTTCCACCATACCAGGGTGCTCCAATCCCTGTCTAACCTGTCCTTGGACATTTCCAGGGATCCAGGGGCAGCCACAGCTTCTCTGGGCACCCTGTGCCAGGGCTCACCCTTGTCGCAGGGAAGAATTTATTCCTAATATCCGATCCAAACCTTTCTTCCTTCAGTACAAGGCCATTCCTCCTTGTCCTACCATTCCAAGCCCTTGTCCCCAGTCCCTCTCCAGCTCTCCTGGATCCCCTCTGGGCTCTGGAAGTTCTCCCTGGAGCCTCTCCCAGCTCTGTGCTCGTCACCCCATGCCCCGTGAGCAGCCTGGTGGACTCTGCTGTGTTGATGCTGGAGCTCTGCCTCCTGTCAGGGATGGGGCAAGGTGTGGTGCAGGCACTGCCCGGAGCAGAGCAGGGCTTCTTGGAGGAGGAGAGGTCTGTGAGTGCAGCCCTGAGCTTGACTCCGAGTTGCCAGGCAGATAAAAACGAGCTGGGCAGCGTTCAGATGTCACCAGCACGCCAGGGTCACCGGGGCTCTCCAGCTCTGCAGATGAGGGAATGTGCCAGTGACATGTTTCTGGAGGAGTCTGAAAGGACAGATATTGAAATCTGCATCCAGGGTTGTGTGTCTTGGAGGGGAATGTGAGTTTGTTTGCTTGGATGAGTGCTGGGCCATCACTTGCAGCATGAAATGTGAATTTGGAGAGCAGCTCTCACTAGGGCTCCAGTGGCTGCAGGCAGATGTGGGGTGGGGCTGGTGCTTATTGAATGAGCTCGGAGTTGAAATGTTCAATACAGGAGCCCAGCTCTGCCTGCACAACCCCTGTGACCCTCCCAGGCCCCCTGGCAAATGAGCTCCCATTTCATTATTTCATGATTTAATTTTAATTGCAGCTTTTGCTTGTACTCACAAGGTCGGTGTGAAAGAACTGAAGGGAATCTTGAAAAAAATTGTCCTGGAGAGCAGCGCTGAGAGTTTGGTCTTGCTTTTCACTTCTGAGGGGTTTGGGGGGATTTTGAAGCACGAGCTGCTTCTTGAGTGAATAAAACCCAAGATTATTGGTTTTTGTTTTGCCTTCACAGTGTGAGAAGGAACAACCTTGTACAAGTCACCTCCTGAGGGGACAGGGTCTGACACAAGGCTGGACAGGGCAGCTCCAAATACATCTGCAACAGGATTTAAGATAAAAAATTCTACATACATGTGATTTTTAGCTGTCCAAACAAGAGCCAATCTGGCACTGATAGCATCAAAATTAATCAGTGTTTTTTTTGGGTTTTTTTTTTTTGGTGTGTGTGTGCTTACTATGAATAAATATAAACAGTCTTCTCCATCCAAGTGTTAGCAAAAGCAGAGCAGTGGATTAAAACAAGTTAACACCCACCCTATTTTGCCTGAAAACCTCTTAAAAAATAAACAGTGCTGCATGATAGACTGAACTATTTACAAGTCTGCTTTCACTGCTGATGAGAGTGCATGGGAAGAAAAAAACCATGTTTAAACCTCTGGTGTCTTGGTGACTTCTGCACAAACTGTGGAGAACCTGGAGAACTCGGGTGCAGGTCCATGGCTACCTGTAAAATTAAAATATTGATGTCTACCAGATTTTCTGTCTGCCTAAAACGAGTTCTGTGAGTCCCTGGTGGTGTCTCCAATCTCTCCATAAAGTTGGGTTTAGGAGTGTGAATGTCAAATCATTGCTGTGGTCCCTCATTTCTGAGGAAATGCTTCCAAAATCAGGAATTAAGTCTCCTCCAGTCCTGAGGTTGAATTATTAGGGAACAGTGCAAGGCTTGTGTTAAATGATCACAACAATTCACTACCTGCTTATGTTACCAGGCATTACCTTGATACAGCCACACTGGTATCATCTGAGCACTTAAAATTAAATTTTACTGAACGACCCCCTCAGGGTAAGGCTGTATCTCCATTTCACAGCCCTCAAAATAACCTCTGAAATTCCCTCTGGGGAGCTGAGATTCTGCAGCAAGAATCTGCTGACCAGAACCAGGCTTCAATGACACTGGGGGAAGGTCCCATGTGATATTTGAGGTTTTCCTCTTGGATATTATAATGGATTTTTGACAGGAGAGAGGAGCCAGGTGAGGGTCAGGCTCTCTCCTCCCAGGGAACAAGGGGCAGGATGAGAGGAAATGGCCTCAAGTTGTGCCAGGGGAGGTTCAGGTTGGATTTTAGGGAAAATTTTCCTCACTGTAAGGGTTGTTCAGAAGAGTGTTGGGGTCACCAGTCCCAGAGGGATTTAAAAGATGTAAGAATTTTCCCTAGCAGGGCATCCCCTTCATGGGTTTAACAGGGATAAGGTGTCTGTGGTTGCCACATCTTGCTGGGCCTTCAGTTAATTAATTAATTAATTGATTAATGCCCCTGGATGCTCTGGCCTCAGACATTCCTTCCATCTTCTCTGGCCCTGGTGCTTCTTTCCAACCAAAATGAACTTGGAGCTGAAATGCAAAACAACTCTTTGAAATGAAAGCTTCTGAAGTTTAAAGCCCTGCAAAATCCACGCTGGATTGCAAGGCAGGTCTGTGTCTGCAATCCCCCTCCAAGAAGGCTCCCATGGGAGGAATTTCTGCCAATTAAAAATCTAAAATTAACCCCTGGGATAACACCCTGTGTTACAGCTGGAGAACAAACTCATCTCTTTTGAGGCACTGAGTGTTTTAATCCCTGTGGACTCTTCTCCCTTGTGACACATCTTGGCAATTTAAGATTTAGCAGATAATATAGCAGAATGGAGTTTTTTAAGCTTGGGCTCAGGCAGCTCTTTCTGGCTAAAAGTCCATTTTCACATCTGACAGACTTTTAACTGGGGATGTGAGAAAACAATCTCAGACTTTTCCAGGCAGGCAGGAGGTCAGGACCACTTTTATCCCAGGGATCCTGGCTGGGGCTTTGGTGGCCAAGTGAGACTGAGGTGGTGCAGGGGGTTGTGACAATGATGTGTGAGCCTGGGGAGGTTGCAAGGGCTTAAACTGAGTGTCTCACTTCACAGGAGGCTTTGCTGGGAAACAAAAGATGTCAGGGCAAGGCCAAGGGCAGCGCTGGCAGAGCCAAGAGGAGCCAAACCACACGAACCACACGGTTTGAGGTTGCACTTGGTGGTGTGGGAGGTGTTTTTTCCACAGTAAATGATTCTCTGTTCCTGTTCTGGAGGTTTGTTTTTGATGGTCTGGGGGTGGTGTGGTGGTCGAGGTCTCTCCTTCCATGGCTGCACCTCCAGAAATGCCTCTGGAATGCAGAGCTGCCCATGCTGGGAGAGATGTCTGCTCTCCAGAAAGTTCCTTCAGGAGGAAAAGCAGAACCCCAGAGCCCAGTGAGGCTGGAGATGTGCAGAACAGGAGTCCCGTGGTGAGGGACAAAGCAGGTCCTGCTGTGCTGGGTGTCCTGCTGGGGCTCCCTTTCTTGTGCTGTGCCCCTCCTGGGGCTCCCTCCTTTGTGTGGAAGAGTTAATTTTGCAGCACAAACCCAATCTGGCTGAGCAGAACGAGTGCCTTCAGTGCACCATAAAAGCCATCTGCTAAGTGGTGGCTTTCTCAGTGGTTTCACAGAGTGCCCCTCCCTGTAGAGAAACTCTGATCCCTCCCTGGGGGTCCCTTTGATGGAGCAAAGCCCGTTCTGACAAATTCAAGATGTTTGAATTGGATGGTTTGACCTTGCTGTGAAGTGCAGCTTCCTCCTGAAAGGACCTTGGCCACTGTCTTGGTGTTGGGTCTGTGTGCCAGCATGGGCTGGGCAGGGGGATGTGAAACGTGTGCCCCTCGTCCCCTCAGGCCACCTCTGCCTCTGTGCCCTCTGATGGGCACCAGTGGATTTTGGGGTTCCTCAGGACTCCTGGGGGGATCCCAGGGGTCCCCCATGCCCAGGGTTCCTGTCCCCTTGCAGGCCAGCTCTGCCTGAGGGTCCCAGGAGGTCCCACATGTCCAGTGTCCTGATCCCCTCTCAGGCCAGAACAGAGGATTTAAAACAAGTTAACACCCACCCTATTTTGCCTGAAAACCTCTTAGAAAATAAACAGTGCTGCATGATAGACTGAACTATTTACAAGTCTGCTTTCACTGCTGATGAGAGTGCATGGGAAGGAAAAAACCATATTTAATGCCTCTGGTGTCTTGATGACTTCTGCACAAACTGTGGAGAATCTGGAGAACTCAGGTGCAGGTCCATTGCTACCCTTAAAATTAAAATATTGATGTCTACCAGCTCTTCTGTCTGCCTAAAACGAGTTCTGGGAGTCCCTGGTGGTCTCTCCAGTCTCTCCATAAAGTTGGGTTTAGGAGTGTGAATGTCAAATCATTGCTGTGGTCCCTCATTTCTGAGGAAATGCTTCCAAAATCAGGAATTAAGTCTGCTCCAGTCCTGAGGTTGAATTATTAGGGAGCAGTGGGGTTAGCAAGGCCCCCTGTGGGTCCCCAGGGAGGTTCCAGTGCTCCCACCTGCCCAGGGTCTCTGTGCCCTTATTCCAGCTGTGCCTGGGGGTCAGGCTCACAGGATAACAGACATTGTCACTAATAAAGTGAGAGAGCAAAGCAGGATGAGAGTTGGTTCCTGCCACTACAAAAAAACACCCTCGGCTTGCCCAGGAGCCTTCTGGCTCCCCTTGGAAGGCCACACCAAGAGGAAAATACCTTATTTTGGTATTATGGCTCCATCTGGAGAAGTGAAATGCCAGGGCAGGTGGGTGAGGACCCTCCCAGGGGTGGTGGCCTCTTTAAGAGAAGAGGGAAAACCCACACTGGGGTTGGGTGGTGGGGTTGGGATAGCTGAGGGCTACAGGGGGGGCTTCCATGAGAAGCTGCTGGAATTTTCCCTGTGTCCCATGGAACCAATGCCAGCTGGCTCCAAGGTGGACCCAGCTGAGCCCAGGAAGAAGGGAGGGGTGTGGGGAAGGTGTTTCTAAGATTTGGCTTTACTTCTCCTTGCCCTGCTCTGATTTGGTTGGCAATAAATAAAACCAACTGCCCTGAACTGAGGCTGGATTTCCCTTGATTGAAGCAGTGAGGGATCTCTGCCTGCCCTGGTCTCGACCTTGAGCCTTTTGTTGTGTTTTCTCTGCCTTGTCCAGCTGGGGAGGGACAGATCTGCTTTGGCACCCAGTCAGGGTCAGCCCCACCACAAGCCCAGATAGCTCCTCCAAGGCCTGCTCAGTGCTGGGATCTGGGGCTAAAGGCTGCAGGAATTGGGGGAAATGTGGAGAGGGATTTTTAACTGAAGATGAATTAGCTGCAGAGTGCTTCATTCTGTCTACACCTGCTTAGATTTCTTTGGATCTGGGAAATGCTTGGGGAAAAAAATGCCCAGATTGCTTTTTTTAGGCACCTTAAAGTCTATTATGGATAGAGAGTCTTTCTCTAGAGCAGCTTTAGAACAGGAATTTGTAAAAGAATTATTGACTGTGATGGTGTGGCACAGGGTGCCCAGAGAAGCTGTGGCTGCCCCTGGATCCCTGGAAGTGTCCAAGGCCAGGCTGGACAGGGCTTGGAGCAACCTGGGACAGTGGAAGGTGGCACTGGATGATCTCTAAGGTCCCTTCCAACCCAATAAATTCCATGATTCTTTAATACCCACGTTTAAAAGCAGCAGATACAGATTTATTTTGTGCCTGGGGCTCACCTCAGCCCAAAGCCTCGAGAGCAGGCTGTGAGGACCTGCTGCCTGCTCCCCCTGCCAGTTACTTGATTATATCCAAGAATTCCACGTGAGCAGAATGTGTTTGTGTTGGGAATATTGTGGCACTCCAAACTGGAGTGATCCCTTAATTGAGATCTGCCTTATGGACAAACTTGCTTTCTAATAAATGACAGCATTTCTTGTGCACCATTCTGAATTTCTTTTTATTTTTATTGTTCTTCTTTCCCCCTCCATTCTCATGAGGAAGATCAATGGGAATTTGCTGTGCTCAGCTCTAGGTTTCTTCCCTGATGCTCCTGGTGGGGAATAGCCCCTGTCCCCCATCTGTGAGCAAAAAAAAAGAATGGGATTGGGGGTTTTGGGTTTATCCAAGCAAGAAAAGAGCCACAGGCCATTGGGAAGAGGTGGAAGAATTATCCAAATGCATTGCTGGGGGTGCAGAGAATTAAGTTTTGCTCCTGTTGTTCTATTCCCCTCTAGAACTTGGCTTTACCTTTGTCTTATTCTCCTCCAACCCTTTTTCCTTCGATGCTCAGGAGCTGAGGAAGCCCTGGGGTGTCTCCTCAGGAGATGCTGAAAGGATGAGCTGTTTTTGGGGTGCTCCCAGGTGCCCTTGTAGCTTTGTGTCCACACACGGCCCTGGGGCTGTCCTGGGATGTGGGGAATTGCCACAGGCTGGGATGAAGAGCAAGGCTGTCCTCAGCACAAACACCAGCCCAGGAAGCTGCTGAGTTCCCCTTGGAGCCCCTTCCAGAGGCTGGGGACCTTCCTGCACAGGGATGGTGGCCTTTTCCTGGATATTTTTGGAGGATGTGTGTCCCACAGCCCTGTAGAATTCCTGTAGATCAGTCCAGCCTTGGGCCAGTGTGGTGGAGATTTAAAAAAAAAAACACTTCTGGATTAGGATAAGGTGGTGGAGAAGTAAAAAAACATTTCTGGATTAAGATAAGGCCAAGGTGGAGAAGGAAAAAAAAAACACTTCTGGGTGAGGCTAAGGTGGTGGAGAAGGAAAAAAAAAAACACTTCTGGATGAGGACAAGGTGGGGGAATGTCCCATGGCCATGGTCAGGCTCGCCCAGGGGACGTGGTGATGGCAGGACTGGTAACAAGCACTGATTTGGGGTGGTGAGAAAATGGGAAATCTGCTCAGCTTGTCCTTTTCTGCTTTCCCTTGGGATGAGAGAGCCTATGGAGAAGAAGGAAGGCTTGTCCCAGCGTGGGCTGGCTCTTGGTGCCTTGAAAAGCCCCAGTTGGTGTGATGGGGATACACCTCATCTTCTGGTTTTGGGGTGATGGGGATACACCTCATTTTCTTTTTTTGGGGTGATGGGGATACACCTATTTTTCTGTTTTGTCAGAGTGGTGAGTGCCCTGTGGCTCAGATGTGGGAGGTGCAGCTGAGGTTTCTGCTCCAGGGTGGCTGAAGGAGGAGGTGGAGGGATTTTGGGATGCTCTGGATAGCTCCAGAGCTCACTGGTCCTGCAGCATCCTCCAGGTTCAGGTACACAGGCAGCAGCCCAAGCTGGCCATGCCTGGGATCCCCAACCCTCAGAAGTTTCATGAATCTGTTCATGAAAAGTTCTTAGAACCCACCCAAAAATTGCTGGTCTTGAATTTACAGAGAATTTACAGCCCTGAGGGATGCAGGCAGGATGCAGGAGGTTTGCTTTGCCCTTTTCCTGTGCCAACAAACCACGTTCCAGGATTGGAACCTTGTTAAGAGGGGGGTTCTGGCAGCTTTGGGGGTCTCTTGGATCTTGGGGGGCTGCCTGGTCACCCCAGCTGTGGTGTCCCCATCCCATTCCCAGGACTCCCATCCCATACTGGGAAGGGAAATGCCACTGTGAGGGCTCTGTCTGCTCAGGGCACGTGGAAATCCTGGCTGGAAAATGTAGGAATTGTCCAGCCTGGAGGGGATTTTTGCTTTTCCTGCCCTGATCCCACCCCACATCAGCCTGTTCTCGGGGATGATTTATTGGGATTATCTCTCCCTCTGACAGGGAACCCCTCAGCTGCTTCCCCCAGAGCTCCCTGCTCTGTTCTTCTGGGCTGCTCTGCTTTGTGCCTCCTAAAAAAAAACTCTTCCAGATGGTTGAAATCATTGCAAATCACCTCTCTTTGGAGCAGAGGTGCTGTTGCTTCATCAAGCACCAAACTTTGGGCTTTATTTTTTAATTTTTTATTTTTTTTTTGTGCGTGTTAGCCACAAGTATTCTGTTGGGATAATGACTGGATAATTATTTAACCTCTTTTGAGTTTTGTGGTGCTAATCAACCCTGTCTTCTTTAATCTGAGCTCCAGTGTCGTGACTGGGGCATGATTTACAGGGAGGAGAGGGGCATAAACTTGTATTATTGAGCCAAATTTGCTTAACCTCCCTGAAATAGCCTGTGAAGGTTGTGTTGCTCCAGGCCACAGCTGATCCTGTTTGTGCTGCTGGAGATCTGAAGGGCTCTGTATGATCTGATCTCCCTTTGATTTAGGGTTCTCTTGGTTACTGGGAGTTGCAGGGAGAAGTTTCTGCCTTACCCAGGCAAATCACGGCTTCTGGAAAAGGAATAATAAAAAAAAAAAATCTCCAGCCTGCACAGGAGAGGAGACTGAAGAGTGTGGTCAAAGGTGGGAAAAAAGAAATATTATGGAGACTTTTTTTGCTCAAAAATCTAACAAATGGTAACTGTTCTTGTGAGACAATGCAGAGCTGTAGGTGTCCCTGCTGCAGGATTTTTGGAGATGCTGAAATGACCTCAGAGGATGAGTGAGGCCTCCTGTGAGGGGCACATGTGCTGTAGGGACCTTAAACTCGAGATCCTTGGAATCCAGACTTGGAGCACACCTTGGGGAGCCTCTCCATAGGCTGGGAAGCTGCAAAAGCTCTTGAATGGATATTATTTATTGGTAGTTTTTATCCAATCCAGGATTCTGGGCTGGAGCAGATTTAGGATGAGTGGAAGGAGCTGTTTTTAGGCTTTTGAGATGCCCTTTCTCCCCTCCATGCCCATCACCAGTAACTGCCACGGTGTTCAAAGGCTGGCAGCAACACTGCTCCAGGCTTTTGCTTTCTCTGCAGAACCAAAACCTTAATGGGATGTTTGTTTGGGAATTGTGGCCAGGAACACTCACCCTGGGTAGATGTTGCAAGGAGAGGGGCTGAGCCTTTGGCTGTCTGCATCCTGCTCCTTATGGTTTTCACAGGGCTTGCTCAACCCTTCCCTCACAGTTTCTATTTCTTGGTGGTGATCACGACGGAGGAAATGTGCCAGGTGAGCCTTTCAGTCTTTCAGAAAGTCAGACAATGACCTTGAACCCAGCCAGAACGGTGCTGTCAGCACCTCAGGGTGTTTTGTGTGATGGGGACACTGCCACTCAGTGATTTCAACCTTTTTAATGAGTGAGGCTGGATGCAGCCTGGTCCCAGCCCGCACCAGATCCAGGCAGGGATGAGCTGGATATGGGCTGGAATCAACCACAAATTGGGCCAGACTTTCCTGAGCTGCAGGAGGTTCCTTGGGCAAGAAGGGATAAGACTTTGGATTTTTCTAGAGCTGGCAGATCTCACCTTGCTCGGGGTAGAATTTAAATCATTGAATTGCAGAATATTCTGAGTTGGAAGGGGCCCACAAGGATCATGAAAGTCCAGCTCCTCGTCCAAGAATCTCACCCTGTGCCTGAGAGCATTGCCCAAACACTTCTGGAACTGTCTCAGGATGTGCCTGAATTGGTTTTGGTATTGGGACAGAACCACCTGTCTGTGATAGGACAGAATTCCCTTTCCCTTCATCCTGCTGAGGAAAAGAAACCAGGGATGTGATGTCTGGGGATTGTTGCTTGTGGTGAAATCCCACAAAGCTGGGTCACAAACTCAGCTCAAACCCTCGGTGAGGATTTCTTGCTAAAACTACCACGAGCCCCTGATTTATCAGTGTGGAGCAGGATGGAATATCCCCAGGATATTGGGAATATCCCCATCCCAATCCACTGGGCACTGAATGCCTCGAGGTGAGAGAAGCCCTGGGGGGATTTGCATCACTCACCCAATAGGACCACAATGAACTTTTGGTACTCAGTGGTGTGTGAGCATCGTTTTGGAGTGCAGGGAACATTGTGACTGTGAGAATTCAGGTGTAGCAAGCATGAAAACAGCCAGGAGGGGGGTCCTGGAGCCAGAAGGTGGCTGGCAATGACCTGCTGTGCTGTTTCAGTCTATAATCAATAAATACTGGTAATGGCAGGCAAACTCTCTATTAAAAAGCTTTGAGAGTGCCTGCTTTGTGTCTCCAGGCTGAAAACATCCATGCCAGGGCAGCAGCCTCCTTGATTTGCTCCTTCCAAACGCTGCCTTTGTTTGCTCCCCCGTTTCTGGCAGCAGCTCAGGGGGATCCTCAGTGTGATGGGCAGAGGAGGAGCTGAAGGGATGGAGTTCATGTCCCCCATGAGCTGGGGAAGGAGGGGTCCTCAAGCAGCCTGAAGTGATCTGCATGGACAAGGAGATGAAGAAGATGTGAATGCAGCTTCTCACCCAAACGTTTTGATGTTTTATTAGGGAAGAAACTTGTAGCTGCTGAATGAGGGCTTGGCATGGTTGTGTATAAAGACAAAAATATCAAAGAGTTCCAGGCTGGGCTGGATGGGAATTGGAGCAATTTGGGATAATGGGAGGTGTCTCTGCCCATGGCAGGGGGTGGGAATGAGATGAGCTTTATCATCCCTTCCAACCCAAAGCACAATTCCCTGATAGCTGTAGGAGTTTTTGGAAAGGTGGATCAGTGTGTTTGGTCCCTGGGAGGGGATGAAGGTCAGTTTGGGCTGCTCTGGAAAAGGCACCACTGAACATTTCCTTCCCAAAGCTCTCAGAGCTGCGTGGGGTGACACTGAACTCAATCACTTAAGGATCCTCCTCTGACCAGCATCGTGCATTAGTTGGTGGAATAACATCAACTCTGACCCTAATTCTGGCTGCTTATCTGGTTCCCAGCAGGCTTCAGTGCTCAGAGACAAAATCATCTGAGGCTGGTGCTGTATTTGGGGGAAGCACGTGCTGCAAACAGAGGAGCTGTTTCTTGCTCTGGAACTAAAACATTTCTGAAATCAAACTGCTGCTGCCCAGCTTATCAGGGTGTAAACACGTTCTCCTGTGGGAACAGGAATTGCAGACCAGCCTGAGCTGAATCTTGTTGCCTTTCTTCATATCAGTCTGCTGGAGTTTCTCAGGCACTGGAGGTCTGCAGAGGGTTTGAAATGAATTATTTGTCTCATCTCTTTTCTTCATGGGGGGAGGCAGCAAAGACCTTGGACTACCAAGAATGTTTGGTTTCATTCAGAGCTGCTCTGTGGTGGATGTTAGAGCAGAGCAAGGGAATGAACAGCTTTTATTCCCTTTCTCAGAAAACCCCTTGTTTTGGTGGTTCTGGTGCTGAAAGCTCAGAAATTACACTGAGGCTCCTTCCACAAACCCATCCTTGGGGATATTCCAGAGTGGTTGAACTCTTGGGGGTGTGGACCATCCCCCCCCAAAAAAAAGGAAGGACAGAATGTTGTGATAAAGGAATTGTGCTCCTGACGTGTTTTATTCTGTCCTTGGGTGTAATCTCTTGCCACATCCTGGGACTTGAGGCTGGGGAAAGGGCAGGGCATGTGGGAGCTCCCCAGAGAAGGAAATGACTCTCAAGTTACTCTCTGCTTTAATTTCAGTCATTTCTACCTATTTTCTCAGGATTTCCAGCCAGGAGCCAGCCTGTCTGTGAGAGAAGGATCTGAATGGATGAGAAGGTGCCAGCACTGTTGTAGGTGGCTCTTTGAAGTCTGCTCATTCTCTTCAGTCAGGACACCCCAAAATACAGCCTGGAAGAGAAGGACAGGGAGCAGGAGCTGTAATTGCAGCTGAATTCTGCAGAAACAGGAGCTGCAGCCCAGCAGACACCAGCCTGTCCTGGTGGACAGCTCTGGACTGCAGCTCTAAAAGTGGCAAATAATGGTTGGGTTTGGTCATTTTGGGTAAAAGTTGTTTCTGCTCCCTGGGATAAGAGGCAATAAAAGCATTAAAAGACATTTCCTAAAGTTCTGCAGCCTCAGGTGGAGAATGAGGAAAGGGGAGGATGGATGGGCTGTCTACAAAATAAATACAATATAAATATTATGGAGTCTTGCATCTCTTTGCCTGTAGAGATCTTTCCTGTAGCAAGGAAATAATTTTATATTCTGGCACAGGACTGATAGCGAAACACTGAATTCAGAGATAACAATCACTTGTTTTTCTTCCAACTCTCCTCTATTAAAAAGGAGCAAAACTCATCAAACCCCCCTTGTTTTGTACATGACAACCTTTGGGGTTTTCTGGTTTGTGCAGGAAGAATAATCTCCTAGGAGATGATGACCAGACTGGTGTTTAACTGGCTTAATGTTGGAAAACTTCCCTGCCAGTGAGTCAAAATTACCTTGCACTGGTCCTTTCCTGTTCCTGTGCCTCATGGCAGTAAAACACGGTAAAAACTTGTGGTCTACTTTGAATTTTTTTCATGGAATGGTTTTCTTTGTAAACTTGCAGGTGATTTCAGGCTTCTTACTTTGGGTATCAAATGTTTAAAAGTTTCCTTTTCTGCCTCGTAAAGACTCAAAAGGAAGCCACAAACCTTCAGATCCCTCTGGGACTGTTTTCCCTGTCCAGAAAGGGTTGCAGAAGGCAGATCTGATCTCTCAGCTAGGCTGGATGATCATTGTAGGTCCCTTTTGGCTGGAATTTCTCTACCTCAGGAATGGCTTGCCCAGCTGGTTATTCTTTCTTCCCTCTCATGGTAAAGGGAGGTGTTTGGCTGGAGGAAAAATCTTTCAGACTCTTTCCTTTGCCACTGATCAGTGGGAGTCACTAAATCCCTGCTGGCATCAATAACCTGTGGCATTTAATGCAAAAATATCATTATAAAGATACTGAGCTGCTTCCTAAAGGCATTGAGGGCTTTATTTATCCCCTTTTCCAGGTGATGGGAATGCTGCTGATGCAAATTAATTGGAAGAACGTGTGCTGGGCTATCAGCATTAAAAGAGCTCAGTTTTAGTTAATGTGGCAGTAGGGAAAGGGACTCAGCCCCACTGCTGGGTTGTGCTGTTGCTTTGGTTTTTCATTAATTGTCACTTTACTCATTTCAGAGTAAAAAATGCCTTTAAATTGCTGTTGGTTTGAAGGGATGGGCTCTCAAACTCTGGGTCTGTGGGGACTCTTGGTGAATCCTCCTTCTCCACAAGGACCTGGCATTTCTCCCACCCAGCCCTTTGCTGATACCTGTGCTTGACACGTCCCCTGAAATGCCTTTTCTGCCTCATCCTCTCACCAAATATCCCATCCTGGTGCAGGCTGTTGTGTGGGATCTCGAGGTGTGAAGCTGTAATGGATTTATTGGGGTGCTCTGTGCATCTCTGTCCCATTGCTGGGGGAGGGTGAAACCTCAAGGAGGGAGAACCAGGAGGGTTTTTCCTGCAGCCCAACTTGAGTTCCAGGAGCACAATGAACTCTGAATCCACTCTAGCAGCGAGGAACACCCTGTTGGGCTTTGAAGCTGCTTGTGGAACTTGAGGGGCCTTATTTTTTTTTTTTTTTTTTTTTTTTTTTTTTTGTGTTCTTATGAGTTTGCTGCCAGTAATTGTATGTGCTCAGTGAGATGAAAGTCACCATGCCCAAGTGTGAAGAATCTTCACAACCACATCCCAGAATCCCATCCATTTTTGTGTTAAAAGTGGGAGTTTTAGCTTGTCTGGAAGCCGTTCCAGTTGCTCACAACTTCTCTGTGCTGCAAGTCCTCATGAACCTGCTGCTGAGTCAGTTAAAAATCTGCTTTTCTTGCCTGGAAAATGGTCTTCATTAGGCTTGTTTTTGTTTCTGCTGCTTCCCCTGTGTTTTTGCCTGGTGTGAAGCTGCACCGCTGCCTGGCGCCCTCCTCTTCCTCGCCGTGAAGGCTTCAGGTAAACATTTATGCCTGTGGACATGTGTGATTTAACTGGATGAATTAGTCAAGGGGCTCTGCATAGCCGGGATTTAAGGTTATTCCTCATTACATCTTGAGAAGCTGCTGATTGTCCCTGTTTTTTATCTGCTGCTTTCCGTTGTGTAATTCTTTATTGCGCCGTTGCATGACATCATCTGGGATCTGCTGCTCTGTGCTTTCAGAACATGTTCAGCTGAGTCTTGGGCAAGGAGGAGAATTTATTACTAAATCCATTAGAGTTCTGAAAATAAATAAACACCATGCTGAATTCCTTATCACCAGCACGTTGCCTCCAGCAGCAGTGAAAATATTCACATTGAGTCTCGCTGACTGCCCGACAGGGGCTGGGCTTGCCAGTGCCTGGAGTGACTGAGGGCTTTTTCCTTCAAATTGGGCTCTTGCACAAAAAAAAAAAAAAAAAAAAAAAAAAAAGAAAGAAAAAAAAAAAAGGTTGGCAAGTGTGTTCTCTACTGGAATCAACAATCTCTTAATGCTCTGAGGCTAAACTAAGGCTGAAGTCAGCTATTCAGCTGTGGCTCTGTGCAAATCTATTGTGTTTATCTCTGCCCGAGACGGACTCATTAGGCAGCAGGGCTCTTTGTGTAGCTGGAACATCATTTCAAGGGTAGGATTTTCCCAAGATTTTCCCCACAAAGAAACCAGAGCAGTGGAAAACCATCTTCTGCTGAATGTCCCCTCTTCTTCAGTGGCACTCTGAGCAATCCCGCTGGGCTGCAGAGGAGGGGCAGCTCTGATCTCTGCTCTGGGACAGTGACAGGACCTGAGGGAATGGCTGGAGCTGGGTCAGGGGAGGTTTAGGTTGGAAATCAGGGAGAGGTTCCTTATCCAGAGGGTGCTGGGCACTGCTCAGGCTCCCCAGGGAATGGGCACAGCCCCGAGGCTGCCAGAGCTCCAGGAGGGCTTGAACAACAATCTCAGGGTGGGATTGTTGTGGTGTCTGTGCAGGGACAGGAGCTGCACTGGACGATCCTGATGGGTCCTTTCCAACTCGGGATACTCCAAAGCAGTTTTTGCTGTGTCCTGGAAGGATGTGTTGTGTTTCTGGCAGCAGGGAGATGCAGCTTGGGCTCTCCTGCAGGGTCCATGTGTGTGACAGCCCCTGTGTGACACAGAGACCCCGAGTCCTGCTGTTAACCTGCCATGAAATGGGGATGTGCCCTGACAAGCTCCATGGAGAGATCTCCGATTGCTACAGGAGGGAAAACTGACAGCCAGGTACTGAAGGGCCAGAGTGGAGCTTTAGCTGCTGCTTGGGAGATGGATTTCAATCCCACACTCCCTAGGAAATAACTTTTTCCTTTAGACCAAAATTGACCACAATCATTGTTGTTCAAATTCTGCCCTGGGATGGACTGGCTGTGCTCAGGAGCCTGAGGACAGACTGTGGCTCTAAGAGCAACCCTGTGCTCCCTGTGCTGCTGCTCCTCTGCTCCCCAGCATCAGGAGGACGTGGAGGTGCTGGAGAGAGTCCAGAGGAGTCCAGGAGATGCTCCAAGGGCTGGAGCCAGGCTGGGAAAGCTGGGGGTGCTCACCTGGAGAAGGGAAGGCTCCAGGGAGAGCTCAGAGCCCCTTCCAGAGCCTAAAGGGGCTCCAAGAGAGCTGGAGAGGGACTGGGAACGAGGGATGGAGGGACAGGACACAGGGAATGGCTCCCACTGCCAGAGGGCAGGGATGGGTGGGATATTGGGAAGGAATTGTTCCCTGTGAGGGTGGAGAGGCCCTGGCAAAGAGAAGCTGTGGCTGTCCCTGGATCCCTGGAAGTGACCAAGGCCAGGCTGGATGGGGCTTGGAGCAACCTGGGACAATGGAAGGTGTCCCTGCCCATGGCAGGGGGTGGCACTGGATGGGCTTTAAGGGCCTTTCCAACCCCAACTATTCCATGATCCTCTCCAAGCTGCTCTTCCATCCTGTGGCTCCTTTCCAGAGAGGCAACAGCCAGGTGGGAGTTGTTTCCTTTTTCATCTCCTTTAACCCCTCCTGGAGGTGGGAGACCTTGACAAAGAAATGAATCCTATTTTAGGGCATGAGAAGGGGCTGTGTTCAGGGCAGAGCTGTGCAGTGACCACAGTGGTGATGTCTGAGCTCTCAGTCCTGCTCTCATCCCCCCGTTCTAGCTGGGGTAGCACGAGTTGGCTGCAGGGTCTGGCTAATGAGATCTGCATGTTGGCATGGCTTTGGCCAGGCAGTTTGTGCCTCCAGCTCTGGCAGAGCCTGCTGGAGACTGGCTGGCTGCCTTCCCCAGCTCCTGCCACTGCCAGGAGGAAATCACCATCTGGGTGCAATCTGCAGCTCAAGGAGTTTGACCTTCCCAGCAGCTTCAGCACCAGCCCTGGCCCTCACTGGGCTCTTTTCCTTGCTAGGGAAAAAGATTGTACAGGAGGGAGACAAAGGAATGGGTGTTTATGCACATTTTAATCAAATATAGCTGATTTCTTCTTTTGTGGGAGAAGATTCTCAACTTCTGAATATTGCCTTTACCTTAAAGCTTCAGATTTCTGGGTCTGCTCCTTGTGCAGCTGTCCCCTAAACTCTCCTAATCTCCCTGTGATAAAAGAACTGTTGTGCCTTTTCCTGGAGTTGTTTTGTGAATTTCATGGTCTTCTCTCTTATTTGGATGAGTTTTCAGGTGGGGGTAACCTTAAAATATTCGACTCTTAAAGGAGGACTTGATCTGCTCCCTTTCACCTGGGTGAGCTGATGCTGTTCAGTCTAATGTTTATTTGTGCCTTTGTGAGCTGAAAAGGCACCAAAAAGAAGATGGCAGTTGCTAAACTCACCTCAAAGTCTCAAAACCTGCTCAAACTGCAGGTCACTGGCTCTCTTGGCCTCTAAACTTAATTTCTTTGATTCCTGAAAGCAAACCTGGTGCCTCAAACCAGCCTGGGTGTCCTCAGAGCAGCCTGAAATGTGTGTCCCGAAATGAGATCCCCAGAGCTGCTCTTGAGGGATCCAGCTCCAGGGATGAGCTCTGAAGCAAACAGTGGTGGCATAAACACTTAAAACCCATCCCAAATGACAGGAACTCCAAGGCAGGAGCGACCTGGGAGCTCCCAGCAGGTCGCTGCTCCCTCTGCTGTGCTTTTTATTGGCAGTGTCCTGCAGGTGATGGCACGAACAGGATGTGCAGCAGGAGCTGGGAAGAGAACTCAGGTTTCCCTTGAGCTGCAGTCAAAGCTGCAGGAGGTGGGGTGGGATTTAAGGAGCTCATGATTCAAACAGAATAAAACAACCCAGGCTGCAGGTATGGTAGTACTTCAATTTTATTTTTTTTTATTTGGATCCCCCAAGCAACTGCTTTGCTTTTGTTTCAAGTCTTGGCTGTGTCACAGCTTGGGAATCCCAGTGCTGCTTCATGAGGATGGGATAAGGGTTTCTCTGCAATGCTTGGGTCCACCTAGTGTTACTTTCTGTGTCCAGGCTCTTGCAGCCTCCAATGTGAGGCCACCAGAAAGGAAAAAAAAAAAAAATCAATCAAGAGTCTTGGAAAAGCATCCTGCTAAAAAGCAAATACACCTGGCATCTGTCCCTGGCTTGGAGGGAACCCAAGAATCTTCTGCTGGGATACTCAGCTGATCCTGCTGGACCAGGCAAGCAGGTCCTGTATGATCTGGTTGTGAAGCAAAAATCCACTTCCCGCTGGTTTCCAGCCACAAACCAGCCCGGCTACAAAGAGCTGCTCAATGCCAGCCAGTCAATGAGAGAGGAAAATGAACTTCTGCCTGGGAGGGAGGTTGGCTTTGTGCATAAAGTTAAGAACCTGCTGGAGGGGAATGTTGGGATGAGGCTCCTCAGAGGCTGATGGGGAAGGGTGGAACTCCTGCTCCTTGCATGCAGCTGCCCCTGGGTGACTGTGCTTGGCTGTGGCAGTGGAGAATGTCTGCAAAAATCAGGTCTGGAGACGCTGGGGCAGAGCAGAGAGAGCCAGACACTGAAGTATCTGATGTCCCCTCTGGTGCCTGGCATCCTGTCAGATAAGCTGATACCCCTCAGAAAATGATGGTGGAGGGCTAAGGTTTCTAGCATGGGACAGGCACTGCTATAATGAGAATTTATCATCATGGGGAAATAGGGTTTGGTGCATTAAAAAGGGAGTTAATATGAGACCAAGTTTTCTACCATGAACTGAGAGGATGTAGGACTGGAAAGGATCTCAAAACTCCTGGAAGAGACTTCCTGGCCCTGTGAAGTTGTCCCTGCATGCTCTCATGCCTGGCTGTTCTCTTCCAGGAGGAGCTGCCAAGGTGGCCACTGGGGACACTGGGTCCCACTCACCTGGAGCAGCTGCCACGTGCTCAGTGTGTGCACAGAATTAAATGCTGTACTCAACATGTACACTTTAAGCCATTCAAACAAGGATTGATTTCCACAATAAATGCATCTTCAAAGCCAACATAACTGGATTAAAGCCAAATCCCTCCATTTTTTTTTCACTTTTTGGGTGATGTCCTTGTTTTGGCTGGGATAGAGTTAATTTTTTTTCTTCCTCAGGAGCTGGTAAAGTGCTGTGTTTTGGATTTAGTATGAGAATAATGTTGGAGTAATAGCTTTAACCTTCAACTTTTAACAGGGAGTTTCCCACCTCAGTTCAAATGATATCAAATGCTTTCCTGGGTGGTTGGGTTTTTCTCCCTGGATGTGGTTTGTTGATTTTGGGGAAGGTTCACTCAGGATATGCTGCCTCTACACCAAGGTCTGTAGCAATCAAAAGCCAAGATGTCAACAAGATTTCTTTCAACCTTCCTCACCCCTTATTTCCAAATATCCAAATTTTGTGGCTGCCCCTGGATCCCTGGAAGTGTCCAAGGCCAGGCTGGATGGGGCTTGGAGCACCCTGGGATGGTGGAAGGGATGACACTGGATGGTCTTTAAGGACCCTTCCAACCCAAAACATTCCAGGATTCCCAACCTGCTGTAGCTGGATCAGCTGAGACCCTTCTGGAGGAAAAAAAAATCATGAAATGGAGAAACAAAACGGTCCCAGTCCAATTTTTATGGTATAAGAACTTAAATTTGCCTGTTTTTTCCTAAAGCACAGGCTGCAGGTTTCTTTTTTTCTGCACTTGCTTTTCAAACTTTGTTGTTGCTGCTTGGTAAAGAACCTCCAGCTCCCTCACTGTGCTATGCCCCAAGGATTTATTTTCACCCCCAGCTGGTTGGTTTTGACTCAAAAGTGCCTGTGCCATGTTATTTCAGAGGAATTTGAAGCGGCAAAGCAAACCAAGTCTGGATGATGGGACCCCACGGTGTCCATGAACACACCTGATGGTAAAACCAAGATTTGTCAGTGCTGTGCTTTCCCCCTGCTCTGAATTAATGAACATTTATCTGCTAATGCTTCCAGCAGCCTGCAGCCCTGGAAAAGCGAGTACAGATTTAATTTTTCATCAATCCTCAATCCAGGGCCTGTTGTGCAGGATGGTTTTAACCTGAAGGATATATGTCTATATAGATATGAATTACTATTAGGAAGAATTTTTTCAATAAGAAAGAGAGTGGGGAGTCCCTGGAAGCTGCCATTTAAAGATTTCTTGAAACCTTTCCAAATATCCAAATTTTGTGGCTGCCCCTGGACCCCTGGAAATGTCCCAGGCCAGGCTGGACGTGGCTCGGAGCAGCCTGGGATGGTGGAAGGTGTCCCTGCATGGGGCAGGGGTGGGATGGGACGATCTTTGCGATCTTTTTCACCACAATATATCACATAAAAACCCCCCCATACCCCCCAGGAGGGTGTGCGGGGAAGGAAGGAGCCGCCTCGGCCGTGTCGCTGTCCCCGCCGGGCCGCGGTCGGGCTTTAGGACCCGGCGGTGACACCGCCTGTCCCTTCCCCTTCCAGCCGCGCTCCTCGCTCGGGACTTTCTCCACGTTATTTATTTATTTATTTATTTTTTAAAAATTACTATCTTTTTTTTTTTTTTTTTTTTTTTTTTTTTTTTTTTTAAATCGGCGCGTGTACGGCGCGGCCGGCGGGGGGGGGAGGTTGAAAACCGAGTTGTGTCTCTTTTTTATTTTTTTTTTTCCCCTCCCTTAATTATTTATTTATTTTCGGCGGCGGGGGGGGGGGGGGTGGAAAGAAATAAATAAAGAACCCCCCCCCCACACGCCCCACGAAGGCGCGGCAGCGATGGTGCGGACGGGGTGAAGGCAGCGGCCATGGCAGCCCGGCGGCTCTTCCACCTCCAGCCCTGCGGTGAGGGACACGGATTTTGGGGGGGGATTTTAGGAGGTTTTAGTGGGGCTCAGAGGGGACGGGAGTATCGCTTTGTCACCCCGCTTGTCACCCCGGTTTGTGCTCGTTGCGCCAGCGCAGGGGTCGCGGCGGGATGCGGTGGGCTTGGGGAAAGGGGGGGGATGTATCCTGATTTTCCCTTTTTTTTGTGGATTGAAGGGGGGGGAAAAATCGCTTTGCATCGCTGCTAGAGGTTTTTATTATTATTTTTTTTTTTTCCCGCCCTGTTATTTGGAGATCAACACCCCCAAAGTTGAGCTGCTTGTGCAGAGCGGGATGTTCCAGCCCCGGGGATGCGGTGGGACAGGAGGAAGGGTGGGAAAAAGGAGCGATGGAAAATTGGGGTCTGGCACTTCTCGGGGTGTTTCATGCCCCACTTTTACTTGTTTGCAGCCAGCGTGGGGCGGAGAGCGAGCCGTGGTGCTCAGCTCCGCTCTGCTGCTTGCGGATGAGGTTGCCTGACTTCGCTTTGGTGTAAAAACCGCAATAAAAACGAGGTGGGGGGGGGGGAGAGAAAAATAAAACTAGAAAAAGCGAAACTTCAACGTGAAGACTTTCCCAGATGTACACCCTGGGAAAGACCCTCCAGCAAGGAGCTGATTTGAAACGCGGTGGGGAGGAGGGGTTTAAACACCTTTGGGAGTTGGCTTTGTGATTTTGGGGTGAGCTTTTGGGAGTTCTTTTATTTTTTTGGCGGTGCCGTGCAGAGGAAGCGCTTCCTTGAGCGGCATGGCCGCGGCAGCGCTGGGTGACACCGGGACAGGGACAGGGACCGGGGCTGCTGCACGGGATTTCTGTGCTGGACCACAAGTGACTGTAGGTGGCACAGCAGCTTTGTCACCCGTGCTGTCCCCGGGTCAGTGCTCCGGGAGGGTTTGTGCCTCCGGAGCGCTCCGGTTTAATGGGAAAAGTTTTTACTCGGAGCTGATGTTTTCTGCCTTAAGAGTTTTGCTCTGCCGCTTTTTCGTGTCCCGCGCTGTCGTTCTGGAGAAGGCAATAGAAAACCATGGAATGGTTTGGGTTGGAGAGACCTTAAAGATCATTTAATTCATTTAATTCCACCCCTGCCATAGACAGGGACACTTTCCATTATCCCAGGTCACTCCAAGCCCTGTCCAACCTGGCCTTGGACGCTTCCAGGGACCCAGGGGCAGCCACAGCTTCTCTGTGCGGATTTGCACGTGGAGAATCCACAGAGAATTTCTCCTTTTCCCCCGAGTTGTTCCAGCATTTGCAGGATTTCTCCTGGATCGTCTCTAGGTGCGAGCACAGCCTTGTCCCACCTCTGCCAAATTCCTGCCCCTGGAGTCCTCCAGCACGGGATAAACCCCTTGACCTTGAGTAAATCCAGCTGTGCCTCACCTGGGTTACTATTATTTGGTTTGTTGTTGCTTTTTTGGCTTTTTTTTTTTTTTTTTTTAGGAGGCTGGAACAGCCAGGCAACACTTTTGAGTCCTGTCTGCACAGCGACCTCAGTCATTGCTACCCCCGCCGCTTCCCGGCTATAATCGGGATTTGTTGGCTAATCCATCTCAGCCAGAGCCCTCCAGTTTTGAAATATCTGTGGCTTTTGTGCAGTTGGTGCTCCGTAAGAATGATGGACCGCAGAGGAAGTTCCCCTCCGGCTCTCCTGTTGTTCCTTGGCAATTTGAATGCTTCAGCTTGTTTAAATAAATGCAGATAAAAAGAAAGGGTTGGGGGGTTTTAAGTGGAACCCTCTCTTGACCTACCCGGTGGCATAAGATATCTGTGTGTAAGCTCAGAGTGGCTCGACTTCTAGTAAAGCTGTAGTAAATCATTTGAGGCTGTAAACATTTATTAAAACAAGCTTTATTTTTGTGTTGAGTCAGTGTGAAAACAAAGATGTCTTGGGTTTCAAAGGGAAAGGATCCACAAGGGAAGTTTTCTGCTTTGGCTTAAAGGAAAGTGTCAGTGAGAAGTTGGATGTTTCAGCAGAAGGGAGCTGAGGTAAGAGTTAGGGTCAGATTTTTTGCTTCAGAGTTGGAATTTAATCCAGAATTATCAGACTTAGCCTGGTGCTGTTCAATTTGCCTGTTTGTTGTTTGGTTTGATCTTTCTTGCAGGAGGCAGCTGAGGTAGGAGTTAGGCTCAAGGTCAGACTTTAGTCCGGATTTTAGTCCGGAATTACCCAGCTTAGCCCTGGTGCTGTTTGATTTGCCTGTATAAGACTAAAACCTCCAATTCTGTCCTGACAGAACTACACCGATGCTCTGTACAGGTATTTTATGCCTAAGGACACGTGTTAAATCACATTATCTGGGGAAAGCTGCTTGTTTGGGTTTTTTATTTTGTAATTTTAATACAGTGCTGTGATTCAGGTGTCTGGGAGCCCTGTGGCTTCCCAGAACCTTTCTGTTGTATAGGCTGGGTGGCACTTGAGTTTCTTCCTCCTAACATGAACCCACATCTGGAAAAGTCCTGGTTCCTTGTGTAGGATTGCCCTGGGAGTAAACAAAGCTCTTCAGTACAATTTAATAACTCATCATCATGGTGGAGCTGTTACCTACCCTCTAAATATACAAATCCTTGCCAAGATATCCAGCACAGGTTAAATCTCAGCTGCCTTTGCTGTAGCCATCCAGGCTGGGTGGGGAGTCTGTTGGGAAGGATGCAGAGGGGTTAAAAGCTGGGAATGCCGAGGCAATTCCTCAAAGTTCATCTTTGCTCGAGTCCGAGCAGCGTTGTGTGATTGTGAAGTTTGCAGAGCAGCTCCTTCGGGAGTTTGTGCTGGGACCTGGCCATGCTGAAAATCTCGATTTTTTTTTTTTTTTTTAATTTTTTTTTTTACCTCTTTTTTAGTGGAAATCCAACTTCCAAACTGTGATCTGGGCTGAGGTCCCCACAAAGGCTCTCTGCAGAGCACGGTGACACGCTGGCCCAGAGCACTGCAGGCTCCTGCATCTGTCAGTGCTGGCTGTGATATCAAAGGGCTCTGCTGTCACTCATAACTCCATGGGTTTTTCTACTCCCTCGTTCTAAATTCATCCCTGGCTCTGACTCCCAATTAAAACCAGCAGGACTGAGGGTTTCACTCTGCCTCTGCTGCTCAAGGAGGTTCTGTGAGCTCTGATGAGCCAGTGGGGCTGTGATTTGGGAACAGAGGCAAGAGTAGTGTCAACCCTCAGAGATTTGCTGAGAAAGTGCGAGAACATGGGGAGAAAAACATGACAACCAAGGCAGCGGAGTGGGTCACACTTCGTGCTGGTGTTGAGTGAGGACTTTTCTTCCCCACGTGTCCTTTGGGGTTTGAAGGACCTGATGGAAGTGGCAGGAGCAAGGCTGGTGGCAGCTGTGCCACGGTGGGATGGATGCCAGCAGTGCTGATGGGGGCTGTGCTGGGGAAAACGAAGATTTGGAGCTGGTGGAGAGATCTCAGCTGGTCAGTGCTCAGAGCTGGGCAGCTTTGGTCTCAAGGTGTTCAGCTGTGGAGGTGGAGCGAGTTGTTGCTGGGTGTTCCCCACTGAGAGGGGCTCAGGAGTGGAAATCAGGAGGACAGGGCAATTTGGGAGGAGGATGAGGTGACCTTCCTCCCCTCCTGGTGTTGGGGCACCCTGCACTGACCACCTGGGACAAGCCACCCCAGGGGACACGGTGTGAGGCACCAGGTTTATTCTCCTTTTCCTCTCACCCTCTGCCATCTCCTTTTCCAGGAGTTAAACGCCTCTTCCCTTTGCTCCGAGCCTAATTGCGTCCCCAGGGTTTAACACGCGTGTGTTTGTTTTATTCAACGTGTTGGCTGTTCCCACCGGAACACGCTGATTTTTCTTTTTTTCTTTTTTTTTTTAAGGATCGGACTCTTTTTTTTTTTTTTTTTTTTTTTTGCTTATTGTGCACAACAAGCTCCTGCACAAGATATTCGTTGTGGGAGGAGGTGGAGGGTGGGGGGGGGGAGGAACTGTAGTAATGCCAATACTTCTTGAATATTATAAACCTGGCTTATCAGCCCGACGCAGAGCTGGAATTTGTCTCTTCCTGTGCTGCATCTCTGCTTTCTGAGAGGGGCGTTTAAATACAGGCTGGAGACGCTGCCTTTGCCAGTGTGCTCTGCTGGGCTCTGACAGCAGCAGCGGGGCTGCTCCGGCGTCTTTGGGCTTTCTTTTATTCCTCTTTATTATTACTATTTTTTTTATTTTTTTTTTTTGCACTAAATCCTTTGGGGGCCAAAAGAACTTCTCTGGGAGAAGGCTCTGAGACTGCATGTCCCAAGAGTACGCTCTGCAGGAGGCGAAGGGAGACGCGGTTTGCTTCGTACCTGGCTCTCCTCTCTTCTCCGTGCTGATGGAGCCAGCATCCTTCTGCTACCCCCGGCTCACCTTCCTGCGCTCGCCCTACGGCCAGTTCGGGGCCAGCGCTGGCTCTTCCCAGGATTTGGCCCCGTGGCCGCAGCGTTTGGTGCCGCAGAGGTGGAGCAGGCCAGTGGATGGTGCGTGACCGGGGCTTGGAAGGGTTGGGACAGGGCAGCAGAGAAGCCCAGTGGGGTTTGGAGGAGGTTTTGGAGGTGGTTGGTAAAGAGGGAGGCAGCGCAGGTGGGACTTGGGTTGGTTGTGGTGATGCTCTGGGATCTCTCCTGCTCCCACAGCTTGGCCTCTGGCATCTCCGTCCAGGAGCTCTGGTCCCTGCTGCACCCAGGGAAAGCTGATAAACAACCTCAGCGTGGAAAAAAATTAAAAATAGAAACTGATCTGAGCCAGTCTTTTGTTTCCTGAGCTTGTTCACTTGCTGAAATGAATCCGGCACGGCGTGAAACCTGAAATACCTGCTGGAGCTCGGTTCACCTTTAGGGTTGTGATGCTGTCAGGTGTCCTCTAAACTGTTAGTGGAGGTATCAGGTGTGGGGTAGAGGAAGGTTTGGAGATATTCTAATGCAGGTTTGTCTCACTGTGAGGAATTACCTTAAAAATTCCAGCTCGGTTCAAATCTTGCTTTAATGTACTGTGGGGAGCTTGGTGAATCCTGCTGGTTTAGGAGCTGAGCTCTGGAAGTGCTGATCCTAAGGATGGGAGTCTCAAGTTCTTATAAAACTTTTTTTGGGGGGAAGATGTCTTGTTCGGTGAGGTGTTGTCCTGATTTCTCTTTAAAGGTGGAGCAGGGAGTGGGACTGGAGACCTCCAGGGGTCTCAAACACTTCCTGAACCACTCTCTACCTCCTCAGCATCTTACTGCCAGTCTGTGATGTGCCTTACCTGGAAAAGCACGTCAGGTGGCATGGCAAGGGAAAAAAAAAAAATAAAAAAAAATGGAGGAGACTGGCTGAGCAATCTCAGCAGAGAAAACGCGTGGGAGGTGTTTAAAAACACGAATTGCCTGTGGTTCTGTGCAGGGGAACGAGCCTGTGGCAGGGCCTGGGCATGGGGACTTGATGCCCCTTCCCCAGCTGGGTGCTGCCTCCCCTTGCCTTGCTCTGGGAAATGTTTGCTGCCTCCTGCTAAATAGCATCACTGGGAATTTTTTTTTACTGAAGTCACAGCGATTGTCAGAGTTTCTGTAGTAGGGGAGTGACCCAGCCTTGCCAGCGTTTGGGTAATTCGCTGTTTATTTGTGTCTTATTCTTTTAGGGTTCTGCCTTTTCTAAGGCTGAGTTGATGTTGCTTTGGGGAGTTTGTTTTTGTTTTTTTTATTTTTCCCCCCCCTTTTTGTTTTGTTTTGTTTGTTTGGCCAGCTTAGACCATTCCTCTGGGCTTTAAATATCCAGCTGGGGGAGACTTGGCTTATTGTGCTGAAAATCTGGAATTGCAAGGAAAGTGAAGCAGTGTAGAATAGGCTGGAGCAGGAGGAGGGGATGTGGCATCTTCTCCTCCAGAGCTTTTTGGGCACCTCCTGGTCCAGCGCTGGGCTTTAAATCCCCTCGGATGAGGTGAGGTCTTTCAGCTCTAAATTCTGCAACTTGCTGCTGGAGCACGGACTTGCTGCCCTGTTTCTCATTCCGCTGCATGCATGCATTAACCCTTGCAGTGCCGCTGCCGTGCAGCTGAGCTGCATGAAACACCAGAGCCCGGCAGGCACGGCAGCTGTATCTTTAAGGAATTTGCTCTATCTCCCTCTCAGCAGCAGGTTTTTTCCCCCCTCCTCCTTTTTTTTCATCCTCTGGTTTTCCCTGTACTTCTGTCTGTAAGGTACAGCATCTTCTCACTTTAGCTCTGGCTGGCAGAGAGCTTTTTTTTTCTTTTTTAAGGAGGCGCAGGAGCTTTCTCCATCCTGCATCCAGCAAAACTCTCCGGCTCCGGAGCGCTGGGTCACTTTAACCGCTCTGTTTTTGCTCTTAGAGGCAAAGAGCTCCGAGAGGCTGCGGGGTCTGGGTGGCTGCAGGAGGACACAGCCCAAATCCTCGGCTGGGGCAGTGGTGGCATGTGCAGAGGTGCTGGCCAGGTGTGGGGCTGGCAGGGCTGGGCTGGAGGTGTCCATCTGGGAGCTAATGGGTCGCGCTCTCACTCCACCCATCCGCCGCTCGCCAATTGGAAGTGAGGGACAAAGATGCTCTGGATGGATTAATATTGGAGCCAGTGAAAAAGCAGGAGCCGGCTCTGCCTCGGCCACCTGAGCGAGTGGCCTTTGGGGACAAGTGCTGGTGGCTCTGGGGGAGCAGCCCTGAGCAGAGAGCACAGGCATCTCTCTGTTGAAGAAGTAGTGCAGGTAAGTTGTGGTCTTAAACCCTCCCCTCCCAAAACTGAAGCGCTGCTGTTGCTGGGTGATGCATTTGGTCAGGAAATCTGAAAAAGCAGCTCTGCCAGCTCTTGAATTATTTAATTCACTAAAGTAAGGCAGTGCTTGATGTATTTTCTATGGGCTTTGCTCTGCTTAGTGATGATATCTATTGCCTGTGCTGGATGTCTCTGTGTTTAAGGATGGAGAATGCCTTTTGAATTCCATTTAAATTAACCAAGAGCGCTGGCTGTCGGGGTTTGAATTTAGTTTCAAGGTATGCATGGGGAGATGAGCACTAAAGAGCTTCTCTGTTCTGGTTTTTCTCTTAATTAATGGCAAAACATCCTCCCAGCCTGTCAGTGAGCTTTCCGTAGAGCTGTTTCACTTGGGGGAAGTGCAGTGCTGAGTGGAGACAAAATCATGCATGTAGTGTGTCTAAAATGCTCCCTGGTGCTGTAGCTGTGGAAGCCTTGTAGATGAACCATAAACAACATCCTAATGAATAACATTATCTCACAGCATGTCAGTCTGCAGTTATTTCATCACTGGACTGGGGCATTTTAATTTTGGATTGGTGATGGACAGGAAAATGGGATCTGGTGCTGCTGCCTCTCCCCCCCTACCTGTGGTGTTGTTGTTGTTGTCACTGATGTTGTTTTTTGGCTCCTGAACATGGGGAAGTGCATGGGGTGGTTTGTGTTGTCCTGCTGAGCCTGGTGGGAATTGCAGACCCTGTTTGTGGGGGGATGGATGTGCAGCTCTGTGGCCATTTGGGGATCCTTTGGGCTGTTCTTGCTTTTCGTGGCAGAGGGAGGATTTTCTTTCTGAGTCTTGATGAGAAGCACAACTGAGAACGTGTTTGGTGATCAGGTGGCTGGGTTCAGTGCTCTGCTTCTGTTTCCAGTACAGACCTTGGGTTTGGGATAATTCCTGGTTTTCTGTGGGTTAGATCTGTTCCACCCAGTGCTTTTTGGGAGATGCTGGTGGGAAGGGGGTGCAGGAGCAACTTTGCTGTAAAAGCTTGGCTCAGCCCCTGCTGCCTTTTCAGCAGCTGTTTTCATTTCTGGTGGTGATAAGATAGCGGGGGGGGAAAAAAACTTTCTAGAAATTCACTTTGTTCCAAAACATGACCCTGGTACCCTGGAGGAGGGAGGGATGTTCCAGAGTGAGACTGGTGCTGCTGCAGCATCTCTTCTACTTAACCCCCAAGAAAGGCTTATTCCCACCAGTTTACTCCTCCCTGCTGGTTAATTTTTACAGTATTTACACATTTAAACCCCTGCAGGGAGCAGCTCCTGCCCTCTGAATAGCCCCAAGTCAGTGAAATGTTGTCACACTGTCTCTTAACCATTTTTACATGGTTCACACAGTGCCACTGCAGATAAGTGGCAGGTGGTGGCCTCTGGAAGACCTGCCTGTACAAAGAAGGCATTTCAACAGAGAAAAATATCTCGGGCATCTTTTAAAATCCATCTTCAACCCTGACCAAGGTTTGGGGCTGTTGCAGTATTTCTTTTTCTTTTGGAATAAGAGTGATGAGGCTTCTGATAGGGCCCTGCAAGGGAACGAGCTGCCTGAGAAGCTGTCAGTAAGAGTTAATGCTTTCTAAATTATTTAAATGCTTCAGGAAAAGTCTACTGAAGAGCCTCAACTGGCCTGATCTTGGGCCTTTGCCAGCTTGTGGGATCTCTGGAGGTATTTACTGTTTCTCTTCTCCATGTAGTGCTTAAGCAAGAAATCCTTGCAAGTCTTAAATCAATTTTTAGAGGGTCCAACAAAAAAAAAAACAACCCAAACTTCTCCTTCAACCTGTATAAAAAAAAAAAAAGGAGGGGGATGGGGAGAATAGCCAAACTAGCCCAACAGCCAAAGTGTTGGTCCAGACAATCCCAAAGTGTTGTTGGTGCCTTGCTGCTGAAATTGCCCTGCTCACCTGTGAAATTGTGGCCAAGGAATCCAGTGGGTGAGGAGTGCACATCCCGTTGGGAGAGCAGCTGGAGGACTCTGGATGTGCAGGGTGGCTTCCTCTTGCAGCTCACCTCTGGGAGGCAGCCTCGGATATTAATTGTTTGGGTGGGCTAAATTGTGATGAGTCAACCTGGTGCTCCTGCTAAATCCAAACAGCTTTTTTTTTTTTTTTTTTTTTTTTTTTTTTCTCGTGGGGGGGGGAGGAAGGTCTCTGGGAGCTCTCACTGCTGCACCCAGTGACTCTGTATTAGCTGGTTTTATTGCAATGGGTGAGCTGGAGGAAGCTGAGGAGGGGAATTGTTCAATGCAGTGAGGAAAAAGGCTTTGAAAGCAGCCACGTCTGATCCCTGAGCCTGTGTGTGGGTGTGTGTTTGCCTGGCAGGGAGCAGGCAGGAGGATGCTTCCTGCTTTATCCCTTCAATATGATGCTTTATTTTCCCAGCCAGCCACTGTGAAAATAAGTTCTGGGGTTTCATTTACCACGGTGACCCGTGGCATAACATAAAACCACCCCACACCATTTCCATCCTCAGAGGAGTATCCAGCTCCTTGCATGTAATCCATGTTTGGAGCCTCAAAGCCATAGAGTTGTTTTCTGCCTGGACCAGGACTGGGGTGTCATCCCACTCTGATGGAGGACACTCTTTAGATAGATCCATGGAGCAAAACTTTATATCCAAGTGACTCAGGATAGCCCTGGAAATGTCAGAGGACTGGTTTGTGTTCTCCAAAAATGACAGAAATGGGACATTTCAAAGGGGTGTGATGCTTATTTTGGATAATCCAGACCTCTGAGTCCTAAAAGCAGGGATCTGGGGGAATGAAACCCTTCTGGGAGGCAAAGAATTGGTGAAAATCCTTTGGGGTAGGGGAATAAGCAACACATCAATGCAATCCTGTGGCAAGAGGAACGTGTTAAACATAAAGGGAGTTTTAAAGAATTATTTAACAAAAACATTCTCTCCTGTAAGGTTTGCTAGAGAACATGTTTATACATCAGGAGGGCAAAGCCTGTGCCCCTGCAGGTCTGAGTCTCTGGGCTGGAGCAATAATTTGCCATCAAATTGAGCTACTTAAAAGCACCTTCCTCCTCAGTGTCTGCTCTGAGCAGCACTTCATCTTCCAAAAGTTTACTGGGGTGAAGAGCTTTGGAGTAGATTTAAATCTTTCTGGGGCATGGCTATCTCCTGAACTGCTTTCAGGACCTCCTAAGTTGATTTCTTGTAGGTATTTGCATGCAGACAATGTTTTAATCAACCCATTTAGGTAAAAGTCTGCAGTAAATATCCCTTGTTAAATATCCCTGTCGTGTTGCCCAGTGATGCTGGGGCACCCTTCTGCTGTTAAATCTCCAGGTGTGCTGTGCTTTTTTTCTCTTCAGGGGCTGTTTTTCCTCCCAGCTTCACGAGGAGGAGGAGGATGAGCTGAGGAAGGTGATGGGCAGCAGATGCAGGCAGAGGGAAGCTGGGCATTGCCCACTCCTTGCTCTTCTCCTGGTGCTGTGGGGAGCTGTTTTGGGCAGATATTTTGGCATCTGTGATGGGTGGAACAGGGTCCCAGCTGTGTGTGGAGCTGGGTCTCTCCTTGCAGAGCCCTTCCCTGCAGCCCTGGCTCTGAGCTGGGGAGGGACAGGGCTCTGCTGTGCCTTGGGAAGGGAGGATTATCCTCCTCAGCCTCTGCTGGGGATGGATGTGTGTCTGCACTCACAAAGGAGAGCCAGGCTGTAAAGCTGTGCCCAAAAAGAGTCCTTTAGTTGATCTTGACTGAGCCCTTGAAGAAAAAAAACTCCCTGGGACTCCCAGTGCGGATGTTCCCCATTTAATGACTCACAAAAGGTCTTTTGGCTCCTCTTGAATTTTGTCTTTGATGTTTTCCTTTGCCTTTATCGGTGCTTTGGAGGGAAACCTCTGTGTTTCACAGACACCATTTACCAGGCACTTTCCTGCCCAAGTATTACCAAGCATCCTTTACTGATCTTACACTTCCTTGAATTACAGTGATCAGTTTGGAAACTTTGACTTCTGAGATTTTTTTTTTCCTTTTTCTTTTTTTTTTTTTTTTTTTTTTTTGATCACACCTCTCTAGGCATGGAGGAAAAAAAAAAAATCAAATCTCCAGCTCTTGTCCTGTCTGCCAGTTGTGATTGCCCAGACCAGCAGCACAGGGGCATGTTCCAATCTCAGTGCCAGCAGGAGCTTTGCTTTCACCAGGCTTTTCCAGCTGAATTCGGTGGAGCTGTGGGAAGGAATCAGCTGCTGAAGGTGTAGATGGAAATGAGAAGTGGCAACTTGAGGCAGAATAGCTTTTTGCTTGCTGCTGTCCATTAATTCTTGCTGACTTGGATGGTTTGAAATGATTTGCAGGGAATGTCTCCACCAAGAGCCTGTGCTGCTTGGTTCTTCTTGAAAACTCCCAGAATCTCTTGTTTTAAGAGCACAAGAGAGGCTCTGTTGGAGAAAAACTTTAATATGAACATATTTGGAGCTGATCATCTTGGCTGTGATCAGATTTGCTGCCTGTCAAGCTCCTGTCCTGTTCAGCTGTGATGCAGTTGTGTTATCAGAGGAGTTTGAGGCTTCCTTGTCCTCCTCCAGTTGAGCTCTTGCTGCACACTGAGATTTTAAAACTCCATTTCAGTCAATGCTCCACATAATTAAAAAAATTCCTCCTCTCCTGCAGGTTTCCCCTGAGGTATTATTTCCTGTGTGTGTGATTTTTCTCTTAAGTTTGTGTTTCTGCTGACTTCGGGTGGAGAAGGGGAGCAGCACCATTTGTGTTTTGGGTATTTAAAGCACATAAATTGTAACTTTCCTCTTGCTCCAAATTGCAGGAACCTGAATTCAGCTTCCAGATCCCTTGTGCAGGAATCCCTTGTCCTGGGATGTTAATTCACGTTGGGGTGGAGAGAGCAAAGAAGAAGAATTTAATAAGAGTTTAATGTTGAACACAGGGACTGGGGAGCTCTGGATGGGGGAAGCTGCATCATCTTCCTCCGGGTTGAAGCCTTGGATGAGACCATAAATTTGTCCAAACTGGACCAGTTTGAGGGGGTGCAGCTTAACTGTACCATTCCTCATTTTGCATCCAGTGGTGCTGGTGGATATTGACTGATAAACTCCTGGAGTCAGCTGGAAGTGGCCAAAACCTTGCTGCAAATCTGAAGTCCTGCATGTCTTCTGGGAAGTGGATTTCTTTCCAGTTACCCATCCCATTTCTGCCCAGTTATCTGACTGGGCAGTTCAGTATGATGCAATAATTGGTAATTCTTCTTAGGAGGAAATGGGCAAAGTCTAAAGGCTTTTTCAGCACAAACAAGTGATTTTTTTTGTGGTAACTTCTCACTCACAGTCTGATGTGTTTTGCTTTTTCAGCTTTGAGGCAGGACATTGCATGTGCTGATGGGTCTGAGAAATGTCCTCAGAGCTCCAGCAAAAAATGCTGGAAATTGAGGTTGTTGAAGAATTTGTTGCTGTCCCATACCTGGAAGTGTCCAAGGCCAGGTTGGATGGGGTTGGAAGAGCCTGGTCTGGTGGAAAATGTTGGAATATGGGGTTGGAACTAGATGGTCTTTAAGGACCCTTCTGGCCCAAACCATTCTGTGAAATCAGGATATTGGAGCTAAAGTAAAAGATAATGAAGATACATGATGTTTTCTGATCACACCTTTTGGGGTAACTAAATTTTCCAGATGCACCAGCTGCCCAGATTCAGAGACAACCCAAGAGCTGCCAGTATTAAAGGGTCTATAAATAAAAAATTTCTTCCCCAGTACCTCTTTCAACCTGCTGTTGTCTCAAAATAAACTCCAGTTAACTATCAAGGCGCTAGAATTGTTTGAGATTTACCAGAGAGAAATCATAAAAGCCAAAGGCTGTGGCAGGACTTGTAGAAAGCTTTTTTAGAGCTGTATTTCACTTCAGTATAAGGCTTGTGCTGCAGAGGGCTGTTTACTTGGAAGATGTCAGCACCAGAACATTGTAATTGAGTTACCCAAGTATCCCGAGAATGTGTTTTTATTCATAATCCTCCAGTATTGCAAGGCTCAAGAGAACTTATTGCTAACTTTAAAACAAGAGAGTCAAAATGGGTTATTAGATTGGAGACACAGTGCCCACAGGAATTTAATAATGGAGGATGGCATGGCAGGGGTTTGTTGTTAAATGTAAATGTAAAAATGGTAAGAATGTAAGAAATCAGGAAATAAACTCACTTCTTGTCTGGTGCTTCCCATGGTGGATCAGCTGTTCCATCCCTAAAACCAAGCACCTTAAACAGCAGCAGCAAAGTTAAAAATGAAATGTCATATCTAGGTCTGGTGGAAGGTGTCCTTGCCCATGGCACAGTGTTGGATGGTCTTTTAGCTCCCAGCTCAAGCCATTCTGTGATTCTCTGATATTCCTCTGCCTTGGTAGCTCTTGGGGTCTCTGCTGTTGTCTCAGCTCAAAGAGTGATGGCTTAGCCCTGAAATCTTCACCTGTATCCTTGAGTCTAGAAAAAGCAGCTGTGTTTCCTCTTTGGCAGCACTTCAGCTCTTCACCTCTGAATTCAACATTCAGAAAGCTCAGAAATTTTCCTTTTGAGAAAAGAAAGAAGTGGTAACATCGTGTGCCTCTCCACTTTAGTCTCATTTAACAGATATCCCTGCAGGGAATAAGGTTGGGGTGGCAGTATGAAGTTATATTCTGGAGTAAATTAACATTTAGAAAAGAAGAGCATTGCTTAAATTATCAAAAGAGGGCTGCACCATGTGCTTTTGGGCAGACAGTGGAAGGTGGCCCCTTGTTGTGCCTTTGGATAGGGAGAGCAGTTGGAGAGTCTGGTTGTCCTTGGAGGTGATGGGTGAGGAAGAGTCTGGAGGGAGGCAGGACCTCTCTGAGAGATACCAGAGGCACAGGAATGAGTTGTTGTGCTGAGCACCTTTGCTCCTTGGGGTTGTTCTTTCCAGCTTTCTCTGTAGAAGCCTTTGTCTTGCTGAAATTTCTTTGCTTGGATTTTTTTTTTTTTCCCCTTAAATTGTTTCAGCCTTTGAAAGAAAACCTGGCTGAAAGAACGGGCGGTGTGAGATTGGTGAATCTGAGGGTGTGGAGAGGGGGAACCCCTGAGCCCCTCTGCACTTTGCAGGCTGGAGGAAGATTTATCCTTCATGGAAACACTTGTGCAACTTCAGGCAAACCGTGGAGCATTATCATGTTGACACCTAATGAATTTGGAGACTTGTACTCCTGCCCGGGCTTCCCTAAGCCCGGCAATTGCATCGATCACCGCCGTGTTTCATAACTGGCCCTTGCTTGAACTCTTTTTAATTTCAGGAGTGGAGATGAGGTGGGGAGAGGAAATGCAAGGTTGGTGTGTGCGTCAGCTGGAGCAGAAGGGGCTCAGCTTTGCTGTCACAACCCAAACCCGGCCAAGGAGCCGAGAGCTTGGAGGTGAAATCCCGTAAGCGCCGGGAGAGGGGAGCAGGTGGAGCCTGCTGATGTGTTTGTCTTGCTGGCTGCTCCTGAGCCTGCACTTCAGCACCAGCCAGCTGGCCTTGTCCTTAGGTAGCATCCCTCAGCATAAGGAATGCTTGCTCCTGGATGGGGAGTATGGGGAGAAAGGGACTGGGGGGTAAGGAGGAAAGAGATTAATGAATTGGGCTCCCCCTGAGATCTCCCTGGTTTGTTCTGCTCAGTTCAAATCTTGGGGTTGTTCAAGCTGGAGAAGAGGTGTCCTCTATTAGAGGGCATTTCAAGGTGCTTCCTCCTAATTTATCCAAAACTGGAACAAGATGTCCTAGGGTGAACTTACTGTGACATTTTAGTGCATAAAGGGGGCCTTTCAGAAAGGTGGGGACAGACTTTTTAGAAATGCTTGTTGGGATAAGACAAGGGGTGATGGTTTTAAACGAAAAGAGGTTTAGATTAGACATAAGGAATAATTTTTTTGCAATGATGGTGATGAAATGCCAGGTTGCCCAGAGATGTGGTGGATGCCCCACCGTAGGAAATGTTCGAGATCAGGCTGGGTGGTGTGCTGAGCAGCCTGATTTAGTCACAGATATCCCTTTCCATGGCAGGGAGGTGGAGTAGACCTTTAGAAATCCCTTCCAACCCAAATTATTGTGTGAAAAAGTCAGGTGAACGTTGAATTCTGTAGTGCATCAGAGGTGCAGATGCTGTAGCCCCCAATTTACCCTTCCAGCCTGCACTTGTGCTAATCCCTGACCTTTCAGCTGCTCCCGTGGCTCCCTGCCTGTGTCTGGGCTTGTATAAACACCCATCACCTTTTACCTCCTGGGCACACCACACACACCAGGTTCCTGATGTTAATGTGCCCCTTCCGTGGGGGATGTAACAGCTTCTCCAAAGGCGCCAACAAGGCTGTTTGGAAGTCTGAATTGGGTTGGTGCTGTGGGACAGCATTATGTTGGGAGAAGACAAATCACCAGGGCTGGGTTTTTGCCAGGACATAGTAGGGTGAACGCCTGACTTTTTTTTTTTTTTTTTCTTTCCCCCCCCCCCCCCCCAAACGTGCCATTGCATCTTTAATTACAAGGTTAAGACCTCTCTTTTATGACTCATCTGAAAAAAAAACCAGCACCTCCACCATAATTACCTGAGCATGTTGCCGGGGGGACTGTGGCTCATTAGTGACTCAGAGGAACCAGTGGCACCTAATGAAATGGCACTGCCTGCTATAACACCCCAGCCTTGCCCTTTTCATGCCTGGTCCAAGCAGGGACCAAACCAGTCTCCAGTGAAGTTGTGATGCCAACCCAGGTGATGCTGCAGTTGGGAGGAATTTCTGAGGAAGAAACCAACCAATTCCTGCTTGTTAGACAGCATCAACCTGCAGAAATAGCTGTGCTCAGTTGAAGGAAAAGCAGAGTGTCTTGTTTTGCCCAGTGGAGGATGAACACGTTGCTTCAGGCTCCCTCAGAAGCCATAAGAGGAGTGAGAAATGGGAAAACCATCCTGGTGGGAATGTGGGTTCCTTGGGTAATCTGCCCGCCGAGGCGTATTTTGTTTGTTTCCCTGAAATACGTAAATGCAATCATTGCACAATGAGAGCCTCTTTAAAAACTTTCCTTTGATCATTAACATACTAATCAGTCTGGATGGATCTTCTCCTTCCCTTCCAGGTGGAGGGAAACAATTGACTCGTGTAATGGGTGCCCCTTGGCCACAGTTCGGTGCCGTTTGTTCCTCCAGCCCATTGTTCTGGGATGAACTTTGGAACATTGTGTTTCTCCCTTGCACCAGACACTTGAATTGCCCTCTGGTTTATGTGCTGGCTCTTTTTTTTTTTTTTTTTTCCTCTTTTTCACAGCCGTCAGGGTATCCCTTCAGGAACCTGTTGGCACTGGGAGGTCAGAGTGGTGACAAGTGACAGGGCTGGGAGGTGCTGCCGTCAGTGCCGTGACTTTGCATCCGTCATGTGCACCAAGGCTCCCGGGGGACCAGCAGGAATTGTGAGACCTCAAAACGTGGCACACTGTACAAGGGAATAAAGAGCCTGCAACCTGGGAGCCAAGAGTTATGGGGCAGAGAAAGGGTCTTTGGGAAACAGTGTCACACCTCAAAGGAAAAGCAGGAAGCCTAATCTGTAGAACAATGAGGCAGGCGAAACCTCTTTCCTAGTTGGCCCAAATTCATCCCAGGCTTGCGTAGGTAATGTTTGATTAGCCTAATGAAGTGGGGAAAGACAGAGCAAACCTATTCCTCTTTCTGATTGCTTTTTGGCTGGGAAGAAGTGTGTGAAGAGGCAGCATCGAGCCCCAGGTTTCCAAGGGGCTGCTTGGGTGACTCTTGCTCAGGGCTGGAAATCAAGAGCTCTGTTACTCACTGTGAAATGGGCCATGCACCTGTCCAGGGGAGCTGCTGCCCGTGCCCACAGGCTGAGCTGTCACCTTTTGTCAGCGTTCAGAGCAGCCAGGCTGGGTTTGGGCACCAGGCTTTGATCACACCTGAGAGCAGGTGCCCCTGTGCTCTGTTACCACTCCAAGAAATGTTCAATACCTGCTTTGCCAGCAGTGAATTGCAGAACTGACTCAGTGCCCCTATTCCCTAATAAATGATGGGGACACATCCCTGCTGCTGCTGTGTTTGTGGATTTGCTCTTGCTCAGCATCATTTCCCATTTGTGGCTTCCTCACCAGCCCCTGTTGGTGCAGATGGTGTTGGCTGCAGGACCCCAGCTCAGGAAGTGGGCCAAGGAGGGCTGGAGGGTTCTGGGGCTTATCTTCAAGTGCCAAGCACTGTTGGGGGATATCCCAATGATTAGGAGCAGCAGGATGGGAAGTGAATTCTCATTTTCATCGAAATTGAGTTGTTTTTTCTCAATTAAACTGGTTCTTTTTATCTGAGCACAAAGTACAACCTAGGTTTCATTATGGTATTTTTATAAAAACCTTTCAGATGTTTAGTTTGTATTATTGCTGACATACTTGTTCAGGTTTGGTAAATCCCTGAGAAGATCAGACTCGTCCTGATCTTTAGCCTTGCTCTTCTGTGGTCCCAGCCCAGGATGTCTGAGACGTTTTTTCAAGTACTGCCTGTGGCTGTAAAGGAAAGTTCTGGTAAATACTATAACATCAATAAGCAAAAAGTTACATTTACCACATTCAAAAAAAATCTGCTGCCTGCAGTATTTTGAGACTGGCTTTGTGCTGTAAAGTGAAGACATTCAGCATTTTGATGATTCTCATGTTTCATTTTTTTTTCTGTCTTTTCCAGAGTCTCCACCAGCAGCGATGTCAAGAAATGGATACTTCTTTGAAGAGAGTGGCAAGTATTATTTGGCTTTTTTGCACACCCACCTTATTGGAAGGAGAGCTGCACTTCAGGGGTAGCTGCAAACCTGACATGGGTGATACAGAATCCATTTAGCTGAAGTGTGATGTGAAACAGTCTGGTGTGGTGGTTGTGTAATCTTGTACTGGGAGCAGGCTCCATGTTTTTAAATCCTGTAGATGTTTGAGATAGTCAGGCAGTAAATAATCAACTCCACATTGTCATCAGTGACTGTTCTGGGTGGCTCCTTGTTTTTCAAGTTCTTTTGTGATGTTTTCCTGTCCTACAGCCTGGCAGGTGTATCTGCTTGTCTTTTTCTGGAGTGGGAATCATGCGTGGGTGTTGGATCCCTTTGGAGACATCCTGCCAAAGAGCATCAAGCAAATGTTGGATTGCTCTGGCAGACACATCTTTTACTGCAAAGATTTATTTATTATTTTTCTTTGAAGCGAGATTAAATGGTGGCATTTGAAAACTTGGATCATCTGCCTCGAAGATGAGTGAGATCTTGGAGATACTGTACTGACAAAGGAACAGTTGAAGTGCAGTGAAGTCCCATCTCCTCTGCTGATTTTGGAGAAATAGGATCATGGACTAATTTTGGCTGGAAAAGACGTTAAAGATAATCTTGTTCCAACTCCCTGCCCTGTGTTTTCCCCCAAAAATGTGTGTAGGGTACTAGGGAGAGATCTTCTGGAGAGTTCCAGCCTCTTCAGGAAGTAATCCCTGAGGCCTTGGAGCTTCCTGCCCTTGGAAGTGCTGGAAATATTCAGGACTTCCAAATGGTGAGAGGAAAAGACCAAAATTCTCTGGTTATTTAGGCCTTTAGATGCTTGGCTCATCTTTCTTGTTGCAGGGGGCCAGGCCTTAGGTTAACATCTGGAAGGGGAAGCTGAATGTCTGCCAGATGTCAGCTGATCCAGCACCACTGGTGACAGCATTTCCTTTGGCACTGGCTCTTCCCTTCTCCTGAGGCTGGGTTGAGTTGCAGAAGGGCAGAAAATCATGCCTGACCTCGGGGAGGTTTTCTGAGGGGTGTGAGGTCTGGGTAGCTCTGCTCCTTCCCTCCTTCCCACCTCGCCTGTGGGCTCTTGGGATGTGCTTGGTGCTGTCCTGAGGATTGGGAATGTGAGAGGATGACCCAGTTTGGGACGTGGAGAGATGGCTGAGCCCCCAACATCTGCCTGAGGGCGGTGTAAGGTTTGGGGACAAACGCTGCTGGTTTTTGGACACCTACTTCTTCCCAAACCCTTCTGCTGCAGGCAACACAAGCCCAGCTATCTGTCCTAGCATTTTATGTGGTTCTGCATGTCTTCCAGGACTCAGGCTTCCTCAAACTATCCCCACAAACAACAACAAAAAACCCCGAATGCAGATCTCTGAATGTTTTTTTATAGTTGTGGCATCCTCTGTGCAAATCTCTGAGAGCGGCTTCTTCTTTTGTCGATCGGTGCCACGGCAATGGGCATTTCTGCCCTATAATTGTGTTATTACTCATCTTCCTCCTTTGTCTTAAGGAGACAGCACCTCGGAGCTGCCTCTGAGGGCTTTGAGAAGCTGTGTGGTGCTTTCCTGTTGTGTTTCTCTGTGGTTTTGGAGAAGGAGGGGACGTTGCTCGCGAGTTCCTCTGTCGGCGCGCAGCGCCGAGCGTCGCGCTGTTATTGGAAATGCAGCGGATTTCTTGGTTATTTCACTCTCAAGGCTGCTGTCACCCTTTCTCCTCATGACAAACTGACCTTTTGGAGGAGTTCAGCTGCTGTGGAGTGATGAGTCACCTTCTGCTGCTCGGCTGAGCCGAGGCCTTGGTGGGGACGGACAGCACATCTCGGGGCGCGCCGGCGTGAGCGCTCCCGCCCCGCCGAGCTGCTCTGGTGATCTCTCTGCAGGAGTTTTGTGCTCTCACGTTCTCAAAGCCTTCACCCCCAAACGTCATCGAGGCTGGAGGAAACCACAGATGAAGATGTTACCTTTTCACAGGGTTTCAAAACAGCTTGTTTTGAAACGGAGCTACGAAATCACCGAGCTGCTTTGTGGGCATCTGCCAGGCAAGAGATGCTCTTGTCCCACCTCTGAGAGAATAAAAATCCCCAATCCCTTAATGCTGTGTTGGGAGAGGGCAAACAAAACAAAAAAAAACCAAAAAAACCAACCTCTTTAATTCTGTTTTTTGGGCAATTTCCTCCCTTTTCTCAGCAGAGCAACATCTTTTGATACTCTTGCTCTGCATAGAGTGGAGCTTTTTTCCTTATCTCCTCCTGGGATCTTGCATATACATATGGTTTTCTGTATTCTTAGTAATTAGGATGTTTTTGTTTCTGAGCAGATCTGAGGCTCTGTTCGGAGCCTGAGTCTGTCTTTTGCCAGCTGACTTTTCTTTATCCTTCTTGTGTTCTCAGCAATGTTAAAATCTAAAAGTTGAAATCTCATTTTCAGTTGAAAGGGCTGTAGCGAGGGTGATCTTGGCTGCAGCACCAAAGCAGAGCTTTGGAAGAGCCTCCTGGATGTTTACATCCATAAAAACTTCAAGTGTTTAGTAATTTGTAGCTCTGTTAATTACTGAGGAGCTGGGGAAAGCCCTGGAAGGATTTTCTAGTGAATTAATCTGTGACCATTTGGGAAGAAGTTCAGAAGTTGTTACAGTCCCATCTCCCAACCTAACTAGCTAAAAATCTGGAAAGTTTATCAAGGAGACCACGTCTTCAGCTTTGAGTTCAAGTTTTCCCTTATTTCTTGAAGAACTTGAAAACCACTTTTGTGGCTTTTAGTGCCTTGCATGAGGTAAATGCTTACAATGTAGCTGGGGAAAAAATCTGGTGAGTAGTTTGTTCTGTACTGACAATATTAAGAGGGGAAAAAAAAGGAAATAAATTTGTGCCTGCCCAGCTGGACAGTTTTGATTGAGGGTGGTGGCAGCAGATTTGATGACATCTGATGGCTCAACCCATGAGTATTTTCAGTTTTAATCATTGTCCTCTGCCACCTTGATGATGAAAATCCATGTTTTTACTAATTTTTTTGAATCTCTGGAACAAGCCCCTTGCACAAACAAACCTGGCAGGGCCTGGAGGTAATTGGTGTCCCCCTCCCTGCGTGTCAAAGTCACTTAAATCTTCTGTAAGGTTGTTTTGACAAATGAATTTTCTTTCTGGTGAATTTAAGTGAGTAATGAGATGAGTGTGTGGCACCAATGCAAACCTGGGGATAATTGGAGTCCTGATGAAAGGCAGCTCAGCAATCAGGGCTCAGGATTAACTCATCAAGCCCCCCATTGTCTCTTGTGAGAATCCTGCACCCTCCCCGTGGAGGTGAATGAGCTCTGAGGCCCTGGAATTTACCTGCAAGTGATTAAATTCTGCCAAAATTACGATGGGGTTTTTAACTGAGCCAAGAACTTTCCCTGATAAGTCACAAACCCAGAAGTTTTCTGGTTCCTCTTGCAAAATCTAAGGGAAGGAATCCCAGTGCAGTGCTGGGGATATCTGAATTGTTGCATTGTTTTAAAGCTGGCTCAACAGATCCTGCAGCATAAATTTATTTTTTTTTTTCCTGGTCTTCCAGAGCAAATCCCTCACTGCTTGGTCTCCTCTGACTTATTAATTGGTTTTGCTGGCACAATAAATCACAGTTGTGTTGAAGGGCCCCAAGGCCCCAGTCTGGCTTGGGATGTTTGGATATATTTTATCTGCTTGTTTTTGTTTTTCAGTTTGCAGTTCAGCTTGGTATGTGTGCTGGGGGGGTTTTCTCTTTCTTCGTTTTCTTTTTTTTTTTTTTTTTTTTTGTATTTGACTTTATCTGTCTTGGAATTGTTTGCTTAAGTAGGAAATTATTCTGAATGTTTTTGTGAAACAAATCCTTTCCCAGTGGATGCCCATTTTGCCAGCAGGAGATGAACTGCTGCTACCTGTGGGAGAGCACGAGGGGATGGCCCACAGGTCTCTTGCACATTTTTATTTCTGGAATTAGAGGAGGCCTGTAATAAAAAAATAAAAGGAGCAGGAGCACCCCTGATTTCTGAGGGTTCTACTGCAAAACTGACACTCCACGTGCTCCTGTGTTCTGTAAAAACAAAACAAAAAAAAGCCCCAACAACACTCCACTGAATTAGTTGGATTATTCACAACATTTCCTAGAAATCTGGCTGCAAAATACAATACTGGAATTAATTCAAAAGTGCCTGGGTGTTGTTTGTTTTGTTTTTTTGTTTTGTTTTGGAGGGTTATTTTATTTTATTTTATTTTTTTTTTTGCTGCAGCAGATCAGCTCTTGGAGTTCTGTTATGAATTATCACTGGAGTGGCAGGGGAAGCTTGATGTTTTCATCTGGCTCCTCGTGACAAAAGGCTGGAGTTGGGTTGGGAAGATGCAGCTGAGGTTATGGTCAGCCACTGGTGCAGGGATCTGGGAGAGCTCTGCTCTTGGTGACTCACCTGCTCTGCACTTTCTCCCTCTGGTTTGGATTTTTTTTTTTTATTTTTTTATTCCCAAGAGGAGGTTGTGGTTTAATCTTTGCTCTTGAGCTTAGGTAATGGATTGACATCATCGTGGCAGGTGGTCATTGCTCCAGAAAATCTGTATCTGATGGGCTCCCAGGGAGTGCTTGAGAGCCAAGAACCATCACCCACCACTTCCCTGGCTCCTCAGGTACCTGTGGAAGGTCTGGCACTGGGGGACACTTCTCTAAATCCCATCTCCGTGATCTGAACATCTGGGCCAACCCAAATTATTTGGCTTAAACCTAGAGTGATTTATTTGATTTGGGGCCCTAAAGAACATCTCTTCCACCCCTGCCATGGATAGGGACACTTCCCACTTCCAACCTGGCCTTGGACCCTTCCAGGGATGAGGCAACGACAACTTCTCTGTGAATCTTAATGAAGGAGTTTTTCTAACTGTCCTGGTTTAGGACAAATTTGGGAGGAAACCTTAGAGTGAGGTCCTTTTGGAAAAAAAAAGAAAAAAAATTGGAGGGAAGTGGAAAAAAAAAAAGAAAACTGTTTATTTAACAGGCAACACAAGACACTAAGCAAGGTATTGAAGATAAGCTGTGGGTCCTCCTGGCTAATTAATTTTCAGCAGCAATCCCTCAGCAGTGCATCCATGAGGTCTGGGGACACCCCCAGTTGTCTCCTGGGCTGGCACAGTGTCCCTGTGGCTGCCAGGGGTAAATCTCCTGTGAGCCTTGCCAGGGACTCTCTCAGCTGTGAACCAAAGGAAAAACTGAAAATCCTAGCAAGCATCCAGCTTTATTTAATCACTGTGAATTACAGTTTTAGTTGGGTGGGAGACAGCTTTGGGTGCTGCTGGCTGGCTGCAGCCTCACAGTTGTTCTTGTCTCTGAAATGCAAGAATTTGTTAGGAAGGAAAGGGCTTTTCGTGACTCTTGTCATGCAAAACAAACCCCAAACTTCGCAGTTTAACCTCAGCAGGGATGTGTAAAATTTAGGTGTGTATTTACCTAAAAAAAATTATGGTTATATCTATGTAATTGCTCTCATTTTATCTGGGAAAAAAAAAATAGAATTATTTTGGTAAGTAGGTGATTATGCTGGAATCTGCCTGTGACATGTGCCCAAAGACTTTGGTTCATGTGGGAGTAGGATGCTGTTTAAACCCTTTTTTTTCTGGAATGCTCTGGAGATTGGAGAACTAATAGCACTTGTACAAAATTCTTCCAGGTCTCTCCTGAACCCTCCAGTTGCCCTCTCCCTGCTAGAGTTACACTCCCTAGACTGGAAGGTTACCTGACCTTATGGAGGCACCAGGAATCTGTGTTTTGTGTGCAGAGTGTGAAGGTCAGGATGGAGGTGGATGCTCCATTATTTGAGTTTCCTTTTGCACCCCAAGTTGGGGATTTGGGTGTTTTCCAAGTGATGCAGTGGAGTCTGCAGGGAACAAAGCAAACCCTCTGAGAGCTGAGATTAATTAAAACTTCATACCTTTCTTGAAAATTAGTGTCTTTCCTTGGCTAGAGCAAGTTAAGAATCCACAAGGAGAAAAATTAGGTGAAGATGACTTTTTTTAACTTAATACCAGTATCATCACCAGTTTTTAGGTAGATACAAGGCTTAAATCTCTTTTGAGTTCCTTAATATTTTCTTACATCTGAGCACTGGGATTCTCAAAAAACCAGGCTGGATTTAAGGGTAATGCCCATGTCCCAGTTGATGCTCCTTTACCTTTAAAAGCTATTGAATATACATTATTATCATTGATTCCTTTGACTTTCTGTACTTGACCTGCAATTTCTCTGAGAAAATGGATGCAAAAATGATTCTCGGGCTCTTCCAAAACAATTTGCTGCCTTCTGTGCCTAAAAACTCACTTAAAAAATCTGAAATGGCTTTTAATGTGACAAGCTGATAGTGTTGGATTGCCAATCATAGCTCAAAAAGCCTCTTTTAAATGTAGGTTGAGATTCCTGACTTTCTGAAGAGGGTTTTTTGGAGGGCTAACTACCATTTGAGAACAGGAGATGTAATTCCATGATTCTGGAAGGCTGGGCTTGGATTTGACAGAGGGAATAGGCACTGCTATAAATGAGAACAGTTTTCCAGGCCTTGGAAATTGAGGTTAAAAATCCAGTTGCTTCCAGAAAACTGCTCTGAGTCAGTGGCTGGTGCCTGCAGATGTTGGTTAAAGCTCCACAATTGGCTTTGTCACCTGAGACACCCTGAGATGTTGTGCAGGAACTGTGGCTGGAATAATTCCCATCACCTGGGGTGTGAGAGGATGTTTTTAGTAATAAAGCTGCTTTTCTCCCAGGAAATTGAGCTTGATTGAGGTTTTTTGGCTTTCCTGGAGCAGCCTGCAGCTCTTGGGCTGGGAGTGCTGCTCCCACTTGAGCTTTTCCAGGGAATATTATCTGATGTGGCTGAGGCTGAGCTTCCTGCTCACCACGACTCTGCTGATTTTATTGCCCCAGGTGCAGCTGCCAGGTGCCACCAGAGCAGCAGTGGGACACTCGGTGCCACCTCTGATGGCAGCAGGTGCAGTCACTGCTGCTCCCCTGCAGAGCCCTGGGCACTAAAACTCAGCTCCAAAACAAAATAGCTGCAGGGCAGGCACCTTGTCAGAGCTGGGAGATGGAGCTGAGAATGTGAGGGGAGGAAAGAGAGAAGGCTGGGCATGGAATCATGGAATCCTGGAATGGTGTGGGTTGGAAGGAGCCTTAAAGATCATCCAGTTTCACCCTCTTGCTATGGATAGGAGCAGCTTCCATTAGACCAGGTTGCTCCAAGCCCCATCCAGCCTGGTCTTGGGTGGATATTGAGATATTAGAGCATGGCAGGTCTGGGCCAGGGATGAATTACAGAGGAAGGAGTGATTCTTTGGAGGGGAATTGCCAGAGAAATCATAATTATTTCTTCTTCTTCTTTTTTTTTTTTTTTCTTCCCAGCACCTACATAAAATTGGGTTTATTTTCTGGTTATTCTGGCTTATTTTCATTTTGCATAGTACAGGCTGAGGGAAGCCCTTAAGGTAAAAGAGGATTTAAGGTGAAAGCATCTGCTGCTTCTGCCTGCAGAGGGTGAGGAGGGAGTTTTGGTCCTGCAGCACTGAAAGATGCTGCTTGCTCTCCTTGTTCTCGTGCACTTCCCAGATTTTTCCATTTCTTTGCCATGAGATGAGTCCTGCAGAGGGTGGACTGAGGGGATTATCCTGACCACAGTGTGTTCTCCATGGTGCAGGAGGGCTGCACTGATCTGAGCCAGCTTTAACTGTATTCCAGCTCCTCCTCAGCCAAAGCTCTTTTCTCCAGTGCTTTTAGACCAGATTTTGGGCTGAAGTGGCACTTTCTGTGCTCAGAGCTCTGACTGGCACTGTCACATAGCTCGTGGCACTTCAGCCAGCTCTGCCTTCCTCTGAAGGTGCCAACTTGCAATGATAAAGATGAGGGGAACGCCAATTTGGAGATCTTAAACTCTCCCCCAGGAAATCTGATGCCTATGAAAAGGTGTGTCAGTGTTTTGCTTCTTTTTTTCTTTTGTATTACTGTACTTTTATTTTAATTTTTCCTAGTAAAAAACTGTTGTTCCTATTCTCATATCTGTCCCTGAGAGCCCCTTAATTTGGAAATTATAATTTGAGGGGAGGGGATTTACATTTTTCATTTCAAGAGAGGCTCCCTCCTTTCTTGGCAGACACCTATCTCTTTCAAACCAAGACAAGGTGTTTAACTCTGCCCTCTCTCTCTGAAGCAACTGCTCCTGGCAAAGATTTTGAGGTGTTATTGGGACTTTTGTATGGAAACTTGATCGGCACAAATTCTGCCACAGCCACATCAGATCCTGCTCGGAACTTCTGCAAAACACCCATCAGACTTGCAGAGGAGCTGAACAGCTTCTGCTGTCGCTTGTGGCATCTGCTGCCCTTCAAGCACTCGGTGAACATCAGGGAATGGGAAGGGAAAAGTCTGCCAGGGCTGGAGGCAGGGCTGCAGCTCACAGGGAAGGTGCATCTGCCACCACAGAGCCTGTGTCACCTCGAGGTCACCCTGCATTTGACAGGCGTGAATTGCTCCTGGTTTCAGACTCCTGGCAGAGGAGATAGGCTGAAGGATTCCAAAGAGGAGTGCTCTGAAAGCCTGGAGGTGGTTCAGTGACAGAGCAGACACCTGTCTGGCAGTGCAGTTCCTGTCCAGCCCAGGTTGGGGATTATTTGCAAGCCCAGTGTTTTGTCCGTCCCTTGCCCAAGGGACACGAGGCTCGGCTGCCTTTTGTTCTGCTCTTTCCTCCCCTAAAGAGGGAGGAACCGAGGATGCTTCCCTTGCCAGAGTCCTCGCTGACCTCTGCCCAACCCTCTGATCCTACTCCACCCTTGCCCTTCTTCCAGCTCCTGGGCTGCTTCTCTCCTGTCTCCAGCCCTCCCTGTTTTCAGAGACCACCACTGCCACCCTCTTATCAAACCAGTTTCATTGGTTGAGGAGGGGAATAAATAGTTTTCCCTGCTTGGCTTTTCCCTATCTACCCATCTAATTCCATCAGGACAGGGAGGAAAAGCTCAGCCCTGTTCTCAGAGCTCAAACCATCCTTGTTTGTCTCCCATCTGACCCAGTGAGTGGGAAGGTTGGAGATGAAGCTCAAAACTTCCCTGAGGCTGCAATTCTGGATGTGGTTGAGGTGCAAAAATCCTTCCCCGGGCTGATTTTTTTTTCTTTGCAGGGCTGGCCAGACTCTCCTGGCGCTGAGGGGAATGTCAGCACTGTGGGTGCTCATCTTTGAGGAGAGGTTATGGTGTCCATCATGCATTTTGGAGGAACCAAACCCCAGCTTTGGGACTTAGTTTGGGATTGAGATGCTTGTGTGGGACTTCTGATGGCAGCACACACCTTATCTGGCTGTTGTCCATCCCTCCAGGACATCCCTGCCCCATCTGCCAGCAGACATTTCATATCTGGTGGTGCCCACAGCGTTCAGGTGTTTCCTGTACTTTCCTCACCTCACTTTTTTTCTGTCTGGACAAGATTCCATCGTGCAGGGATGCAAACACCCCGAGCTCTGCCAGCAGCACAGGGTGATATCCTCGCTGTGCTTTGCTGGATGGGGACAGCAGCACCCTGGATGCTTTTTGAAGCTTTCAGAACATTTCAGACAAGGCTTTTTCACATTTATTCCTGTCAAGCTGTAAGGTGAAGGAAGCAGAGATCAAAAGGGGGGTTAATCTGAGGGGCTTTATCAGGTTTCCCACACCTTTGATAAGCAGTTTAGGAATCATCTGGGGGCTTGAAGCTCCTGCAGCCCCTTTGCACCCTCTGAGCCCTCTGGAGGGATGCTGAGCTCCATTAGCTCGTGGCAGGAAATGCTGCAGCTCCTGTCCTGTGTCACCGAGTTTCTGTTTGTGGCCTCACTCCTCTGGGTTTGTGTTTTGTGGTGGAGAACTGTCGGCTCAATCCCTCAGAGGCAGCATGTGCTGCTTTCAGCTGCTGCCTCCACGTTTGCTTATACGAGGCTTTAAAAAAAGCCATCAATATTTTAGTTTCCGTTCAAGCCTCTGCCTTGAAGCTTCCCCTTTTCATTTCACTGTAGTGCCTAGAGCCAGCTAATGAAATATCTCCCTCCTGCTTCAAATTAGGCATAAAAGACTTGTCAGAAGATGTGGAGAAGCTGCTGAATAATCCTGGTAATGTAAAAATCGGCATTCTATAATGTCCCTAATTCTCCTAATTAAACATGATGCATGAGTGTGCTACAAGAGTCCTCCAGCTGCTCTGTAATGAGATGTTACAGGGACCAGTTTGCTGTTGGATGAGGCTGGGTTAAACTCTAATTAAAGCCTCGCAAAAGGCTAAGGAGTTGTCTGGTGTAATTAAGAAACTTGTCTCACATTCTCAGTGCTGCCACCCCCAGTGACCTACTCCTCTGCCCCGTGGGAACTCTGGGTCTCTCTGTCCTTATCAGGTGTCTCCTTAGAAACTTACTTTATTTTTTTTAAAGTTTTTTTTTTTTTAATTTTCCCACCTGTAGTTTGAAATTGCCGCGTTGCAGCGGCGCGGCCTTGGCTCGGTGAAGGTGCTGGGTTCAGGGTGTGTAACAGTGGTGGGAATTTGCACTGTTTAATTAGTGGTTTGTTTCAGTTTCTTTTGCTTTTATTCAGAGTTAGGATTAAAGAATACACGAAGGAAACGAATTTTTTCGTGATTGGGCTTGGTTGTTTATTAAATTTTATTAAAAAGTACAGAGAGTTTAACAGCACTTCTAGTTACTTGTTAGAAGCGAGGAAAATGGAGAAAGATCCAGCTGCTACAAGGTTTCTTAAAGCTAAATAGTTTAATAGTTAACGCTTATGTTATTTATTTTTTTAACCTAATAACGAAATTCTCTTAGTGTGACACTGGCTGACTAACTAGAAACTACTGCCTGTAACTCATGAATAATAAGGAAGATGATCACTAGAAGAGATACTACAAAAATCCTCCATCTTGTCCAATACGTATTTCTATAGTATAAAAACGTTAAATTTAAACCTTTTACCATGTGAAATCACACTTCTATTTAACTACACACCCATGACTTTAACTCCATCACTCAAATTTGGAAGCCTTCTCCAAGGCCTCAGGTCAAAAGCAGAGTTCTCCAGGGGGTCAGTGTCAGAAAGCACAAAAAACTCAAAAAACCCAAGATTTTATGATCCAACCTTGGTGTGCTGGGGCACAGCTCTTGCTTTTGGCAGTGTTATTTTATGCAGCATTTCCCTCCCCGTGGTGTTTTTTTACCTGAGGGCAGCGAGGCGTCAGGGCTGGGCCTCGCTGCCCTCGCCGTTGGCCTCACAGAGGGCAGAGCCGCCGTGGCCACCCCAAAACACACCAGGGGCCATTCCCTGAGGGCCCTGGGCCCAGCGGGGCCTCGCAGCCGTCCCCTCACGAGGCCCCGGCGGCGGCAGAGCCTCGGCAGCCATGGACTCGAGCTCGGACTCGGACTCGGACCTCGACACGGACACGTCCTCCACGCCGACGCCGCCGACGCCGGTGCACAAGGACAGCCTGCGGCCCTCTCATGGCACCCCCATCTCGTTGTCAGGGTACCTCAAGTGCGACACGGACGATGTGAAGGAGGAAGGGGCGGGCGAGGAGCTCTTCGACGGCGTCAACTCCACCATCGTGTCCGGGGACAGCATCCGCTTCTTCGTCAACGTCAACCTCGAGGGCCCTCCCAGCGCCACCGGTGAGTGGCCCCAAAAAACACGCAGGGATGGGAGGAGGGGTTGTTCCTGGTGGTGGGATCACGATGGGTTGGGTTGGAAAGGACCTTAAATGTCATTTCTTGAAGGGTAGGGACACCTTCCACTAGGCCGGGTTGCGCCCTGTCCAGCCCATCCTTGAACCTTTGCTTGTGGCACAGTGTTTTAATATCCTCAGTATTGCCTGTGATAAATGGGGGAGGAAGATGGCCAAGCCCTTCACCAAAAACTTCTTTGTTCATTTCGTAGGTGATTTTGAACTTCTTTTCTCCTGCACAAAATCAAACAAAATCCTGTTCACTTGATTTCCCATAAAAACCAGTGCTGATGTTTAGTGAATCCTTTGAAAAGTAAAGCTGGAAGAGGTAGGGAATACAGATCTAAACTGAGATCCCACATAGTGCCAAGCCAGGTCTGAGAGACAGAGGTTTTAGGAGAGGATAGAAATCAAGTCATACAGCTAAAGAGTTTTTTTTTTTTTGTGGCTGGTGGCTGTGACAATCTTGTTTAGCTGTAGCAACCATTTTATTTTTCTAGAACATGTTTTCAATTACACTAAGATAAGTAGTTCTGAAGTTAGACAAAACTTAACCTTCTTTACTCCCTGGAAGTGTTCAAGGCCAGTTTTGGATGGGGCTTGGACAACCTGGTCTGGTGGAAGATGTCCCTGCCCACGAAAAGGGGTGGAATTGGATTATCTTTAAGGTCCTTTCTCACCCATTTTGTGATGGCTGGATTTTGTGGGATGTGCCTGGGAAAACACAGCTCTCAGACTCTGCAGGAGTCTGGGTTTGTCCCAGCAGCTGGAGCCTTGGCTATTTTAGAGGTTAAATGCACAGACTCTGGATTATTCTTGGTGTCACAGCGTCAGAGAGTCCTTTAAGTTTGTTAAAAGTTATTTTTAGGTTACATGCAAACCCCAATTGATCTGCAGTGAGTAATTACTGGGAATGGTAATGCAGATTAGGCACGGCCTGGATCCCTGTTTGACTGTCTTGTAGTCTGCTTTTTGACTCTAAGTGATGGCTTGAACTTAGGAATAATATCCAGCAATTTCCAAGCCTGCAATTTTACAAATGCCATCTTAATTGAAAGATTTAAGGGAGCTGTGCTCTGCTATGACAAGTCTGGACTTAATGCCGTGGGGTGCATTGTTTGGGGATGAGGAATGCAAGTGCTGTGGATTCTTCTGCATCTGAAGAAGTTCACTTTCCTTGTGTGTCCTCCTGGGCTTTTTTTGTTTTCCCTTCCATTCAAAACAGGACAAAAAAGGCTTCTTTATTTCCCTGAAGCACTGCTGTTAGTGGTGCTGCTATTAGTTGTATCCTTTTTTTTTTTTTTTCAGCCAAGATGTTTAGGATTTTTAAGGAAAAATGTGTTTCTGCTGTGCTGGGGTCCTGTTTTGGATGGAAGGCTGGGGATTTTTAAAATGAACTTCAGGCAGAACAAAAGCCCAGACTTTCAATAATGTGAAAAAAGAGGATTTTTGGGGTTTTTTTTTCTCCCCATTACAGCATCAAAGGGATCCAGGTAGCCTAAATCCAGCTTTTTCACTGTTAGGCAAAGAATTCATCAAAGTCCAGATGTTGGAGTCATCTGGGCTATCAGTTCCTTTACAGAGATGGTTTTACTGGAATTTCTTCCAGGTTGGATTTTACACACACCAAATCAGTCTGTGGCTGCACAGGGCACAGCTGATCCTCCTGGAGGGGTGACTTTTTGAGTGGCTGAGATGAGCCCCTTAAGCTCTTCCAAGAAAAATACCCTGAACTTCTGGAAAAATACCCAATTCCCAAACTGAGGTTTAATTATGCCAGAGCCAAGGTGTGTCTGGGAGTGAATTGTTCAGAAATTCCCTTCCATTGCTGCCACTCTTTGGAAGATTTGGGAGGGTTTTTTTTTTTTGTACTCAGGCTTTGATTTCCTAGAACAAAGCTGGAGCTGAACTTTTGCATAGATTGTCCAGAGTGAGACAAGCTGGAAAGGAGGGGGAAATAAAAGTAGAGTTTCTCCAGGTGATGCCAGAGGCCTCAAACATTTCTTATCCCTGGGAAGCTGGTGCACCAGGATCCTACAAAATCCTCTGCTGCTCCGAGAGCACAGAGGAAAACCAAGCATGGGAATGGAATCTTTGCATCCTCATCTCATTTTCCTGTGTTCTCCAAGCTGGGTGAAATGCGTGAGTCCAAATGTGCTCTCTTGGCTGAATGTGGTGCCCAAACTCTCTCCTGCTGGAGATTTTTTTGGGTCAGCTGCTGTGAGGTTGCTGCCCACCTTAATATAGGGCTAAAAGATCCAAAATTCCCATTTAGGGATCCAGGTGCTGGCAGGCAGTGAAGGTGGAATTACAGAGGCAGTGACAGCTCTGCATCATCCTGTTGAGCTGTTCTCTCTGTGTGATGTGTGTGTGCAGCTCTCCATGAGCATAATTGGATGCTCTCCACTCTAATTCTGTTTTTAAAAGATCACTGTGTGGGATTAAGCTTTGAGCTAACAAAACGCAGCACGACCCATAAAATTCCAACAATTGACCATTGACATGAAATATTGGGCTTTGTGTGTAAAACAGGATGGCTTGAAGAAATCTGGGGTTCAAGGTCTGGCCTGTTTTATTTTTAATTAATACTGGTTGCCTTTGCAGGGAATGCTGAGCCCAAAGCAGTTCAGATGCCTGAGCACTAAAATGCTGCTCAGAAGTGACATTTGGGTCATTTCTCCTGGGTGTTTCAGTGCTCCCTTGTGTTAACTGATGAAAAGATTTTTTTTTTTAATTCTCTTCTGCTTTTCATCCTTGTAAACTTGGATTTTGGTGGTAGCATTTGTTTTCAGCAAATGTTGGTAGCTCTAACAGGAAGGTGGGTGTTTATCTGAACCTGGAGGCTTTTGGACCTGGGATCTGCATTTTTGGGGGAAGATCAGGGTGGTTTTTAGGCTGAGTCTTTTTCTGAAGTCACAATAAATCCTTGCAAGTAAAATCACAGAATTGTTTGGGTGGGAAGTGACCTTTAAAGGTCATCTAGTCCAACTCCCCTGCAGAAAGCAGGAATGTTTTCCACTACACCAGTTTGCTCCAAGTCTCATCCAACCTGGCCTTGAACACTTCCAGGGATCCAGGGGCAGCCACAGCTTCTCTGTGCAACTTGGGCCTCACCACCCTCATTGTAAAAAAATTTCTTTTTCAGCTCTAATCTAAATGTCCTCTCTGCCAGTGGGAAGCCATTCCCCTTTGTCCTGGCACTGCAGGCTTTTGTCCAGGAAAGCTTTATCTGCAGCACACCTGGAATTAAATCCCTGCACATAAATACAGCAGTTTGGTTTAGGCTGGGCCTTAAATTTAATGGTTAGGTGATGCAAGCGAGTTTTTGCAATATGTGGAGACACATCCTTGCCCTCAGTCACAGCATTCTTATCTCCTTGGCAGCTCCCTTAGTTCAGCCAGGCACACATTTTCGTCATTTGGATGTTGGGTTTTTTTCGGTTTTACATTTTAAAACAATTATTTGGATCTTGGTCGTCTTTCAGTTTTAGGTTTTAAAACAATTATTTGGATCTTGTTCTTGTAATTTGGGGTTTTAAAACAGTTTTTTGGATGTTGTTTTTGTAGTTTGAGGTTCTGAAACAATTCGCCTTCTCCTCACCCACATTGCAAGAGGGGTTTGCACAGTATTTTCTTAAATTTAGGCACAATTTATCAAGGATTTGTGGAGCTGCAGCTGCCTAACTTTCCCCCCTTGCAGCTGAAGCTCGGACTGGTGATTTTCGAGCAGTTTTGGGGAGAACAAGACCAACTCCTGAGGGCAACAAGAAGCCAATTGGCGAGCAGGATGTGGCTCTGCCGGGGTGTGTGTGTGTGTGGGGAGGGGGAAGCAGCGGAACACGAATTACGCTTCAGGAGAAATTAAAAGCTGTTCCACCCTGCGGACAATTGATCATTCCTAGATACAGAGAATCAACAGTTTCCTGTATCCCGCTCCAGAGGCACACACGTGCACGCCCGCCTGCCGCTGCTCCCGGCAAAACACAGCATCCAAATGTTGGCCCGGCCCCTGCCCAGATGACTTTTTTTTTTTCTTCAAGGGGACGAGGAGAAAAGCTGGATGCTGGCGCCAAGGATATTCCAGGGAGAGTAGCGTCCAGAGACAAGTGGTCTGGGCTTGAATGGGTATCACTCTGCACACAATAGTCACATTTCCTCACATTAATACCAAGGTCCTTTTTATGTCTCGAGGCACAATGCTGACCCACGCGTTCCATCTGATAACTCCTGTTTTAGCAGTTTGATGTCAGAGTGGGATGTTGGGCTCCCGAGGCTTCCTACCCTCTAATGGAAAGTGGATATACCGATTGTGTGCCGGGGAGGGGACGGCCTCCCTCCGAATTTCCTGACGAGGGTGTTTTCAAAGTGCTGCTTAGGAAGCCGAGGGAGGTGTGGGGGGAGCACGGGTGGTTCTGCACGGAGACAGCGGCCTCACTTCGCTGTGCTTCACCTTGGTGCTCTGGAGCAGCTTCCCGTGGGATTTAGGGTGCGTGAAAAAAAATGCACATTTTCCCCCTGCCCCAAATGGGTTGACAGAACCTACCGCAGGTGGGATTTTTTCATGAAATACTCGGCTTTTACGGCACATGGGTGTGACAAGTGACACCTCGTCCTTTATCAGTCTCTTTGCTGTCCCCTCTCTTCCCAGTTCCCCACCCAGGAGTGTGAGGGATGGTTCTTCACCTGCCCTGCTGTTTTTGCTGCTCCAGAATCCTTATTCCCACCTGCCTTTAACCTGGGGATTTGTGGGATGAACCCAGTTGACTTCAGGCTCTTTGCCTTACCTGTTGTGGGAATATGGGATAATGAATGCACAGTTATTTATCTAACAATATTTAACCAAAATTACTCAAATCTGATGGTGATTAGTCCAGGCTTAGGGACAGCAAAGCAAAGAATCCCCCTGATATCCTGTTTGTACAATCTCCTACTGCCAGTGGTGTGTTAGATGTGTCACCATTGCTCCTGGCAAACTCCTGCCATGCCATGTGGTGATGGGGTTTTATTTAAATGTTTTTAAGGCAGATTTGAAAAGCAGAACATTTTTTTCTGCTCACGGTGGGATTTGATACAAGTGGCTGAGTCTTAGGTTTGGGCAGACCCCTGATAAAAAAATAAAGATAAAATAGATTTTTTTTTTTTTTTTAAATAAGCCTTCCAAACCTTAAATGCTTCCACTCACACCAGATCCTTAATATTTTTCAAGGGAAAACATGGAAGTGCTAATACAGTATTCTGCTCTGATTTATTTTACTGTGCTTATATATATTTACCGTGAAGATGCACCAGGGAGTGTTTGTAGATCTGAAGAAATGTGCACAGCCAAAAAGCTCTTTTTCTTTAATTTCCACTCCTTTTATCCCAAAATAAAATACTGTCTTAAGCTGCTGCAGGCATCCAGTGGTGGCTTTGCTCTAAAGGCTTTTGGATCTTCTCAGGTGTTCAGGGACTGGGCCTGGGATGGAAAGAGATCCTGGGTGAAAGAAGATCTGTTAAGGCAAAAGGTGAAAAGACTTAAACTTTGATATTTGACTTTTAGGGTTTGTTTTCAGGCTTGCATGGCAGATGTTGTTACCTAAGCAGGGGGTGGAGGGGAAACAAGAAGGATTTTATTTCTCTGGGTTGCTCTCGGGGGTGTTATTAGGGCAGCTGGGATGCAACTGAGCAAATAAACTTCCAAGCATTAAATCTCCTCGTGCGTGTTGAAGTTGGATGGGGCCTGTTTGGAGAATGGCGAGAAATAAAAAGGAGAGGCAGGGCCCTGAGCTTGCCACGAGTTGTGGTGTTGACAATTCCTCGGTGTTGTGAGAACCGAGCTCCCTGGGAGTCGCTCGTGGCATTCCCGGGATGGCTCCGTGCCTGCGTGCACGCATCGCAGAAATTCGGGATGCGCGTGGTGCCTTGATGTGCCTGCCAGGGGATGTCGGGGATGCGTCGCTGACTTTTTGGCTTTTCCCTTGGGCAGGACCTGGAGCTGAGCCCAACAGATAAGCTCGGCCACCCCTGGCAGCTCTCCCTCAGCTCTGTGTGAGGACACACAATAATGCCCCTCGCTCGCTCGCTTGCCTAAAATAGGCTTTTGCTGCCTGCTCTGTCCAGCAAGGAGGGCCACAAAAATAGACATGAGCATTTCACGTGGTCCCAACCTCCTCAGACAGTTTCATTGTGCTTAATTGTGATGTTCAGGTGTGAAATCTCAAATTGCTGAGATTTTCAAGTTACTGCTCTTGGTAATAAGACTTGGCTGAGGAGATTGATGAATCCAGGGTGAATCCAGGGTTTTCTGTATCCATATCATCCCCGTGAAGGGCTTCTCTATAGAGGTACAAGGCCAAGGGTGTTGACTCATTTTACCCCCTCCTTGGCTGGAGGGAGGCAGGGATGATGCTGTGGAAGAGGAGAAACTGAGTGGCAGGCTGGTGGTGGTTGGACTTGAGCTTTGGATGTGTCATGGGCAACCTCCTGCAGGGTTTAATCCACATTACCTGGCAGGAAATAAAAGGATATTTAATGTGAGCCAGGCAGAAGAGAAGTCTCTGTGTATTTTTCCCTTCCTTTTGTCATGTTCCAGTGGATTTGCTGCTATCCCTGAGTGATGTTGTAGCACTCCAGTGAGCATTTAAGATACCAGCCCAGAACTGGGATGGCCATATCCATCCATCTCCCTGCCTGGATTAAATCCGAGCCGTGTGTTGTTGGGATGAATGATGAATGAGGCTCTGGGCTTTCCAAAGCGCCACCTCCATACCCAGAACAGCTTTTTTGAGAAGTTTGAAAGATCCTGCTCCAACAGATGTAATGAGATGTTTTTGCTTGTGTTGATAAAGCAACACTTGGTGCTCCTCCAGCTGGGTACGTGAGAGAGCTGTCAGCAAAGATTGATACACCTTGAAAATGATTAGAGGAACCAAGAGCTGCTGCCTGATAAAAGCACAGGGAGAATTTCTGTTCCATTTCCATGTATCCATGAGGACAGGCTGCAGCTCTCTCTTCAGCATGTGCCTGTTATTGTTCAGGGTTGTGGGTGGTTTTTTTTGTCTCTCCTGAACTATTTCTTGCAAAAGCAGATAAACCAAAACATGTTTTCTCCTCGATGAATATTTATGGGCTTCCAAATCTCCCCACATATTTCTGCATGTGTAATTAGGCTGGAAGTTGGGTAAGCGAGCGTTGGAGAACTACAAATGTGAGAGCATGGGGAAAATGCTTGATGTTTCTGGTTTATTTGGGTGCTTGCTTTTTAATAATAAATTGCACTTTTTAGATGAAACAGCTTGTGTTTTCCAAAAGGCGTGTCAAAAGCAGGAATAATTGGGGCTGTTGCAGCAGCAGACTTGTCTGGTTAAGTGATGCTTTTAATCACATGTGCAGCATCCAAGTGAAATCTGGGAGAAGCTGGGTGATGTAACCAAAGCTTCTGAACCACCTCGTTTTGTTTAGGGGGAGATGAAGTGAATCCTTTTCCTCTCTTCTACAGCTCTGCTCCCACTTTGAGTTGGAGCCTTTGAGCCTTATTGAGGGCAAGACTCAAATTTCTCTTTGATAAGCGATGATTTTGTTTAAAGCAGTTTTCTGCATGCAGGAGGTAATTATTTTTTTCTGGAGTTTAACATGAATTGCACCCTCATTTTATTTTTCAGAGAGTAGCAGGGCTTGGCTTGGAGGTGCGTGGCCAAGTCATGGGATTGCAGCAGCTCTTATAGGTTAGGATTTGGAAGTAGAGATCTGGAAAGGAAGCAAAACCCTCATCTGAATAACTGTAAATCCGTGTTACATCTCTGTAGTTTTCCACAGCTTGGCCTCTGGAAAAGTTTTGGTCTTCAGTGGGTTTTTTCCATGCTGCTGTTGCGCTCATTCGAATTAAAGCTGTTCATGTGTTTCATTTTGGTAGCAGCTCAGGCTTAAGGGGTTTTTTTTTGGAGAATTTAAGGAGAAGGATGCCAGGCTGGAAGTGTCCAAGGCCAGGTTGGATGGAACTTGGAGCAGCCTGGTCAAGTGGAAGGTGACCTCGATGGTCTTTAAGGTCCCTTCCAACCCAAACCATGCCGTGATTCTCTGCACAGAAAGTACCTGTGAGACAAATAATGCCACAGAGAAGGCTGCCTCAGCTGCAAGGAGTGGGATTTTGGCAGATACAGCTTGATTTTGTTTTGTTTTATAGCTGATACCCAAAAAATGCCTCGTAGATACTCTAAGAAAATGTTATTGTTGGCGCTTGGAAGTTTGAAGTGGGAATTTCCCGGGTTCCCCCATCCTGAGTATTCAATGACATTTACTAGTCCCTAAACAGCAGTTTTCTTTCCCAAGAGCTGTGTTGCTTTCTCCTCAGATTTATGGAGGCAGCGTGGTGAGTTGACAGAACATTAATGTGCTCATCTTGGAGTCGCTGCCTGCAATCCCTTGGAACTGCCTGGCTGTTATTGTTGACTCCTTAACGAGGACAAGGAGGGTTTCCAAACGAGGGTGACTCATGAAATCGTAGCCTCAATCTATCAAACAACGATGCATTGGATTAAATGATTACTTCAAGGATTAGGAGTTAGATTTTTTTGGGGGGGAGGTGGAGAGGGAGGGAGTGAAGGGAAGAGTAAAAATACATCAGAGTTACAAAAACCCGGCCAAAAAAAGCAGCAAGACACAATCCCTTAGTGATCAGATAATGCCAATCCTGTGCTTGGTTCACGCTTCCAAAATGGGAGATGTTGTAAAAATTGAATCTCTGCTTTTCTCTAGAGATCATCCCCTGCCAAGAGAGTGATGCTTCACCTCTTCCTGAGCCTCCTGCTCGGCTCCTGCTGCCTGTCAGGTACCTCTGATAGTAACACTCTTCTGATGTGCTTTTTTCTTTTTCCCCCTCTTTCCAGCTGAAAGTGAAGGTGCTGGCTGCGTGTTACTGCACACATCAAGGAAGGTGAGTAGAGGTGCTGTGTGACCAATTTGGTTTTTTCATCATCCAGAAGTACAGAAAAAACTCATGAAACACACTGGGGGACTGCTTGTCCCTGGCCTAAGCAAATGGCATTCAAATGCTTCTTCTCCTGAATTCTTCTCCCTTTCTTTAAACCTAAAAAGCTACGTGCTGCTCATTCTCCAAACAATTTCTCTGTAATTCTGATTGTTCCACTGCTTTTTGTCCCAGACAATTCCTTGACATGTTAATTCATCACTTTCTCTCCTGCAGCTGCCTCCACAGGGATCCAAGTGCTGTAGAGATCCTGGCTGCTGAGCTCCTCTGGAGCTGGAAGCAGAGACACCCAGCAGACATGGCTGGGATTTGGTTCCTTTATTCCAGCTAATCAGTCGTCCTTCACGAGGTTCAGCAGGAGTGAAATTCCTGGAAACAAGCAGGCTAGGAGGAGGATTAGGAGCCCACACGTAGTTTACACTTGCTCCTGAGACTGTAACTCACTAATGATAAGGTGGAAGTGCACAATAACTTGCACAGGCTTTGTTATTCCAAACCTTCAGCTATGGAAGGGCACAGAAAGTACTCAGGGAGGAATTGGGTTGGTATTTTGATAATTTCCCTGTGAGGGTCGGCAGGCCTTGGCACAGGGTGACCAGAGAAGCTGTGGCTGCCCCTGGATCCCTGGAAGTGTCCAAGGCCAAGGGATGACACTGGGTGATCTTGGAATTTCCTTCCTACCCAACCCATTCTTTAATTCTCTGATTCTGTATTTAGTACAATGTAAAGTTCTGTCTCTAGGGTTGTGAGGCTCATGATGCATTAAGTTGTCTTGACTTCCTGAGGGCTGGAAGGAGTTGCTGTTGTCATGGGAGCTTGTATCATCACTGATCCAGAATCATTTAGGTTGGAAAAACCCTGTAAGGTCATCAAATCCAACCATTTCCCCAGCACAGCCAAGGCCACCACTGACATATCCCCAAGTGCCACATCCACACAGCTTTTAAATCCCTCCAGGGATGGGGACTCCAGCACAGCCCTGGGCAGCTGGGCCAGTGCCTGAGATGTTTTCAGACTTTCAGATTTCAGGCTTTGTTGCAGGTTGTAACTCGAGGTTTTAGTTTGTGTAACCTCGTAAGCTTTGGGGGCTTTTTAGGGAATCCCAGAGAGCTCTTTAATTCTTCTTTGCTTTAGGCCTCTAAGACAGCTCAAATCCTGAAAAGATATTTCAGAAAGCTGAATTAGTAGTGGGAGGAAAATGCGTGATAGCTTTAGAAACCTTTTCCCCAAGTTAACAAAAAATCCCCCAAGCAAATAAATACCAAAGAGAACTCTACCCAAAACAAAGCTGCCACCACCAAAAAAATTTAAACATTGTTTGATATAGAATCATGGAAAGTTAAAATAAGCAATTGCATGCTCAGGAATGAAAATGTCTTTATCCCTAATTTGTCTTGTCTAATCCCAGTGCCAAGGTTCTCAGTCATACACACTTGACTGAAAGTAACCTGAGAACTTAATCACTTAAAAGTGCAAATTCTAAGCCCAAATGCAGGATCTGCCTCTGATAAGAAATAGTTGGAAACTGCTAACTCATAAGTGTCTCTTCTATTTTGTTTTTCCTTTTCAGAGCTGTAGGATTCTTGATTTTTCTGGCCTACAGTTCATGTTTGAGCATTTTAGTGTGCTGTGGAGCCACAAATACCAGAGAGCTTTAGCAGGGCTTGAGAAAAAAGATACTTTTGCCAGTTTTTCCCTCCAGGGAGGATGAGTGGAAATTTTGTGCTTCAGATGCAAAGAAAATTGGGACCTGACTCATGGAGGAGATAGCTCCAAGTGTCTGGGAAAGGGGAATCACCAGCAGAGAAGTGAGAAGCTTTGTCTGGAGGAGTTTCCCTGTAGGTTGTCCCTGTCTCTGGTGGTTCTAGAAGGGCAGTTTGTGTCTCAGCAAAGTTGCTATCTAGCAGAGCACTTGGTGGGCAGGAATAAAAATCTCCACACAGATTGAGCTGTTCAGTCACCATCACAGAGTGGTTCTGAGGGAATTGGCCCAAAGCACCAGCAGCCCAGGCAGAGCTCTGCTCAGGAGAATGGGATTTTTTGGACACCACAAAAAATTTGCTGGTGGCTCTAAGTAGAGGTGTCTCTTGAGCAGCCAGCCAGGATAGAGCTTGCATTTTGAGCCTTACTGATGAGTTAAAATGTGTGATTTTGGCCTGCCTGAAGTCAGGGGAGCTGTTTCAGTGTTTTCCCTTTTTTTGGCACAACAGCCTCTGCTCCTGTCACGGTTCAACGTGGAGCTTTGCAATCAAGGATGCCCAGAGCTGTTCAAATGGTTCTTGGGTAGCTGGCTTGAGTTTCTTCCTAAGCAGTTTCCAGCATCGAGTTTCCAGCATCAAGTTTCCTGGTGTGACTTGACTATCCAGCTAAAAATATTAGTGAGGCAGCATTCATTAATCTCCCCTGAACCCAGCAGGGGTCCTGGCTGGAACAGTTGTGCCTAAGCTGTCGCTGAGGCTTTGCTGTGCCAGTGGTCCCAGTAATTTGATTTTGGTGGGTCTCAGGGAGTGATGGATTTCTCTCCTTTCATGGTGGCTGCTTGCCTTGTGATGTTTAATGTGCATAAATCCTCTTTAAGCTCAGAGAGTAGATTTAGATTGGGTGTTAGAGATGCTCCCTTATGAAGATGCTGAGGCCCTGGCAGAGGCAGCCCAGAGAAGCTGTGGCTGGCCCTGGATCCCTGGAAATGTCCAAGGACAGGCTGGACAGGGTTTGGAACAACTTGGGATAGTGCAGGGTGTCCCTGCCCATGGCAGGGGTTGGAACAGGACGAGCTTTGAGTTCCCTTCCAGCCTTAACCATTCCATGACTCTGTAATGCCTTCCCTAATATTAGGAAATGATAATAATGATAAATGGGTGAGAAATAAGAATCTTCCCTCTATTTCCTATAAAGGACCAAGAGCAGGGAAATGAAACAGCAGCAAGGCATGGAAAGTTATTTTCCCAAGGCACTGCTTGAAGCCTGTGGCTCAGCTGGAGCTGAATCCTCCTGCCTTGCAGGGAGCTGCTGCTGGTGCTGTCAACACAGCTCACTGCAGGATCAGTCTTTATTGAGATGAACTGGGGCCTTCCAGTACCCAAAGGGAGCTACAAGAAAGACGGGGAGAAAGTATTTTTACAATAGTCTGGAGTGACAGGACAAGGGGAAATGGCTTCAGACTGAAAGAGAATAGGTTTGGAGTGGATATTAGGAAAACATTCTTTATCATGAAGATGGTGAGGCCCTGGTACAGCTTGCTCAGAGAAGCTGTGTCTGCCCCATCCTGGAGGTGTCCAAGGCCAGGTTGGATGGTGCTCTGAGCAGCCTGGGCTGGTGGAAGGTGCCCCTGCCCATGGCAGGAGATTAGAACAGGATAACCTTTAAGGTTGCTTCAACTCAAACCATTCCATGATTCTGTGGCCTGGGCAGATAACTCACATGAATGCCTTTGATTAATTTTTGGCTGTCTCTCAACTTACTCCTTCTGCTGTTCTGCTTGTGGTTGTTTCTTTCATGCACAAGTTGGTGACACAAAGCCACCTTTGCTATTTTGAAAACTCTCGTTACAGGTGTGTGTTAATCTGCTCTCAATTTGAGACAGACTCACTGCCTGCACTTCTGAGGTGGAGTTGTAGCTGTGTCACCGTCTCCTCTCCTACGAGCAGATGGTTCCAAACCTTGGGGGTGGGAGCTGAAAGGCTTCAGAGAATCCTCCCTCTCAAGGATGCTGTGGAAAGAGTGATTGATGCAAAGTAAAACAGTGCTAATTGCAATGGATGTGTACTGACAACTTGATAGTTGCTGTGATAATTACAGTAATTAGGGAGATGTTAGCATTTTTTTTGCCAGTGTCTATAAATGGAAAAGGTAAGAGAGAGTGTGCATGGAAGGAGAGGACCCATGAGTCAGGCTCTGGGATAGCCCTGTACCCTGGGGAGAAAGTGGCATGGTCCTGGCTGTGGAGGCAGCTGGGGATCAGATTTGTAAAACAATTCAGAGCCTGCTTCTTCCTGAGCTTGAGGGGACCTGAGGGTTTCGATGTCTCTTGACATTCTGGTTCTCAGCATCACGAATTCAGCCTGGCAGCTTTCCCATGGGAAGGAAGATCCACAGAACAGCTCAGTTCCCCTTTCCTCACTCAGTTTTAGGCTGTTGAAGGAGAGGGCCAGGACTGCCAGCCCTCCTTGTCCAGTGCTCTGTGTGTGGATTTCCAAGGACTGTGCAGTGGGAACGAGACATTTGTAGTTTGATCACTCAATAATCACCTTCACAGCTGACAGAAAGGAGCTGAGGTTCTGGAACACACTGGGGCTTTCTCTTCCATCTCAAGGCCAGTAAGTCTGGGACAGCAGAAGGAACCTGCAGAGAGCTGGGATAGTTTCAGCCTCTGCTGTCTTTTTCTCATGAATGCTTTAAAGGTAAATCCACAAAAGAAGAAAACTTCCATGGAAGTGGAAAGGAGAGAAATTTAGCAAATGTCAGAAAAGCTGATAGGCTGCATGGCATTCCCCACCTCCCACATCAGACTGCCTAACTGGGAGCACTGGGGACAGATGGTTCCCAGTTGGAGGACAACTGGGTTGACTTGGCACTGAGATTCATACTGCTAATTTTCCGTGCTGCTGAGCTCAGTGTCCATTTCTCCCAAATAACTTTCCCACATTTTTTCAGACTTCCTGAATTACTTGAACCTAAAGAAGATTTTAAATGCTACTTTAAGTATTTTTGCTTTTAGACCAACTTACCCTACTTTTTTCTAGGCTAAAAAAAAACCAACAAAAAAACCACAAAAAAGCCTTTTTTAAAAAAATTATTCTGCTTTCTATGTCAGAGTATAAATGGTGCCTGGGCATTCACCTGTGACCACACTGTTAGGATAAGCCTTGAAAATGCAAACCTTCAAATGCATTAATGCATAAAATGCTTTTTCTCCTGTGATCTGAATGACCAATAGAATCTTTGGTTGGGTGGTAACCTCAGCAAAACCGCTGTGAAGGTCCCGGATCCTACTTTGCTGATATTGTGTATGACTGTCTCATGCTCTGATTTTTTTTCTCAACACAGTACCTGAAATTAAAGAATTTTGAGGAGGAGGTCAGAGCCCAGCGAGACCTGGATGGTTTCTTGGCCAGAGCCAGCATCATCCTGGATGAAACAGCCACGTCCTTGGACGATGTTCTCCGGGAGATGCTGAAACACTTCGCCGAGGATCCTGAGAACATGGAGCCCAGCTGCAACTTCGAAAAAATCATGAACACTTTATTCACAGATTCAGGGACCCCACGGGAAGGGAATGGTAATCAGCTCTTGGTTTGCTTTGGCTGGTGGGCTGCTGATCATTTGCCACCCTTGCCATGGTGGGGTGCTGGACACTCACTGTGTGGTCCCCAGGCTTGCACGTTGCATGTGACACCCTGGGTTGATTTTATTTTATTTTTTTCTCCCCATGTCACTCAGACTGAAGGGCCTCATTTCTCCAGGGTTTTTGTGTTTTGGTGGAGTCTTGCCCCTGCTTCATTAAAATCACCCCTTGTGGTGCTCTCTGGGGTGAGGAGTCAGCAGCACTGGGGTGTCTTGTCTGCGTGGACCCTTTTGGTTTGCTTGTCGTCAGACAATGCTGTTCAGCTAAGAGACTCTTGCTGGTGTCTTGTCAGCAATGGCCGTATGATTGCCTTGGGATTCTCCACCTGAATTCACACAGGCTGGGTAATTCTGCCTGCTTTGGATTAGTAAGTGGGGAGGGTTAATTCTTTGTGTCACTCCCAGCCCACCGGAGGAGATGGGAGACACTTGATTTTCCTCCAGAAGCTCAACCGAGGCAGCCCTAGCCAAGGTTGTTGGCTCTGGTGTCACCTTAAGCTAACAACAAATGTTGTAGTGTAGTCTAAAACCACTGCCTTGTAGCCCAAGATGTGAAGAAGCTTAACTGAGCATTGTTTCTCTGTAGGCACCCCTGATGTTTCAGAGTCAACAGGAATGAATGTACAAACATGTCCATCGCACCTCAAATGTAACTGTCACAGCCTGAGTGAATTTGTTTAACAGATATGTCAAGTCCTGAGCATGTAGTAAGCATGTTCATGCTTTGGTTACTTCTTGCTACCTGTCTTAGAGCTTCGCATTTGTAATCCCTTTAATTTAGGCTTTCTGCCAATAAAGAGCAAAAAGTAAGTAGTGCTGTAAAATAGTGTGAGAGCAGTAGCTGGGAAGAGGGGGAGAGAGGGCAGGGGATTGGGAAGGTGACACCCCTCCCAATCCTGTCTGTGTGTGTGTGGTGGATAATGCTAATCTAATAACCCAGTACTGCAGTAGGATGATGTTGGGAGGAGAAAGCAGCTGCCTTTCTAAGCTGTGAATAGTTTAAGGACGCAGTTCAAAAGCAGCAGGACAAATGTTTCCATCTCTCTCTCTGTCAGCCCCCACCCCTGCATCAGTCCACTGGGCAGATAGGAATGCTTGGGATTAGTAGTCAGCTTCCATTTAGAAGGAAATGTTATTTACAGCTGCAGAATAAATGAGGACAGCTTGTGATGTTTCCATCTCTTCTCTTCCCAGTTCACCTCTTATCAGACACAATTCAAGGGGTCACAGCCACAGTCACGGGGGTGCAGTATCAGCAGTCCTGGCTCTGTATCATGTAAGTACTGGGCTGGATGAGCAAAATCACTCAAATCCAAACCTTTTCCTGCTGCTGGGAGGAACAGAGGTTCAGAATGTGCCCTTCTGGGTTAAGATGGTCCTGCTTATTCCATCCTGTGGGATCTGTCTCTCTCTGGGCTGCTCCTCATTGCAAACACATGCAGTAGGTGACCACAGCCCCTCCAGGGCATTCAGCTCTTGGATGTTATAGAAATCTGCTGTTAACAAGCTAAGAATGCTGAAAAAATGAGCCAGAAAATGCTAATTACTGTGAAATGCTAATAAAGGAACTTCTCAAAGGGACAAGCAAACTGGTTCATGAGCTGCTTTGGCTGCCAAAGTCTGGGAGCCTGGACCAAAAGATTTCTTAGGTCCTTTGATGGAACCATCCAAACTTTGTAGCTGAAAATTGAAGTCAGACATTCCACGCTATTTAGACACTGATTACTTTGTCTTACAATTAATTTGGACACTGATTAATTGTCAACACTGTTAAACATTGGAGGAGCAGGCCCTTAAGACACTAAGATCTCTGTCACCTGGGATTTATGAGATGTGGTGGCTTCACCCCAGCCTGCACTTGACCAGAAGTGAGGTTTGAAGTTATTGTCTCCAAGTCAGTCCTGTGGGGTGAGCCAGGCTGTCCCTTCACAGGGGACAGGCCAGAACCTGAGTCCCTGAGCCAACCAAAGCAGTGCCTTTTTGACTCTGTTGTTTTATTTGCCTTTTTGACTCTGTTGCTTTATTCCTGTGCAGTCTTGAAGTCGAGTTGTCAAGAAATATGTTAATTCCCAGAGAAATGACTGGGATATGTGGGATAGGTGCCTAAAGGCATGCACATATTTCAGCCTTCACAGCCAGTTTGCTGGGACAACTGTCACAATAGTTTTCCTTCTGCTTGCACTTCTGCTCCTGCCCTCTGCTTATGGCTGGGGAAAATGGAGAGAAATAAAGGATTTTTTAAAAATAAAATATCAAAAAGGAGACAACACCATCAACAAACAAGGAAAAATCTCACAGTTGTTTTTAATCTCTAATGAAAGAGAAGGATGTGAAGAAGAAATGATTACATGTCAGGGCTGTGTCCTGAGAAAGAAGAGCTGGATGATATTTTGTGCTTTGTGTGCTACTTTTTTTACACCTGGCACATACAAAGCAGGACCACAAAGAAGAAAATGAGTTTTTAAAGTAAAATGGTGTCAACCAAGAGGACTTTTGGGCAGTTTTGTCCACCTTGGATGCCATAGGAAGGGTAACAGCAGTAAGGATATGTAGGTGCTGCTGATGCAGAGGATGGAAGTTCCTCCTGTGGGGTGAGACAGCTCTGTGGAGACTTTTGGGGAGTGTTGCCTTAACACCAAAGCATTTAAAGGTCATGATACAAATGCTGTGATTACATACATGAGACTGAAAAGGGTGGGTTCAGCCTGTTAGGAAAGTGAGCCAGAGCTTTAAATGCATCCATGTGAGTAATCCTGGCTTCCATGACAAGAGATGATTTGAAAAATAAGCTCACAGCCTGAAGGTGTCTTGTGCAAAACTTTCCTTGTTTCTTCCTTTTGTTGCTCTGAAAAGGGAGAAGAAAGTGGTGGGAAAGCAATGATGAGTTATTAACTATAATTATCTAATTATTGCACTGTATTTTTGCTGGATTTATTGTGCAACAGATTGGGAACCATATTTTTAGATCTTACATTTTTCTTGAAGTCAGATTGCAAAACAGCTTCCAAACCTCTGAAGTAAAAGGAATTTGTTGATGAAAAAATTTTCCGTATGAGTGGGAAGAACCTTTAAGATATCTGCTATTCTTTGTCCTTGCATTTGGTCTATACACTTTGCTAAATTTTAATTTAGCGCTGCTGGGCTGGTGCACCTTAAGGAACTTTTAATTTCTGGTGGATGAGATAGAATTGAGTATCATGATAAGATTGTATTAATGAGGAAGAACAGCTCAGAGATAAGGTTTTGGTAGTGTTGCTTCAGCATAGATGATGAGGGGAAATATTAACAACTGAAATTAGTTTGGGTGAGAAAGGAAGGAGTTTTGTAGGATATTCACTGAGTTGTGCAGAGGCTGGCTGCAGAAGAACATTCCTAATGGAGACAAAAATGTATTTCCCTCTCTTTTGTGCTGGAAGGAAGGCTCTTATTTCTTATCTGATTTATCCTCAGTGAGTGGAGCAGTGGGGAGAAGCTGAGGTTGAAATAGATGTTCTGCTTCTGTTGGATTTGGTGCTTTCCTGATGTTTTCAGGTCTAGGGAAGCTGCAGCAAGGTCAGACATTCCATATGGGCCTGGGCTTCAGTCACAGGGCAGAACAAACCCTTGAGGAAATGAAGATCTCAAGGTTTCAATGTTCCAGTGAAGTCCAGGAAAACAACGGAATTCTGAGTCACTGCAGGCTTTAGGGCTGGTTTTGTCAGGAATGACCAAAACCTGATCTTGCTGAGGCCATACCAGGATACATGGAAAACTTGGGATTCTTCTGTTCAAATGAGAGCTGAGAGTATCAAAGCCTTTCATGCCCCAGTGACCAGCAGGTCCAGCTCTGGAAGAATAAAAGTTTTTATTTGTGTACACGGTCATTTCCTAACTAGAAAGCAAATCCTGGGAGTTCTAGATGAGCTTCACCAGCGCAGGACAAGATCTCACACCTTTGATACCATGGCCACAACTCTTTTTTCCTCCTACAGGAAGACCCAGACTGGCACAGAGATCTCCTGCTGCTTCCCTGGGAAGCTGCTGCTGGTTGTTTCCTTGGAGAACCTGGGATGAGGGATATTCCTGTCCCACAATGGGGAGTGCTGGACTATTTTCATCAGTTATTCAAGTGGGGAAGCTCAGCTGCTGGTAGGAGCTGCAGCATGGAATGACTGAAGCAGGCAGAGGTGCTGCCAGGAGGGTGCTTGGAGCTTCCCCTGAGCCACCCAGAGCTGCCATGAGCCCAGCACAGAGGGGTAAACTGGGTGTTTTCCATGTCTGGACTGGGAAAAATGGGCAAGAAGCTCCAGTGGGAGCTGCTGGTTTTGGTGTTGCAGTTTTGTGATTCAGAAAGGCCAAGGAACCTCTCCTTATCCCATGAAGAAGTGACTGTCCCAAGCCAAGTCCTATCACACCCCATTCCTTCTTTCACTGCCTGACAAATGAAGATTAAAATCCCTGATTTTTAATTGTTTCCTCTCAGAGTGAAGGCTATATGATTTTAAAACAGCTTAACTGGGTGCTGGTGGATTTTCCTCCCTCATGCCCTGCTAGGAGAAACATCAGCTCGATGGGTTATGGAACAAATGTCCCTGAGCTGATGGAGCTCCCCAGGCATCCCAGCTTCCAGGCTGTGTTCTCCTTGCCAGCAGATTGATACAGCAGCTGATTTCCAGAGCTGAATCCTTAGAAAAACAAGAAATCAAGCTGCTCCATAGTCTGGATGGAGTAATTGTAGAGCCATTTCTTCTGGGTTGCTAAGGCACATGGACTGGGCATTAAACTGATTTCCTAAAGCTGTTTTAACAGGCAGAGCAGAGAGAAAAAAAAGCCTCTCTGCAAGCAAAGAGTGGTTCAGTGGCTTATGTGCTCTGTGTTGTTACAGAATTTCTGCCTTTGATTGTAGCCTGTCATGGCAGTGACTCCTGTGGAGGAGTTTAACTCAGAAAAACCCAAGTGGCATCTCACTAATAGGTATTGTGAGATGATATTGGATAACCAGCAAGGCTGCTGTTGAGATAATCAAAATTTGAGGAGGAAGATCCCAAATCTAATGTATTATTGTGTGAAAGATGGGACTGGTGTCACTCTCACCAGAAGTGATGCAAGTCCATTTCATGTGTTTAAGGATTTTTCCAGACCCAGAGGTCTGTGGGTTTCTAGAAAAGTCACACTATCTCTGATTTAATTGTTGAATAGACTTCAAATAGAGATGCTTTAGTTGCTGTCTCTTCCTCAGAGTAGGAAAATTAGAACAGTTGGACTGCTTAAAACAAATATTTTCATTTAGCAGAATGATTACACGATTTGGAGCCTTGAAAGCAAGAGCCTCTTCTCCAGAATTTACAACCATCATCTCTCAAGTGTTCTTTGGGCTCAGACAACCATATAATTTTTTTAAGGGCTTCTCCACCCTTTTTGGGTTTTCTCAGATGATGCTGGAGAGCTGAAGCTCTTGCAGGTGCTGTTTTATGAAGAGAAAACCTCAGATTCGAACTCTGCATGCAGGAATTTGCATCCTGAAGAACAAAGCTTGTTTTGCTACCTGCAGGGCCTGTACAGGGATGGGATGTCTCCTGAGAGGATCATGAAGGTTGGAAAAGTCCAACCATTAATGCAGCACCGTTGTGTTCACCTCTAAACCATATCCCAAGTGCCACGGCCAAAATCTGGCAAGTGTGCTTTAAATTCACAGAACCAATTAATTTTCTTTTAAGACCCTCTCCCCTTTGTGCTGGGCCATCCCAGGTGGTGCTGGAGAGCTCCTGCAGGTGCTGTGTGATGTAAAGGAGTTCTCAATGTGCACTGACCTGGGGAAAATCCTTCCCCTGGAGAGGATGAGTCTTCCTGGAGCCCAGCAAGGTGCATTTCCCAGGCCAAAAGGGCTTCCAGCCTGGAGAGGGGATGTTGTGGCTGAGAGCTGCCCGTGCCAAGCTCTGGGTGAGCTGCCTGGCCTGGCCACAGCTCCATTCCTCACTTGCAGGTCCTGGTTTCTCAAAGCTGGTGCCTGGAGCTGCTCAGCAAAGGAAGATTTATTGGCAGTGGTGGAGAACAAGAAGTGTCATTGTTGTTCTGTGTGGGGACAGGAAAAGGCTGGCTGGCTGATTACCTCTGCTGGGCACTTTTTCATACTGCAAGGGATAATTTGTTTCTGAATTAACTTCCTTTTTTGCCCTTTTAAAAGAGGGTTTCTGTTTCTCTTAGGTCTCCATAATTTGACCCTTTTTATGATTTGGTTGAGCAATGTGCTATTACTCTGATAACATCTTGGGTGTGGGGCAGACCTGGGGCACGTGGGGCTTGGTGGATCTGGGATTTTGGTGGAGCACTGCCAATTCTCACCATCCCAGTGCCACCCTCAGCACCACCAGAGGCAGACAGGAGCACAGGGAAGCAGAATTTGTGCTGGAATTTCAATGCCCTTCTTACGAGCTCAATTATTGGGGGATCAAGATAAAACTGCTGAGAACACAACCTGGCATCTCATTAAATCATAGTCCAGCATTTCCTGGGGTGACTAATACTGAGTGAAAATAGATTTTTCAGCTTTCTAGCCAAACCAAGGGAGAATCAAATGTAGCTCAACTCAAACCAAAAAAGGAACTTGGAGGCTTTAACCAAACCAGACTTGATTTAGAGTCAGCTGAAAATGTCTTGCTAGTTCTCAGTTTTTTGGGGCTTTGGCTATTTACCTTCCAGCTTTTTTGCTTTTTTTCTTAGTGAGAATCTGTTCAAGTGCTACTTTAAAAAAACAAAGTTGTTTCATTTTGAAAGTGACTTTCTTCTTGGCCTGAGCCGTGTTGACTTTTACCTGGGGTCTTGCTTGACTTGAGATTTCTCCATGTGAAGCAAAGAACTCTTTCTTGGTGTCTTTTACAAATATTTGCAGAAGTCTAGTTGGGACTGCAGTTTCGGTTTCTATTGTATTTGTATCTGGATTCTGGAATTAAAACAAAAGTGGGAGCTGTAAGTGCTACACCAGGGAATAGGATTTGAGTCAGCTAAATAATGGCTTAAATTTGAAGAAAAGTGTGAGCTGCTGAATGATGCATGGGCAGGAGTGACTTGGCCTGGCACTGGAAGTATTGAAACATCATTTTTTCCCCAAATAAATGGATATAACAGAGGGAGAGCAGACTCAGATGAGGCTGCAGTCTGCCCTGCTTCTCCCCTCCATGCAGTCAGGCTCAGGTACATCCCATCTTCTCTGTGGCACCTGTTTAAATCAGGTTTTAATCAGGTTTGTCCTCACTAAATCAACTCCAGCCTGATTTGTGAAGGTGTTATTGATCTAAATTATTTGTCCATTGACCTAAGTGTTGGAAATTCCTAATTTTACTGGTGTGATATTGGGATTTAGATCCATGTGTCAGTGTCTATAGAGTTCTTTACAGAGGAACTGGAGGAGACTTTCAGAAGTGTGAGAAACATCAAACTCCAGCACTCTGGATAAAACTGTTTCAGATTAAAAGGGTTGATAATGACAGTGAATTTCTTGGTGTCTTGTAAATGTTCTCCGTGTGAAATCTTTCTGTACTGTGGGATTCTCTTCTTGCCCAGTCCCTCAGTTTAAGGAAACAGTGAACTCCTGACTAAGACAAAGAAAAATTTCTGGTGGCTGCCAGAAAAATGATCTTGTATGTGAGAGAGACCCAATAGCAAAGCTCAGTTTTTTCAAGTCCAGTTTTCCCCTCTGTACCCAAGAAGCTCTTGAGCTGAAGTGGGATTGTGGCACTGCTGGCAGGATTCCTGTCTCTGGAAAACACAGCCCTGGAGACAATTCATGGAGCTGAAACATAACCCTGTCACTCCAGGGAGAAAGAAAACTCCAGAACATGTGGTTTGCTTCATTACTGCACTTTACAATAGGCTTTTCCAAATTGCTTTGTGCTTCAGTGGTTTCTTGCTTGGTCAGGTCGTGCCTGGTGCACGTGGTAGGGAAGGGATGATGTCTGGGAAGTGTTGGTACAGCTCTGTGAGCTGCAGGGAGCTGATAGCTGCTTCTGGCCATGTCTGGGATAGAAGTCATGTCCAAAATACCCAGCAAACCTTCCTTTTCAAAACAGATTACTCCATGAGCTCAGCAGCTGAGGTATGGAAATGCTGAGAACTGAGCTCACAATTAATGCTAATGGTGCAATAATCATTCACTGCTGGTGAGCAGGTGGGTGAAGGTGAGAGAACTGAAGGTGTTGAGCCACTTGAAGGTTCTCCAGTTGGTCCAAATCCCAGAGTTCATGTCCCCTCTGGTTTGTTGAGCTGTAACACAAGGAGACTTGTCTGCTGTCCAGCCACAGCTGGATTGCAAGCAGGGGCTTGGCTTTGCTTGTGAAAACAAGTGTAGCTTGCACTGTATTTTCAGTTACTTCAAAAGATTTTTTATTCCTCACTTTTAGACCTGCCTTGATCTTTCTCTCTTCCAAAGCTGATTCAAGTACAAAAAGAACAAGAGGCTGTGGTGAAGGAAGTTAGGAAATTAATGAAACAGTGTCATCTTTCTCATGCCCTGTATTGTTCTAATTAAGCTGTTTGGTTGCCCTCAGACAAGTGCCTCTTTGAGATTAATTTATAGAAGCAGGCTGCTTTCAGTCTGAGATCAGGAAGTCAAACTCAATAAGAAAATACTTCATGGTGTGATTTTTAATTTTTTTTTTTAATGCAAATATTGAAGAACTTGATAGAAAATACAACGTGGTGCTGACTAGGACATCTCCAGCCAAAGATCCTGTTAATGGAGCAGCCCTCAGGGTGCATGGGAGTGAGAATACATCTTAAAAGGAAAGAAATAAAATGGGATTATGGAAAAGAAATTAGAGAAATAAATCCTTCTGTTGGAGGACTATGATAGGTTCTTGTTAGATGAACAAAAGAGGGCAAGCAGCTGAAATAATTTAAAACCAGATAAAAGGAGGGGGAAATCACTGTGAGGTAGGAAAGTACTTCCATACCTCTTCCAGGTGTTTGTAGGCAAGCCCTGTGTGCATTTTTCACCAGTGGTTTTATAGAGAGGTTGGGAAGTGGTTGGTGGCTTTAAAGGGAACAGGAGAGCTGCATGCCAGGCTGGCATTACCCATCTGCTGCCCCTGCACCGAGCCCCAAAAGTTTCCCAGCAGGAAAAGTGGCAGCTAAGCAGGACCCAGCTCTGTTTAAATATCCTGGGGTGGAGACAGAGCTGGTCTTTCACAGCCTCTGGAGATGATCCTTGTGTTTATCCCACACTGCTTTTCTTGCTAGTCTTGGTTCTGGGAGTCAAACATCCATCCCATCCGCTGGATCCCAGCCAAGGATTTCCCTCCAAGCTCTAATCCTGCCTCTGGATCTTGATCAGGGAGGTCAGCCTGGTTTCTTTAACACTTGTGAGCCTGAAAGGGGAAAACAACAGCTGAGAGCAAATGGGGAAAGCCTGAGGCAGAAATGGGAATATATTGGCTTGGCATTTTGCCTTAGTATTTCCAGAAGCGCTTTGGGAGATCAGGTGAAATGAAGTCTAATCTGCTCTCCAATAATGGAGGTGTTTTTTAATAAGAGGCTTTTTTTGTGTGTATAGAAGCTTCTGCAGCTCTGCAAGTCCTTGGTGTGTTGTACTGTCTGTCATTTGTTAAAAAGCAGCTGGAGGAAAAGGCAGAATACACCTTGAAATCTTGAAAGGTATTTCCCATAAAAACACAAGGTGTCATATTGTACAAAAGGGAGCAGAATTGGGATAATAATAACTAAAAGTCACTGTTTAAGACACTTCAGCAGTCTTAAACCACCAACTTAATGTGTTTCTCAAAGCTGAAATGTGGTTTTATACCTTGTGCACCAGAGGAGATCATGCCTGGTGTTGTGGGGCTCAGTCTAACAATCCCATTTTCCCTGGCAGTTGCACTATAAAGTCCCTTCAGCGCCGTCACGTTTGCATCAGCCGCCTGGAGAGGCCTCAGAACTGGGGTGAGAACTCCTGTGAAGTCAGATTTGTCATCCTGGTCCTGGCTCCTCCCAAGATGGTGAGTCTTGTCTTCTTGCTCCACAGCTTTGGGGTGTTCTCCTGAGTTTGCTTTTCCTTGGTCTCCTCCAAGGGTTAATAAATGTTTGTTTTAAAACACAAAAGGATGTGAAAAGGCCTGAGGTCTTCTCAGCAGCTGCCAAGATGATTTATCCTGTTGGTTAGGGGTAGATTAGTGGGCTGTGTCCTTGTCTCATGGCCTGTATCCTGATGGAGAGCACAACACTGTGTAGCCCCCATACACACCTGGGATGCCTTTAACACTCCATGGATTTCCCTCTCCAGCTGTAGCTGCTATTTTTAGAAGTAAGAAATGCAGTTCCTTTTTAAAGCCAAGCTTTTGAAAGGTCCTTGTGAGCCTACAGCTGGTGCTCCACTGCAAAGGTCTGGGTTGCTTCCCCACAAACTTCCCTGATGGGGCTGACATTTACCCTGCACGTGTGGCTGCAGCAGCTGCAGGTGATGTAGCCAAGAGGAAGATGATTCTTTTTTGAGCTCTGTTGCAGTCAGGGTGAGACTTTCTGGGAGCTGTGGTGCTTCTAAGGTCAGCCTGATGTGTTTTCAGAGCTTTTAGCACTTGAAACAGCAAGGTTAAAGCTTGCTCAAGTTCTGGTTCTTTAGTGTAGACAAGAATGGCACAGTAGAACACATTTACTGCACTCAGAATATCCTGAGTTGGAAGGGACCCACAAGGGTCATCCAAATCTGACTCCCATATCGTGGGGTGCATCAAGGTTAATTGAGGATCACCATCCTGTCTTCCTAGAAAGCTGTGGCCTGACCAAGGTAGTTCTTCAGCTGATGGCTGAGTGGTTCAAAGCTCAAGACCTTTTCACACTCCAGCTGGCTGTTTACACCTTGGAGCTGCTGGATCTGTGCTCCTGGGAGGTGCTGGAGAGGCTGGGGACCTTTTCTGGGACAGGATATGTCCTGATTCAATTTCCTGCTCTTCAATTCTATCTGTGTGACCTTGAGACCTGCTGGTCTGGCCTGTCCCCTCCCACCCTTCACCACCAGCCTCGTTGAAATGGGAATACTGGTGTTTCCTTCTTTCCCAGCATTTCTGGCAGGTCTTTCCCAACCGAGCCGCTCGATGCTTTTGGCATCGACCTCGAAGCCAACAGGCTGAAAACATATTGATGTTCCTTGTGCAAAGCAGGAGGGAGAGCAGCTGGAGCTGTGTGCAGTTCCATGGATCTCTCCCTCATTGTTATCTCGGGCCAGCTACGTGCAAAGCACCCGGCGAGCGGCTCCGCATCCGCTCCGATCCCCACAGTTTGCAATTCCAATGGTCAGCATCAAATTAAGGGAAGGGAGTGGAGGCCAGCAGAGCTCACACTTGCCAATCTGCTTTTTCATTTTAAATGGGTTGGTGGAGCCAGCCCCAAGTGCGCATTTCTGGTGCAGCAGTTAAAATAATTAACCTGCTGACAGCGACACATTCAAACGGGCCTTGCTGGGGGAGGAGGGGGGGTGGAAAATCCACAAAATGGGCATTTGTTGTGCTGAGAATCCAGATCCTTGGCCTTGCTAACATGGAGGAAGGAAAAAAAAAATGGAGTTTTCCTGCAAATATGTATCCTCTCTAAGCTGTTCATCTCCTCAGTTAAAGAAGAACGGGAAGAGCATTGGGAATGTTGAAGCAATCCTTGCAGCATCCAGCCCAAGGATTGCTGCTGCTTTGAGGTGAAAGGTGGAGCCTCTTCTGTGATGGCAAATCCAGGCTGGTTCTAAAAACAAGTCCCAGGGAAAATCCTTCACTTAAATCCACACCTCTCCCCTAGATATTTAAATTTAATGTGCCCTAGTGAGTGTTTGAAGGGACATTGCTGGTGATGGAATCCCAGCATGGTTTGGGTTTGGAGGGACATTTAAGGCAATCTCATTCCAACTCTCTGCCATGTGCAGGGGACACCTTCCCCTATCCCAGATTGCTGCAAGCCCCATCCAACCTGGTCTTGAGCACTTCAGGGATGGGGCAGCCACAATTTTTTCGAGCAAATGGGAGAGGAGGGTGATGCAAGTGATGGAGGAAGGGCAGTGTTAACAGTGACTCTGGGACCAGCTCAGTGCCACCCACACCTGCCCCTCTGCGTCACCCCCTCTGAATTATTTGGTTGTGTTCATGGAGAAATTGTTCATCTGTTCAGTTGCGAATCATGAGAAGCAATCGGGATCAATCACAGATGCTCACTCTTCTTTTCACAGCAGTGAGAGGAGCTTGGAGGTTCTCCAGGGCTGGGGAATGTTTGGGTGTCTCTGGTAGCTGCTGTGTGATGAGTGTGGAGTGTAGAGGAGGTGGGTGGGTTAAAACTTGGCATCAGAAGGGGCTGTGGTTTTAATGAGCTGTGATTCTGTGTAATTTGGCCTTGGCAAGTATCTTACCTGTCCTGGCCACAGTAGGAGCAGGTGAGCAGGTCGGGATTGAGAGCTTGGATTTGCTGGGTTTGTGCAGGGATGAGGAGCCTCCTTTTCTCTTCCCTTTGCATTTAATTTCCTGCAGTAGGAAGGCAGCTTGGATTCTGTTGGAAACAGGACCCCCAAAATTGAAGCCTGTGTCTCATAGAAATATTAAATCCTAAAAAGAAGCACATTTTTAATGGCTGCAAGACTCCTGTCCCTTCTGAACCCTTAGTGCAGACAGACAGGAGCTCCCTGTGTGTGTGCTCAGCTGTTTTTTCCCATCCTTTCCTCTGTGCCAATGGTTACTTGAGCTGAGAGCTCTCAATCTCCACTTGTGCTGCCAGAATTGCCCCAGAATGGCCAAATGAATTGAGTTTTTATGCCCAGAAAATAGGAATCAGATGAGCACAATAATCTCAGTCTTGCAGATAAGACATCAGTACCTGCAGAAACCTTGACTGCAGCACCTTTCCACCCCAGGAGCAGCAATGCTGAGGTGCTGTGAAATAACAAAGATTTTTGTTTGTCTAGTCTTGAAAGGAAACCAGGGATAAAATGCATGCTCAGCATGATTCAGCTTTGGATTGGTTTCTGGGAATTTGATCAAGTAAAGATCAGTCAGGGTTCAGATCAGGACCTGTGTTGGTGCCTCCGTAGGATTCTGTTGGGGATGTGTGTTCATCTGCAACAGCTTCCACATGTGCCCTCCTCCCTCAGGTCTCTCTGGGATCCTGGGAGCTGGGAAATTCCTTTTCAGAGGGATAAATTATGGGGTTTACCGTTCAGAAGTGAAATTAAATGGTTTTACAAGCACTTTTTCTTTCTTTTTTTTTTTTCTTCCCCCTGCTTAGAAAAGCACCAAAACAGCCACAGAAGTGGGCAGGACCTTTGCCACGATGTTTTCTGACATAACCTTCAGGCAGAAGCTCCTGGAAACCAAAACTGAGGAGGAGTTCAAGGAGGCCTTGGTGCACCAACGCCACTTGCTGACAGTGGCAAATCAGAGACCCTCAGGGATGAAGGATGGGCACAAGTCACAGGGTAACAAACCACTCAAGGTAAGGCTTGGCCAGCACCTCTGCCATGGCCCTGCTTCCCTGCTGTCCAAATCCATCAGTCCAAGGGGATTTGGGGTGAGGAGGTGAACACTTGAGGCCAGTGGATGCAGCAGCATTCCCAGCAAGCTCCCAGCACTGAGGCTTCCCCAAACTTCTGCTGTGTGTGCATCCACCTTGCTCACATTCTGCTGGAAATCTCCAAAAAGCCACTTGAAAGAGGCAGGTGCTGAAGGGATGCAGAGCACTTGGGAGTTGAAATGGTTACAGGACTTGGATTCCAGATGCTTATGGAGGGTGGGATTAATGGATCCCTGCTCCTTGTCAGTCCATGGTACTTAATCCTCACAATCAGAAGGCTCTGAAGGAAGCTGCTGCTTGTCTTTCCTGCAGCCAAAAGGCTTCTTGGCCATCTCTGCACGGTAATTTCACTTAAAAGTTGCCTGTCAGTATTTGGCTTGAATTCTCCCTGTTTGATCTGTAGCTCTGTAAAACATTACTTGCTTTGTACTTTAAAGTTCGAGGGAAGTGCTGTAACTCAGCTTTCTTTGCTGGAATTTCCTGTGTGTTGGTCATTGCTTTGTTTTTCCGTTCACAAATCCATTCTTTAAGCAGACAGCATACCTGAAAAACAAACTGTGCCATCTCCAGCATGCTGCTTCTGTCCCTGCATTACAGAGAACCCCAAAGCTTTGGGTTGCTTATAGTGCAGGAGCTGCATCACTTAGCACTTTTTTTTTTTTTTTTTCCCTCTTGGAATAGATTTAAGGGGTTTGATCTGCACATCTGGAAATGAGCAAAGCTCATGTTTTTCCTGTGGAATCCCCTTGCTTATAGGTAGTGCTTTGAACTTTCCTAAACCCCATACCTGCTCTTAACTTTGCAGAACAAGTCCTGAAACCCTCTTCAAGCCTGGGTTGTGCGAGGCAGGGATATTTGGAGTAGTAATTTACCTAAAGTAGGTTTAACCCTTTACACCTGGCCTTTCAAAGAGGATTTTGTTAGAGCAGTTGAAGTGTCTGGCTTTGTCTTTTGCTAAAAATAGCAAAAAAATATCTCCAGAGTTTTCTGCTCTATCATTTGGTGAGGAGGGCAGGATAACACACTGAGCTTGTAGATTTTGGCCCTGAGACTGGTGATTCCTGCTGGCCTGTTTGGAAAAACAGCCTTGGCCAGGCAGAATCCTGATTTCTCCAAGCCAGTGCTGTAGAGAGTGACACTTCTTCCTTCAGCTCAGGCTTTTGGCATCCAGTTGTGGGCCTGGATTTGCTGAACTGTTGTTTTTTTAAAGCCATTTTATCCTTCAGCTCTTGGGAGATGCAGCCTCTGTATCCCCACCTTGCCCTGCCAGCACAAAGAGCTGGGAAAGGAGATTTCCTGGCAAGCCAAGGTTTGCCTGCAGAAGTGAGGTTGATTTGAGCCCCTAGGCTGGATTCCTGAGCTCCTGAGAGCCATCTCCAGCATCTTCCCACCTTGTGGAGAGGAAGCATTTAATGGGAGCACAAACCCATGTGAGACCGACCAGGAGTGGAATTTCAATCAGTCAGCCACCCCCAGAGAAATAAATACCCTCAGTGGAGCCCCTGGACTGAGACAAGTGAGCTCTCAGGAAGGTGTAAAAACTCTGGGTGACATGAAAATCTGCCCTTCTGGATCCTGCAGTGATGGGAGAGGAAGCAGGCCTTAAATTGTGTGTGTGAGTGGGATTTTTGCAAGTGCTTGTTTCTACCATTGCTGAAATACTGAGGGGGATGTGACAGTCACATTCCCTGCTGTGCCTACAGCACCGTCACTTTGCCTTGCCTCATCTCAGAGGATTATTTAGGCAAGGCTATGTACTCAATCATAATTAAGTCAGCCTGAAATCCTCTTGTTTACTGAGGCATCTAATTGTGATTTTGTTCATGGTGGAGCCCCTAACAGCTGTGATGTTTTTCTGGCTGTGATTTTGTGTCCTGTGTGGATTTGCTGAGGGGGCTGTGTGTGCTCAGCATCAGCAAGAGGGAGGATACAGAGGATGTAGGATTTCTGCACAGACTCGTGTCCCTGATCTCTGTAAAATACTCCTGCAGCCCCCCAGCACTTTTGGGGAGGGCTGAGGAAGAGTCAGAGTTGTTGGAGCAGATGCTAAGTACTGGCTTAGTCTCTTCCTCTAACCCAAATAATGGCAAGAAGCTGGGAGGGATTTGTAGAATGGAAAGTGGAAAAATTCATCAACTTCATCTATTTGGATAGGTTGGAGGATAAAAGTGAAACCAAAAAGGTCTGTAACTTTGGAGGGCAGTAAACTTAGTCTTTCACGTTTTGTATTTTTTTTTTTTATCTTTTGTAACTCAGTTTTTTAGCAGCCTTCTGCTGGAAGGAGGACTGGAGAGGAACTGGAGAGGGACCTCTTGCAAGGGCATGGAGTGACAGGAGAAGGGGGAATGGTTCTTAATAGTTTAATGGTTTCTTTAATGGTTTCTTAAGCTGAAAGAGGTAGATTTAGATGGGATATTGAGAAGAAATCCTTCCCTGTGAGGGTGGTGAGGCCCTGGCACAGAGTGCCCAGAGAAGCTGTGGCTGCCCCTGGATCCCTGGAAGTGTCCAAGGCCAGGCTGGACAGGGCTTGGAGCAAACTGGGACAGTGGAAGGTGTCCCTGCCCATGGCAGGGGTGGAACTGGGTGGGCTTTGAGATCCCTCCCAGCCCAAACCATTCTGTGATTCTGTGATATCTCTGGTGCAACCCAGGTTGAGTCTGAGGGTAGGAGAGCAGAGAGGAAATCTCACAGGAGGATCAACCCAACAGAAGGAACAGCTTTTCCTACTGGTGAGGTTCCACTGACACCCCTACCCTCATTTCACACTCACACACAAAATAAAAGAGTGCATGAAAGAATCAGAGGGGGTCTTAAACATAACCCTCGTGCCTTGTGGGATGAGTTAGGCAGTGCTTTCCTCCTCTGCACACTCCCAGCTGCCTGGAACAGGTTTTGTGCTTCAGAGCCCCCTCCCTGCTGCCCCAGGCCAGGAGCAGCCACGCTCCTCCTTCCCTGGAAGATGAGACACCCTGAGCATCCTTTTCCCCGTGCTCACTGCAGCATGATAAGTAAACATCCCAGTCTGAGGCCATTGTGATTCTCTGGCTGACTCATGCCTTCAGGAATCTCTTTCTGGGGGGAAAAATTAAATTGCTTTTCGAGTGCATCTGGCTTTGATGTCCAACTCTGCCACCAAATATGGTTGAAGCTCAGAGATTTTTCGGAAATGCTTAAAATGCAGATGTTTTGCTGGTGTCTGCTGGCAAAACATCTGTCTGCTCACCCTGGTTAGTCAGGTTAGAGTTGAAACTGTCCTAAAGTTCACAAAGTCCTACAGATGTATTGGCAAATTGCAGCAGGATTGACTTAAATAGCTGAAATCTGAGATGATACAGTCACTGGTAATGGAGCTGGTCCTCTTTTGCACCCCAAACCCAGTGATTGCTGTGCCCAGTGCATTCCTTCTAAAGGAAAAGTTTCCCTTCTTTATTTTGTTTGTGGTTCTGATTTTCCAAGTGATGCAAACAGGTGAGTCCCAGGAGAGAAGGCGAAGCTGTGTGTAGTCCATTAAATAAGTAGTGTCAAATCCTTCCTAAAGCAATCATTTTTATCAGTTTCCACATGAATCAGCCAAAGGAAGAGCTCCCTGCTGCTTTGAGATGATCTGTGGGTGTAAATTTTGTGTCTGTGATTTTTATTTCCCCCCTTACACTCCCTAGCAGAGGTTATAAGTCTTCTGTGCCTGGTTCTGCAACAAATACATGAAATGTTTTAGCTGAGGCAGCTGGGGTTGTTATCACTGCATAAAGGTGCATTTGATTTTCAGAGTGGTTTGTGTGCTCTGAGAAGAACAGGAAAAAAATCTGACAGGTGCCTCATTTGTAAGTGTTGCCTACCCTGATGCTTTCCATGTGCTTTCCATAAGGAAGGAGTTGTGAGGATTGGGAGGCTGAGAGTCAATAGCAGCTGTCACATATTCCTGACAAGCTCCTCATTGCCTGTGGTGAGCAGCAGATCCTATCAGCAATCCCACTGCACCTTGCAGGCCCCCAAACCAGGAATAAAAGGGAACATGTTGGATTTTTGGAATCTTTTCCCGGTGTTTTTATTGTGTTTTAATGGGCAAAAATTAGGGCTTGGTTGTGTGGATTTATTCAAGCTTTTCCCCGTTGATGGAATTTGAGGTGCAGACAGCCTGAATTCCCTCACATCTCTTTGAGGTCTCCCTTTGCCATGGCAATGCCAAGGGAGAAGCACTTGCTGGGGATCCTCTTTCAGAGGTCTCACATGGATTCAGGGGAATTTTTGTGCTGGCATCTAAAGGAAAAGTCGTGTGGAGGGATGGGGAAGACACCTCAGACATGTTTAACCCCAAGGAACCCAAGGTCTGATCCTTCCAGTGGATCTTCAGCTCCCTCACCTGCAAAGCAGAGATGCAGATAGGAATGGGAGGGGGGAAATAGGGAAGGAAGGGAGGAAAATAAAGTGGTCTGGGGGATTTTCTCTTTTACAATGCTATGAGGATATAAATTGAACGCTGGCAAGTTTATTTTTATTATCATGACAAGATGAGATTTGAATGCCCTATTCAAAACGAGCCCTCTCGCTCCTATCAGGGTTGAATAAGGAGCTTAATCTCTTTAACAATGCATGAGCCTTTACACTGACACAGCACTTCCTTCCTTTCTTCAGCTGCACGACTTTCTCAATATTGGCAAGGGGATTTCTGATGACATTGCACGAAGATTCCCAGTGTACGCGCTGGACTTCACCGATGGTACGTTGGCCAATGTTTATGGAAGCGCTGCCCCGATTGGGGATTTTTTTTTTTTTGTGATGTGATGTCCTGTTTACAGTGTGCATTCAATGTGTGCTTTGATATGTGTAACAGCTCTCCTGGCCCTTGTTTAAAAAGGGTGTTTTGGCAAAAGCCTGTGAATGGGCAGCGTGGAGCACTAGAGATGAGGCTCCTGCAGCGTTTCCTTAATGAAGGTGCTGGCCGCGCGCAGATGAGGATTTTAATTTTTATTAAGCAGTGATTAAATGGATCGATTACCGCCGTGTGTAGACTCAGATCAACTCCTTGCAATCTAATTACTCAGCACTGGCCTGATAGGCCCTTTCTGCTGCCTCTACAAGCCTGCTCCACACTAATTATAGTGATGCTGTGGGAGTTGAGAATGCTTAAACAAAATGTGAGCTGCAGTAACTTCAGCCCGGTGTTGTGACAAACAGGATACAGCTCGTCCGCTGCCGCCAGATCACAGGAGCAGCACACGGTGTTCATAGTGAGCCTCAGCTTTAGGGCTTCATGCAGCTCCCATAGTGGCCCTCGGGGTTTTTAAGAGTTGTTTTCTTCATTTTCACTCTCAGGATTTCGCTTTTTGAAAGGTGGGATGAATCTTCAGGGCGAAGTTGGGTTACAGAGCCCCAGCCTGAGAGCAAAATGTGTTTTGCTTGTTGGGGAGCTGGTTAATATATTCAATATCATACCCAGAAACTTCAGATAAAACAGAGAATTAAAGTGTAGGAAGGGAGAACCTTGAAGATTTATCAGATAAATCAAGAATTTATCCCTTCCTGCTGTTAAATCCACCTTAGCTCAAGTCTGTGTCCCTGCCTTCCTCAGTGCTGTGAAGGCTCATGAGATGAAAGTGATCTTCCTTGGATTAGGCATAAAAAAACCAAGATGCCCACCCAAACCCCAATTTTCAGAGTCTTCTCTTGCAAAGCCACCTTCCACAGGCAGGTTAACCTTCAGGGAAGCCTGGCCAAGGCTGTGGATTTGTGTCCTCACTCCTTCCCAACCAGCAGAGGAACGAGAATGAGGTGCTGGCTTAGCACAGGGGTCGAGTGCTGGGTGCTTTTGCCAGGTGCTTTGGCACTGCTGGGATGAAACTATTTTCAGGAGACTCAGTGTGATGGGAGGGCTAATGCTGATTTCTCTGGGGATTTGAGGGTGTTTGGAGGAGGACAGAGGATATAAAATGATTTTCAGGGGAGCAGCAAGGATTCGGATAAAACATTAATTTTTGAATTGTGCATCACTGGCATCACGTCTGGCAGGGGACTTCAACTCCTAATCTGGACACTTCATCCCTTTGTCTGTTGCTTTCTAGAGCTGTCAAAGGCTCATTTTTCTTTATAAAGTGATATTGAAGCACTTGAGAAGGGAACTACAACAGAAGCACCTTGTGAGGGACCCATGCTCGCCTCAAGACAGAGCAGTGTCTGCTGTGCCTGTCTGAGCACAGCAGGCACAAAACCAGCAGATTTTGGTCCTGCAGCCAATTCTGGCTGTCAGCAGACTTGGAAATGCCCTTCAGGGTCCATATTGTGGTTCTGACTGTATCCATATGTCCCTGTGGGTGCTGCCTCAGCTCTGGGCTCTTGGCTGTAAGCTCTGCAAGCTTTGCATACATTGATGTACAGAATGGGCATAAAATTGGGATAAAATGCAACCACGAGTTAAAAAGTGTCAGTGTTTTGTTATATAACTTCTGGAGAGTGGGAAAGAGCCCAGTGAAACTCCAGATCTACTTCAGCTCAAATGGGAGGTTCTCACCTTAGGAGCAGTTTTGCTCTTTCAATAGGAAGTGGGGAAAAGGGGATTTTCTAAAACACATTGTATATTAGTATGGACATTTCTTCCCAGAAATCAGAAATTAGGACGAATTCTTTAAGGAACTGCTTGAAATGAAAAGCAGATGGAGCATGAAGCATCTGCCATAAACCACTGAGACTGAAGGTGATCAGGAATGTGGAATTCCTGGAGCATCTCAAAGCAGTGGTGCATCAGAACATGAGGGATTTGAACTATCTGAGTATCTGCACTTCAGACAGCCACATGTGCACCATCAAAGAGCTCTGAATTACAAAGATGCTGGGTTTTGAATGGTTGGAGTCTCTAAATCCTCAATCTGAGAAGCATCCCAGGGTTTGGGGTTAGACAGATAAATCTATCAGGGGCAGGTGATAAATAATGAGGCTTTTGGAGGACCAGCAAATCTTTGACCAGTTGGAGTTTTGTGGGATTGGTCCTCTTCACACACTGCACAAATTATCCTTAAAGGAAAAGTCTTTCTTTTTTTTTCTTTTTTTTTTTTTTTTTTTCCCCTCTTTTGCTCCAGATTAGGAACTCATCAAATTTGTTTTGTGGCAAAGCCTTGTGCAGTTTACTGAATGGGTCAAAGGATCAAGGAAGAGTTTTCTAAACTTTTGCTCCAGGATTTTGGTGATAAAGATGGCTTGTAATAGATGTCTTCCAGCAGGAGCATCTGAAAAGGAACACTTGGGTTAAGCTGAGCCTGAGAACTCCTGTAGTTTTCCTTTCAATTGGAATTTACTCCATTTGGCATGTGCCTGTGACCTTTGTGTGTAGGATTCTGTGTTAAAATACAGTGTGACTGAACTTCATCCTGATCCTGTCAAATTGGCTCAAAGCACTTGGGTATCAATTTTATTGCTCTTTAAGCCTCAAACTGTAGGAGCTTCCAGAAATTTCTTTATATTGAGGCTGGTTTGAGTGAAAGGGGATTCTGCCTGGACTCAGATACAAGATTTCTGAAACTCCTGAAAGCTGCTGTCCTCATTCTTCAGTGTTATTTTCTGGTGCAACACAGAGGAACAAACACAATTGCAGTGCCTGAAGTGCCCAGTGGGAAATTTGAGGTGCCTGAGATTTTTTTGTGGTGAGCTTTGATGCTGTGTTCTTACATATCCATATCCCTTCACCTCCTGGGGAGTGGAAATGAAGGAAAAAGAGGAGAACTGAGGTTTATTCTCTTTCTCCTGATTTTTCTGGGCCTGTGTCTTTGATACCTGGCTATGGTGGATGGAGAGTTCTGCTGGAAGTGTGGATTTCTCCCTGTCCTTGGTCCTGCAGAGGGTCCCTGACCAGCTCCTGAGATCTGCTGGCAGCATCCTTGGGATTTGCTGAGGTGTTTTGCAGGAGGGAGATCTCCAAAACTCCCTGAGGTGTGGGCATGTTTAGATGGAAGGCTTGAAAACATTGGAAAAATGGGATTTGAAAGAGAACTTCTGTTTTGCTGCAGTCTAAAGTAGCTCAGAGCTTAAACCTTGATCTGAGCCCAGAACTGAAATGTTGCCCATGCACTGGCTTTGACATGTGCTAAATCCTCATCAGCTTTCCTGTCTGGCTGCCTTGGCCACCTTGTCTGTCAGGATTCCCTTCCTGAGGAAGGAGGGGAAATAAAGGGATTGCAGAGAGGCTTTTGTTCTTCCCATCCATTCCTCTCCTGCCCTGGATCAGATATGAGGGAGCTCCTGCAGCCCTTCATCCCTAAATATCACCTGGGTACCAAAATTTAACATCCTGAGCTTGGCATCATTCCCCAAAACATCCAGCCTGGGTTGCTTTGGGGTCTCTTTGTGTCAGTGGTGGATGGAAAGTTCTGAAGATGCATAAAAGCATCGTGTTTTGTCTGTGGATATTTCCTTGCTAGAGACCCAGGATTTCCTGGGAAATGGGCTGAAGGAAGTGAGCTAGAAAGGGAAAGGTCTGAGCCTTGATCTGATTTTTCCTGCCTCTCTGCTCTCAGCTTGGCTTCTGCTCCAAACTCCCTGAGTGGATTTCCTTTTCCAGTTGAGTTCTTAGTCCCACTTGTGTGATTTACTTTTCACAGGACTTCAGGGAAGATTCATCTTCACAACATTGGGCAGAGTCCAGCAGCCATCACATAAATGAAAGCCCAGCTTGAGGGCATTGGAAGAAATTTGTAATTCTGAGTTTTACATTTTTAATATTAAAAAGTGATTTTTTTTTTTAATTAGGGCTTTAATAAACACATCCTTGCTGCTATGCTGCAGGTCAGTGTAATTAACCTTTCATTGCATGGGATATTTTAGAGAATTAGGAAGAAACATTAACAGGCAGTTCAGAGAATGACCATCAGTTGTGATTTTGATTTAGTAAATGTACAATTAATAGACTTCAGGAGTTGTAAAACCCAGTTTTTAGGGCTGCTGGTCACTTGCTGCTGTGGAATCCCAAGCAAAGGGAGGCCAGAATTGCTGCAGTTTCCTCTGAAACTGCAACCTTGTCTCTACAAAATGTGACATTTCAGAAATCCAGGCAGGTAAAATGGAGCTGTCACAGTGATGAACAGAATTTCTCCCCATTCCAGTGTGTAGCTATACCTTAATTTCAGTGGAATGCTCCTGTAATAATCAGCTACTCAAATTCCACAGCTGGACCAAGAGTTGATTTTTTTTCTGCTATAAATTTCCGTGGTGCAGGTGGAGTGACACATTTTTTCAGTGGCTTTATGAGCCTGTCACAGATGAAATGCCATCATAATGCAGCTCACCTTCTTCTGAATGAAGCCATGGCAGTCCATGGGGCTGCAGAACATCCTGAAAATGTTTCACCAGATGTTGGCTTTTTGAAAAGGCAGAAAGGTAAATTGTGCTTTAATGCTGGATTTCAGTGCCTGTGGCAGCTGGGTCTGTACAAGGAGAGGTGATGTTTGGTCGTGACTGCAATTGAAGAGTGATCCATCAGTTTTTGGGAAGGAGTGTGTTAATCTGGTGTAATTATTGTCTCCATTACAAAGTGAATTTTGCTTCCCACCAGAAGGATTCTTGATCCTAGAATTTTATTTGGCCGATTATGGATTAAAGAAAGTGCTGGAAATCTTGGACCCAGCCAAGATGAGTCACAGAAGTTGGAAAAAACCCTCTAATATTGAGTCCAAGCTGTGCCAAATCCCCACCTTGTCACCAGCCCAGAGCACTGAGTGCCACCTCCAGTCCTTCCTTGGACAGCTCCAGGGATGGGCACTCACTGCCTCCCTGGACAGCCCATTCCAGTGTTTAACAACCCTTTCCATCAGGAAATTCCTCCTGATGTCCCACTGAACCTCCCTTGGTGCAGCTTGAGGCCATGTCCTTATGCATAAGGACCTCCATGACCAGCAAGGGCTCCTCTGCTGGGATTGAAGCTGAAAATGAGCTTTTGTGATACTCTTCAAGGTTTCTTCCTTCTGCCCTCTCTTAGTACAGTTTAACTACCTGAACCTTTTTTTGAAAAGATATTATTTGTTTCTCTGGACTGGTTGTCCTATCAGAAATTATTTCAAAACTTCCAGGCATTGTTGCCCCTGACCTTTCATATTGGAAAAACTTCCTTGTCCAAAAAGCAGTATTTTGGAGTGACAGAGAAGCCTCTGAACCAGGGTGTGACCGTGTCTACTCATGGAACCACCCCTCAGTCCAGTTTGTTTTGCCAAATCCTTCCTTTTGTCTTTGCTTTTCTCAAGCAGTTTGGAGTGTGAGGTAGGAGCCTGCAGCTGTTGGACTCAGGAGCACGGGAAGTCTCCATCTGTGAGAATTAAATTCCAGGCCCTTTGGGTTTCCAGGAGTGGTCAGGAATGTGACCTGTGGTTTCTGGATCTTCCCAATAAATGGAAAGGAATTTGCCTGGGAACAGCTGGTCCGATGACTCCCGAAAGGTCAAGCTCATATTTGCATGTTTGAGGTGTCTCTTATCAGGTTTTAGCCTGGAGTTTGAGGATGCTGAGCATCAGAAATGCTGATTGTGTCTGTTCCTCTCCTGCCTGCAAGCAGGCACCTCACAAGGTGTCCTTTATTCATGTGCCTGCCTGCTCATTACACGTCACGTATGAATTTTGGGTTTTTACATCCTGCTCCCATCCTTATCTCTGCCCTGCAAATGGTGCAGAAGGCAGATGTTAGATAAGATCCAAACGTCATTGGGAGATTTGTTCTTTTCATTCCAGTGATAAAGATTTTCAGTGTGGCACCAATAACCTCTAAAGCCAAGCCCTCTTTTATCTGATCCAACTCATTGGATTTTACTTTTCTCAGCAAGGGACTGATGCTACAAAAGCTTAGGTGGGCATTTGGGAGCTCAGGGGAGATTCCTGTGTGGGAATTCTCTGCTCTGGAGCCTTCCAGAAAGGGGAATTGGGCACTCCAAGCTCTTCCAGCTGTCTCAGAGGAAGAGTCCCATCAAGGATGGTGGCACTGGCAGGCTGGAGGCTGAGGAGACTTTGTCCAGTGCATCCTCTCTGCTCTGTGGAAAAACTTGTGTTCTCCTGGAGCAAGATCAGCTGCTGTCATCTCATCCTTTCTCCTGTGCATCCCCAGTGAGCTCATATCAACATCAGCCTGAAAACAGGAAGGGGAAGGGAAGCTACTTCAGAGGCTCTTAAATTCATATTCTGACACTTAAATTCTCTTTCTGGCTGCTTTGTGTTTTGGCCTGGTGTGTTTTTTCCGATGGAGATGAGAGGGGTGAGTGGATGGAAAAGAGAGAGGCTGTTCTTTCAGCAGGGCCTGTTCAAGCAAATCTCAGTGTAGCCATTCCTGACCTCTGGGGCTGTTTGGTTTTGTGTCCTGCTGTCACTTTTTTGGCTCAGAGTAGCATATTATTGATTCAAACCTTCAGCCTTAGACTTTTATCTAGGGAAAAATGAATTGCTTCATGTTTTCCTGGCCAAGACAAGAATAGAGAAGACAAGAGATGGTCATGAAGCTCATGAGGGACACAGTCCAGAATGCCTGAAAAGTTCATGTTAAAAAGGAAAGGGTGGGGGTTTATGAACCCTAAACTTAGAGTTTCTACTTGATCCTTTTCCTTTAGAGACTGGCAAAACTGAGCAAAAGGCTTCTCGTATTTCCTGTTTTGATGATGTCGAAAACGCCTGGTGGCAATTTTGGTGCTACTTCTGGTCCCAGATGAACAGAAGAGTGTGGGTTGTGCAGAGCCACATATTAGCAATTTAGATACATGTTTAAAGTGTGGACTGAATTTCTGCTTCTGGAGATGAACTAACAGTGCCTATGGATGATGTGAGAAAGTTTTCAGTGCTTTACCAATATGATTTTTGTTGTGGTTTGCCCCAGGTATTATTGGGAACAACAAAGCTATTGGGAAATACATCACCACCATGATCTTTCTGTACTTTGCTTGCCTCCTTCCATCCATTGCCTTTGGGTCCCTCAATGATGAAAATACCCGAGGAGCTATTGGTGAGTTCATCAGTTTTGTGCTTCTTAAATTTGTCAGTTTTGTGCATTTGATTCCATGTATTCAAAATGTCATTCTGGTCACAGAAAGTTCTGATAGCTTTTATTTACAGGGAGAAAACAAACCCAAAACCACAACTAAAGGATTTTTTCCTAATTAAGTTAATGACTTTTGTAGAAAACCAGAAAAATTGAACACTGCTTTGGGTGTTATCATCTGACTTGGACTGATACACATGTATGCTACTGTATTTTTGAATTATGCTGACTTAATGTAATTATTTGCATATTTTTATTGGTACAAGCTCCTGTGCTTTTGATCTGGATTTAATTGCCAGTATTGAAATCCCTGGGACAGAGCTGAACATCATCCTTTATTCCAGTTGCAGAAGCAGTTCATACTGCAGTCACAGTTCAAACAAGCACTGCTTATGTCTTATAGGTGTTAAAATAAAATAAATATATTTAAAATGTATATATAAATATAATAATACACAGAAAAAAATCCCAGAGTCCACCAATTAGCTGAACACCTGGAACCCTAAACTGAGTAAATCTGGGTATGAATAAATTATGGGTACAAACAAAAGGTCGCTTTTTGATTCATGAGTGTGTTACCTCTGCACCCTTTAAACATTTCTCCTACTGGTTAGTAGTTGGTTTCTCTGCCCTGTGAATGCTGCTGGATGTGGGAGGGATTGACCCAAATCCTTTTTTTTTGTTTCCATCCTCCCCCATTCCAGATGTGCGGAAGACAATTTTCGGGCAGTGCATTGGAGGGCTGCTCTACGCCCTCTTCTCGGGGCAGCCCCTGGTTGTGCTGCTGACCACGGCTCCCCTGGCCCTCTACATCAATGGTGAGTCTGCTCCACGTCTGCACCTGAGGCTTGGAACTTTGGGTGAGAGCTCCATAGAGCTGGAGTCGTGTTTGTTTGATAAATTGATATTTTTCATGGCTGCTATCAGGGAAAGGTTCTCCCCCAGAGGATGGTGGTGGTGGGGCACAGGAACAAACTCCTCTGGCAAGTTCCAGGGCACAAAGTCAAGGAATGATTGGACAAGGCTCTGAGGCACATCATGGAATTTTTGGGGTGTCCTGTGTTGGATTGATGATCCTAGGGGGGGTCCGTTCCAGCTCAAAATACTCTGGGATTCTGCAAAACCTGAATGAAATTCCTCCCCTTTCCATCACCATCAGAATATCCTAAGTTGGAAGGGACCCACAGGGATCATCGAGACCAACTCCTGGTTTAGTGCAAGTTGATTTTCTCTTTAAAGAAATCATTTTGCAGAGAAAAAACTTAATGAAACTAGGCTTCAGTGAGGAAATCTGTTTCAGCAATGGTTTTCTCATGTGGCTGTGTTTAACCAGCTCGAGACAAAGTTTTTTGGGTTTGTTGAATTTAAGGGTTTTTTAATTGATGTTTTAAAGTATGATCAGCAGCTTTCCAGGTACTGCAAGCTGATCTCAATGAACCAGAGATCAACCAAAGGGACAAGCTCAGTATTTGTGGGGATAATCAGAGGATGGGCTGTGACCAGCTGGAAAGAGCTGCAGTGAAACCCCTTGCTCAATAGCATCCCAAAATGTCAGAGAGAGCAAATTCCAACTGCTTTTGTGGCCTCAATCCCTAGGAAAAAATACTTTGAGCTATTGAGGGGGGATATTTTCCCAAGTGTCTCTCCCCATTTCTCGTGATGGAAAGGGAGAACAGTTTGTGTTGATCCAGTGTCCCTCTGGAAGTGCAGGAATATGAATTTAATGGTGTCTGTAATAAATGCATTGGGGTGAAGTCTCGAAATTGGTTCTTTTTGGCCTGGAGCAGATGGGAATCACTGGGTGGCAGTGACAGGAGTTGATTGTGACACAAGAATGCTTCACTTTTGCAGTCATCCGAGGAATCTGTGACGATTATCACTTGGATTTCAGCGCTTTCTATGCCTGGATTGGACTCTGGAACAGCTTTTTCCTTGTGATCTATTCCCTCTTTAATTTCAGCCTCCTGATGAAGCTCTTTAAAAGGTAGCTATTTTCAAGAAGTCATATTTTGATCAGATTATTCTTCAAATGGAAAAATTACACATTCCACAAGCTCCTTAATTACGAACTTGCTGCAAAATGTATTTTGTGAGATGAGGAAAGTATCATTTTGGTTTATTGTTCCAGCTTGAAAGAAGTTCTCTGATTTACTGGGTTTTGTTTCTAAGTTGGAGCCTAACTCAAATTGGTATATTTTCATGTAAATTGATGAATGTGCTGATTTTTCTTTGAACAGAGTTGAATGCAGCTCTATTAATTCCTGGGCTTTTTCCACAGGTCAACAGAAGAAATAATTGCACTTTTTATATCCATCACATTTGTGCTTGATGCCATCAAAGGCATTGTTAAAGGTAAGTCTTGCAACAGTGTTTTTCAGAGCAGATCTCTGTTTTGCTGCCTTGTCAAAAGCAAGCACAAGGCTGCAAAAAACGTGTCCTGTTTGCTTGTTCTGTATTCATTCAAAGTCTTCAGGGAAAAAAAGAAAATCAGTGTGTGTGAGATAGAAGCAGCCCTTTTGTCAGCAGTTTACCTGGGTGTGCAGAATTTTTAGCAGCTCTAATTTCAGCTGGTTGAGACTGAATTGGTTTTTCTAAACTTTCACCAAATGGAGAAACCATGATGTTATTGATGTGAGAGCCTTCTCCTGATTCCAGTTTGATTGTGAATGGTTCTGGCAAAAAAAAAAAAAAAGGTCCCATTTAAATGCAATGTCTGGAGTCTTTTTTTTTCTTGACACACTATTCAAACTCTGTGGAGGGGAGTTGAAAGATGAGTTGAGATTTCCTGGGTTTCCCTGAGCTGTGAGACCCTTCTTTAATGGCAGCACAAGGACTGCAGTGCCTCCAGCACGTTCCTAAAGCTCCTCTGCCCTTCCCAGCCACTTGGTTTTCCCATTTCTGGGTTAAATTCTGAATCTCCTTGGAGAGCTTTAGGGTTTAACAGATTCCTGTGACACTCCTCTCCCTCCCCACGGGGATTGGCAGGAGGTATTTGAGAATCACAGTAGCAGAAATACCTTCTGTTCATCGCAGTGAGGACTTGGACAGGGCCTCGTTCCTTGATTTTTATGACTTGTTGTCCAACATCCCAAAGTTTGGGCTATCCTTTGAAATCCTTCAGGATACACCCAAGCACATTCCTTGTTTTTAAGACACCCAGGCTTGCAAGGGAATGCTTTCCAAGAGATCTGACACTGCAGAGCAATTTGAAACGAGATACTCTCTCGCTTCACTGGGAATCCTTAATTTGCCTTGTGTGCTTTGATTGTGCAATCAGAGGGGTGTTTTTCTCTGCACAACACCTGCATCTTTTAAATATCCTGCTTAGAGGTGGTGAGGGAGAGATTTTTCTAGGGTGGTTGTTGACTCTGTGAGCTTTGCTGAGTGTGTGCTGTCTGTGCCCTGTCTTGGAGGCATGGGACAGTCTGCAAGTGGTCCTCAACAGAACATTCAGCTGCTCTGGAAAAATTAGCCAATATTCACAAGGTTTCTGTAGCCCAGAGCTGATATCCCATAGCAGAGGTGTGGGCTGCAGGTTAAAAGTGCAGGAAGCATCCACTGGTTTTGTCTGCCAGACTTCCAGGAATATTCAAGTAAATCCTTGGAGTATTTCAGTGGGAACAGGAGAAGATCCTGTAAGACAAGGAGCAGTGGCCTTACTGAGAGAAACCAGGTTTAGATTGGATATTAGGGAGAAATTCTTCCCTGTGAGGGTGGGCAGGCCCTGGCACAGGGTGCCCAGAGAAGCTGTGGCTGCCCCTGGATCCTTGGAAGTGTCCAAGGCCAGGTTGGACATTGGGGCTTGGTGCAGCCTGGGCTGGTGGAAGGTGTCCCTGCCCATGGCAGGAGGTGGAACAAGATGATCTTAAAGGTCCTTTCTAACCCAACATATTCTGTGATTTTATGTTTTATTAGTGAACCAGTTGAATTCTCTTTGTACTTGTGAAGGGATGAATTTATAGGAATGATGGTAATAAAGTCACACCAACACTCCTTTGCCAGCTCACGATGGCTTCAGCTGCAGCTGGGAGTGTTCAGGGCATCCACATGTGGGACCTCCTGTTTCCAGACACAGGAGGACACCAGTGCTGGCAGGCACAGACTTTGTCCTTAACCCTCTTAGAGCCCATATTTAAAAACATGACACCAGTGCAGCTCATGGCCACAGGCTCATCTTTGTTCTTCCCCTCCTGTTTTCGAGGAGGTGATGGTTCACTGCTGCCACCTCCTCCTCCCACTCAAAATTTTGGTTGAGCAGTTCAGTAGGAAGTGAAAGCTGGCATTTTCCCCATACCGTTTAAACGTGTCCTGGTAGTGCCTTATCCAGCTGGCATCAACTCTGGGCTTCCTGAGTGCTAGGGGACAATGCCACCTCTTTCTAGATGTTTTCCCAGCCCCTTCATAACCTTGATTTTTTTGCAAGGTACACATGCAGGAAAGGAGGGGAGGGCCCTGCCCTGCAGAGGAACCAAAGCCCTGAGCGTTCTCGCGGTCCCGGTGACACTTTGTTTGTGCTGCCTGGCCCAGCCACCGACGCTGTGTTTGTTTGATCTTGACATCTGCACTGGGCAGGAAATGGTGGTGAGCAGGCAGAGGAAAACAAAGCCAGCTCATGTTGTTGGAGCCTGGAGAAGGGTTTGGCTTCGGCCAGGGCACCCCCGGCTCCGCTGCTCTCTCTGGATGTTGGCAACGAGGTTCACTGAGCTCTGGTGTGAAAACAAACTAAAAATCTTCAGGAATCAAATCCTTCCCAGCAAGGCGGTATGGGACAAAGGCCTCCACTCTCTATCTTGGCATGTTCTTCTTGTTTTAATTAAAATACAAGAGTAAAGCAAGTTTTTTTTCCTCTATCCAGAAGGGACTGGAGCAATCCTGCCTGAATTGGTGCATTTAAATTGAATTGCAACCTCAGAGATGGAGCATGGAGTGATGTAGTCAAGCTGAGCACAAGGCACCAAAGATCAGCCCCAAATATATTATTGCAATATAGCCATCTGTGGGAGCTGGAGAAAATCTACAAGACCCAAAACAAAGTCACTTGTTTGTGACTCATTCCAGTCCAAATCTTAATCCTGAGGAATGCAAATACATTCTCTGTAGTTCCTGTGTTGTTTGTGCTGCTGGTTTCTCTGATGCTCGGATGTGTCTCTAGAACTGAGTAGCACTCAGGGTGACCAGGCTTTTCTCCCTGCCAGCTGTGAATTCCCAGGAAATGCTGCCAGAATCATTTTTGTCAGGACAAAAGCGTCCTTTGGCGTTCAGAACCGGAAAGTGCAAATCTTCTAACAACCCATTCTGTGCCAGGCTGTGGGTCATGGCAGTGCCCTGGGCCCCAGTTTTACCTGTTTGCAGGGCAGGTGTGTGTGTGTGTCCTGCCAGGGCTGAGGCAGCTGGAGCACAGAGGGAGGAAATAAAGGAGAGCAGAGCCTCTTCCGTTGCACGCGATGGGGAACGCGCAGCGCTGACGGGGTCGGGATGGGATTGCTCCTTCCTGGGGGAACCTTTGTGGACCCTTAAGGTGATCTCCTCACTCCTGGCTGCTCTTGGTGAAGTTTGAGAGGTTAAATTTTGAACTGCAAACCTTCTGTGATGTTTAAATTTATGTACACATGTATTGGATGTGAGGCAGTCTTGTCTCTTCATGGCCCACGTGCTGCGCTGACCTCATCCGCTTGTGGAATGCCCAGACTCCTTTTAAAACACCTTTAAATCCTTCTAAAGATGGTACAAGGAAGATCCTTACTGCATTTCAAATGGCTTCTTGGCTGAACTCGGGGCATTTTACACTGGAGTGAGCTCCAAATCAGCAGTAACACAACCTGGGCTTCAGCCAGACTCAAGGTGGTTGCGAATATCGGTTGTGCTGCACAAGAACTTTCAAAGTTTTTTTGCAAATATTCAGAATTAGTTTGTCTTCTCTGCTTTCCCTGTGGATGCTGCAGATGGAAAAGCTGAAATGTTTGGGGCTTTCAGAACCTGAATTATTATTCGAGGGTGAGGGAAATGTTAGGAGGTGCATTTTAGCCTAAGCTTCAGGTGGTTGTGTTTTTGCCTAGAGAGGATGGTCTTGCCCTGAAGTTCTCGATGCAAAGTTTGAAGGGGTATTTTGACTGAAATGAAGAAAGGTAGTGGGACTGCAAAGCTCTGGCGTGGTGGTTTCCATGCTCCTGTATTTCCCATGGGCACAGGGAAGTGTGGATTGCTGCATGTTGCCATTTGAGCAGATATTGTGGGAACACTGAGGCTGCAAGGCCCAATTCCCATCTTCTGGTTTTGCTTGCTCCTTCAAGCTATTCCTCCCTGAAGAGGAAGACCTGATCATTTAACCCTGAGGTTAAATGATCCCAAACCATATTTATACACTTGGAGCCATCCAGTGACATAGAAATGGGAACACAGTGAATGCTCAAGAGCAAGAGGCTCTTTACTGTCCATTCCTTATATAAATGCCTTTGAGCTGATCTGAAACATTTATGGACAGTTCCAGGGGCTTCACTGGGCGTTCTGTTTGTGCAGGTTTACTTCAGGTGCCCTGTAACTCTAACCTGCATCGTAAATGTAAATGTTCTGCCAGGTTTTGCATATCATCAGCACTTATCTCTAAAACCTGGACTAGCCTTGGAAGAAAAGTAATTACTGTACACTGTGTAATCCACTTAAGGATCTATGCAGCCTGGCTGCTCTTGGTGTTTCCAGAGAATCTTGATGGGATTTGTTTGCCAGGCTGCTGCAAGCAGGTGTCTAGATAGAAATATTTCTATGTATATCTAACAACAGTACTTCCAGTTTGGGAAAAAACCCACATAATTAGCAGTGGAAGTCCTTACAGTGTTGCTTTATAGATCAATGTAACTCTTACCTGTTAAAATAAGTGAAAAAATCAATTTGTGAAGCGCTGGCTTCCTAAGAGCAAAAGCTCTGATTCCTTTCTGCTTGAGAGGCAGAGCTGATGAAACATAACATGAATACTTCATGATCAAGCAAGAAACTCCCTTTATTTTACTTGCTTTGATGGTCACACTCCTCTCCTAACACTCACCTGTTGGTCGTTTGTGCAGTTTTTAAGAAATACTACTACCACGGGCACACAGGAGGTGTAAAATCACGGGCTGATGCTATCCCAGGGCTGGGCATCAACACCACCTTCTTGATGAACTCCTCAGTGAGTGAGAACCAGACCTGCACTCACGATGGGCACTACGGGCGTGAGACCGCCGTGCTCAGCCTCATGTTGATGTTGGGAACACTTTGGCTCGGCCACACGCTCTACCAGTTCAAGAAAAGGTGAGTTATTTAGAGCTCAGGCTGCTGATTATTTCATGTTCTCTCTGAGGGAGTAATTTACAGATGGTAGATCTTAATTCTGCAACCCAGGAAAATCAGGTGGAAGCCAAAGGCAGAGATGAACTTGGCAGGGCCACTTGGAAAATATTCCCAGCGGAACAAAATGTTCCCTCAGTGAACGATGCCCTCCTGTCTTCGGTTTGGCCTCACAAATGACTTTCTAAAAAAGCTTTGGGTTCCCAATTCATGTTGAGATCCCTGTATCTCCCTCCAAACAGGCATTGAACCATTTTGCTGAGCAAAAATTCCTGATGGTGCAGGAAGGTCTACTGGGAATGTACCTTCAGTGTGCTCTTGGGAGTCAAACACCAGCTCTAATTTGGGGTTTGCTCCTATTGCTCTTAGAACTCTTCATTTGAAATGCAGGAAGCAATTAAAGTGGAAATGAGACACAAATTGGTGCTTGAAGGCCTTTTTTTCCCTAGCTTGCATCTTATTTTCTTGATTCTTTGTGTTTTGCTTCTGCATTCATCAACCTTCAAAGGCTGTAAGTTCCAGAAGATTTAGGGCTGAGCGAAAGACTAATTCCTCACTCCAAATATCTCTTCAAAATTGCAAGATGGGACTGAATTCTCACTTCTAAAGCATTAAATGTTGTCTGGATTGAGTGATTGTCCTGGCAGTGGGGTGTTGATGGGAATTCTTTGTCTCTTTTGCAGCCCATATTTGCACGCGAGGGTACGTGAAATTCTGTCCGACTGTGCCTTACCCATTTCAGTCCTGACCTTCTCTGTTGTGGGTTCCTATATCTTCAAGGAAATTGAAAGTAAGTTCTGGTTTTGTTCTCTGGAATACTGAGGTTTATGAAAGAGAGAAGTCAAATCCTGGAAAAGTTTTGCTAAAAAATAAAGTTCTTCCATGTAATTTCACAAATAGCGTGTGTACATCCCACCAAGAGCTCAGATTTCCTCACTATTAGATTTATGTCATTCAAAACCCCAATTAAATGAGGCTGGGACAAGAAAAATTATCCAGATGTGTCTTTTCAATGAGTTTGAGGTGTGTGTCACAATAAGGGAGATGAACAATTTCTGGCAAAGAACAAAAGGCAGAGTAATCAGCAGGCAGGAAGGGTTGTTGCCAGTCGTATCAACATGGAGTTGGTCATCCCAGTTTGTCCTCTTAGTCTCCAGTTTGTTTTCCTCATTTAGGTGAAATGGTGCAGAGCATCTGGGCAGCTCTAAGTTACACAAGGAAATCTAAAAATGAGACACCATTCATTGGCCAGATAGATCAACTTTTCCATATCAGGAAGTGATAATGGGGACAGGAATTGCATTGTCCTGCAGTGACGTGAGTGGGTGATGTGAGGAAATGTATGGAAACAAATAAGAAATGGCTTTTTGTTTTTTATTGTGATGGCCATTCCATCCAGTTGGATTGCACAATGATGCGTGGCCATGTGTGATTTATCCCTTGCCATGGATTGCTTCCAATGGCAGCAGAGTTTTGATTTAAATTTTATACTGAAATGCCTTGCACAGCTTGTTGGAGATGAGGAAGTTTCCAAATGCCTCTGTGGGTTGATGAGCTGAGCATTATGGTGCTGGTTGGAAATAAGGCTTTCTCATCTAAAAACACCTTGCAGCATCTGTGGAGGACAAGTTTCCCTCTTTTGTTTTGCTCCAATATCTGTAATGCCTTGCTAGGACTAGCAGTGGTCTGTCCCATCAGGATGGCAGCCAAGTCCTAAGTGGATGGAGGAAAAAAATAAACCAAACCAGCCAGATGGACCCATCTTCCACGGCCTCCAGGCTCCCACGTGCCAGAGCATCACGCCTGCTTTCCTGCTTGCTTCCCACTACTTTGTGCTGTGGGTAAAACGTTGATGGTTGGACAAGAAGGTGCCTCCTAACATCCTTCCTCTCCTCTTTGCAGTGTCCAAATTCAACTACAACGCCTCTGACAGCTTGTTTGTGCTGGCCCCTGTGCAGTCCCTGTCCATTGGGTCGGTGATGAGTGCCATGGGGCTGGGATTTCTCCTCTCCATGCTCTTCTTCATCGAACAGAACATCGTCGCGTCCCTCACCAACGCCCCGGAGAACAGGTAACACCCTTGGTGCTGCTTTTCCCTCTGTGGGGGGACATCCCTGGCTCTGTCACCACCACTGCTTGCCCAAAGCTTGTCTGAGCAGCAGAAAATATATTCAGGATGTGTTGTTAAGAATTCCTGTTGTCACAGGTGGAGGTAACTCTGCTTCTTAACTCCTCACCATCCCCAAAGCCCAGTGTTGTGGCAGAGAGCCAAAACCACAAACCCTCAACAAGCTCATCACCTCAACCTGTTTCTTCTTTTCTCTCTGCTCAACACCACTGTTTGTCCCCTAAAACTAAAAGTCTTGGGAGCCAAGAGGTGGCATAGTGAATGTGAAGTGGATGTTTTGTACAGTTTGAGGTTCTTTGGATGCACCTCAAGATATTTCGGGAGTGTCTGGCACATGTGGACACTTGCACTACAAAGAATTTGTTGAAAATGAGAAGTCAATGACCTACATAAATGTTGTAGCACAACGTGCTGCAGCTGAGCATCAAGAGAGTTTGGAGCTGGTAAATTCCAACTAAAAAAAGGTGAAAGTGCAATAAAACAATATGTCCAATGTCTGATAAGTCTCACTTATGTGCAAACTTGAGATGTTACATTATTAAAATATTCCCTCTGATGTTTTTGTGCCAACTGCAATCAGATGTGATGTCAAGAATGAACGTGGATGACTTTTTTCCAGGGAAACTACCACGTCTCCGAGGATTTTTTGCTAATGTGATGCGTGGGAGGGTTCTCTCCTTGCATAATATCCATTAGCATTCTCCATGTTTTAGCTGGAGTGACACAGTATTAGGAGAGAGGAGACAAGCTCAAATTCTGCTACACTAATTTAGTTTCCTTTGACCACCTCTTATCTCTATTATATCCCTTTAAGTGTTGAATAAATCTGTATGTAAGTGGGTCATCTCTTGGCTAATATGAATTTCTTCTAAACTTTCGGTATTTTCCACTAGAATATCTTGAAGGAATGTAAAATGTTCTTTGGAGTTTTTCAGAGTGCAGGGCTGGGCTGATGCTGATCAGGTGTTGGGGCAGGGATTTTTAGAGATGGAAAAACTAGGACTTGACACCATCTGTTTGTGGTGCCATCACATTCACCTTGCACTATCCCACGGTGCTCCAAGCCCCATCCAGCCTGGCCTTGGACACTTCCAGGGATCCAGGGACAGCCACAGCTTCTCTGGGCACCCTGTGCCAGGGCCTCACCATCCATACAGGGAAGGAATATTTTCTAATATCTCATTTAAACCCACTCTTTGTCCATTTGAGTCCATTCCCCCTTATCCTGTCACTCCAGGCCCTTTTAGATTCTCTCCCCATCATTCTTGTAGATCCCTTCAGGTCCTGGAAGGCTGCAATTAGGTGACCCCAAAGTCGTTTCTTCTCCAGGATGAGCAATCCCGATGCCTCAGCCTTTCCTCATGGCAGAGGGGCTTCATCCCTCTCATAATCTTGGTGGCTTCCTCTGGATTCATTCCAACAGGTTGATGTCCTTAAAGCCTTCTGAAAAGAACGGGGAGGACAAGAAACAATAACCCTGAGGGTGCTGAAGGTGCCTTTGCTCAGAGAAAGCAGCACGTGAGCAAGGGCTGTGTTTCCAAAGCGTGAGCCAACGCAGGAAACGTGTTTGCAATCCCACCCTTCCTGCCAGCACCTTCCAGAGGCTTTGCAGGGTAGACACCTACCTGACCCACTCACCCCACGGCCTCCTCAGTCACTGGAAGGGGACACTCCCAGTGGGACCAGGCTTTTGTCCCAAAACTGAGCCCCACCCAAGATTTCTGCTGCCCAAACAATGGCTTTGATCTTCATGTGCTGGGTCAGCTCTACCAGCTCCACGTGCCTCGTGTCCAGGAGTATCTTGGATGGCTCCAAGTCTGTGCTGAGGTGTCAGTGGAGCCTGTTTGGGTGGCATTGACACATTTAAGTGGGAGTGCCCAGAGAGAATTGAGCTGATCCCTCACATTGTGTGAGGATGTCAAGTGCTCCAGTGGCAGAGATAGAGCCTTAGACCTTTCAGTGAGGGTTTAAAGCCTGAGAGCTGAATCGTTCCCCAACCTTTTTTTCTAACCTTTACTCATAATAGCTCAGCAGTTGGTACAAGATAGGAATGTTTAGGAAAAGGGCAGACCTTGGAAAAAAATAGCAAGGTTAAAGTAGATAGATGGGAGTTCTTGGTGCTGCTTTCTGCACAGTCCTGGCAAAGTGGGTGTGCTCGGTTTCCTCAGTGAAGGCTGTCAGATTCCCTATCCCCTAAAAATCAAAACAGGGAAGCTCTGCAGCATTTGATGAACATAGGAGCAAATCTCCTTGGCTGGCTACCAACCTTTTGGAATGTGTTGCCCAGAGAAGCTGTGGCTGTCCCATCTCTGGAAGTGTCCAGGGACAGGTATAATGGGATCTGGAGTAACCTGGGCTAGTGAAAGGTATCCCTGCCCATGGCAGGGGGTTGGAAGTGGATGATCTTTAAAGGTTCCTTCCAACCCAAACCATTGTGTGATCCATTCCATGATTCTGTGACTACCAAGGAGGAGCTGAAGTTTAATGAATTCCTGTCCCATTTTCTTATCATGCAGTAGCAATTACATAATTAGAGGATTACTGCAGCATACCAAGCACGTGTTCTGCTCGTGGGGAAGGAGAGAGATCAGGGTTACAAACAAGAAACTTTAGTGTCAGTGCTTTGACAACAAATGCTCAGGATTTTATCCACTTTCTGTGTAGACTCTGCAAGCAAACACACGTGTAGGATTTTGTGTAGACTCTGTGATAAATGTAGGAGGAAAATGCTGATGAAATGTTACTTTAGTGGGCTGCCTTTCTGCTCAGAGTTCATCCTTCCAGATAACAACAGCTTTGAGAGCAAACCATCACATTTCACCACCTTTAATGTTCACCCCGTGCCGACGGTAAATCCAGAGGTGTGAAATCTGTGCATGAGAACGCTTGAGTGTTCAACAGAGGCAGCGTGCAGGGTTTGCACCAGCTGTAACTGCTGTCCCCAACCCTCATTGCAGGCTGGTGAAGGGCACAGCCTATCACTGGGACCTGCTGCTCGTGGCACTGATCAACACGGGGCTGTCGGTCTTCGGGCTGCCCTGGATCCACGCAGCCTTCCCGCATTCCCCCATGCACGTCCGGGCCCTGGCCTACGTGGAGGAGAGGGTGGAGAGTGGCCACATCTACGAGACGTGAGTAGATCCCTCTGGATTCATTTGTGGCTTCCCAATGCTTTGGGAACTGTGGGTTGCATGGTTGGGGTGTTGGCTGTTGTATTCTAGATGAAAGTGATGCAAAGATGCACCCAAAGAGCCTTGATTTGGCTTCATCCCCTGCACTCCAGCACTCACATTCATGCTCTGGCCACTGGCAGCATCCTACAGGGATCCCACCCATTCCATTGCAAATTCTCCTCTGGAAAAGTCAGCCAAGGCCATTTTCAGTTTCTGCCTTGTGGGAAGCTGAGGAGATGCTTTGGCTGGATCTCTCTGGATGCTTTCCCCAGAAAGAATCCAAAGCTGATTCACTGCCTGAAACCTGTCTGGTGGTTATTACGAAGGGGAGGAAAAATGCACCATTAATTCAGAGCTCCCATAATATCTCCCACCACAATTTGGGAGGGAGATGCTTAAATTCTCTGGGTTTGAAACCAAAACAATGTGAAGCCATGGCTGGGTCATGGGTTTCTATTTAAGACCAATTCTTCTGCTGCTCTGAGTTGAGCAACACATTCTTATCACAGATCTATTTAAAAAAAATTAAAAACCTTTTTCTCATGAAACAATCTCTACTCTGGAGCAGGTCTGGCCCATTTGATCTCAGTCTGTTGCAGTTGAGTGCTTTTACCACACAAGTGGTAATTTCCACTCACATACCATTAGTTTTAATTATCCTGCCTGGGTTTCCATTTTCTGAGTTGCCACTTACCAAAAGTGAGGCTAAGTGATCATTGACTTTGGGGAATGGAATGGGTCTGTCTTAATCTCAGTCTTGCCTTCAGGCTTGTTTTGGTGCCAAATGGCCCAGCCCAGCCAGGCACAGCTGATTTTTGGGTCAGGGATGGGCAGATTTCACCTTCCACATCTGGAAATTGCTGAGTTCTGCTGCTCCCTGTAACTCTTCTATGGATCTTTTCCTAGCAGATCAGTCCCTTGGGTTTGTATTCCCATTAGGACATGCTGCTATCACTTTTTTTCCACAGCTATATCTCTCTTGAATAAATGCTAAACACCAATTTAAAGAAAAAATCAACTTTGAAATTGGAGTTCTATAGGGTTTTAATCCATGCCCTTGCTTCATGATGTACTCTGGGATATCTCCACTCTCTGTTTCTTTGAGACATGCAGAACTCATACTTTGAAACCCATGTGCCAAACCTCCCTCCTGTGTCTCCTGTTGTCACTTTTCATATCCAAGTGCCTCTTTTTCCTGTTTTTCCACTGTCATGATTCTGTATTCTGGCTTTGCCTTGACAAAGTCAAGTCCCCTGCCTGAACTAAGGATTAATTCTTGCACTTGTCCTCTCATCTTTCACCCAGCTGCCCCCCACCCCCCATAAAAAAAAAGCACCAGAGAGGCCATTTTGGCCACTCTGACCTAGATACAGCTCCAGTGAATATCCTGGAAGGGTTGGGGGCTGCCCTGATCCCCCTGAGTGTGTTCCCTCATGGCACAGCTCTGCTCTGCTGGAGGCAAATCAGTGCTGGGAACTGGATATTGGGAGTGAAAAAGGGAATGAGGGTTTTCTAGAGCTTTGAACTCCCTTTGAGACCAAAGCTTTTTGTTCTCTGCAGAGCACTGAGGCTAGAACAGGAGGCTCCAAGCAATGTAGTCATCCTTTTTTTTTTTTTCTTTTCTTTTTTTTTTCCCCCCTCTTAGCCAGCTCTGCTGAAAAAGAAATGAAGCTCAATTAGAAAATCAGCTCTGTCTCCCTTGGCAGGCTCCTTCCCTGCACTCAAATCAAAGCTCCCACAGGATGATGATATAAACAAGGATAAAGATCTGTCACAGTGAAAGCAAAATTTTCTTCTCCCCTGTAGAGAAAGGATTGAAGTTTCCTGTGGCAATCTGCAAACAGGCTCTTGTTGCTTACTTGGAGAAATTCAGGAATGGCTAATCCCATGCTAGCCATATTTAGAGGATTTTGGGGAAATGAGCCTGGATTATGCTCTTTAATCTCCATTAATTACTTGATTTCCATCACAGCACAGATTTTCTGGAGCTGTTTCCTCAAGGGCCAAACCAGATTCTGAACACACGGAAATCAAAGATTCCTCTGTTGACTTAATGTGACTGTGATGTTCTTATTCTGGAAATGAGGTGCTGGAATTAGCAGAAGACCAATCTAAATCTGGGAACATCAGTTTTAAAAATACCATGTTTGGCCAATTATGAGCAATTTTAGCTGTGTTCTGATAAAATATTTCAAACTAATAAGTGGCGTTTGCAGGAGCTGGCAGCAATTGTAGTACATCTTGTCTGTGATCAAACACAGTGCTGTGATTGCTGCATCCCTAAGAGATGGCTGTAGAAAATTCCATGAACTTCAGAAATCTCTTACCGAAGGGGGCTGTCACTCTGAGCTTGTACTTGCAGCCTTGCAGCTGATGGAAATGTGATTTTGAAAATTTAATTGAAATTTGTGGGTTTGTTTCCCGAGCTCTTCCATTTGCATGACTTCCCTTGCAGACTTGTGTGTGCTTGCAGGGCAGGAGCCTCCCCAGCAGGAGGGGAGATTTGTGTCTGAAAGAGCAGAAATTCCTCCTCTGTGGCTGACCTGGTGCTGGAGGAACTCTTGCTGTGCCTGGATGAGGTTAAATCTTTAAACCCCTGCTTCTCTGAGCCACCACAGAGGCTCATCATGGTTCTGGCAGCTCTGGAGTGGCCACATTCTGGAATTACTCTGGTCCAGCACTTCCAGTTGCACTTTAAGCTGCTTGGCTCTGTTCATCTCCAGGATTTCTGTGGTGATCCGGACCTGGGGCAGTGGGAAAGATGCCAAACCCATTTAGGTGATGTCCCAGTTCTACCAGGGCTAGCAAGAGTGAAGAGCTCTGCCCTCCCTCAGCTTCTCTAGGCACTGGCAGGGACCCCTTGGATGTAGGAGACTTGCAAGAGGATCCAACAAAATCTCTTTGGAAGGAGCAAAGCTGTGGTTTAAACCTGTTGGAAGGTTACTTAAAGGTTTTAACACCTCTGTGCATCCTGTCCTGGTAATCCTGGATGATTTCAGGACTTTGTGTGCTGTTTGTGGTACCTGTTATTCCTTAGGTCTCATGATTGCTGGTGTTAATTCTGCCTTGTTGGCCAAATTCTCAGAGCAAGCTTTGGGCTGTCACCCTTTCCCTCCCTCTCCAAATACGGGTGTGAAAGGACCTTCATCCCCCTCAGCTTCATTCTGCTCCTTGGGGGTATAAACAGATTTGAAATTCATCCTGACTTCTAAGCAAAACTCTCCAACTTAATATTGCAATAATTCAATCATCTTTAGGACAGAAGGAATTAGGAAGTCCTAGCAGTGCATGTGCAAAGGAGGGAACTGTGCTTTGATAGATCTCTGATGATAATCCTCAGAGAAATTTGTGTACAGGGTTAATTCAGAATTTGAGGGGTCTCATACAAGGAATGAGGTCACTAAATGACACCAAGACAGCCTGTGGACAAAAGTTTTCCCTCATAATTAGGGGGATGTATTCACTGGCTTATAAAAAAACTGGCTTGTAAAAAAAATAAATTTAGGAATCCTCTTTTTCTCTACATGTAAGTAGTCTTGACAGATGTGGGTTGTCTTTCCTCCTGTTGTTTCTGGTGATTTTTTTCAGACTGGGAGGAGATGCTCACAGATTTAGCTGCAGTGCAAAGAAAACACAGCAGCCTCCCCTCAAGTAGGTTGCTAAAGCTGCTGCCTGTTTTCCTGTCAATCTTCCCCTTAAAAAAGCTCAATTTGTGGCCTGTCAGCTCTGGAAAATTTGCATTAATTAATGACATGTTTTGCATGGTAATAGGCAATTGCCCACAGCAGGATTGAATCCCTGTGTGGTGCTCTCAGCATTCCCTTCCATGTAAACAGGGAGATCCTCGTATCCATCAGAAATGCTGACTCGCTCTCAGGAGACTGCTGACTTTCTGTTGTGTTTTTTTTTTGTTTTTTTTTTTTCTCCAAGAGGTTCCTTAGTTCCTGGAGAAGTCAATGAGTTTTCTTTGGGACAGAAGCCAGTTGCATGTGCCCAGGGTAAATCAAGGAAAGGATTACTGCCCAGAAAGAGGATTCTTGCCTGGTTTGTTTTTTTTTTTTTGTTGTCGTTGTTGTTGTTGGTTTTTTTTTTTTTTCTAGCATAGTGTTAAACAGAATCAGTGTTGAGGGCAATTTAGTTGAGGATAGGATCTGTAGAGTTTTGCAGGAGGGGAATTTTGGCACTTTTCCAGCTGCTCTGTTTGAGCTGTGGATGGAGTGCCTGGCCTGGCTCCAGCCAGGCTGTGCCTCCTCGCTGTCAGCACGGGGCCAGCAGTGCTGACTGCAGAGCGCTGGGGATGAGTTTCCCTTGCCTTGTCCTGCTCCTCCATGGAGCAGCCACTGGGATAAATTATGGATTTTACCCCATCTACTAACTCCTCTTTCCCTGCTTCCAGGATTGTGAGCGTGAAGGAGACGCGGCTGACGAGTCTGATGGCAAATTTCTTGGTGGGGCTGTCACTGCTGCTCCTGCCCTTCCCCCTGCAGTGGATCCCAAAGCCGGTGCTCTTCGGCCTCTTCCTCTACATCGCCCTCACCTCCATTGATGGCAACCAGCTCTTTGAAAGGGTGGCTCTGCTGCTCAAGGAGCAGGTATTGCAGTTGTGTTTGCACCCCGAGCACACAGCTCTTCAAACTCTTGCTCTCTCAGTGTGGGATTTTTTTTGTGAGATTTTTTTTTTCTTTTTTGGGGAGTTTTAAACCCCCCTGTGCTGTCGTGTCATTTGCAGAGTACATGCATTTAAAAAAGTAATAATATAAAAATATAAAAAGCACAACATCAGGAAATGATGATCTTTGATTTCCCCAACAAAGCTTCAGGCAGGTAATTATTTTTTGGTGCTGTTTTACACTTTCATTTCGTGTGAAATACCACAAGATGGGATTTTGAACTCAAAATGAAATTACTTGTGTTATTGAGACCTCTGTGATGTGGGCTGAAAACAAACCTGGGAGATGTTTTTTCAAATCTGTCTCTGTTAGAGGTGTTAAAAAGGTGTTGTTTGGCAGCGTAGGTGGTACCTGGAGCAATCTCCAGCTCACCTTCTCTTATGTAACAAGGGTTTAATAAGCCCAGCGTTTGACTCTGCATCTCTGCTAATCTGTCTTGATCTCCAGTATTACATCCCAGAGGTTAAAACTGAAATTTGGGTAAAGATTACATTTGTCATGTCAATTTTTGAGTGAGGGTTGAAGAGCTGCTGATCTATGTGACTTATTACTTCTGGTTTTAGTAGGAATTACGTATGGAATTTTCCAGGTTTTGGTGTGGAAAATTAAGAAGTATTCTCAAATATGGAAAACTCCCTTTTGTGGAAACCTCTTAATGAGTCATGGCACAATCTGAAAGCCACTGAGGCTGTGCTGGTGCCAGCAGACAGTCGCTCATCCTCTTCATTGATGTATAGACAGTGAGTCAAAGCCTGTGCTCAGACATGAGCAAGGAACTGTCAAAAGAAACCACCATATTTAGCCTATTAATATCATTTTTTCCCCCTTTACTTCTCAAAAATGGGTGGCTTATAGGAGCTGAGAAAATCCCTGCATTCTGAGCACAGCCTCTTGCTGCACTTCCCTCATCTCTGGTCTTCCCATGATGGGGTTCAGCCAAGAGATGGGAGCACCAGGGGCAAGCCTGGAGCCTTGGAAGGCTCGAAAATAATGAGGAGCTGGGTGTCAGGTGGAGGAAACATCGACAGGAACAAGAGCTGGATTCATCTGCTCTCCTTCCCCCTGCACACCCCCACGGGCACCTCTGGCTGTGGAGCCCTGGCTGTCCCAATCCTCCTCAGGGAATCTCATTACTGCACTGCCCAGGATATTCCATTGCATTCCAGATGTTCCCAGATGTCCCCAGAGGCAGTCCTGGCCCTGAGGGGTGTCCTGTCCTCTCTCCAGGCTCTCAGTGCCCAGTCATCCTCTGGGTCTCACTGCCAATGCTGTGGTTTCAGGCACTGGAATTAACCCTACAAATCCCGTGTTCAGCTGCCGAACCTTTTAAGGACCCTGATGTTGATGCATTGCCTGTACAAATTGATGACTTCCCTCAAACCCTGGTGTCCCAAAGCCCCATTCTGCTGTCACAAGTCCAGGTCCCTGCATGTCTGACTGTGGTTCTTCTCTTCCCAGACTGCTTATCCTCCGACCCATTACATCCGCAGAGTTCCCCAGAGGAAGATCCACTATTTCACAGGCCTGCAGGTCCTGCAGCTCCTCATCCTCTGTGGCTTTGGAATGTCACCCCTGCCTTACATGAAGATGATCTTCCCCCTCATCATGATAGGGATGATCCCCATCAGGTAGGAAGCTTGGCTGTCTTTTTTTCCCTGTCTCCCATGCCTTGGTTTTTGTTTGTTTTTTTAATCCAATCTGTCAGTCTTGGATTACTGGAAATTTGAGGAGAGGAGAAACTGGGAGCTGGGTTTGTTTAATCTGAAGAACAGTGAGAGGGGATCTCACCAATCCATATAAATATCTCCAGGATGGTGCCAGGCTCTTTCCAGTGGTGCCCAGTGACAGGACAAGGACTAAAGGCCACCAGCTAAAACACAAAAAGTTTCACCTCAACATGAGGAAGAATTTCTTTATGTTGAGGGTGGCAGAACACTGGAACAGCTGCCCAGGGAGGCCATGGAGTCTCCCTCTCTGGGGACATTCCTGTGTCACCTGCTCCAGGGGCCTTGGACTGGGTGATCTCCAGAGGTCCCTTCCAATCCCAATATAAAGAGTGAGTGGTTCAGGAGGCTTTTCTGCATTTTCCAGACTAACCAGCTTCTGGAAGTGGGTAATGAGGAGGAGTTTTTTACCAGCTGCTCAGGCCTGAGGAGGAATCAGGATTTCACTGCTGCTGGGAGTTGTGCAGAGGGTTCTGGGCTGGCTGGAAGTGCTATGCTTCCAGCTTCCCAGGAGATGAAAACTCTGCTTTTTAGTCCCTGTGAGGTGTCTGACCTTCCTGGGAAGCCATAGTCCAAACCTCTAGGTAGTATTTGATAATGTTCCTTATCACTTTGTAATTTGATTTCCTCAGGCCAGTGCTCACAGCAGAGCTGGAAACTTTTCCTCAGAGGAATCTTTATTTCTTACCCAGTGCTGTGGTGATCTCACAGACCTCCTGCACTGCTGGGTGCCCCTGTCAGTGATCAGTTGAGTGAAACTGGTCACATTTAGATTTAAGATAAATGTTTAAAGCTGGGAAGACCCCACAATACCCTACAGTGTTGAGAGAGAATCATTAAGAAATTCAACTAATTTCTTCCTTGGGGTTCATTAGCAGCCACTACCCATCATTCTCCAGTTAAATAATTCATGCTCTCAGTCTTTTGGATATAATGAGAGGCCATAATAAGATCTTGGAATGAACAAATCAAGTTTCCAGTCCACTTCATTATTTTTAGGCCATCATGGTACCAGTGATATCTGCTTGACTTTGAGCTTGCAGTCCCAGAGCTTTTCCCTGTGATCCCAAAGTTCAGGACTGCCAATTTGCTAATCTGCATCACCTGCTGTGCTGTTTTCCTTGGCTGATAAAAGATGGGTCCAGTCCTTCCTGAAACAAAAGCAAATGTCACAGCTACCGTGGCTTTCAACAGGCTCCTGTCAGAGCCATTTGGGCTGGATTTTAAAAGATAAACAGGCTTGGAAAACACAGAAATTCTTGTTCTTGTGGCAGTAATGCCTCACCTGCCCTTCACACTTGGGCTGTCTGGATGAGTGGCTGGTAAATATTCCAACTGTGAGCAGTGCTGCATGAGTGGCTCTTGCAGGAATCCCAGCTTTGCACCCAGGGCAGCTCAGTGCAGAACAGAAAACGTGGGGCACACTCAGCCAAATTCAGGTGTTGGACATGATACAAAAAATTAGTGTGGAGAGAATGCAGTCAAAAAACCTGATCTTGTACTAAAAGCTGGATACTAATATGCAAATATATCTTCTTTTCAGTAAATAAGGTGCTGTCACTTTATACCTTCTGTGTTGCTCACTCGTTTTTCTTTCCAGGGCAGTTTTTTCCCAGCAGCTGGATAATCAGCTCTGCTGCCAAGGGGAAGATGCTGCTGCCTGGCACAGCATGGAAATTTGCCCTTGGCTTTCCTTCCTCTGATTTCTTTTGCCTTCATGTAGTTTCTGTGGCCTCCAGCCAAGAAGGCAGCACCATGATCCATGAGCCCTGTAGTTAATGACTTTTACCCAAAGATTTGGCACTCTAAATAGATGAGGCAGTTGAAGAAATTTAATATATTTTCTCCCCCACCTTTTTTTTTTTTTTTTTTTCAAGAAGTAAAGGGAGAAAGAAGAGATGGGACAGTAGCCAGGGGGCAAAATCAAGAATCAAACACAAATAAGTGAGGCATGGCTTGGTGTCCCATCCAGAACACCAGCCACGTCCCAAAGCCACATTTCCATCCATCCAACAGCTTTGGAAACATGATTTGTGTTGTCATTAGTGAGGGATCACTGCTGTGGTCTTAGACAGATACTGAGAAGCCACTGAAATCCATTACTGCAGTGGAAAGCAGCCTGCTGGAAGAAAACTTGATCTCTTTGGGTATTCCCAGTTCCTGGCTTGGATTCAGAACTTTGGGATGATGAGTTTTTGGTTGCCCACAGAAGAATCTTCTCTCCAAGCTGTCTCTTATCTGGGCTCTCAAGCATTTTCTTCTATGCTGGGTCTATTTAAGGAGATCCTGATATTTCTCATTAATAAGTGGTGTTTGGAATCTCAGCTGTTGAAACCTGAAACTGATTTTTTGGTCCTTTATGAGTTATTTTAGCAGCTGAAGGGTCACTTCCTTGTTAAACAAGGGAAAATGCCACATAAATGTGCACTGAGATTTAGAAGAGCAACTTCACAGCGCCTTTCTAACTCAAATACATTAATTTGTGAGGATGTTCTTGCAAAAAATCAAATTAAAAAAAAATGTTAAAAGTAAGGGAATCTCTGTCTCCACGTGGAGAAGCCAGACACCAGGTCGGGATGGTCTTGTTTAGAGTCATGGCTCTTCACCTTTGTATTTTTGTCACCCTGAGGACTTGGTGACAGAGCTTTAGGAAAGTGATGTTCCTCCTGTGAGACTGAGGACGTTCTCTCTCCTTTCCAGCTGAAAGAAAACTCTTCCAGAGGGAGCCAGGCACTGCTGTTCCTATAAATAATCACTGTGTTTGCTTGCAGGATTGGTTGGTTTTGCTGTCCCTCACTTTTGTGTCCCCCTCAGCTTGGCCAGACTCACCTGGGAGCTTTGGGGCAGAGAGAAAAACGCAGCATAAACCAGGACTGACCCCTCCTCTCTGCTCTGCCTTAGGTACAACCTGCTCCCGAGGATCATCGAGGCCAAGTACCTGGATGCCATGGATGCAGAGTACTGAAGGCAGCAGGGACAGCTCCTCTGGGGCCACAAAAGGCGTGGGACCATCCCCTGCAGTTTTCTTTCACCACTTTCCTCGTGCTCTGACGTTGGCAATGCACTCCTGGCACAGCTCCACGGGGTCTGTGCCAGACCAAGGGAGCCTTGGACTTGAGAGGACGATGCTCTCTGGAGCTGTGAGGCGAACAAGCTTTATGGAAAATGCTCCTTTCCACAACCCCAACCCCACAAACCCCAAAGATCAGCCTGGCTGCACGGTTGGAGCATCCAGAGTTGTCCTGGGTTCCCTTGTTTGAGGGTGGGGGGGGCTTTTGTAATGCACCACATCCTTCTCTTCCCCAACACTAAGAACAGCAACTGACCCTTGTTTTCTAGAATGACAGCCCTGTCCTGGCCTTTGAATCCAATTCCCTGTGCACCCAGTATTCCCAAATTGGTGTTCTGGGTGGGATGGCCTCGTGCTAAACCAGTGATGTCAGGAGAGATGGTGGCTGTTGTCTCAGATTAATGGGTTTGGAAACAGTTGCAATGTGTACTGCTACAACCCACAGCTTTGGATGGATTTTTAATTCATGCACATGAGCTGGGAACATTCAGAGGCTGGGCTCACAGAGCCCTGTGGATGAAACCCCTTCTGGGTTTGAGCTGTTTGGGCATTAGTTTGGATCTTCCTCCCATTTCTCCTGGGTAATCAAACACAGAATTGTAGGTTTTGCACAACTGCAGCATTTTTTGCTTGCACCCAGAGGGCAGTTGTGTCGAGGTTACATATACATATGTACAGTAGTGCCTATGTGTACATATATACATATGGAGTTGTGTATATATTTTGCATAGATATACAAATAGGCCTGGTTCTTTCCAAATTCACAGGTGTTTTGTGCAGTCAGTGTTACCCACCATGTCCTGACCATATACCTGTTCTCTGCTTCAGTGCTGCTTTTTCTCATTTGAGATATTGGTCACTTTTATTCCTTTGGAAGCTGCTCAGTTACTGGTTTTGTTCATGTGTTGCTTTATTCAAGGTGTTTTCTTTGCTTTCTCCTTCCTGTGGCTTGAGACCTTCATCATTCTGTCTCGAGGCTCCAACATGTGAATTTTTCATTTAATTTTGATGTACAGAATGCAATGAAAGTTTCCCTCTTTTCGCCTAATCAACACTTGTTGGTCATTTCATTGTTTCTGTTGTGTAGCTGATTTCCAGTTTCCCCCCCTCCCCAACTCCCAGACGTTATATTATATTTCTGGATGAATCTTAACTTCTGCTGTCTTTTATATTTCAGTTTATTTAATTTTGCTTGTACTATGGTCAGTTTTCTTATTTGGAGTACTGTGAAACAAGCTGCCCTTTAGTTCAGTGCTTGGCACGTCACAGGTCACAGCTAAAAATGTTCAGAAAATTGTGGACCTCGGTGATGAACTTTCAAAAGAGTAGAAATGAGGGAAGAAGAGGAATGTAAAATATGAATTTATCAGCACAGAGAAGTGTTTCTTACCAGTTGCTTGCCCAGTAAATGGTGCAGAGTTTTTTCCTCCCACCCCAGCCGTGAGGGAGGAAGGCTCTGGGTGCAAAGCTCCTGTGCTGATGCTAAGCCAGGCTCAAGCCACTGCAGATTTGGTGTATTTGCACTAAAGATCAGAAGGTATTTAATCTTTATGGAGCTGCCCATGGCTCTTGAACACGTGTGCAGAACTAAGTTTTTAATTTTCTTAAAAACCCTTTGTATTGAGACTCGAGGGAGGAGAGCAGCCACAGTTCCTGTATCCCTGGTTTTCCATCCCTGAGGGGATTGTAGGGGAAACCCCTCAGCTTAGCAGGCAAAACAATGTCCCAGATACCAAAACCACGACCTTCCTGTGGCACCAAGCTGCTCTGAGAAGGGTCAGGGTCACCCCCCCAGGGCATCCAGGCAGGGAATTTGGTTTTCAGCAGCCTTGGGTGCAGCCACGTCTGACAAGAACAGCTACAAACCTGAGCGTGGTTTCTGACCACTCTGCCCAACATTCCCTGGCTTTTGAGTCGTTGCTGTGCCAGGATCACTCAGAGCTGTTAGCCAGGGCTGCGTGTAGGAACAGGGGCAGGATTTCAGAGGTGGCACAACTCTGTCTGATCTTCAGTCAACAGCAAAAGGGCAGGTGACAGGCAGCAGTTCAGGACCTGCTGGAAGCCAGGGAGTGCACAGGGCTGCTGAGGCTGAAATAACATGATTTTCCCACACATGTCAAAAGATTTAAGCAAAGCTGCAATCAGAGGTGTCATCCTCTGGTTGAGTAAAGCTGTAACACACACACGTGTCCTGTGGGTGAACCCCTGGCGTCTCCAGAGGAAAAAGTCACCTTGTGGCGTAGTTTAAGTGACATTTTGGGTGCTGTGGCTGGAGGAAGGACAGGATGTGCCCGAGGGAATGTGGCTCTGGTCCTCTTCGAGGCTCTGGGTGGGATTTCCTCGGGCACAGAGCCATGGTGGGGTGGACTGGCCTGCAGGTCTTACCAGACCAAATAGTTTTGAGATGCACCCTCCACCCCCCACTTAGAAGGGCCAAAAATGTCCCCATTTAAAACCTTTTTGAAAGATCAGTTTCAGATAGTGTCCAGTGTTGCAGAGAGAATTTTAAAAATCCAGGCAGCAGGGAGGGTTAAATATTCCACCACAACTCTTGTTTGTATCTTTTATTTTCTTTCACCGGTGTCACTTCAGTGTTTGTATTTTCTTTGTAGCATCAGTAGGATTCTGTTCTGCGGGGTTTTTGTTCTTACAGGGGCCACAGAATAAACTGATGGGAAATCAGCACAGCTTGATGGGGGGGAAAAAAAAAGGCTGTGCTGGCTTGGACTGGTTGAGCATTTGGACCTATGTCTCAATATTTGGGTAGGAGGGAGATGTGAGACTCGAGGCCTCTTGTCTCAAAAGAGGTTTTCATGATCCTGCAGAGGATTTATTTTATTTTTCCATGCCTTTTCTCTTCTTGTTTGCTTCTGGTTTTGCTGACTTAAGTGCAGGCGTTTCCAGGAAGTAGCTGACTAGGGAAGGAGGGTTTGTTCAGAGTTGATTGAGCACTTTAATACTTCTGTGAAGGTTTAAGACAATTAGAATGTAAAAGAAGTTTTATTATAAGCTCTTTATATACGCACAATGCTCTGTATAACTGTTGCCAAAGAATTGAGTCTGAAAGGTGTCAAGAGCTGTTGGGAGAGTCCGTGGGGTTCACCTGGCACTGCAAGGTAGGGGGAAGCTTCTGAAATGAGTGGATTTTGGAAGTTGCTGTTTGACAGCTGCCACAACGATCAGAAACTGGGGATAGAATAAAATTCTACTCTCACACTTGTAGTTTTTGATCCTTGCGTTGAATGTAGGAGCTAGAAGTGAGCTTGACAATTAAAATTGGATTTGTACCTGACTGGTTTTGTTGGTCTGAGACTTTATTTTGTTGCTTTTGAAGACATTCTTGGTATATTTTGTGTGGGATTTGATGTGTTTGTCCATGTAAATGAAGGGAAGTTGGTGAAAAGTTGCTGAACAAGCAATGCAGCACTTTTGGGATTGCTTAGGAAGTGCAGCTGAGAACTGCACTGCAACAACCCCAAACTCCCTGGCACCAACATTTGAAGTTATTTATTTAATAAATGCCAAGCTCCTCTTGGATGTGCAACAGTGCTGCCAAAGGATGGGGATGCAGTAAAGGGGTTCAGCTGCTTTGGCTCAGAGCTGCTGCTGGTGAAGTGGTCCAAGATGAGCCCCAGGACTGTGGGACACAACACGAGCTTCCTGATGATCCAGGGAGCTGGGAACGCTCTGGAAAGAAACTGGGTAGATGGCCACACTTATCTTCCCCAAAATTCCACATCCCCAGCTGCACCCAGAGACTGAGACTTTGCAAATTTCTGCTCGTGAATTTTGGCTGCTTTAGGAGCTGCTGCTGGACTGTGCTCTGTGGACACTCCTGGGAGGAGCAGGAAGTTCCCCCAAAGTTGGAGAGAGCTGGAAAATGTTTGGAGGTGGGAGGGAAGGGGTTGGTTTGGGGAAGTTTTTGTGGAGTTCTCAGCAACAAGAAAATGACCTGAGATGTCACATCAGCAAAAGCAGCTCCTGTTTTCCAGTGTGTCCCACCAGGCATCCACACCATCATTGTCACACGTTCATTACTCCTTCCCAACCTTTTTTGTTCGTTGCATTCTGAATCTGCCCTTTGCAGGGTTTTGACCTGCCTAGAACATGGATGGGCAGAGCCAGGGGATGGCTCAAACACTTCTGTTGTGTCTGTTCCCCCTAAACTCAGTGCAAGCTGCTTGCTGTCATCTCCTGACCCAGCTCTCTGTTTCCCCAGCCCTTTCTAGAAGCTGGCTCTGGAATTTCCACGGTGGGAATGCTGCCCAGGTGCTGATAGGGAATTTTTTTTTTTTTTGAGAACCTGAGCCTGTGTCTGGCAGTGGCTGCTCCTTGGGGCTCCTTTGCCACATAAGCAATGATGAAGGATTTGTTACTGTCCAGCACTTGGACTTCCCCATCCCTTCAGAAATCTCCTTTATGGCCCCTGCTGTAGTTGGGATGTCTCCCTTTCATCTGCCAAGCTTCCAAAACAATCTAAATAGACATAATGGAAGTTGGGTTGTTTTCTGTATTGAGCCTGTGAATGTTAGAAGAGAATCATCCCTAATTGTTTTCCTGTCTAATTAAAGCCTGGAAGGACCAAACCCTGGCCCTGCCACTCGTGGCTGCAGCGCTGCTTGCAAAGAGCAAACCCTGAACGTCGTGGGCACAGCAGAGGGGAGGGAGTTGTTGCAGTACAAGCTTTAGAATCACAAATTAGCACTTTCCTCTTTGGCTTTTGGGTGTTTTCCTTTCACACTTCCCTGGCTGTGTCTTTCTTTGCCTTGTACAAAACGCTGCATGAGCTGGGATTGCTTGGCTCTGCTCTGATGTCACATTAAATATTGAAGAGCCTGTCCTTGGGGAGCTGCTGCCTTCTGCTCCCCATCTGCCTCTCCTGCAAAGAGCTGCTCACTTGGAGAGTCTGCTCTTCATCCATGAGACAAATTCCTGCTGCTGCACCAGCAGTGCCCCTCACTCAGCCACAGAAGGGGAGCAGAATGCAAAGAGTTGGGGCAAACGGCTTGAAAATAAAGTCTCTCCCTCCTGATCTGAGTGATGCTGGCACTTCTTAGCACGTGGGGAGAACCAGGAGCTCTGCAGCAGTGAGGTGTTTGTGGTGTGGTCAGGGGCTGCAGGAAATCCTATCAAATTCAACACTGGGGGATTGGTTTCAGTGCTGGGGAGGCTTCTGGGAGAGCTGGGAGCAGTTCTCATCTGCCCAGCAGCAACAATTGGTGTTTTGGAGGGCTTGTTTGAGGTAAGTTTTCCATGGCTGGATGAGCTGGGTGGTTCTGCAGTGTCTGGGAGTGAGATCAGAGGTGGCTGGAGCAGAAGGTGCAGCCCTGGGTGCTCTGAGCATCCCCAGTGCTGGGGCTGAGCTCTCTGGTGGCAGTGACAGAGCTCGGGCTCTGTCCCCTCCTGGCTGGAGCTGCTTCCCCTGGGAGCTCTGCTGGCACCTCTGCTGTTCAAAGCATCACTTTTCTCCAATTTGGGACCAGTGCCACTGATTTCAAACAGCACCTCCAGGGGAGCACTGCTCTGCTTGAGCAGGATTTTATGGGATTCAGGAATGGGTTGGGTTGGAAGGGACCCTAAAGCTCATCTCATTCCACCCCTTCAGGGCAGGGACACCTTCCACCATCCTAGGCTGCTCCAAACCCCATCCAACCTGGCCTTGGACACTTCCAGGGATCCAGGGGCAGCCACAGCTTCTCTGGGCACCCTGTGCCAGGGCCTGCCACCCTCCCAGGGAACAATTCCTTCCCACTATCCCATCCATCCCTGCCCTCTGGCAGTTTATCCATTCCCTGTGTCCTGTCCCTCCATCCCCTTCACTGCAGAGCTTCCCTTGCCTGCCCAGCTGTTGGCAGCTCCCTCCCATCTCCACCATTTCTGATATTAAAGGGTAATTATAATCTGGAAGCTGCAGCCCCTGGCATGTGTTGGATGTGTCCATTTGGAGCTGGGCTGTGCCCTGAGGTGCCCAGCAGGTCCAGTGGATCCATTGCCATGGGAGAAGGAATATCCAGCTGCAAAGCACAGCAGCCACTGGGGAGGGAGGGAGGGAGGGAGGGAGGGAGGGAGGGAGGAGCTGCTGACTGACCCTGGGAGGGTTTAGCCTGTGCTGTCTGGTGGTTTCATCAGTGACTGAGAGCTCTGCTATTTTTGGGGCTGTTTATCCCCTCCTTCCCCTCTTCTCTCTGTTGGTGTTTGCACCTGACTCAGTCATCCTCGTGGGTCCCTTCAAAGTCAGGACATTCCATGATCCTATGAGATGTTACCCCAGAAAACAGAAATTCTTTTACTAAAAACTGCAAAAGCTCAGCTGCTAAAAAAACCCCAAACTTTATCTGAAGTACACCCTCAAATTAATGCAAACCAACCCCTTCCCCATGATCCCACTTGACAAAGGCATATCCTAAACACAAATATCTTAAATACTCCCTCATTTTCCCCTCCTGCTTTCCCTGGAGGGAGTGTAAATGCAGAATTTCTCCCTGTTTAAGAGGAGAAACTTTCCAGGGGCAGATCCAGCTCATCTCCCTTTCCCTGCAGTGCAGGGTGAATTTCCAGTGATCTGCAGCAGTGCTGGGTTTATTTCCCCCCGTGATTTGTAACTGGTTAAATCCTTCACTGGGATCCCCAGAGGTTTGTCCCAGGATTCTGAGGAAGGATTTTAAGTGAGGGAGATTCCTGCTCAGGGATTTCTGGCCCATAGATATTTGCACTTGCTAAAGACTCGTGTTGATTTTCCAGTGAAGGATTTCGTTTGATAAGAGTGGCTTGGGGAGGGGAGAGAGAGGGAATTCCTTGGTTGTATAAGGAAGTTCTGTGTTTAAAATGGAAATAAAAAAGAAATGTGCTGTTTATAGATTTCTGCTTTTTGCCCAATCCCTGTCTTTTCTTTAATCCAAAGTTCCTGGCACAGTCTGGGTTTCTCTCCCCTCTGAGGGTGTTTCTCTGGGGACTGGAGAAATTTGTGCAATCCCAGCACTTGGAGGATTTGAGCACCTCAGCTGTGACTGAGAGCACTTGTCTGACACGTGAGAGTCTGGGGAGCCAAAATTTGGATTATTTCATCATTTACTGGGGAATAACTGCACCTTTTACCTGATTTGGTGCACTGAGAGCATCTGGAGGTGGCTCTGACTGCCTTGGCATCACCCAAACCAGACACGAACTCAAATCCTGGTGAATATTATCACTGGGGAGCCTGGGAATGAGCCACTTCTCCAAGGAGTGAATTCATTACCTGCCACAGGATCCAGGCTTGGATCCAGCTTCCTCCAACCTCCTTTAACTCCAGGATCCTGGAGGATCACCAGGACAGGAGATTGAGGTGAGGCTCTGTGGGTCTCAGAGCAGGATTTGGGACAATCCAGAGCCTGCAAACCTGTCCCTGGTCTCCAGCCATGGGATTCCTCCTCCAGCTCTGGCCTTCATCAGCATGAGCTGCCCTAAAGCAATGCTGGTGACCCTCAGATCAATCTATATATTAAAAAAAAATCCCAATTCATAAATGGACAGAATCCCAGGAAAAGGGGGGAACAGTTTGGGTGGTGTTAATTTGGGGGCTGCCTCTGATCTTTGGGATGGGAGACACTCCCTGCTCTGCCATGGGGACTTTGGGATGTGCCAGGAGCAGAGCACTGAACCTCTCCCAACCTGTCCCTGCTCCCTCCTTCCTGCACAGGCTGGAAAACCCCAAACCAGGACAGAAAAACTGGTGGGAAGTGCTCAAACAGAGCCCTGGGGGAGATGTGGGGATCCTGCAGATCCCTGGGGATGGAGGCTGAGCAGCAGGGAGGGGGTGGGAGGGACGCGTTTGGCACCTTCTGGATGTCACTGCATGGATTTCTCTTGGATGAGCCCCTGCTCAGAGCAGATTTCACGGTGATATTGCTTTAAATGTCGGTGGCATTTGGTGCAGAGCTGGGGATGGTCGGGGTCAGGTGGGGACGTTTTTCCCTCACTTTGTCCTTCCTTCCCCTGCGGGACACACGGGCTGCTCTGCCTGGAGCTTTGCAGGAGGCTTGAAATGTGAGATGGCCAAAAATTTCATGGATAAACTGTCCAAGGAAGAGCCAGGCCCCAGGGATGGGATGTGTGGGTTTGCCCTGTGCCGTGGAGGGCACGGAAAAAGGGATTATTTAGGGTGGCTGCATCTTCAAACTGATGATTTTGTCAGTAGTTTTCCCTCCTCAATCTCCTGCTTTGGTTTAAACTAAAAAGGGATTTGAATATTCCTCCCTGCACTTCCCAGTCCTGTAAAAAACTGAAATCTCCTCCTGGAGTGATCCAGGTGTGACAGGGTTTGTCACAGCCCTCACATATCCACGTGCCACTGCAGCAAAGCTGGGGAGAAGGAACCAGTTCCTCCCCATCCCCTGAATTTTGGGAGGATGCAGAACCCAGAAATGGACCAGAACAGAGAGCAGCAGAAACGCTGAGCCAGCCGAGGGCTAGAAATCTGATTTTTTCGAGCCAAAAAAAGAAATTGATTGTAGCTTTTCTTTTTCTTTCTTTTTAAATGTTTGGGGTGGATTTTGTGTGGTTTTTTTCTGGCCCTGAGCCTTCCCAGGCACCAAACCCTGCTGGCTTTCATGGGGGATTTGATGTGCTGAGAGCCGGTGCCATCTAGGGGACGGAGAGGAGAACAAGGACAGGGAGCAGAACACCGGGATGGGTTCCGCTCCCAAACCTCCAAAATCTGCTCCAACCTCAGAGAGCCTCAGCCCAGCCCCTCTCCATCACCTGAGCACCGAGCACGGAGAGCCCCGGGCTCAGAATGGGAAATCGGTGAGTGCAGGGCTTGACTCAAGCTCAACCAGCCCCAAATCCTGCAGGGACAGCAGAAATCATGGAATGGTTTTGGCTGGAAGGACCTTAAACCCTCTCATTCCATGAGCAGGGACTCTTCCCACTATCCCAGATTTCTCCAAGCCCTGTCCAAGCTGGCCTTGGACATTTCCAGGGTGTTCCTTTCAAGCAGCACCTTCTGCCCAAAGCCAGGGACCAAAAAAAAAAAAAAAAGTTGGCAGGAAAGGTTTTGAGGGAATGTTTTGCTGCAGGGGGATCAGAGCCCGTGAATTCCCTCCCTGCAGGCTCAGCTCCCCCCCAGTGTCCCAGAGCAGCGTTTCCTCCTCCTCCTGCTGCTCTCCACAGGGACATGCCCTGCTGTCCTTTAGGAAAGGTTTGCCCAGGACTTTGGGGTTTGGGGAGGGCCCAGAGGTGTTACAGGTTCACTGAATTATTTAGGGTGGAAAAGCTCCCAGAGATCATCCAGTCCAACCATTCCCCAGCACTGCCAAGGCCATCCCATGTCCCCAAGTGCCACATCCACATGGCTTTTAAATCCCTCCAGGCATGGGGACTCACCCTGGACAGCTGTGCCAGGGCTGGAGAGCCCTTTCCATGAAGAAATTTCCCCAAATATCCAATCTAAGCCTCCCCTGGCCCAGCCTGAGGCCGTTCCCTCTCCTCCTGTCCCTGTCCCTGTCCCCTCCTGTCAGGGAGTTGTGCAGAGCCACAAGGTCCCCCCTGATCCCCCTTTTCTCCAGGTTTTTCCCCAGGCACCAAAGGGGAGGCTCTCTCTCTTCTGGATAACTCTGAGCCCACAAAATAAATCTCTCATCTGTACACACCTAAAACCAGACTCTTCCCAAACCTTTGGGAAAGGTGGATGGGAGAGCAGCAGGTGGAAAAGATGAATTTCCATCACTTTGAATAAATCATCAGCATTAAGGAGAATAAATAAAATCACCAATAAGGATCTGGTAAATGGGTGAGTGCAGCCTCAAGCCAGAGCTGCAGGGCTCAGGGGTTTGTGTTGGACACTTCACCTAAATCACTTTTTTTTTTCTCTTTTTCCTATTTCAGGTTTTTTGGGGGTTTTTCCCTAACTTCATCAGCTCCCCCTGGAAATCCTTTTGGCCCCCACCATGGGCACTTCAGGCTGGACAGGAGGGGCTGCAGCCAAAACTTTGCTGCCAGGGGCTTCTCTGCCACCACCTGGTCCCCAAATGTCCCTTCCTGCTCGTCCCCATGTGCCAGGGCAGCCCCAGCTGGAGGAGCTGTGGCCGCATCTGATGCACAGCAGTGGGAGCTTTGCACTTCTTAATTAGTGCAATTAATTAACCACTTAATTAGTGGTCAATTAAACCACTTAATTAGTGGTTTGTCTGATTATTACTATCTAATTATTGATGAAATTACTAGCTGAAACCCATTAAAAAAATTAAACACTAAAAGAGACACCACCCCAAATCCTCCATCTTGTCCCATACCTATCACTATTCTATAAAAACCTCAAATTTAAAGCCCTTTACCATGTAAAAGCACACACTTCTATTTAACTACACACTCATAATTTTAACTTCATCATTCAAATTTAAAAGCCTTCTCCAAGGCTTCAAATCAAAAGCAGTGTTCTCCAGGGAGTCAGTGCCAAAACTCAAAAACCCCCAAGTTTCTAAAATCCAACAGGGACAAATCGTGAGAGCCCTCCCGGGTAACCAAAATTTGTAAATTTGGTGACTAAAAGCTGCCTGTTGTCTGGGCAGGCTCCAGCAGAGGGAGTGTGGCTGCACGAACTGGATTAAAACGCTCCTCTCTTCAGCAATTCCACCTTTTGGAGATGAATTATTGGGATGTCTCCTTTGGATGGAGTTTTCCCGTGACATTTCCAATTGTTCCCCACCTGCTCAAACAGCAAAATGCATTTGGAGCCTTTAAAAATAAGCTGAAAAGTTTCATTTTGTTGTGTTTTTTTTTTTTCTATTTTAGGCAAGACCGATAAGAAAAAAACCACCCCAAAATCCTATCTCGGAGCTTTAAATCGCAGGTAAATCTTTAAATGACATCCCAAGGGGATGGGATTAGACCCCAAGGCAAGGGATTAATTTCTGGGAGATCCAACCCTCTCTTGGGTACCACATTCCCACTTTTTTTTTTGTTTTGTTTTGTTTGGTTTTTTTTGGTTTTTTTGGTTTTTTTGTGGGGTTTTTTGGGGGTTTTTTTGGTTTTGTTTTTTTGGTTTTATTTTTTTGCTTTGTTTTTTTGCTTTTGTTTTTGGGGTTTTTTGGTTTTTGGTTTTTTTGTTTGCTGGGTGATTCCAGGGAGATGTTCCTCATTGCTCATCAGGGGCTGTTTTTTTGGAAGTGGGAGAGCCTCGGGGGGAAAGCAGGAGATGCCCATGGACAGAAGGGGAGGGGATCTGGGTCACTAAAACTCCTCGGTTTTTGTTTTTTCACGGGAGAGGCACCGTGACACCTACAGAGAAAGTTTGGATATCCCAGACCGGCTCATCCCGAATTTCCCTGGAGGTAAAATCCACCCTCAGAGATGTTCCTTAAAAGCTGAGAGTCCCAAGGGATAAATTTTATCCATCTGGGCTGCTGGGAGAGAGAAATGTCAACATCTGTGCTGCAGGGAAGATTTCCTCGGGATGCTGGTCCTGGAAACACCGGGAAGTTGAGGACCTTGGAGTTAATGAGATTTCTCCAAATTTACATATTAATAACTGCGCCTGTTACCTCGCCATTAGACTTAATAGGGTGTAATATTCACAATTAATTGTTAATAAAATAGCCCCTTCGTGGCCATTTGTACATGAGAATGGAATAATAGATCTGGGCAGTGCCTGGCTGAATTTCTGGGAGGATTTTGGTCACCCCTCCCCTGCTGCAGGTGCAGTGGGAAACTTTATTTTTTTTATTATTTTGTGTTTTCTGCTTCTCGGCTTTGTTTGGCCGATGGATAATCTTCTCGGGGGTTCATCCCACGTCGCTCCAGCCCCATCCCTGCTCCTCCAAACCTGTGCTGTCCTCAGCAGAAGGCAGAAAGCTCCAGTGAGTGCTGAGCTAAGGCACGCTGGCCATTTCCTCCCCTAATTGCCATTAAATGCAATTAATGCTTCCCAGCTCGCCCCAGGAGCAGTGTCTCAGCAAGGTCACCGTGGCCTGGGGCTGCAGAAATGCTGCACCAAGAGTTTTAGCCAGAAGAAGAATAATTATTTTAATTATTTCTTCACATGAAAATTGGCGTTTTCCCTTCTGTCCTCCCCAAAATCAACCCGAGCAAAGGATGTCCCCTCTGGCTGCTTGGTGAGTGTCACATGAGCTGGCAGTGACTTTCTGGACCTGTTTTTTGCAGGAATTTCGTTGCTCCCCAAGTTATGAGAGCAGCTCATTTCCCTGAAAAAAAATGGGATGAAACTCCCCTTTGGAGCTCCCAGACCTGCAGGAGTTCTGAAAGGGAAAAGCCGTAGGTTGTGTCCTACAGAAATGGGGCTGGGATGAGACAGAGCGGGGTAAATTCTGCTCCCTGGAGATCTTGCAAGATTTTGAGGCTCTGCCAAAAGTCCTGGAAGGGCAAAGCAAAGAGTCCAGGAAGCTCCTCACCTCTAAAATCGCCTTTTTTTCCTTCCTTCCTCTCTGCCAGGACATGAACTCGACCTCTGTGCCTGAACCAGCAAGAGGAAAAAAATCCTTCCCTGCCTCTCCTTAGTGCACAGGAGCTCCTTGCTGTGGTGTTCTCCCAAAGGCAGCCTCCAGGGAAGCTGGAAAAAAAATCTCCAAGGAAGCTGGAAAAACCCCTCCAGGCTGGACAAACCCCCTCCAGGGAAACTGGGAAAACCTCTCCAGGCAGGAAAAACCCCTCCAGGCTGGAAAAACTCCCTCCAGGATGGAAAAACTCCCTCCAGGGAAGCTGGGAAAACCTCTCCAGGCAGGAAAAACCCCTCCAGGCTGTCCCCCACCCCATTTCCCTTCCTCTCACCCCTCTCCCAAGGGTGGGAGCAGATCTGTGCCTCGGGCATTGATTGTTTCCCTGAAATTCTCCAGGCATCAGAGTGCCTGAGCCGGTCCTTAGGGGGTGTTTTCATCCTTGGCTGAATTTGTCTGGGTTTGGAGAACTGCAGAATCCGGGAGTTCTGCAGATCCCCTTTTCCTCCCTCGGAAATTCCGGGTGTGTTTGGCAAATCCCAGTGAGCTCCCACTCCCCAGGGTTTGTGCATCAGCCCCGTCCCACCCTGGCTCGTCACCGCTCTGGAGGGGCTGGGAAAAAAAATCTCCACCTGTCACGGAAAAAAGGAAAGAAAAAAAAAAATAAAAAAAAAATCCGGAGAGCTCCTCCAGCACGTCCTGGCCTGGCGAGGAAGCTATTTTCACCAGCCTCCCACACACGCTGCGCTGCTCGAGCAGCAGAGGAGGAACCCCAGCGTTAAGTACAGCTTTAACAGCCCTGGTTTAGCTCACCGGCGATTTCCTTGCAGATGCACCTTTTTTTTTTTTTTTTCCTTTTTCTTTTTTTCTTTTTCTTTTTTTTTTTTTTTCCCGGGAACATCTGCCCCAAAAATCCCTGGGGATAGGTAATGCAGCGCTTGGCATCACTGAGATTGCAAGGTGTTTTTCCCAGACTCTGTCCCCTGGGTGTCCTGGGATGAGATTCCCACCTCGCTCCCGGAGCTCTGAGTGTCGGGAATCGCTTCCCGAGGCTGCGAGCAGCTCCACGGTCACATCCCCGCACCTCTCCCCTCCGAGCTCCCCCATCCCGAGGGATGCAGGGCGCTGTCCATCCCCCCGGGAAGGCAGCAGAGGGGCTGAATTCCCGAGGGAATGACCTTGGGAATAACAAATGTGGGAGATGCCTCTGCTCCGCATCTTCCACCCCAGGAGGAGCAAACTGGGACTGACTGATGCCCCGGGTTGAGATACCAGAGCGATCCCAGCTCCAAAGTCCCCGTGGAACATTTGGTGAGGAGGGAAGTGGATGTGGATCTCTCCATGATCTTTCCTGTTTTGTTTTTTTTTTTTAATAGTCTCTGTTTCATTTTTCCCAGGATTAGGAAAGGCTCATCTTTAGGGATCTGCCTCTCCCTGGCTGTTCGCTGCTCCTCAGCGCGGAGCTGAAGGAACACGGGACCCGCTACGAGCCAGGAGGGCTGGAAAAAAAAAAAAAAAAAAAAAAAAAAAAAAAAAAAAAAAAAAAAAAAAAAGCATGGAACGAGAAAAGAAACCCTCTCCCTAAAAAATCATGGGGAAGGGCGCCTTTCCCTGTGCCTGCCCTACTTGCTGGCTTCCAGGCTGCTTCTCCTGCCTCTCAGCGCTCCAAGGCATCTCCTCAACTTCCAGCCTTTCCCTCCAGATCCTCACACGCTCCCCGCTCCCTCCCATGGCCGCAGGATCCAGCCTGGACCCCCCCGCCCCGCTCTTTGCTCCTCCCTGGGGCTCCGAGGCAGCCGGGGACCATCTGGGTCCGTGCCCGGCAGAGGCGAGGGGAGGGCGGTAGGAGGGACCGGCGAGGCGGGGAGGGGAGAAGGATGCTCCGGGGGTGGCTCTTTGCTTCCTCGCCTGCCCGGAGCTCGCAGGGGCTCGCCTGGAGGATGTCTCACCCCCTCGGCACAGGTAACTCCGGGACCCCCACGGCCGCAGGAGGGGGATGCTGCAAAGGGGAGGAAGGGGCAGCAATCCGGCTTGGATTGAAACAAAACTTCAAGGGGAAAATGGGGTTTGAAACGAAACAAAACAACAACAAAAAATAGAGGATGCAGGTTTGTGCAGGATGCTCGGAGCATCCAGGGGTGAGCCCTGCCCTGAAGTTTCCTTGTGGATGGCCGGGAATACTTGCAGGGGTGGAATCCCGCGGGCGGGAGCGCGGCCGCGGCTCTGCTGGGGATGCTGGGGATGCTCAGGCTCGGGAACGAGCTGGGATGCCTGGGCTGTGCGTGCTACCCTGGGGTGCTACATGCCATGGATCCACTCCCCGTGGCTACTAACAGCCCGTGTGTGGCCACTGCGTGCCAGGAGCGGGGATTTGCGGTCCCGGCTTTGAAGTTTTCGTGCGCCACGGGCAGGGGATGCAGCCGGCGGGGGCTGTGCCCGCACTGGTGCTGTGGCTCGTGTTGTCGCATCCTCTCCCACATCCACAGAGGAGGCTCTGCAAGGGATTAAATGTATGGATGCAGAGGAGAAGTGCAACAGCAGCAGCAGGCACAGCTCGGCAGGGAAACACCATCCACAATCCGCTCTGTCTCCTGGAAAAGCACATGGGTGGTCAGGGAGGTGCTGCGGGCAGCCCGTGCTCCTTCCCAAGTGCAGAGCGGCTTCCTCCAAGCATCCCCCGGTAAAACGCGTGTCCTTAAGGAGATTTGGGAAGCGCCTTCCTGCCGAGCACGTGAGATGCAGCCGCAGCTTTGGGGTGGCAAGAGGGGTGGAGGGGGGTGGTGACGGTGGGGGAGAGGATGAGAGGATATTCGGTTTTCTTCTCCCTGTTTGTGACAAGATGCTCTGGTTTGTCACTGGAGGTGTCACTGCTGGGGGAGCGCCGGTGCCGAGCTCGGAGCATGCTGCTGAGAACCAGCCCCAGGAGGTTTCTGGAGCAGCACCTTCTCTTGGTGGAGAGCACGGAGCAGCAGCAGCAGCCGGCTCGGGAACCGCTCCCGAATCCATTCATGACTGAGGAACCTCCCGCCCCAGCCGAGCCCGAGCTGCCGCCCTCCAACCTCACCAACGCCACGGACTGCGGCGAGGAGATCCTGCTCTATGGGGACACCGAGAAGGTCGTCATCGGGGCCGTGCTCTCCATCATCATCCTCACCACCATCGCCGGCAACGGGCTGGTCATCATCTCCGTGTGCATCGTCAAGAAGCTCCGGCAGCCCTCCAACTACCTGGTGGTGTCCCTGGCCGCCGCTGACCTGTCGGTGGCCTTTGCTGTCATGCCCTTTGTCACCATCACGGACCTGGTGGGGGGCGAGTGGCTCTTTGGGAAGGTGTTTTGCAACGTGTTCATCGCCATGGATGTGATGTGCTGCACTGCCTCCATCATGACCTTGTGCATCATCAGCGTGGACAGGTAAGGCAGGGCTGGGCTGCTGCCCTGCGCTCAGGTGGGCTCGGATATTCGGGGTGTTTTGGGCAGTTAGAACAGTGTTCGTGGCTGGATCAGTGCTCCTGGTGGTGGTTTTTTTCCCAGGTGATGAAGGTTTTCTGTGGGAATTCAGTGCCTCATTCCCTCAGGGCGTTTTCTCAAGTAACTTCCCCTAAGTTACTTCCTTAGCCTTCCCCCTTTTGGCAGCTGCTTCACCTTGTTCCAGCACCTGACCTTCTCCACGGAAGGTGCCTGAGCCATGAAACTATTCAAGAAAGCAGAAAAAACCCCCAGATGCACTTTGAAAAACCCCAGGGCTTCTGGAGCCTATCGTGTGGGACTCTCTGCTGCTGCTGGACTCGTGCCTTGGCTAAGGATGTCAGCGCTCCCCACACCCCATCCCAAGGTCCCAACCCCCCTGGTTAACTGAGTGAGTGCATTTGGGAGGATTTTCTGGCTTCACCTCCCACACCTGGGGCTGGCAGGGAAAGGCTAAGCCTGCCTGGCAAAGTGGCCAGGCTTGGACAAGTCAGCACCTTGGTGGCTCTAATTTTAGCAGCTGCGTCATCGGGGCCATGGCGCTGACGAGCTGGTGGCCAGGGCTGACGTGTGCTGGCATCTCGGGGGGTCGCTTTGGGCTGAGCCAGCACTGCTGGGCTGGGCTGCTTCGGGAGCAGCAGCTCAGGGAAGGGACACATCACACATCCGAGATGTGCCCTTTCAGCTGTGCCACGGTCACCTCTGCAGGTGTGGCAGCAGGTGACAAAGCAGAAAGGACCGAGAAAATCCTGCTGCTGCTTGACATCCTCCTCCCCGGGGCACGCCAGCAGCGAGTCCTGCTCCGAAGCCTTCACCCCCACCAGCCACTGCTCCCCTGGGAGCTGCAGATCCACAGCCCTGAGCAGCTCAGAGCTGCTGGCAGAGAGAAAAACTCCTGCCAGGCCACAGGCAAGGTTCAGCTCTTCTGCTGAACTTGCTTTATTTTAATAATTTTCCTGTTGGGAAAAAAAAAAAAAAAAAAAAAAAAAGCAGGTGTGCTCAGAGCTGGCAGGAGCCTGACTCTGTGAGAGGGAAGGGATGAAATGCAGGAATGAAAAGTGTCAGTGCTTCCTCCTGGTGGGTGAGGAGCAGGAAGTGGCTACACACTAACCAGACTGGCTTTGCTTGAAAATTTCCTTTTCCATTTCCTTTTCCTTTTCCTTTTCCATTTCCTTTTCCATTTCCTTTTCCTTTTCCTTTTCCTTTTCCATTTCCTTTTCCTTTTCCTTTTCCTTGTCCTTTTCCTTTTCCTTTTCCTTTTCCTTTTCCTTTTCCTTTTCCATTTCCTTTTCCTTTTCCTTGTCCTTTTCCTTTTCCTTTTCCTTTTCCTTTTCCTTTTCCTTTTCCTTTTCCTTTTCCTTTTCCTTTTCCTTTTCCTTTTCCTTTTCTTTTTCCTTTTCCTTCTCCTTCTCCTTTTTCTCCTTTTCCTTTCCTTTCTTTTCTCCTTTCTTTCCCTTTCCCTTTCCCTTTCCCTTTTCCCCTTTCCCCTCTTTCTGTTTTCTCTTTTTCCCTTTCCCTTTTCATTTTTCCTCGGCCAAGCATGTCAACAACTCTCCCCACCCCATCCCAAATCCCCAAAAACCCAATACGAGCAACCCTTTTTTCTTTCTCTTTGTTTTTATTTCCTTTTCCTTTCCTCCTTCTTCCCTTCCCTTTCCTTCTTTCTTCCCCTTCTCTTCCCATTTCCTTCTCCTCCTTTCCCAACCAACCAATCCCACCCCATCTCATCCCATCCCTTGGAGCGAGACTTTTCCAAACACACACAAACAGGAGAAATCTTTCCCCAAAAATCCCTGCCATGGGTTCCACCCCTCCATCGGGTCCCTCCCATCTGCTCTGGGGAGCAGATCCACACCCAAGGACACCGTGCAGGCAGATCCCGAGTTTGATGTCACTTTGTCTTTCCTGGGAAGCAGAGAGGGAAAAGCTGTGTCCCAAGAGGTTGTCAAAGAGCCTGAATTTTCTGGCACGGGCTTGTCCCTCACGTGTTGGCACAGGAGCTGCACCATCATCAGTTTGCGCCCAGAGCTTTGTCCTCCCCTCGCCGCAGGCATGATGGGGAAGTGAAGTGGTTGCAGGGAAGTTGCCTGGAATGTATTTCCAGCTGGGAAAGGAGAAAAACCAGCAAGGACTGAGCAGAGGGAAGGGACTGGACAGTCCCTCCAGTGGTGCCCACCTGGCTCTGGGTGGGAGGAAAGACAACCTGCAAGTGCAGGGGGCTTGTGGGGTCAATCTCTGCTGGAGTTTAGGAGGAATGGGAATTATTGGGATGTCCTCTAGTGCCCATTAGAGGAGGAGGTGACTGAGGCGCTGTCCTGCTGCTTTTCCCCTCAAGGATCCCCAGGAATGGGCTGGGAGTTGTGTGAATCATCCCAGAGCAGCATCTCAAGCATCACTGCTCCACATCCACCCAGCATCCTCAGGCAGTGAGTGGAGCTGGATTGAGGATCCAGGATCATGCCTGGATCTCCACTTCCCCCCCTGAGCCTGGGATGGGCAGGATTTTTAGTTTGACTCTTGATGGAAACATCTCCAAAAGCACAACTCTCAATTTCTGTGCTGATACAACTAAAAACCAAGCACCAGAAGAGCTGAGCTTGCAGAGTCCCTGAAAATCCTGCTCCAAAAGAGATGAAATTGTTACCTCAGCAAGGCATGAACCCAAACCTCCCCCAGTGATGGGGACCAGCTCTTCCTCCCACCCTGCGAGGAAGAAGAGGAAAAGCCCTGGTTCTTCTCGGAAATAGAAATATTTCCTTTGGTTCTGTCCTGAATCCAACTTGGTCAGCACTGTCAGGTCTGTTCCTGCCAAGGTGGAGGCCCTGTTTTTATTGATGACTGAAGTGCCCTCGATATTTTGCTCAGCTTAGATGGAAAAGCTACTTGGTTTGCCCAGGATGATGAGGACTATTAAAATGTAGGCTGCTGTTATTGATTATTAATGCCGAGCGCTTCCTAAAAGCCTCTCGATTGAAGCTGGTAGAACTAATCTTGTCTGAAGCGAGATTTGATTGATTTCCTTTGAAATCAGAAAAGAAAAATGCTGGAAACATCCATCTTCCTCTTATATTTTCCTTATGTAAAAGCCTGCCAATGTTGCAGATTTTTTAATGTCACAAACCAAAAACAAACCAAAAAAAAAAATATCCCCGCTTTTGGCTGCTCAGCTTTGATGAAACTCTCCATAAAAATGCCAAGGAACTGACAAAAGGAGCTCCCCAAAGCCCACACATCACTTCTGGCACTCCTGATGGAGAAAAAAACTCTCCATCCATTTCCCAGGCAGCTCTGCTGGGGCTCTCCCCTTTCCCTGGCAAGTATTTTCCACCCAAAATCAGATTACATGCTCCAAATTGGGGTCACCCTCAGTAAAAGGATGCCTCCCAAAAGTCAGTGGGATGAAAACTGCACAGCATTTTGCTGGATTGCCTTTCCCATATCTTTCATCCAAATGTTTCCCAGGCTGGGTAGCTCCCTGCTCTGTGTCTGGGATGGATCCCTGGGATGCTCCATAGCTCTGACTTAGGACAGGTGTCCTAAGTCTCCAGCCTCCAGCTGCCTTTTGTTTCCTCCTCTCCTTCAGCACGATGAGGCAGGAATGGCATCAGCTTGGAAATCAAGGAAGGAGCTTATTTTGGCTGCAGATGGAATTGTGGTAAAATTGTGGGGTCAAGGAAACCCTAATTCTGGGCTCATTTGTCCTCCTGTGTTAGTGTGGATTCACCTTTTCCCAGTGCACCAGCTGCAGGATGGAGAAAGGGGCACCTCAGAGAGGTCTGGGTTGTTTTTATTATTTAATCCCTGGCATAATGATCCAACAATTGAAGGGGGCCTACAGGGAAGCCAGAGAGGGACTTTTCATCAGGAAATGTAAAGACAGGACAAGAGCAGGGATGGATGGGATATTGGGAAGGAATTGTTCCCTGGGAGGGTGATGAGTCCCTGGCACAGGGTGCCCAGAGAAGCTGTGGCTGCCCCTGGATCCCTGGAAGTGTCCAAGGCCAGGTTGGACAGGGCTTGGAGCAACCTGGGATAGTGGAAGGTGTCCCTGCCCTGGGGGTGGAATTGGATGGGATTTAAATCCCTCCCAACCCAACCCAACCCATTCCATGATTCCCATTGAATGTAGAATAAATGCTCTGAATTGGCTCATCCATGGGGTTTGCTGCTGCAAATCTCCCTGGGGCAGATCTCCCAGCCCACAGCCAAGGGGCTGCAGGATCTGCAGGATCAGGGATGTGGCAGGAATTTATTGCACCCGAGATGAGTGGCTGCACCATCAGTCCCTGCAAATCCACACCAAGTTCCTGTAAATCCTGGGAATTGCCTTTTCTTACCTGATTACCCCTAAACTTGATTAGCACCACCACACACACACACACACAGAGTAAAACTGAAAAAAAAAAAATTCCAAGGGAGAGAATTGCACTCGAATTGCACCGCCTGTCAGTGCCACCTCGCCTCCTGTAAACGCTGCCCTATTTCCAGGCTTTCCTACTCACTTCAAAATTATTACAAAGACCTCAAAACGGCCCCATTTCCTCCAGCAGCTGCACGAGGTACACGCAGATGAAATGTGTCAGCTTTGCCTGCTTGTTAAACCTTGTCACCGAGTGTTTTCCTCGTGTAAATTCCTTGAGGTTTCAGCAAATCCCGGGCGGATCAGCTTCCAGAGAAACCCGGTAATAGCGTAAGAGAGGAGGGCACACAACACAGCACGGATTTATTGGCAAAGTTCTTGGCTCGGATATAGAGGGGTGATTTTGGGGGTGTTAATTTAGGAATTGCAACAGCAGAGCAGGGTTTTGTCCCAGCCTGCCCCACCAAAGGCCATCAGGAGGGAATGGGTTGCCCAGAGAAGCTGTGGGTGCTCCGTCCCTGCGAGTGTCCAGGTTGGATGGGGCTTGGAGCCACCTGGGACAGTGGAAGGTGTCCCTGCACACGGCAGGGGGTTGGAAACGGATGATCTTGAAGATTCCATCCAACCCAAACCATCCTGGAATTCTCTGAACATAGATGGTTTTGGTTGGTTCTTGTGACTAAGGCCAACTCAAAAAAAGAATACAGAGGAAAATAAGGAAAGAATAACTCGGTGAATGAATTCAAAACCATTTTATCTAGGAGGCAGGGGAAAACACTTCAGCCTCTCAATTGATTTAGCAGTCAGGAGGGGAGGGGAAATTAAATTTTTTTCATATTTTATTTCCATTTTCTAATCTTGGGAGACGATCTGGAAAAGCGAAATAATCAGGGAAGAGAAAAATCTCCTAACACAGTAAGACTGACTGTCAGAAAAAAAATGATAGAGCAGAGGTAAAATTCTCCATAGATACTTTCCTTTTTTTTTTTTTTTGTTCAGCTTTCAGCAGAAAGTACTCATAGAGCTGCTGTTCTCACTGCCCCTCTGGAGTGACACTGCTTATCCAAGAGCAATTAAAGGTGATGTGTTCCTGCCTAAAAATTCCTGGCAGCAGGAGACTGGAATCTAAGAGGCTGTAAGAGAACAGAAATCCATATGAGTGGCTCGAGGTTTTTGCAGGATTGATTGGAGCTGAGTAGCAGGCAGATGTTTTCCAGGGGGAATGTTGGCTGACAGCAGCCAACTCCCCCCCACCCACGATTTATTGCTTTACAATTCTAATTTACCAACAGTTTATACAATTTCTTTATCACATAAACCCCTCCAATAAAAGACAGGAAGGTTCACGTTTACACCCCGTGGCACAACGAGGAACTGATGGTGGGTGCAGCCTCCAGCTCCTTTCAGGCAAAATAACAAGGTAACTCCTAACCCCAGGGTCAGGACTGGGGAATCTGTGGGTCACCAGATGTTTTTGGGATCTCTTAGTCCAAACTCAGCTCATTTTCCTCTTGAGGGAGAGCTGGACTCCATGACTCCATCACAGGTGAGCAGATGGCTCCAGCTGCTTGGGTCATTCCTATCTGAGTTTCCAGAGGTCAGCAACTTTCAGGGAGTTGTGCAGAGCCACAAGGTCCCCCTTGATCCCCCTTTTCTCCAGGCTGAGCCCCTTTCCCATCTCCCTCAGCCATTCCTGCTGCTCCAGAACCTTCCCTAGTTCTGTTCCCTTCCCTGGACACTCTTCAGCCCCTCAATGGCTTTCCTGTTGTGAAGGGCTCAAAAACTGTCCCCAAACACCATTGTCCACTCTCCAGCTTTGCTGCAGGGCTCATCCAGACACATCTTTAAGCCTTCCCAAAGGCAAGATTTTTTTTCTTGGTCTCCCAGGGCCATCTTAGCTGCAGGTTGTATTTCTTCACCAACAAATAAGAGGATGTTGTGCTTCCCACCTCCCATTAAACACTGCTAGGAGTTATTCCTTTCCTCTGGAATCAGTCCTGTGGCACATGGGTGAGCATCACCCACCCCACTCCTGGGTGTGTCCTTGGGAAGGGTGACACTCTGGAGTGAGTTATGTGCCATGGCTGGAAGAGATTCTCTATATTCTCTATATTCTCTATATTCTCTATATTCTCTATATTCTCTATATTCTCTATAGTCTCGATAGTCTCGATAGTCTCGATATAGAATAGTCCTGGTGGAAAAATGAAACTCTTAAAGCATTTTTTATTCCTGAGAACGAAGCTTTTTAAAGCATTTTCATTCCCCAGGAGAGCATGCAGAGTTCAGACTGCACTCAGCACTTCATTGACACCTGGTGTTATGGACTCCCCATGCCTGGAAATGTCCAAGGCCAGGCTGGTTGGGGCTTGGAGCAAACTGGGATAGTGGAAGGTGTCCCTGCTCATGGCAGGGAGCTGGAATGGGATGACCTTTGAGGTCTTTCCAACCCAAACCATTCTGAGATTCCACACACGGGGCGACTGCAAGGAAGCGGGGAATAAATTGCGATGTTTAGTCAAGAGATCACATGCTCGGGGAGATTTTGACTTGGTGAGTTAATTTCTAGTCCAAAATCCCCTCACAGCTGATTAGGAGTGAACAGCACCCAAGAGCACCCATTCCTAACCCCTGCCAACTCCTCCTCCCCGCAGGTACCTGGGCATCACGCGCCCGCTGACCTACCCCGTGCGGCAGAACGGCAAGCTGATGGCCAAGATGGTTTTCATCGTGTGGCTCCTGTCGGCCTCCATCACCCTCCCTCCGCTCTTCGGCTGGGCCCAGAACGTGACGGTGCAGCGCGTGTGCCTCATCAGCCAGGATTTCGGCTACACCGTCTACTCCACGGGCGTGGCCTTCTACATCCCCATGGCCGTCATGCTGGTGATGTACAGCCGCATCTACAAGGCGGCCAAGGTGAGCGCCGAGAAGCATCGCTTCATGAACTTCCCCAAGCACTACGAGGACGAGGGCGTCTACTGCCTGGAGGCCTCCTCCGGCCGCGCCCACCACAGCTCCCGGCGCACCAAGGCCGCCGAGGAGTGCGCCACGCTCTCCAAGCTGCTCCGCCAAGACCGCAAGAACATTTCCATCTTCAAGAGGGAGCAGAAAGCGGCCAGGACCCTCGGGATCATCGTGGGGGCCTTCACGTTCTGCTGGCTGCCTTTCTTCCTCATGTCCACGGCGCGGCCGTTCATCTGCGGCATCCGCTGCAGCTGCATGCCCTTGAGGTTGGAGAGGACTCTGCTCTGGTTGGGCTACACCAATTCCCTCATCAACCCCCTCATCTACGCCTTCTTCAACAGGGATTTGAGGACTACCTTCTGGAACCTGCTGCGCTGCAGGTACAGGAACATCAACAGGAGGCTCTCGGCCGCCAGCATGCACGAGGCGCTGAAAGCCACGGAGAGGCACGAGTGCATCCTGTAGTGCCTGATCCTGGCTCCTGCCTCTCCATGCTGGGCTCCTCGCTTCCCTGGACTCCCAGGGGCTGGCAGGAACCGTGCACAGGCATTGGCACGGAGAGCGACGGCCCCGTGAGGAGCCGTGGGTTTCCTCACCCTGGGAACAAGTGGAGGGAACTTTGGGAACAGCCCCTTCCTTCTCATTCTAGGGGGTTCGAGGTCTACCAACAACTGTGGGCAAGTCACACCACCTTTCTGTGCCTCAGTTTACCCATCTGTTATTCAAGTTTAAAAATTAAAAAAAAAAAAAAAAAAAGAGGAAAAGAAACTTGCCCAGCCGACCAACCAAACGAAAGAAAAAAACCCTAAAAACTTGATAAAACTGTGGCTCTCCACCTTCAAAAAGGGCTCTAAGGTCTGTGGAGGGCACACAAAACCCTGTGTAAAGACAACATTGGCTGCACTTCTCCGTGGAATCTGACAGCAGCTCCGTTGTACATCCAAGCCCCCGTGCCACCCCAGCTTATCCGAACCCTTTTCCCCGATGCAATTGCATTTCACACCCTGAGCCCATGTCCAGGTTTGCACGTCAGAGCAGAAATACCAATGACCCCGTTTCCCCCCACACTGTAGCACTGCAGCACTTGAAGGAGACGAATTTGCAGGATGAAACCCAAACCAACACGGAGTTTCCTTTATGGTTGGATAGGGAGGTGTGATGCCTCCTCCTCATCAGGGCAATGATCAGAGAGCAAAGCCAGTTGTGTTTATTGGGTTGTACTGTAATTCATTCCCAGACAAGTGACGTGTGTTCATCATTTGTGGCTAATTGACTCCATAAAAGCACGCTTTGGTTGACAACAGAAAAAAAAAAGCATATAATTTCCCTGACAGCTTTACGGTGTTTCAGTATGATGTCCAGCAAGCTTGAAAAAATACACTGAATGATGTTATCTTTTTCTTAAAAAAAAAGAAAAAAAAAAAACCCAAAAAAAGTTTTGGTTTCCTCATTTTGGTTCAGAGTCTTTGATCTCTCTGACCTCAAAGCGTCTCTTAACTTTTTTTGTGGTGGAGGGGACTTGTTTTCCTGTGGTTGTCTTTTCTCATGATCAGCATTGTAGCATCAAACCTGCAGCCCCATAATCCTTTGCCTATTTGATCATAGAATCATAAAATCCCAGCATGGTTTGGGTTGGAAGGAACCTTAAAAAATCATCTTAAAAATCGTGGGCAGGGACCCCTTCCACTGTCCCAGGTCCAACCTGGCCTTGGACACTTCCAGGGTAATTGATGTCTGCTCCAGTTCTTGTTGAACATCTCTGGGGTTTTTTTTGTCAAAGCCAGAGTGCTCAGAGACTCAGGGAAAATTGTTTGTAGTCCTCTTTTTACTCCAGATTTGCTTTATCTGGCATGAGTGGTGTAGCCCCAGCTCTGGCACCACCAGGAACTCTGGAGCCTTCATCCATATCCGAGCTGGGTGTTGGATGTCCTGGCAGGGTTTGGCTTAGCAATCACTATTTCCCCTATGATGTGTTTTGAGTTCTCATTTTGCCTCTTCTCAGCAGCCATTTCTATCCTGTCTCACTTCAGACTTGCCCTTTTTCTAGAGAAATGAGATTTCCAGTTTGGACTGGTGGGTCGCAGCAGGGAAAGCTGAGCCCACTGGGAACGTCCCCAGGGGCTGTGAGGTTGGACACAGATGTGCCCAGATGTTCTCTGAGCTCGTGTTCCTCACAGATGGAGTCAGAACGGCACAGAGGAGCAGGGGAGGTTGTAGCTGCTGTCTCCAGAGGGAGATGTGTTAAGGCAGAGCAGAGATTTGAAGGAGAACCTGGAATGATCCTAAAGGATTTAACTGGAGTCCCACACACCATGTCTGTAGGGCACGCTCTGCCTGCCCTGCTCAGGACCTGCTTCACAAAACCAACCCCTTTTTCTCCCAGAAAACACTCCAGGCCAGCATCTCCTCTGCCACAACATCTCAGCAGCAGCTGTCACTGCTTCTGTCCTGCCATGGGGACACGAAGCTCCTGCAGGCTCTGATTTCCTCCCTGGGCTCCTGCAGCTCCTTCTGACAGAGCTGTCTGCAAAAAAAAAAAAAAAACTGACCAGCTGCTAATTCAGGCTGGCTTGGCAGGGTGGAGAGCCCCAAGACAGCTCATTTCACATCCAGCAGTAAGAGAATCTGCTTGTGCAGCTGCAGTGTATTTATTGCTGTGCCTAAGGTCAACATGTTACTTATTTTCTCAGTTAGGGGTTTTTAAACTGCTTTTATAAATCATGGTTTTGTTTAATTCCTCTTAGCATCCTTATTCTGATGGCATTTCTGTCACTCCCTGGAAATATTCTGCAACAAAGCTATGAAGCAGTGTGTCACTGTTTAAATGAAATCATACAAATAACTGGTTTTTCTGGTTTGAGGGTTCCTCCAGAATTAAAAGAGTAAGGGAAAGAATAGGATTCTAGATGATCCAAACCCCAAACTGCTTCTAAAGCAAGGGATCAAGCAAAATGGTTCATTTGTCTCCAAAAAATATTTTTTTTAAAAAATCAGTGTTCGCCTTGACTTGGAATTGAATGTTTTGTTGCAATACCTGATAAATGCTTCTACAGCTTAAAATGAAAATATGAAGGAAAAAATTTAAAATGAAAGCTTTCTTCCCAGAAACAATTCCAGAAGTTTGCATCCAAAAATATTTAGAGGCGACAGCTCCACTAAAGCAAAGCATTTTGCTCCAATAAATAATGAGATAGGTTGCTTTTCCCAGTAGTGATTGACTCAAGCTTTGAGACATCAGCCTAAACTCTGGCTTTGTAACTCCCCAAAATTAAATTGTGTTTGGTTAAATAAAATCATGTGCATCCAAAGCCACCAGGGCCTTTTCCACACACGAGTGAGCACCAAGCATTTAGTTAAGCCAGTCAAGATCCTTGTAGATGAGCCATTAAATCATGCTGAAAATACTCCGTGGGTTTTGTTGTTTTTTTTTTTTAATCAGACAGGAATCAATGCTTTTGGCATCTGCAAAAAAAAAAAAAAAACAAAAAAACAAAAAACAACGAACCCTGGCTTAAAAATAAATCTGAGCCATTTTGAAACTGATTTTAGCTCAAATACACGTGTGCCTAAGCAAACTATGAAAAGAAATTAGCTCTGAAAGATTTAGGGGAAAAAACTGAGCTCGGGGAGAAAATCACCAATTTAGGAGGACGAGAAAAACTTCTGTGGACAATGAGAGATTCCCAGCAGGCCAACAGCAAGACAGTGGAAAAGAATGAGGAGCCTCGGGCAGAGAAAATTGAACTAATTCAGGCATTAAATGAGTAGGTCTCCAGTCAGCTTTTTATTCCATTCCCTGTGCAGGGGAAACACAGGAATGCAACCAGGGGAGATCAGGGGAGAAAAGGCATTTTTGAGAAAGCCTCCACGGGGGTTTGTGGGGTTTTGATAAAGCCCAAGCAGTAAAATCCTGCGTTTCTCCCCAAAAATCCTGAACTTCCCCACTCTGAGCTCAGCACTTCATGGACTGACAGGCAGAGCTGGAGATTGTAATGGGGTGATGTTTTGTACCATTTAATTAGTGGTTTGTTTGGAGGGTTTTTTTGTCTTTATTTAGAGCTAGGATTAAAAAACACACGGAGGAAACGAATTTTCTCGTGTTCGGGCTTGGTTGTTTATGAAATCTTATTTAAAGTATAGAAAGTTCAGTAATACTAGAAGTGAGCAAAATGGGGATTAATCCAGATAGCTACAAGGTCTCTTAAAGCTAAACAGTTCAATAGGGAATTAATACCTGTATTATTTATACTTTTGACCCAGGAATCAAATTCCTGTGGCCCCCAGTGCAGCACTGAGTGTCCAACCAGAAACTACAACCTGAAACCATGAAGAAGAAAAAAAAAAAAAAGATAAGGAAAAGAGACACCACCCAAAATCCTCCATCTTGTCCCATACCTGGTTCTATATTATAAAACCTCAAATTCCAAACCCTTCACCATGTGAAATCACACACTTCTATTTAACTCCACAGCCGTGATTTTAACTCCATCACTCAAATTTGGAAGTTTCTCCAAGGCCTCAAATCAAAAGCAGAGTTCTCCAGAGGGTCAGTGCCAGAAAGCACAGAAAACTCCAAAAAATCCCAGATTTCTGGGCTCCAGCAGGGATTTGCAGGAGCAGCTCAGCAAACCCACCCTGTTCCTCATCTCCACGGGATTCCTGCACCTCCTCCATCTCCTGGGGACCAAGGAATCTCAGCCACAATCTCAGACTGGAAGATGATCCAACCTGGAGCCCAGACCAGTGCAGGATTCTGACAGAGCCAGACCAACAAAACCAATTGTGGAATCCTTCACTGTCCCACCAATTAAAGGTTCAGCAGCTTTCTGAGACAGGAGCACTCCTGGAATGTTTATTAACCTCCAATGTTAATTAACCTGCTCTCCTTCCCCTCTATTTAATTTTTTTCCCACTCTGTCATCCTGAGGTAACAAGTTCCACAATTTAATCACTTTTCAGGTGAAGAAGTGTCTCCCTTCCCTTTTTTAAGCCACCTGCTGAGCTCTTTAGGCTCTGGCTGATCCCTGCCTCAGGAAGGAGAATGAGTGATCACCCCTGTTCTCCTTCTCCAGCCCAGTTGTGACCTTGCAGCCCTTTGCCACGTTCTTCCTTTTGAAATAAAAATCTGTTCAACTCATAATTCCTTTTCCAACAGTAGGAGATACTTTGGGAAAAATATTAGGGCAAGGACAGCCTGGATCATGTGCCTTCCCACCCTTTACTATGTCCAAGGCATCAAACCATACTTAGTCCAGGAAATTCCCTGTTTATCCATGATTTCTGTGCAAGGCTCAGTTTAACCCCCTTTTTTCCACAGGGAATGCCCAGTCTTTAATCTGGGATTTGATAACCCCAGATTAGAGCCCTGGAAGAGCAGGACCTGGTGCCCAGGGCACTGCTGAGCTTGGCAAGCAGAAAGCTGATGGTGGCAACTGAGGGGGATTTTGGCCAAATTCAAACCTCAGCTTCAGGAACCTGACCTGCTGCTGAACCTGACTTTGCTTGGAGCATGGCACAGATTCAGAAACCTCCAGGCTGCCCTTCCAACTTCAGTATTTTAGGATTTGGATGATTTGTCTAATTTCCCACTTGATTTATCATCCAGATTTTTTTTTTGGCAAGATGATTTACAGATCTCTGACCTGCTGTGTGGAAAAGCTCCTGCTATTTTGAGTCTCATGTCAATAAAACTGAAAGGCAGCCACGAGACACTTTCCACGTGTATCCTTAAGTAAGAAATGGGTTTTATTCTTTATTTTATTGCCATTTAATCTGCAAATGTTCCATGTTCACTATGCAAAATCTTTAGTAGCCTGACTATTCCTTTTCCCTCTCTTGTACATTACTCTGAGATGGAGCTTAAGCAAAACCCCAACAGCACCAGATGAATGGGCAGGCCACTGCTTTAAATCATCAGATGAAGGCAAAAAGTGGATATTTCATAGGATCACAGAATGATTTAGGCTGGAAGGACCTTAAAGATCACCCAGTTCCACCCCCTGCACGGGCAGGGACACCTTCCATTAGAGCAGGTTGTTCCAACCTGGCCTTGAGCACTTCCAAGGAATTTTTCCAGCCCTTCTCAGCACTGGCACACAGGGAAGGAAGCAGACAGCTTTTCTCTGGCAATTCAAAATTATTATTTTTTTTTTTAATGACAAAATCTTCCATGTAGAACACACAATTTCAGAAGAAAGCAGGAGTTAAAGGTGATATTATAGAAATGCTTTAATCTGTGAGGAGCTGGACAAGTGTGGAACTGGGGGAGATTTAAGGTCCCTTCCCACCCAAACCGTTCTGGGATTCTGCATCCAGCCTGAGGGAGGATGGCACAAATACAGGTGAGCTCCACATCCTGTGAGTGCTGGACAAAAACATCACCTGGTGTTGGATTCTTTTTATAGGATGGGGCTGCAGGTAGGGTGGTCTTAGAGCTTTTATTTCAGGACATCAGCCTCATTACAGGGTGAGACATTGGAGATGGTGAAAGCTCTCACCATAACAACAACACCCAAAATTCTCTTTGTTACAAGGTCTTTTTAAAAGATTTTTAGCCAATAGGATGCTGTTAAAAGCTGACAGGTATTTGCTTAAGCCAATCACTGAAGTTACACCTTGCTTTTAACAATGCTTGCTTGTTGTTAGTTTAAAAATAATGGATAAAGTTTCATTATTAAACTTTTACATCTTTCTGTGATCTTGCTTAACATATTTTCTAAGGCCTACATCTATACAGCTTAAAAACACAGCCTTATAATTCCTTGTCCTTGCATAGCTGAATTCTTGCATTCCTCTATTCTAAGCTTTGCTTTCACACATCTTCTGAGAGTTTTCTACCTTTTCTATTTCCCACAACCTGGGTGGGCAGGAAAACCCCTCCTGGAGCAGAGTCAGGAGATGTTCACACCACCACACCTAGAGAAGCTCCCAGGATTTCTGTGCTAACTCTGCTGTGTTCCAGCATCCAAGTGCTAAATCCAAACACTGAATCCCTCCAAGTAGGGCAGACTATTTATTTATTATTTTTATTTTTTTTTATTGTTTCCCAAGCTCCATGCTAATTGCTCTTAATTTAAATGACATATTTTATTTCTATTACCACTGTGCAGATTCTGGCTTTATGCTGACAAGGTCTTGAAGTCTCAAAGGGTCTTTTCACCCTTCTCCCAACATTTTTCCACCACTAATCCCAGATTATTTCCAGGCTTGGATCAGGGCAGCCAACAGCACCGGGTGTTTTCCTGTTCCTCCCACCAAGCACAGGGACCTTGGACAGCAGCAGCAGGACTCTGCTGCTGCACTGCTTGGCAAAGAGCTGCTCTAGAAATTAAAAAAAAGCAAAATCTTTACAGGCTGCAGCGTGTGCTGTGCTAGGGGGCAGCTGGAAACTCCCAGCACTCACTCAAGACAATGAAAATTAACTCCTTCTGGGTGATGAGAACATTTGAGAGCCTTATTTGGAGCCACTTTTCCAGCTTCTTTTCCACTCTCACCTTCACTTTTGAGCATGAGCAGAGGTCTGATAACACAGCAGTCAGGAGAAGAGGGAGGCAGAGAGTGGCCAGACACTTGGTGACAGTGATAGTGTGGAAACACATAATCCCAGAGTGATTAAAGGCAGGTGCTTTTATTGAAGAGCTCTGGGAATCAGGGGTGCAGACCCAAATCTGACTCTGACATGGATCTGAGATGGACATGTTTTTATACCCTTTTCATTATATAACTATATAATTAATTATTAAATCCATATTGTTCTACTGTATACATTGATCTTATCCAAGCATGAATTCTTGTAATTTTCCTTAGGCCCCCCCCCCAAATATTCTTTCTCGTGGTTCTTGTTACGATTCCATCGTTTCTCATGATTCTTATTACGATTAAACAATAATGATATTCAATTAGCAAACAACAATCAGATCGTTTATCACATGATGATTACGCAGGTGTAGCTTCACATGATCTAGAAATAAACAAAGCTCAATATTCCTTCCCAGGGCCTAATTCCCTTTCCTGGGCCTACCAACTTTTCTTTCCACCCCCTGAATCCATTGCAAGCAGTTCCCAGGATTTTAGAAAACCATTTTAACCCTCTGCTATCCACAGCGTGTGACAGCGCAGCCCTGGGCTCGTAAATCGTGAGCGTGGCTCGGGAGGGCTCAGCTCAGAGCCTGGGATTTGTGTGCCCAGCCCAGTGCAGACAATCTGAATGTCTCTGTGCACTTTGCAGGCTGTGCAATGCCTCGGTCACTCTGCTCCCAGGACACAGCTCTGGGCAGGGGGTGAAGGTGGGCAGATAAATCCAGCCACTCTGGGGGTGTATGCTGGTTTTTGTGCTACTTCTTAGTGGTTTGGTGTCACTGGCTGGGTTTTTTGGGGTCCCTTTTGGGATCCCTGAGGCTGCTCCTGCAGTCCTCAGTGATGGAGCATGTTCCCCAGCCTTGCCCAGATGGAATTCTGGCTCGTGGTGAGCTCTCAGACCAGCAGGGTACAGAGACCAGCATATGCAGAGAGGCACAAATCCATAATTTATTCTATGAAGGCATCCAATCTACATATACCAATGGCTATTGTTTTACAGGGGTTTTATATCTTCTGAGGGTTTTGCAATTTGCACCAATTACCAATGGAATTCTACTTTCTAACCAGTCCCTGAGGGATTTTACATTCAAAGCTGGCCTATGGATACTAAAAGAGAACGAGCCACTAATATTGAAGATAGATAAGAGGGTCTATCAAGGGGGGAAGCTAAATTCCTTTTTGTATTCGTCATTTCACAGCCATTTCTTATCTCTAAGCTCTGGTTTTCCAAGGAGCTTGTTCTGAGTATGCAGGGAAACTTTCTTCTGTATTTTCTGCTCCCTCCACAGTTTGGTATTAGGTTTGTTTGGTTTTTTTAGAGTTAGGATTAATAAAAATTTGATTGAGGTAATTTTCTTGTTTGGGCTTAGATGTTTATTATATTTTATGAGAAATTATAGAAAGTACGACAGTACCTCTAGTTTTTTGCTAAAGTAGGAAAAGTAGCTACAGCTGAGTTTGCTTAAAGGCTTTTTAAAGCTAAACAAATTAATAAAAGTTTAACACTTACATTATTTATCTTTTTGACTTAAAAATAGATTTCTAGTACCCTTAGAGTGACATTTGACTGATTAACTAAAGGCTACTACTTGAGTTTTGTGAAGAAGAAGAAGATGAACAAAGAAAAAGACACTACTCAAAATTTTTCATTTTGTTTTCTATTCATTACTATACTATAAAAACTTTAAATTTAAAGCTTATCACCCAGCGAAAATGCACACATTTAATCTATTACATATTTGTGATTTTTAACTCATTATTCATATTTATAAGCTCTCTCTAAGGTTTTAGGTTTAGAGCAGTGTTTTCCTGAGGGTCTATGCCTGGAAGCACAGAAAGCTCAAAAACTCCAGATTTCTGGGATTCAACAGCCACCTCTTGGGAGTTGGAGCCACATAAAAAGGAGAATACAGTATCTATGACAGTGACAGGATCCTAGGGAATGGCTGGAGCTGGGTCAGGGAGGTTTATTTTGGATATCAGGGAAAGGTTCTTCCCCCAGAGGGTGCTGGGCACTGCCCAGGCTCCCCAGGGAATGGGCACAGCCCCGAGGCTGCCAGAGCTCCAGGAGGGTTTGGACACCACTCCAGGGGTGCTCAGGGTGGGATTGTTGGGGTGTCTGTGCAGGGACAGGAGCTGGATCAATGATCCTGCTGGGTTCCTTCCAGCTCAGGACATTCTGTGGTAAATTAGAAGCAATAAGAGGTCATGAGTGTGGTCCTAGGTGGTTTTCTGTGGTTCCCACCAGTCTTTTAACTTTACATTTCCATTCTCCTTCCCATCCCAGGTCTCCTAAATGAGAATTTAAACCCTCAGGTAGGGGTGGCATGGGAGAGTGTTGGACCTGTTAATTTGGGAATTAACATTCCAGGATCTTTTATAGAGAGCTTTGGGTTTTTTTTTTTCATCTCTCCTTAAAGGCTGAAGGGGAAATATTCCCAATAACAAGCCGTGCTTTTTCCAAGCATCACATTTCTATAGCATTGTCAAGCAAAGTCTGGGTTACATATGGAAATGGAGGCAGCTCAGAGGAAACTGTTCTGGTTGACTCTCCTTGGAGACATTAATCAGAGTTTTGTGCTGTCACTTCTCAAGAGCCACTTCTCTGCTGTATCTTCAAGAGACATCAAAATGCCAACAGCCCCGAGCAAGAACAGATCCTGCGTGGAAACAGAGGGATGTTTCTCAGAAATCTTGTTCCTGGGATGCAGCCTGAAGGCTCAGCACCCTGGGGACCACCCAGGCTCACCCAGCCCTGCCCCCTGACCTGGGCATGGCCTCCCTGGAAAAACAGTCCATGGGGAAACACCTCAAAAAGCTCTTGGGATAAGATTTGGAGCAGTCTTGGCTCTCAGAGGACACAGCATCCTCCTGGGGTGGTGGAAAAGTGTTGGGAGAGAGTGGAAAGACCCTTTGAGACTTCAAGACCTCGTCAGCCCAAAGCCAGAGCTGTAGAATCTGCACAGTAGCAACAGAATTTAAGATTTAATAATAAAAAAGCATTTTTTCTCTTAGGCACCCAATACAGTTCTGAAAATTGGTCCTAATCAGAAAATCTCTATCACCATCAGATTTTAGCTCCAAAACCCTTCAACAGTTATTCCCCACTAGCTCACAATGCAAGGTTGTTTTGTAACAGGCAAACACCCCACAATACATTTCTGAGAAAGGATCTAGGGTTGTGTCTGTGGTTAGAAAAATGATGGCAGGAGTAACAGAGATGTAACAGAGAAAGCAAAAATATCCCTGTGAGAAAAAGCTGCCAGAACCAAAGATCAGGGGAAGAAAAATCCAGCAATTCCAGATGTACTTTTGAAATCAGAGTAATGTAGAGCTTTTCCACCTCTGCTTTTTGCTTTCTTTTTTTTTAATACAGCATATCCTTCTTATCAAAATCACTGATATATTTTTTTAAAAAGCCTTAAGGAAAATACATCAAGCAAAGATGAGCTACCAGAGCCTAGAAAAGAATAAATCCGTTCAACCATCAGCAAACCAATACATCAACACCATCCCATTTTTAGGTTTAAATTCTATTATCCAGTGTCCTAAATCCTCAAATTGAATCAGAAACTCCAATAATACTTTGCAATGAGTGAAAAGGTCAGACCTAGAGGTGAGCAAGTCTTGGGCACAGCCACTGCTTTACATGGTTGCCAACCAAAACAGGGAAAATGTATATATTTGGGAATAAATATTCCCAAAGCAGGGGATATTTCAGGCATGTCATATTATTCTGGCAGCTTCCTCATACAGGAATTGGCATTAATTGGGGAAAATTAACTTTTCTCCTGCCACAACTCACACGGAGATCAGCTCAACCTTCTGCTCCTGGACTGAGGAATTTGGGAATGGGGTTCAGGCCATCCCAGTGGGCTCTGTCAGCACAGCTGTCCTGGGTTACAATGTAAAGATGTGACCAAAAGTGTGTATTCTATCACCATCTGTTAAACAGCTGGGGCAGTGATCCTGATCTCTGTGGGAGATATTCTCTGCTAATGGAACATCTGTCAAACAGCTGGGGCAGTGTTCTTTATCTTTTCCACAACCCATCCTTCCTGCAGGAGATATCTCCTGTTAATGGGCCATGGAGTCCCAGGGCATGGCTGATAAAATTCCATCATCCCATTGGGTCCCACTAATAATTAACTGATACAATTCCATCATCCCATTGGGAGATGCTGCACCCAGGGGGAGGAGCCAAGCATTTCCTGCCCAGATAAAATCTGAGATTTGGAACACCAAGGCCACCTTTTCCCACTGGATCCCAGAGGAAAACTGGAACTTTCCACATCATCACTGGACCTTGGGAGGAAAACTGCACCTTCTCCAGGAGCCCTGCTCCAGCAGAGCCACATCTGTCACTGCAGGAGGATGCAGCCACCATGGAATGGGACTGCACCAACCCCTGACTGACTGACGGGGTCAGCTTGGATTCTCACTCTCTCAGTGTTTTTCTTTTGCACTATTGCATGCATTTTATTTTTTCTCTTTTTTTTCCCTATTAAATTGTATTTCTGACTTGGGATCTCTCACAGGTTTTGCTTTCAAACCAGTACAAGAGCAGCAGGGATTTGGGGAGTGAAAAGGAGCTAACAGGCCTGAGCTGCTGTCCTGTGGAGTGACCACATCCCTTTCTTCTCCTGGGTCCCATCACAGCATGGCAGAGCCATCCCCTCCCACAGCCCATTGCCAGGGGAGTGCTTCAGCATCTGAACTCTGTGAGGGATGGTATTTAGACATCAAAGGCCAGATGTTCCCTTAAATTTCTCACAGGCAACACCTCAAAAGGATTTGGAGCTGACTGGGTACAAAATGAGCTGCTTGTGCCTTTCACAGCCCCTGCCAGCCATGCATTCCCAAATCATTGCACTATTTGGACACACAGCTCTATCTCTGCTCATCTCACTTCCAGAGTCACCAAAACACTTCACCAGAATTGACAATTCTCCATGGACCACAGGAACAGGTGGAAATGTTTCATTTTAGATTTCTGCCGATGCTTAGGAAAACAGCACAATCCTCCCGTTGCAGTTGCTGAGGAGAAATAAAGTTGGGAAGTTATTTCCTTGACAAACTGAGATGTCTGGTAGGGATGAGATTAATTTCACCCTAAACAACTTGTTTCTTTCCATTATTTCCAGGCATAATAATAATAATAATAATAATAATAATAATAATAATAATAATAATAATAATGGGATTAAAAATAATAATAAAGGGAGCCCCGAAGGATTTGCTTAGAGGAGATGGCAGTGCTGGAGGTACCAGAATTTCATCTGAACCCTCTCCTGAGGATAAAACTCTGCCACAGCTGGAGCTGTAAGTGTTTCTTGGAAAGCTGAATCCAAACATTTGGCATGATTGCCAAGGGCTTCGACCCAGAAATCCCACACTGATAAGGATTGCTGTGGTCTGTGTGAGTGACACCATTAAAATAGACCCCGAAATGGGTTAGAAAATTTGCAATTGCTGGCACAGAAAAGCAGGGGGAAATAATGAGCAGGAGGAGGCTTTGAGGGCTGGAGCCTCTCTGTTGTGGAGACAAGTTGAGAGTTCAGCCTGGAGAAAAAAAAAGCACCAGGCAGAGCTCAGAGCCCCTTCCAGAGCCTAAAGGAGTTCCAGGAGAGTTGGAGAGGGACTGGGGACAAGGGATGGAATGACAGGACACAGGGAATGGCTCCCACTGCCAGAGGGCAGGGATAGATGGGATTTTGGGAAGGAACTGTTCTCTGTGAGGGTGGGCAGGCCCTGGCACAGGGTGCCCAGAGAAGCTGTGGCTGCCCCTGGATCCCTGGAAGTGTCCAAGGCCAGGCTGGACATTGGGGCTTGGAACACCCTGGGACAGTGGGAGGTGTCCCTGCCCATGGATGGGGTTGGAATGAGATGGGATTTAGGTTCTCTTCCAACCCAAAGCAGACAATATATGTCTGCAATTTGAGGGGAAAACTTTAAGTATTTCAGTGTTTGCTGGAAGCTCTCCAAGGGTCAGAGCTGGGATGAAGCCAAGGCAGGAGATCCCAGTGCCCATCCTGCCCCAGCTGAGTCTCCTGGAAATGTGGCAGGAGATCTCCTTGGTTTTCCACTCCTCTGCCCACCTCCTTGGGCTGAAAGGCCTTTTAGAGCAGTGTCCTGGTTTTAATTTGAGTGTGACAAGAGCACAAATGCTCAGCTGGACATGGAAAAGTTCTCAGAGGGGCTGGGGGAGCCTCAGCCTTCCTTTAACTGACCCAACAGAAACATCTCCTTGTCTTTTCAGGCTCATTACTGGCAAATTTAGCTTACTCAGCCTCACTAATGTGACAAATCAAGGTCAAGGCTGACCTGGGAGGATCCAAGAACCTCAAACAAGGTCATGAGGAGAGATCCTTGTTTTAATTCAGGGATTAAAATAAAAATACACGCTCGCAACATCTCGCACGCCACCAGGACTAAGTCAGTGACACTTCAAAAATATCACAGCTTTTGGAAAGCTGAGAAGACATTATTTGGGATTTAACCAGGAAACATCTCTCTGACTGACACAATGCCACCAGCTGATGGGAAGTTCAGTTCTCTCCCCACCCCCCGGTGTCCTATAAAAATAAATGATGGAGAAAAAACAGACAGGAAAAAAAAAAAAGAAGAGAGCTGTCAAAACATCCATCAGCAAAATGAAACACAATGTGGACACCTCACACTTAGCACTTTTGTTCTTTACTGCCTGAACCAAGGCAGAAATGTTCCAGTTTAGGATCTGGACAATAAATCAAACAGCCAGCCTTGGAAAACTTCTTCTGAGCACTGAGAAAAGTTACCTTGATACCTACAGAGATGAGACCCACTTACATCCCTCCAAAGCTTTTATTAAGGCTTTTCTTTGCACTTATGCTATTTTTTTCCCACCTCACAATATCTCACGGCAGGTGGGAAGGAGAAAAAATAGTCTGCAGCCTGGTAATTAACTAGGTTTGGTTTTAACTCCACAAATTACAGCGAGATGTGACTGTCTCAGGTACTTCTAATGCTCCAATCGCTGTCACAGCTCTCTGCTCTTCCCTCACTGATGTGCCCAGTCCCTTTTCCCCCTGCCAGGCGTGCAGTGCCATGATCTGCATTCCAGAGGAAGGAAAAGGAGGGGGAGGACTGGAGGGACCCCACAGACCCCTTGTTATACAACACCTTCCTGGGCATACCAAGAACAAGCTGCCCCCCATTTCCCTCCCCCACTTTCAGGAGATTTTCAGCCCCCTCTCCATCCCAGCCTGGGTTGTTTCACCACAAGGTGAAGGTCTGGGCAGTTTCCAGCTTCCATGAGGTGGATTTTTGTTTCTAGCACCGATTTCCTTCACTCCCTGCTCAGGATATTTATAGACAGCAATCATACGACGTCTTAGATTTCACTGTCAAGGCAGGATGAGGCAAAAAATCTTTTTGTCTCCTCTTGCAAAAAAAAAAAAAAACAAAAAATCTCTTTGCTCCTCTGCCCTTCAGCTGCTCCAGTTTGGATCCATTGGCTGGACACAGGTGACCAGGAGAGCAGGGACACAAGTGGATGTGTCCTTCCCATGAGGTCAGAGGAGCTTCCTGGACCACCACAAATGGCTGGAAGAGGACTCCAGGTGGGATTTCTTTAGGAGAAGCCTTCAGGAATTTTGGTAGCTCAGCACCACACTGGTATCTGCTCAGCAATTAGTGGCATAATCAACTTGTCCTGAAATTAATGACCAATAGAGCTGGAAAACATCTCCTTTCTGGGAAGCACCTTCTGTCCCAGAGGTGATTAAGTCAGGCTTGTAATTCTGCAGAATCTTTTGTGTGATAATTCATTACAAGGATATGTGGTGATGGAATAGGGAGGAAAGGCTTTAAACTGCCAGAGGGCAGGGTCAGGTGGGATATTGGGAAGGAATTGTTCCCTGTGAGGGTGGTGAGGTCCTGGAATGGATTTTCCAGAGAAGCTGTGGCTGCCCCTGGATCCCTGGAAGTGTCCAAGGCCAGGTTGGACAGGGCTTGGAGCAACCTGGGACAGTGGGAGGTGTTCCTGCTCCAGGGGTGGAACTGGATGATTTTTGAGGTCACTTTAAACCCAAACCATCCTGTGAGACACATTAATGTGGGTAACTGGTGTCCATGGCACTGGGACAAACTGGAAAGGGAATTGGGTGGGATGGTGCACTCACACACCCTGCTCCTCCAACAGATACCAAAACAGCTTCCTCGACCTCAGCAATTTGAATTTCAAGCCAAGATACCCGAATTTACTGTGTGTCCAGTCCTAGATGCTGCTGCTGTTGGTGCTGCCTCACCAGCTGGGCTGTGCACACTTCCAGCACAGGGCAGATCCCAAAAGGAAAAACTTTCCAAGGCCCACAGCAGATTAAAAAAAAAAAATTCCCCTTCCTTATTGCACAAAGCTCAGCTGTAGACTCAAGAAATTCAGGAGAGGAGTGTGCCAGCCCCACACCTTGGGGGTGTTTAAGCAGGGATTTTTGTCAGTTCAGGGGGATCTTTAAATGCTGTTTGTTGTATCCAAAGGATTCAGCAATTCACGGGTGTGGGTGACGAGAGCCCAGCCCACAGCTGTGGGTTTGTCTGAAACCAACTCTAGTTCTGGTTACAATGCATTTCACACTTTTCATTACACAGCATTTTAATACATAACAACCAGTCAATACTTTTACTATTACCTGTAGCCTATCATCACTAACATTACCATATCCATGTTACTGTTTTCCAATCACAAAAGGTTGGTGTGTCACAGTTTAAGGCAGAAGTTGTTTTTCAGTTTTCTTGCAGTAGAAATTCTTAAAACCTTTCTTTCTACTTGCAACATGGCATTTTTATTTGCCTGTGAAAATCTTTTTGCTTAGTAAAATCATCTTTTGTTTGAGGTGAATTTATCCTTTGCTCAGAGCCATAAAAGCCCCTTCCAACTCATTTTACCCTTTGCCTTCTAGTTACCCAGCCAGACTGGCTCAGCAATTCTTCTCTTCTATATCAAAACTTGCTCTCATTTCTATTCCTTCTTCAGCTTCTACATTCAAAGATCTTCTTGTTACACAGATATCTGTGAGACCTTCCTGTCAAATCCTCCTCCTTCCCAACAGATTTTGGTTCAGAGCCCACAAGAACCTTTCACCAGGGGAATCTGTGCTGGAGCAAAACTCGTGTGCCCCACTGCAGCCAGAGAAGGGTCTGGAGCTGCCCAAAAATGACCCAAATCTTCCTCCTGGCTCCCATCACAGCCAGGGCTGTCCCTGGATGTGCAGTTCTGCAGGAATGGAAACGTGAGCTCAGCCAGCATCTCACAACACAGCTGGGAAGAGTCCCCAAAGCTGCTCCCAGCTCCAAAATCCCTCCAGACACACCTGCAGCAGGTGAAACTCCCCCAGTAAGGAGTGGGAAGGTCACCTCAGCTCTCCACCAGGCTCCACTTGTGACACAGTGCCACCCTGAGCAGTTTTTACACACCCTGAGCTCCTGGTTCTCCTCCAAACCTGAGCCTCCTTTATTTTATTTTGGTGGACAAGGAAGGAAAGATCACATCCAACACCAAAACTTCCAGTCAGCTCCCAGTGAATCCCCTCTGGAGATGTTTCTCCTTCATTACAATCAAGTGTGTGACCTGCTCTGTGTGACACAGAGCACAGACAAATGACAGTCACCATTCGTTAAATGTCACCAATGGATATTCCAGGAATTCAACCCAGAGGGAGGAAAAAAACGCTTTAAAAGCCAATAAAATAAACAAGTGAAGTGACAGGCAGAATAATCTAATTGCTTGAGTTTTAAAAACAAAAGGAAAATCCATCATCTGCTGAAAAGCAAGAGATGTCCCAGCACTCTGTCTGCTATTTGGTTGAAATGTCTCTCTGATGAGCTCTCCTGTTTGTTTGCTGTGTAGCCCACTCGAGTCACTCCATCTCCAGCTCAAATTGCATCTGTGTTTCTACTTGAGCAGAAACACGAGTCACCTTGGAAAGGAGCACAGCAGAAAATAATCTGTGTACAGAAAAAAAAACAAACACTGGCAAATGTCTGAACGGTAACTGAGGAGCTGCTGTTGCACTAAAACCAACTTCAAGTCTCTCTGCTCTCTCACCAGGCCAAAAAATTGTTCTTTTCCTGGGATTAAAGCAGCTCTCCTAAATGAGGCTGGCTATGATTGACGCTTTAATTGACTGGCACAATTTCATGCTTTAATGACTCTGGGCTCCTCAGTTTAGCCATGAATAAATTTAACTGTTAAGTCCTTGCCTATAAATCCTCCTGCCTGGAAGTTCCTATTTCCCCTTTAAAATGGAAGCTGGGATTAAGGAGACTCACCCACATGTCAGGAGCTGGCTGCTGTCCCCTGCACATCCCCTGCTCACCACTTGCCCCAGTTCCTTCCTGGACCACCACAAATGGCTGGAAGAGGACTCCGGGTGGGATTTCTTTAGGAGAAGCCTTCAGGAATTTTGGTAGCTCAGCACCACACTGGTATCTGCTCAGCAATTAGTGGCATAATCAACTTGTCCTGAAATTAATGACCAATAGAACTGGAAAACATCTCCTTTCTGGGAAGCACCTTCTGTCCCAGAGGTGATTAAGTCAGGCTTGTAATTCTGCAGAATCTTTTGTGTGATAATTAAGAGGAGAATTTTGGACTGATTTAGCTCGTCCTGTTGTATTTTTCCTGTAGGTTTTAACGCTGTGGATCTGCTCTGTTCCCTGTTTCCCTGGTTTACAGGATCTGGTAATAAAGCAGGGTGAAATGCAGCTCCCAGGGAGGCTCCATGTTTCAGGCTGTATTTTTAACTTTTCAATCATTTTGCTTTTTTTATTTTTTCCCCCCATGTGTCTAAATCTCCTGATTTAGCAATCACAGCTGGCTCCTGGACTGAACACCTTTTTTTTTTTTTAACAGTGTCCTCCTCCTTCAGCACCTTAAGTCAGGGATACTCAGATTCATAACAGGTCGCAGAGAAAAAAAAGCTGCAGCTGAAAATTCAAGAATTCAGTGAAAATTCTGTGAATCCATCACTCCTCAGTGGCTTCTGCTTTCCCATCCCTGTGTCACTGCATGGAACAGGATCACTCAGGCACCCTTTAGTCTGGAAAAGCTCATCTTTCCCAAATAAATCGTTGATTATGTGAGAAGCATCCCCATTTCAAGGATCTCCCCACCCAGCTCCACCCAACTCCTTCCTGCTGCCCCTTTTTCCCCAGGGAAATGCTGGGATGCCTGAAAATCCCACGAGTTCATGCCCATGGCAAGGAGGATGCCCTTGGAGATTCCTGGATGTCGGTGACTGATCCAGTGGATTATTGGTTTCATCCAGATGAGCTGGAGGAAAACAGATAAAAATCATGACTTGGCCACTTCTGCAGCTTTGAGCTGGGACTTTGGAGTCCTGCCTTGCAGGGGATGGTGTCAGATGTCCCCAACAGCTACAAAAACCCTGCTGTCAGGAAAATGAATCCACAAACACCAGAGGTTTATGTCCAAAAAGGAGACAGAGGAGTCCTTTTTGCTTTATTCGAATAAAGGGAGAGGCCATGGGACATTCCCCTGGGATCTCTCAAATTTTTGGAGGGCACAGCCTCCTTTTTATCCTAATTTCCCAGCCTAATTTCCCTCTCTCTTTCCCCATTGGCTGAGGTACTTGAGAGGCACAGACTTCCCGGAACGCCTGATACCTGAAATTCCCCTCTAATGTATAACCCTCCCTTTTAATTTTTAATTCTTACAGAATTCATAGTTTTTCCCCCCCTTGTTCTTTCATCTTTCGATATCCAATTTCATTTATCAGCAGCCCTACAGTTTGTTTGTAAAGGCAAATATCTCTTTTTCCGTTCATCAATCAGTGGAATCCATCCCATTGTTTCTTTTATCTCTCAGTGCTAGCCTTATCTACAAGCAGATCCACAGCTCATTTGTAAAGACAAATTCGACATTCCTCTCTCTGCCAGGAACAAAACTCCCTGATCAGCAGCCCTGCCTAATTAAAGGATCTTGGTGGATCACAATTCCTTGCTCCTTGTGCCAAAAATGACCCAGCAGAGAAGGATAATTCATTATTCCACCCTGCCCAGCACTTGGCAGACCACACCTGGAATATTCCAGGTTTGGTCCCTGCTATTCCAAAGAGATGTGGACAGGCTGGAGAAGGACAATCAAAGGATTGGGAAGTTGCCACATGAGGAAAAGCTGAGAATTGGGTTTGGGGAGCCTCATCCCCATGTTCCAGTGCTTAAAGAGTGGCTGCAAAGGACATGGAGACTTTCTTTTTATGAGGAGTCACATGGAAAAGATGACCAATAATGGAAAAGTCACTCCTGGGGAGGTTCTGGTTGGATAAAAGAGGAAAAAATTCTGCAAGGAGAACAATCAGCCCCTGGAATAATCTTCCCAGGGAAGTGGGGGATTTTCCCACTTAAAAGATTCAGCTGAACCATCTTGTCTGGACAGTGCTTTGGCCAAAAAAGGTTGGACCTTTATCGATGATAAAATGATCCTTGAGGTCCCTTCCAACCTGGAATTCTGTGATTCCATGAAAATCTGGATATGACTCAGCTCAGCTGGTGTTGATTTACTGCCATGAAACCTCTGCAAGGTTTCTCCCTGGTGAGCATCAAAGCACCAGTGGATGTTGAAAAAAACAGATTATCAGTTCCCATAAAAATAAATTAAATATCATGATTGCTTGCTAATATATGGAGGTTTCATGTTTTCCAAGACTCTCCTTCTGTTATAGGAAAAGGTGTGGTGAAACTTCATCTCAAAGCTAAGCCTTGACCATGCCAGTCCTAAATTTAGACCTTGTCCCTTTTCTTAATGAAAAGCAAAGCATGAAGGTGCCATAAATAGGAATATGTCTTGTTATTTCTGCAGCAGTGTCTGGTAGCTTTTAATAATTAGCACAGCCTTCCATTTCATGTTGGCCTCTGATGAATCAGAATATCTCTGGTGTGAAAAATTGCTCTCCTTCAGCAGATGGAGCAGTTTTGTGGGATGCCAGGGGCAGGGAGGGAACCAAGAGGGATGGATCAGTCCAGGGAGGATCCATCATCCAGCCAATGTAAATCTCAGAATCCCAGCGTGGGTTCAGGCTGGAAGGGACCTCAGTGGAGTCACCTGGTGCCACCTCCCTGCTCCAGCAGGGCCATCCCAGAGCTCATGGCTCAGGATTGTGTCCAGAGGGTTCATCCCATTGAGCTCCTGGGTGTTTTATTCCGTGGGAGCTCCTCAAGTTTGCAAAGGATTTCTGCCCTGTTCAGATAAGGACAGGTTTGCTCAAAAGGGACCCTGAGACCCCCCCAGCCCTCCTTGGAAAGCCCATCCCAGGGAGGGTCTGATGAGGGGGGAATTAGTGGGGATTATCCTGAGTGAACTGCATTGGACAAATGCTCACAAGCCCCAAATCTGCTTCATTTCTTCACAGAAAAACTCCTGGGCTGAGCAGGAAATATTTGAAGGAGGTTGTGGAGGTGTGGAAGGAGGGGTAGGGCTGCCAAGCACTTTCTTCTGAGGATTTTGTGGGTCACTTTTCTCTGTTGGTGGCCCCTGCTCTTCTCCTTGGAGCCACAAGCACCAGAAATCACCACCCCTGTCTGGAGCTCTGCCTCCTCCTCCTCCCCAGGGATGAAGCTCATCCTGCTCATCCTCAGCATCCCTGACTCCAAACCCAGGGTGAACCCTCACCTCCTCCCAAAGGAAAAGGCTCCTTCAACTCCAGCCCAACAAAAATCCTGGCAGTGAATGAAGATCCCAAAGTGGAGTTGGGAAAAATGAAGGAAAACAAACATGGACTGGGTTGCTCTCAGTTGCTCCTGGAGGGAAGCAATGGGACAAAAACTGAACTGGGAGATGCTTCAGCAGCATTTCAGAAGCTCTTGTTGTGAAGAGAAACTGGCAACAGAAACAGACTCTTTTTGTTGGGAATGGTGGGAGGAAGGTAAAAAATAACAGTGGTGGAAAACTTCACCAGCTCTTTTCTACGCCTCATCTGCTGCTTTATTAGTACTCCTAAATCTGTTCTGCTAAGTATAAACATCACCAAATTTACATAAACTCCATTAAAAGCCTGAGTGTCTCAACTCTGCTGCTCCTGTAGAACACCCAGGAAATGGAGAACTTCAAACTCCTCTGCAGCAAAACAAGAGAAACAAAACAACATTTTAAGGGTGTTTTTGATTTTTTTCCCCCCCTCTTTGTTTATTTATTTCTGCCTCTTTTTTTTGCCCTGGTTCACAAGGCTTGTGGGCAACTTCTCTTTCCCTTTGGGGGTCCTTTCTTCCCATCTCCTCAGAGCACATTAAAAAAGAGAAGTGGAATCATGAAATAAAATACAAAATACAGAAGGTGATGGGCTCTTCTAGGAGCTTTTATTTCCCTGCTGGTTCTGCAGCCAGGCTGATGGGAGACACCCAGAAAACACTCCAGCAGTGCTGGAACAGGATAATTCCTCTGAGAGATGCTGTGGGATTCAGGATGTGCTGGTGAGGAAGAAGAGGACCCAATTTCTGATTGGTCATCACTTAAATAAATCCAGGGTTTGTGGCTGGCAGTGCTTGCTGGAGCCACAAGTGCTGGTTTATCTTTGGAAATCCTTAGAGGTTTTCTGGGATTTGGGTCATGTCCCATGCTCACTCAGTGCCTCAGTTTCCCCAGGAAGTTTGACCTTCACCAGATTTGGGTCGTTCTATTTATAGAATCACAGAATGATGGAATGGTCAGGCTTGGAAGGAGCCCTAAAGATCATCTCATTCCACACCTTCCACTATCCCAGGCAGCTCCAAGCCTCATCCAGCCTGGCCTTGGACACTTCCAGGGATCCAGGGGCAGCCACAGCTTCTCTGGGCACCCTGTGCCAGTGTTTCATCACCCTCACAGTAATGATTTTTTTTTTTTTATATTTCATCTAACCCCACTCTTTCAGTTTGAAGCCATTCCTCCTTGTCCTGTCTCTCCCCATCATTCTTGTAGCTCCCTTCAGGTACTGGCAGACCACAATTAGGTCACCCCAAAACCTTCTCTTCTCCAGGCTGAACAATGCCAATTCTCTCAGCTTTTCCTCCCAGCACAGCTGCTCCATCCCTCTAATCAGCTTGGTTCTGCCTCTGCACCAGTGCTGGAGCAAAACTAGGGAGGGAATCCAGGGAAATGTTTAGACAGGATTGAGTTCACCGATCTCAAGGAGAGCATCGGGGCAGACAAGTTAAAACATCCTTCCCTTGCCTCCCTCCCTGCTCTGGGTGGGAAAAACCTGAGAACACTTAAATTCCACACCAGATCTGCTACGGAACCACGTGGACGAGCTGGTTTTTCATTCAGCAGTGAGGAGCAGGAGCTGGGGGCAGAGAATTTGGTTATGTGCCCTTCCACGAGCAAAGCATTTCCTCCTCGCTCCTGCCCCTCAAACACCTCGAACGCTGCTGGGAACAAAGTGTCCTCCTCCAAAATCAGCCCTCCCAGTGCTCATCAACAATTCCTGCTCCCACTGGAGCTTCCTGAGATATTCCAGCTCGTGCCTGCTCTTCTCCCACCGATTTGAAGCGCTCCTGACAGCTCCAGGGAGAGGGTGGGATGCTGCTTCTGCAGCTCTGCCGTGTGTCCCCAGCCATGCTCCTTCTCCAGCTGCCTCCCTGTGCCCAGCCAAGGCAACCCTGAACCTCCTGGGCAACCCTGAACCTCCTGGGCAAATCCTGAACCTCCTGGGCAACCCTGAACCTCCTGGGCAAATCCTGAACCTGCTGGGCATCCCTGAACCTCCTGGGCATCCCTGAACCTCCTGGGCAAATCCTGAACCTGCTGGGTAACCCTGAACCTCCTGGGCAGCCCTGAACCTGCTGGGCAACCCTGAACCTCCTGGACAAATCCTGAACCTCCTGGGCAACCCTGAACCTCCTGGGCAAATCCTGAACCTCCTGGGCATCCCTGAACCTGCTGGGCAAACCCTGAACCTCCTGGGCATCCCTGAACCTCCTGGGCATCCCTGAACCTGCTGGGCATCCCTGAACCTCCTGGGCAAGCCCTGAACCTCCTGGGCAAACCCTGAACCTCCTGGGCATCCCTGAACCTCCTGGGAAAACCCTGAACCTGCTGGGCAAACCCTGAACCTCCTGGGCATCCCTGAACCTCCTGGGAAAACCCTGAACCTCCTGGGCAAACCCTGAACCTCCTGGGCAACCCTGAACCTCCTGGGCATCCCTGAACCTCCTGGGCAACCCTGAACCTCCTGGGCATCCCTGAACCTCCTGGGCAAACCCCGAACCTCCTGGGCAAATCCTGAACCTCCTGGGCAAATCCTGAACCTCCTGGGCATCCCTGAACCTCCTGGGCAAATCCTGAACCTCCTGGGCAACCCTGAACCTCCTGGGCAACCCTGAACCTGCTGGGCATCCCTGAACCTCCTGGGCAACCCTGAACCTCCTGGGCAAACCCTGAACCTCCTGGGCAAATCCTGAACCTCCTGGGCATCCCTGAACCTGCTGGGCAAACCCTGAACCTCCTGGGCATCCCTGAACCTCCTGGGCAAATCCTGAACCTCCTGGGAAAACCCTGAACCTCCTGGGCATCCGTGAACCTCCTGGGCAAACCCCGAACCTCCTGGGCAAATCCTGAACCTCCTGGGCAAACCCTGAACCTCCTGGGCAAATCCTGAACCTCCTGGGAAAACCCTGAACCTCGTGGGCAAACCCTCAGGGCTGCCCTGTGGTCACAAACCCTCTCCAGAGTGTCTCCAGAAACCCCCACACGTGCAAACTCCCCCAGAATAACTCTGGGTTTGCACTGGGATGCTCTCCGTGAGCTACAGCCACAGTGAGGAGGGTCCTGATCAGCCCCTGCCTCCCTTCAGCTCTCAGGGGATTTAATGGATTCATTTAATGAGATGGATTTATTACATAGGTTTAAGAGGTGATGTAACCCCTGTGATGGAAATAACCTTTCCTGCAATGTTCAGGCAGCAAGGACCAGGATGCAGCTCCTGTGAATGGTTTGAGAGGGGGGCACAGTGCAAATCTATGACTTTTGGGAAAACAAATCCTCAGTCAGGGCATGAACACCATGACTATCTGCTGCCTGGAGAGCTGGAACAGGAGGAAACACCAACCCAGTGAAGGAATTCTTTAGAGACCCTGCTGAAGGAAGGACAGAAGAAACCCCAAGTGAGAGACAGGCAATTATTTACTAAGGGTGCAATTTCTTCCTTTCTTACCCAAAGGTTGGATTAAATCTCTTTGGAAAAAAAAAATCTCACCCCTGCACTGAGGGAAATCTGGATACAGCCCTCAAAGATTTGTAATCCCCCAACCACAGAATTGTCCCTGAGATAACAGAGAGGAAACAAAACCCAGTGTCTGCAGCAAAAAGCCCTCTGGATTCCAAGTATTTCCTTTCAGCAGAGTAAATGATGTTTTATGCCTATAATTAACTGGGAGCCAGTACACACTGAGCTGGTTTTTAAGCTGACTCAATGCTGTCTGCAAGGCACAGTGTGATAAAACAATATTCAAATCAACTTCTTAACTGAGCTGGCGAGTGACACAATCTGGAGACGGATGCCAGGAGTAAGTGGAGGCTTGCAAAGCCCCGGGCAAAGGGAGGGATTTCAAGGAGTATTTTCTTTAAAGAGTTGGTTTCCAATCCACAGGCTCTGAGTTCTGGAGGGCTCTGGTTTCTGAAGCAGCTGAGTTCCTACAGACTTGCTGTAATGGTATTTATTTTTAGGGAAAAGAGTATCCAAAAGCATTGGAGACAACTAAAGTTGGAAGCCACAGCTGCTGGGAGGTTTAGGTTGGATATTTGGGATAATTTCTTCATGGAAAGGGTTATGAACCACTGGCACAGCTGCCCAGGACAGTGCTGGAGTCCCCATCCTTGGGGGGATTTAAAAATTGTGTGGATGTGACACCTGGGGACATGGGTCAGTGGTGGCCTTGGCACTGCTGGGGGATTAGTTATCTTAGGGGCTCTTCCAACCTTAATCAGAAAATCAGAATCCCTGGAAACATTCAGGGCCAGGATGAATTGGGCTTTGAACAACCTGAGCCTGCCAAAGACGTCCCTGCTCACTGCAGGGGGGTTGAACTCAAACACCTTTAAAGGCCCCTTCCAACCTAAACTATTCCACAATTCTCAGCTTCGGATGAGTGGGAAATACCTCAAGTTGAAACCCCTTCATGTAGGGGGTGTCCCTGTTGTCACCTGCTTGTCACTCACCTGCTGGTGATCCCTGCAGGTCGTGGCTGTGCCTCCAGTGGGGCTGGAGAGCAGCTCAGCCCATCCAGGGGCACGGACTGGAGCCTTTTCCCCACAACAAAGTGATTCCTGCCTGGGGATGAGCTGCTGGAAGTTTGACTGATAAAGAGACCTCCCAAATCCTGGTGGATGGATCAGGAGCCTGAAGGTGACCATGAGAGTGCTGGTGACTGCCCCAGCCACCCCCTCCTCTCCCTGCAGGACATGACCTTGCTTCCAGTGGGGCTCCTAATGGGCTTAACCCCTATTAATCCCCACTTCTTGGAAAACGCTGTGGTTCTGGAGGTGTTGGACTCTTCTAAAGCCTCTAACTGTGCCTGTCCTTTAATAGGATTGCTTCCCTTTAAAAGGCTCTTTTCTCATTTCTGCATTTCATTATGTCAAACCCCACAGAACTGCAAACCCTCACCAGGTTTTCTTTCTGCATGATAAAAACCAAATTATACAAGAGGACTGAAATTGAAATGAACCTTTTTCATTTGAATGAAGTGGAAGCATTTTTTATTGTTCTGATGGAAAACATTTTTGTTCATGAGTGAGTTTGGAAAGCTGATCCCACCTGGAATAAAACTCCTTGGTTTCCACAGATTCCTGCAGAGCTGAAGGCAAGAATCCTCCCCTCAATTCTTGATGTGGTGGTGGGAGTCACCTCCATGCACAGCCAGCTTTGTTTCCTTGGGAGAGGTGAGGTTTGTTCATTAATATTCTAGAATTAGTGAAAATTTCACATTTTAGGTGGGTTGCAGTTGTGTCCAGAGAGCTTTCAGTGCAAGGGAAGGAGATTTTGGAGCTGCACTGAGGCAGGACAGAGGAGAGGGGAATTTTTGGGGCTGGTTTTGTGCTTGTGACCTTTTCCAGATTTTGGAGGTGCAGAGGTGGAGGTACCCAACACAGCCTGGTGGGCAAACAGCTCCAGCCCTCTCAGGATGTGCTCAGTCCATATTTTCATCTGCCAGGACCTTGATCTCTTCCCCCTGTGGAACAGGGCTGTCTCCAGGCCCCCTGGAACCATCTGAGGAGGCTTTTAGGAGTCCCTGGAATAGATGTGGATGCTTCAGCTCCACTCCTAAGGAATAGGGACATCACTGGGGTCCCCATCAATGTCACACATGTCACTCTTTTTTTCCCCTCCTTTAGTGAAGCTGGACAGGACAGAATAATGGATTTAGTGTTCCTGACCCTCTGGCTGGGAGCAGACACATTTCCAGGGGAGCACAGGGGACATTACAGTCTCCTGGCCTGCTGACCCCATTTGGGACTGGCAAAGGAAGCAAACATTGATCTTAATCCCTTTTTCCCTCTGCTGTGAATACTCTGAAGCTCCCACTGACCCTTTACTGACCAGTGCAGGTTCTGGTTTCCCATATTCCAGTTGGATATTAACACTGGCAGAAGCTGTCTGGATGAGAAGCAAAAAAGAGATACAGCTGGAGGGCAGCTATTACAGCCAAAAAGATGAAGGAAAAAAAGCATAAAAGAAGACAAAAACCCTAATAAAATTGTAGCAAACTTCCTGAGGGAATGGAGAGAAGGGAAATAGACTTTCAAAGAGCAGATGTGACTTGCAAGGCAAGCACTTGCAAGGATCCACTTCCATTGAGCAGGGTTTTGCAGTGTTCTGATGTTCCTGACCTGCAATTTGTTGTAACCCTGGACAAAGGGCCAGCAGGGTGGAGCATGAAGGACAGCCCAGAGTTCCCTTCGGGTTAAACCACTCCTGCAGCATCTCAGGCTTCCTCCTGGATTTACCCTGAGGCACCTCAGGATGAACATCTGTTGCTGTTTTGTTCCTCTGATGCAGTCCTGGGAGTCAAAGCATCTTCCAGAAGCTCCCAAGTGAGGAGCTGGAGGGGACTGGTCCCAAAGGAGCAGCATCCCATCCCTGAGCTCTGAAATCATTTGGGACAAAACACACCCTCCCTGCTCCCCAGGATGTCACCAAGCATCCCTTTCTCAACTTTGGGGCTGTCCAGGTATTTGCAGGTAACAGGAGCAGCAATGGATCACTTTGTGTCGCCAATCAGAATTTATTTCCCTTCTTCCCTAAACTGTGAGTTCTTGAAAGTGTTGTCATGGCTACTGAGGAGTGAACTTGCCTCACTTGGGCAGCCTTTGTTCCCTCCAAGTGAGCTGATCTGAAATTTGTCAAGGCTCTCTTGTCACCGGCTGCAAAAAAAAATACTGTATGTGTTTCTCGAGAGGAGCTTCCTCTGCAAACGGAATATAAAGGGCACAGCCAGAGCCCAGGCCTGCTGTAATGCAGGGGTTTTAGTGCCCCTGGGTGCCCTCAGCAAATAACTCTTTAATTGTTCCCCTCTTTCCAGCAATCTCCCTGCCACACTGCAAAAGGTCAGTCTGCTGTGAGATCCTCTGCAATCCCTCTGCTGGGCTCTGCTATGATATTTTCTGACCAATGGTGAAAACTGGCATCTCTCTATTCGAATGGAACCTCCTCCACTGGAGAATAAATTCCAAGAAGGTTTCCAGGAGCACTGGAATATATCTCGTGGTTCTGGCTCAAATGAATGCATGACATAATTCCACTGAAATCGATGAAATTGTGCTCGGGGATGCTGCTCCAATGCTGATATTAAAGCTGCATGGACGTGGTTTTATTGCTGCTTATTGCTTGCCCTTCATCTGTTTTAATATGATCCCGGTCCCACGTCCATCAAGGGGAATTCCCAAGGGTTTTGAGCAGCCCGTGTGGAAATCACTGGATGGAAGTGGAGTGGGGAGAGTTACCCCATGTGAGCATTGAAGTTCCTGATCACAATGTGGGAAACAAGCAGATGCTCTCCTGAGGAGTGTACAGTCAAAACAGATGATGCAGATCCATGGCAGATACTGGTTTGTGTAGCTATCAGCATCAACAAAAATAATCTGGTTTATTAGGAAAGCTGCTCAGACAACAGATTTGTCACCATCCAATAAACAGTCCCTTACCAGTCCTTAAAAAAGAAAAAAAAAAAAAAGCTATTGAATTCGAACATGCAGAAAGGAAAAGAGATGTGCAAATACAGGCTTGGGGAGGAAAAGGTGAGACTGGGGTCAGAGCAGTTAGTGAGGCTGAATCACTCTCTGTCACAAGGATGCTCAGAGCCCCACTCTCCAAGAAAACTCCTCCTGCAAAAAGGCTTTGGGAAATCTTCTAACTTGAAATGGGGGCTGGGAGCTCTGCAGAACAGATGAAAACCCCTTGGCAAAGTCTCTTGGATGCAATGGGGATAGCACAAGTTAAATCCCATTCTATTAAAACATAAGGAAAACGATGGAGAATGGGCCTTTACTCCTTTATTTTCTTGCAGTGTTTCAGCTGCCTGGACTTCTGTATCATCACCTCCTTTAGTTTACTGTGCCCAAAGATCCATTCTCCTCTGAATTTCCTTCAGTTTACTGTGCCCAAAGATCCTGTCTTCTTTGGATTTCCTTTATTGTGCCCAAAGATCCATTCTCTTTGAATTTCCTTGGGTTTACTGTGCCCAAAGATCCATTCTCCTCTGAACTCCCCACCTTTCAGACATGTGTTAATATCAGTACCTCTCACCCAGCTATTCACTGAGGTGTTTTTGCAGATGAAAACATTTCCTTCATATCTCTCCTTCCCACAGCTGCTTGTTCATTCTGTCACTGCCACTATTTTCCTTCCCTCAGCATCTTCCCACTGGAGCATTTCTGGTCTTTCCAAAACTCTCCAGTTTTGTGGGGCTCATAAAGTTGCTGTGTTCAGAGAGCACTCGGTCTCACTGAAGGGCTTGAGCCTTTTTCCAGTGCATTAATCCTGTCAGGACCTGAGTTTGGTGATCCATTCCAGCCAAGCAAGCATCACTCAGAGTGAACTGCAGAAAGATTGGAAATGGCAGTTTTGGAACACCCTTGAACGGCCTTGGGGGTTGGTGCTTCAGTACCTAAAATGCAAGGAGAAAACTTTGCTGGGCTGCTCAGTTGAAAGACACTTTGGAAATATTCTCAAATACACCAAATATTGCAGCAGGTGCAGCAGAGGAGCTGCAAATTCTCCCTGACTCACCCTGCAAGCTGCAGGGACCGATTGCTCATCATCCCCCCTCACCTGGGCACAGAGCTGGAATTCAAATAACAGGAGCAAAATGTTTTCCCATCCTGGCAGAAGTCAGATTTCAAAAAAAAACATTCCCCATCTTTCTGAAGGCCAAATGGATTCTCTGATGTTTGGTGCAGCCTCACAGAGAGTGCAGGAGGTGGAGGAAGGGGGGGATGTGGTGGTGGAACCTGAAGGTGAGGTCTCCACTCTGCTTCCAGGCTTTGCTCCTCTTCCTTGCCTCCACAGGAATCCCCAGGCTCTTACCCTGTAACAGGGGTGGTGTTTGCACCATTTAATCAGTGCCTTGTCAGAAGTTTCTTCTGTCTTCGCTCAGAGCCAGGATTAAAAAACACAGAGATGAATTTTCTCGTGTTCAGGCTTGGTTGTTTATTAAATCTTATCTAAAGTAAAAAGAGTTCAGCAACACTTGAAGCCACCAGCTGAAAGTGAGCAAAATGGAGAAGAATCCAGCTAGCTACAAGGTCTCTTAAAGCTAAACAATCCAATAGAGAATTAACACCTGTATTATTGATACTTTTGACCCAATATCCAAACTCCTGTGACCCCCAGTGCAGCACTGACTGTCCAACCAGAAACTACAACCTGAAACCATGAAGGAAGAAAAAGGAAGAAGAGGGAAGATCACCAAAAGAGACACCACCCAAAATCCTCCATCTTGTCCCATACCATCACTATATTATAAAAACCTCAAATTCCAAACCCTTCACCATGTGAAATCACACACTTCTATTTTAACTCCACAGCCGTGATTTTAACTCCATCACTCAAATTTGGAGCCTTCTCCAAGGCCTCAGGCCAAAAGCAGAGTTCTCCAGGGGGTCAGTGCCAGAAAGCACAGAAAGCTCAAAACCCCAGGATTTTGGGATCCAACATTATCCCTGGAATCCTTCTGGAAGGAAGGTGAATGTCCCCTGTCCCACTGTCCATCAGCACAATTTCTTTACAGCTCTTTACAATTTCTTTGCAGCCTGCAATGCTTCCTCTTTTTTGTCCTAAAATGCACCAAAAATGTGACATTTGCTGAGGACTGGGATGGCTGGGGAGAGATTTGTGCTCTCAGCATTGAGCCCTTGGTTCAAACTGTGGGAGAGTTTCCCACTTGCTTCCCTTCTCTGCTCTCCTCTCGTTAAACAGAGGCAATTTGGAGCTGCAATATTTATAAATGATTTAGCCTTGTGCTGGGCTGAGCCACTGAAAGAATCATTGGTCGTCCCCCACACCAGGACTTCACACCAGTGGGGATTTGGGCACGGGAAGGGCAGATCTTTCCAAATCCCCCTTGTAGGGTTTATCCTCCCCCCACTCCTTCCATCTGCAGGAAAATGCAGTAATTCACCTGCCCCCGTTTCTGGATGTATTTTCAGGCACTGAAGAGCTTGACCACTCACTGTTAATCAATAGAGTTGGAGTGTAGCCATCAGTCTATTACTGTTTCAAGCTTCTTCAAAGCAGAACATGTCTGGAAAAATGAAAGGCAGAGATGAAATACACACATTTCTCTGGTAATATTTCAGAGGCAAGGGCACAGCGGTAGCTTTCTTTTTTAAGCCTGTACCCTATATATAAAATATATTTGAGGGATTTGGAGAATGAAGAAAAATTAAAATAATTAAGGAGCTGACAGGACTGATTTAGAGTCAGGGGAAAGAGGCAAAGAATGAAATATGTGCAGTGTGGTGGAGCAGGGCTGGCAGGGATGGAGGGGACCTGAGGGAAGGGACCCTGGTTCTGTTCCAGGGATCCACCTTCATCCAGGGATGCTCTGAACTGCTGGGAAAGCAGGAGCAGCCTCCTGGGGGTGCCAACACCCATCCTCAGGAGTGCTGTGACCCAGAGATTTGCAAATTTAAAGCCCACCCAGGGCTCAAGCTGTGTCCTCAGTGACATTTTCAGGACCCTCTCCATGCAGGTGAGGTCTCTTGGAGCAGCCAAAGCAAAAGGTGTAAAATTCCCAACAGAGGAACAATTTCCTTTGGCATGGTGACGTGTTCCCTCCAGGTGACATCCACCCATCACCTGAGGGGACAGGAGAGAAGCTGAGAGAGCCTGGGCCAGGCAAGGCAGGGGTGTGCAAAGCCTCTCCCAAAATCCTGGGTTATTTTGGGAAGGCAGCAGCTCTGTGGGCACGTCTGTGCTCGAGGCAGCAGATGGAGGATGCAGAATTTAAAATAGGAGTGACCAGAGGAAGGTTCTTCCATCTGCTCTCCAAACCAATCCTCTCACATCCCATGGGGCTCCCCCAGGAGCTGCACTCCCAATGGACAAGCTCTACAATCCCAAACCTTCCCTGCTCTCTCATAGAGGACAACCCTCTTCTATCCATTCCAAGAACATCTTGGGAGCAAGAATCTTAAATTGGCATGTTAGCCCTGTCCTCATCTGGATTAGGAACACAGAAAAAAACCCCAATATTTGATGCTGCCCAGGGAGCAACTTTATTTGCACCCTCACTCTGACAGTCAAGAGCTCTTAAAAAAAAAAAAAAAATCAAAACAGTTTAATTTCAGTGTGGCAACCAGTCCTTTCTGTCCTGCAGAAGTGAATTCGGGTATCTGGAGCTGAGCACATGAACCATTCAGAGGAGATTGGGCACAGGAGATTTCTGGACATCTTTCACTGAAATGCCTGGAATTTCCCATGGAAAATCATAGAATCATAGAATGATTTGGGTTGGAAAGGACCTTAGAGATCCTCTGGTTCCAAACCACCTGCCCTGGGCAGTGACACCTTCCACTAGACTTGAAATTATTTTGGAATGAGAAATATTTTGTGGGGAAGACATTTCAACACACAACTTTGGAGATCCTGAAGTGCTGCTTTGAGCAGCTTAGAATCAAGACTTCCAGACATCCTCATCCATCTTCTCTTTGAATGCCTCCAGACCCACTTTTACTCCATCTAAAGATCATTTGGACACCAAAGATGCCATTCCTGCAGTGATGAGCTTCACAAATCCATCTTCTGGTGGAGCTTTTGCCTCACCTCCCTCACAGAGATCAGCCCACATTCTCCTTTATTTCCAATGCCTGCCTCCATCCCAAGGAAGTGCTTTTCCTCTAACGTGATTAGGTACTCACTGGCAAGCTGCCTAGAAAGCAAAAAATTGGGGTGGAAAAGTGGATTTTCCAGTGGTGAGAGCAAACTGCACGCTGGCCTCGCTTCAAAATGTTTGTGCAGCTGAAATGTCTGTGGTGTGAAAGATGCAGGGGAAGAGATTCTTCCTCCTCCTCACTCTCCTCCTCCTCCTCCTGCTCTGCTGCAAGGACACATTTTCCATCAAGGAGGCTGATGAAGGTCACTGCTCACTCCAGATCTGTTTGGCCACTTGAAAGCTGCCCTGGGCTATGATCCTTTCACAGCCTCTGAACCATCTGGACAGCTCAGGAGAGGCATCTGCTCCCTCTGGTTCCTTGCTGGGATGGAGACAGGAACCAGTGGAGTTTATCCTGCAGTTCTGATCCCACAGCATGGAGTCACCCAGAGCTGCCTTGGTCACCAACAGGATGTGTGGGACATGGGCAGGGCCAGAGATTTTTCTTGGTTTTTTTTTTTTCTTTTCCGACCTAAATGATTCCATGGAGGATTGAGAAGAGCAGCACCATCCTGAGGGCAGCACCACAGTCATGGGTCTGAACTGGACAAGGCTGGACAGGGCTTGGAGCAACCTGGCCCAGTGGGAAGTGTCCCTGCCCAGGGCAGGGGGCTGGAATGGGATGATCTTTAAGGTCCCTTCCCACCCAAAGCATTCCATGATTCTAAGATGATCCCATGGGCTTCAATGAGCTGCATGTGGCTGGAAATGGAATGGGGCAGGATGAGGAAGGGCACGGATGCAGTGACAACAGGTGACCCTGTGAAAACCTCAGAAGAGCCTGTGCCCACCGTGAGAGCTGCCAGAAAGATCTCCAGCACCTCCTCAGAACCAGAGCCCAACCTCAGACCTTCCTCTGGAGGCTTTTCCAAACCTGTTTCTGCTCCCAGAGAGGGCCTGAAATGTTCTCAGCAAGTTCCAAGCATTTTCCCAGCCTTTAGTGCTTCCTGACTACCAAACTAAATTCTTAATCCTTAGTGGGTAGTGAGTACATCCGGTCAATCCTACAGTCACCAAAAAAATGCTTTCATTGTGGGAAGCTGATCTTTTCCTTTCCTTTATCCCAGTTTTACCATTCCTCATGCCTTGTGCTGTCTAAATGTTAAGTCTTCTCCCCACTTGGAGGCACTGACCACTTCCTCAAGGTCCTTTTTGATGGACAGGACCTAAATGTGGACACTAAACCACATCCAAGACCAGCATGGAGCCCGTATGAATCCTCCAGTCCCTCACTTTCACCCTGGGGGAGAAGAAACCAAGAAGAAGAATCCGACCAGAAGAAACCAAACCATCCAATTCTCCACCATGTGACCTGGAGATTGGGAAGGAGGGTTCTGTCACAGTCCTGCTGACTTGTTTCACCTGCTGATAACCTCCAGTGCACATCAGCACTGCTGAAACTTCAGACAGGAGCAGGGGATGACCCTACACAAGGGCTGGTCCTACCAGCTGCCTTATCCAGGAATTGATTAAATACCCAACAATCCCATTTTCCCTTGGTCTTCTCTTCGTTTTTTTCTTTTTGAATGCTTGAGACAACTTTCTCCTGTGGGTGAGTTGCTGACAGGGTTTATTTCTCCTTTTTTTTTTCTTTTCCTGGACCATGGAGCAAGTAGGTGCAGCTTCATGTATAAAATAATAGCTCATCTCCTTCCAACTTGCTGAAAAAACTCCAGCTGCCTCAGCAACCCCTTCCTGCCTCCAGGCCATAACGCTGGGAAGCAGAAAGGTGGAAAAAACAACAAGGAAAGGGAATTTTACCATAATAAACGCATTTAAGGAGCACATGTTTGCTTCCACTGGGCTCAGTTCCAGCGTGTGTTCTCTTAATTACCCAGAGCTGGGAGCTCTCCTGGGGTGGATCCAGTGCCAGGGGCTGCAGGAGATGGAGCTGAGCTGGGTCATTTTTCCTGCCTGCAGCTGCTTGAAAGTGAATTTCCCGAAGTGAAATTCCCTTTGGGAATGTGCTGGGCTCATCACTTTCAGGGGAGATGTTTGTTGGGAGGAGGGAAATTGGAAAGGATGGATTTCCCTGGAAATGTCTGTCCCTGTGAAATGAAATGAGGGAGACAACCCCTGCTTGGAAGTTACTTGTTTCTGGGGCTTATCACACTCATTTGGCAGCAGCGTTATCAGATTGGGGTCTATCTGTTAGTGGCAGCTGGAAACTATCAGAATAAAACAGCTCAAAGGCATTTCCAAGCCGGATGTTCCTTCCACGGGGAAATCTTTACTTTCCGTTTTTCCAGCAAAACCTTGCTCCGAACTTCCCAGGAAAAATTCCAATCTCTTCCCTGTGCTGCTGCTGACCCTCAAAAGAAGGGGAAGGGATGCTCAGTGATTCCCAAAAATGATGTGTAGCCTCCTGTCCTCTGCACACCCCCTCCAGCACAGCAGCACCCGGCTCTTCCCATGGATTTCCTGCCCTGCAGCGCCTTGCTGCCCTGCAAGGGGAGAGCTTGTCCTACAGAAGGATAATTTTCCTTTCCCTGGGAATATTTCCAGTGGGCAGAATGAGCTGGATGGGGGCCTGGGGGGAATTGGGCAGTGGTGGTGAGATTTCTCCTGCCCTCCTCTGTGCCCTGGGGATCTCTGGGGGCCTGGGGCCACCGTGGCAAAGCAAACCAGAGCTTAGGGAGATCATTTAACAAATTGAATGTTTTACCTCTCCTCAGGAGCATTGCCTCCTCTGGCAGCCTTAGGCAGGATCTGAAGTGTCCTGCTCTGTGCCTTTAGCATCCCTATAACCTACACACACACATATATATATATATATATGTATAAAATATAGATAAAGATATAGTTATAGAGATATAGATATAGATAGATACAGATACAGATTAGATATATAGATATAGATATATAGATATATATACAGATACAGATATATAGATAGAGATACAGATATAGATTAGATGTAGATATAGATATAGATACAGATACAGATAGATATATAGATATATAGATATAGATATATAGATATATAGATATATAGATATATAGATATATAGATATATAGTTATATAGTTATATAGATATATAGATATATAGATATAGATGCAGAGCCTGAATCTCAGCGTAGTCTTCATCCACAAACTCACAAACTCCCAACCAAATTGTCATGCCCAAATTCCTCTTCTCACCAACCTGAGTGACAAAATTATAAAATTATTTCGGTTGGAAAAGGCCTCCGAGATCTTTGAGTCCAAACTGTGATCAATCACCTCCTTGCCACCCAGCCCAGAGCACTGAGTGCCACGTCCTTGGACACCTCCAGGGACAGGGGCTCCTCCACAGCCCTTTCCAATGCCTGACCACCCTTTCCATGGAGAAATTCCTGCTGATGTCCATCCTGAAGCTCCCCTGGCACAGCTTGAGGCATTCCCAGCACAGTGGAGGAAGAGGCTGCAGTGCCTGAGGACAGGAGTGGTGGCTCCTTCCCATCCAGGAGCTGCTGGGATCAACTGGGATCAACTCCTCATCCCATTATGGTGGCTGCAGCTGCCCCTCACACGTGCCTTGCTCACCTCTCCAATTCTGCTTTTCCTTTGCACCCAAACCCCCTTCAGTAAATCCTCCTTAACACACGAAAACAGCTCTGCCAAATGCGTTCCCAGGGCTGGAATGGATGCAGATCCTGAGGACCTTAGTGGGACTGGCTGATGGCAACATCTGCATTTCATGGCACACTAAAAGCCCAGGGGTGCCAGCCCTGCATGCTGTGTGCAGCTGGACAGGGCAGGACTTGCCAAACTCCACATCAGAGAGGCCCAGGAGTTGAGGAGTTGGAAGAAAGAAGCTGCTTTTGCTCACTTTTGGGTCTGGGGTTGTAGGGGACTTTCCACCCATGGGTAAGGTGTTTAAGCATAAAAAAAAAATGCAGTGCAGGATAACTCACCCTGTCTTCATTTTAAAAAGCCAATAACACTTAATTCTGGTGAGATTTTAGATTTTCTATTTTTTTTTTCCCTCTCTTTTTGCACATTCCCTCATGGACAGGCTCCCCAGGGGATGGGAATGGTTTCAAGGCTTCCAGAATTCCAGGAGGGTTTGGACAACACACCCAGGGATGCACAGGGTGGGAATTTTGGGGTGTCTGTGCAGGGCCAGGGGTTGGACTGGATGATGCTGGTGGGTCCCTTCCAACTCACAATATTCCACGATTCCATGAGGTTAAGTAAATCATCATCCAGCTTAAAATAACCCAAATCCTTCTGATTTTCTTCCTGAGGAAGGGCTTTGTTTTGACATGTGGTTAATTTAAAAAGTTGTTCAGCAAGACCAGGACTGTCCCAGACACCTTTAGCTCCACCACAGCAGCTCTGCTGGACTTTTTGGTCTCTCCAGGTGTCCCCAGGGAATGTTCAACACATGTTTGACTCAAGCATTTCCATATTTGCCTTGCCCATGATTTGCAAAGTGCTGGACTGAAAGACCCCTTGAGTAGGACTCAGAATATTCCACTCAAAATGTGAATTTCAAAAGCTGGCCTGGACTCAAAATGTGGGAATAACATCAAATTATAGCTGAGCTCTTGGTAAGAAAGGTCTTCTCCAAGCCAAAGCCATTTATGTGGAATTATAAAACCCAAATTTTGGAGCCCGAAGCAAAGGCAGCTGTGGGCTCATAGGCCCTGGCTGGTTATGGGATCACAATTCTCCAGCTGTGTGTGCTCAAACCACCCCAAAAATGCACCAACATCAACCATTTCGTGCTTCCTCTCTCAGAAAGAAATGACCACCCAATATTTGGGTGAAATCTCTGTCTTTTTGTTATCCCTGGGATTTTGGAATGTGGTGGACCACCAAGTTTCCCACAAAATATTCCAGGGAAGGTGATCCTCAAGTTCTGGATCTTGGCAGGCACTGGTGGAGGAGAGAACCCATTTAATCCCCCAGCTCGTGTCCCTCTGACAGGATTCATCACTGATAAAATTTGGATCTGGCTCTTTGGAGTTAGCTCTAAGCAGCAATTGCTGCAGGGAGGGAGGCAACACTGGGGAAGTGGCATCTCATGGAACGTGCAGAGATTTTAAATTCCTCTGCGTCCTCTGAGTGGCAAAGGCTGCAATAATTTTTTGGTGGTTTTTTGGTTTTTTTTTGTTTTGTTTTGGCTTGGGTTTTGAGTATTTTTGGGGGTTGTGTTTTGGTTGGTTGGTTGGTTTTTTGGGTTTTTTTTGGTTGGTTGATTGGTTGGTTTGGTTTAGGTTGTTTTGTGGGGGTTTTTTTGTTGGTTTGTTTTTTTTTTTTTTTGCTTTTAAGGGGAACAGGGTGTGTGGTTCTTCCATGGCAGGAGGAGTCTGAGGAGAGGGAGGCAGGGCCAAATCCATGAGGAGAATTCAACTTCTCCAGTAAAGAAAATTCCAAGTTTTCTCTGAATCCAGGCAGGACCAGGGGAGATAATTCAGACCACTACAAATTCTCCTCAGAAGCCCTTTCTGCAAAGCTGCTTTCATTTCCAAGCTACTTTGGAGATAGGAGGGTACCAGGAGGATATTTTCAGCCTAACATGAAAGCACCATTTTTTCAAGTGAAGAAGAAGTATTTCTGATTCTTTTTTCCCCCCTTTTCTGTGCACTGCCCAAGAAATGTGTCGTCAGCTCGTCCCTGTGCCAAACCTTCCTTATTTACATGTATTCCCACAAGGGGATTGACTGAGCTTTCCATTACTCCACAGCATCTTGGCTCCTGCACAAAACCACTACAAGGCTTGGAGGACTTAAATATATAAAGTTATACTGAATGGGGAGGTAGAGAAGTTGCTGTGGACTGAAGGTGACTTTGTTTTCCATCCTAATCTTGCTAAATAAATTAATTAATATTAATTTTGCAATTTCAATCCCAGGAAGGATTCTTCCTAAATCTTGGAAATTATGACTTGATCCAGCACTACTGCAAATAAATGACCTGTGCTTCTAAAATCTATTGGTTTTTTTTTTTTTTTTTTTGCCACTTGACTCTTTTTCTGCCTGGAAATCATCCCACCAGGTCCTGAACTCTGCTACCTCCTGGCAAAAAAATCTTCCATCTGAGTTGCAATAAACACAATTATATTTGGCTTCATTGTATTTCTAAGAGAGCCACAAAGGACATAAATTCAGTTATAAAACCCCAGGATATCCGAGAGAGGCGAAATAGAAAAGCGCCGCGTGTGGCAAACGCGGCCTGACAGCTGCAAAATGAATAATTCCAGACTATCAAGGAATCAGAGCAGAAATCAGCCCCAGCCACAATCTCAGGGCTGGGAAGGATTTGAGGGGCTCGGGAAGAGAGTTTATCACCACGTTGCACATTTTCCACCTTTGCTGTCATAAAACCAAGCCCTGCCCGTTCTCCATTCCAGGGTGTCCCAGGCTGGGATAACTTTGCTGCAATTTCCCTGTCGTGGCAGTGGCAGCTGTTCTGCTCCTAATCCATCTGACACCACGAGTGCCTTTAATTAACAAGGAGGGAGCAGGATGAATTAAACCTCGAGGTCTGAGTCATTAACAATTGAGAGCATTTAGACGAGGCGTTTTCCCTGCAGGGTGGTGTTATTATTAATTATAATGATCCAGCAGGCTGATATTCCTCAGGATCCATGACAAGGTATTAAATATTGCAGGGGAATAATTTGTGCAATTCAATCCACAGGAAAGGTTTGGAATGATGCTGGTTCCTTTAGGACCTGCCAGGGAGCATCCATGTGGATGTTCCCAAACTTTGCCAGTCCCTCTGGCTGCTGGGAAGATGTCCAGCTCCCAGTGATCCCATGGCTGACCAAACACGTTGTGCTTCATGATTAAAACACATTTATTTTACTGAATGATTAATCAGCATCACAAGGACGGGAAATCCCTAATTTCAGGTGTATACGTATATTTTTATTTTTTTCCAGGGGTTTATAGATGGATGGCGAGCATGGGTGAGGTGTCAGAGTGATGAGCTGGGGAGAAATGGATCAACCTTTCCTCATCCTCCCAGGTGTCTTGGTTTGAAAGACAGATGTCTGCTAAGAAAGGCAGGAGCCTCTCTTGAAATGGAAAATGTAAACCCCCTCCCTTCAAATTATTATAATCTTGAAATTAAAGGGCTCTCAGGCAAAGATATGGGAATAGGAATAATAGTTCTTTACTAAGAAAATTAAAATAGAAATACAGTATTACAAAAAACAAAAACAAAAACAAAAACAAAAACAAAAACAAACCCAAAACACTGACAGAGTGAGAATCCAAGCTGACCCCGTCAGTCAGTCAGGGGTTGGTGCAGTCCCATTCCATGGTGGCTGCATCCTCCTGCAGTGACAGATGTGGCTCTGCTGGAGCAGGGCTCCTGGAGAAGGTGCAGTTTTCCTCCCAAGGTCCAGTGATGATGTGGAAAGTTCCAGTTTTCCTCTGGGATCCAGTGGGAAAAGGCTGCCCTGGTGTTCCAAACCTCAGATTTTATCTGGGCAGGAAATGCTTGGCTCCTCCCCCTGGGTGCAGCATCTCCCAATGGGATGATGGAATTTTATCAGTTAATTATTAGTGGAACCCAATGGGATGATGGAATTTTATCAGCCATGCCCTGGGACTCCATGGCCCATTAACAGGAGATATCTCCTGCAGGAAGGAGATTTCTCCTGTGGAAAAGATAAAGAACACTGCCCCAGCTGTTTGACAGATGTTCCATTAGCAGAGAATATCTCCCACAGAGATCAGGATCACTGCCCCAGCTGGTTTAACAGATGGTGATAGAATACACACTTTTGTTCACATCCTGTATTGCAACCCAAGACACCAGGACACTGGGAAATTCCTCCCTCAGCACTTCTCAACCATCCTTGTCCTGCAGTCTCCCACTGATGGAACCAGGAGCTAAAACTTGTGTGGGTTGGAGATTTTGTGTTTAATTTGTGTGTTCCACCAGCAGAGATTGAAAGGGAGCCTGATCCCAGCTTTTAGATTGCATTTGTTCCACAGGATCTGCACTAATTCTTCCCTAAATCACTTGGCTGCAGGAAAAACTGATTTTATTTATTTATTATTGTGACCTTTCAGTGCTTAAAGGAGGCCTTTAAGAAAGATGGGGACAAACCTTCCAGCAGAGTCTGTTGCAACAGGATATGAGGTGCAGGTTTTAAACTAAAAAAGAGTCAATTTAGATTAAAAATAAGAGAGAAGTTTTTTTTATTATGAGGCTGATAAACACTGGCACAGGTTGCCCAGAGAAGCTGTGGCTGCCCCATCTCTGGAACACTGAAGGTCAGTTTGGATGGGGCTCTGAAGATGTCCTTTAAAGGTCACCTGTCAGCCAGGTACCCATTTTCAGAGATTTTCCAACATTCACTAAATCATTTTGAAAACCTTCAGAGACTTGAATTTCTCAGTCCTGCTCCTTAAGGAATTTCTTAGTCCTGGGTCCTGCTTTGCTCCCATCACCCAGCTTGATCTGAATTGACATAAACTGCAGTGTCTCAAACCTCTTCTTTTCTTTCCTAAATAAAGTCTGAAATACCTTCACCTCTGTGGCTCCCTGTGATGCTGTGTCCTGCCTCACTGCACATTACACCAGAAAAATCTTTTTTCTCAGCTGCAAACAGCACTGCCAATGATTTTGTATCATCAGCTGGGTCATTGGCAGAAATGTGATGGCTCCCTGTGTTACTTCAGCACCAGCTCTGCACTGATTTTGGCCAGGAAGCCAAAGAGCAAAGCCGTGATCCATCCCTTTCCCTGCTGGGGTTGGAGAGTGACCCACGGATTTTGGGCAAGCAGCACCACTCGAGATTCCTGACCCACGGATTTTGGGCAAGCAGCACCACAGGAGATTCCTGACCCACGGATTTTGGGCAAGCAGCACCACAGGAGATTCCTGACCCTCGGATTTTGGGCAGGCAGCACCACAGGAGATTCCTGACCCTCGGATTTTGGGCAGGCAGCACCACAGGAGATTCCTGACCCTCTGATTTTGGGCAGGCAGCACCACACGAGATTCCTGACCCACGGATTTTGGGCAGGCAGCACCACACGAGATTCCTGCGCCAAGCGAAACGCTCAGCTTCCCTTCCTGCCATCCTCCTCCTCTCACCCACACACCCACTCACACTCGGTTTATTTAAGCCCCCAGAGAAGCAACCAGGAGAGAGAGAGAGAAAGAGAAATAAATAATAAAAAAATTATCTGAGACAACGTGCACAAAGCCAAGTGGTTGTGGCCAGGGAGTTTGCAGCGCCCAGCGAGGGGTGGCTGAGGATGTGGTTGGGACCACAAACGGCTTCTCCATCACTTATCTCACCGAGGCAGAGCTATCACAACTCTCCCACACACCAGCCCAGCAGGGTCTGAAACACCAAACGGCCTCAGACTTAAAAGGGAATTATTTATTTACCCTGCTGTGAGATGTTTTTAATTAAGGTTGTGGCCAGAACTCCGCCTGGCGTTCGTAAGCGACGTTGAGACGCCTCATTATGGATTCAAAAGCCTCTGGAATTTGGATGGGCTGTCCAGCAAAGTGATGCTGCTTATTGTAATTGGATTGGATAGGATTCAATTTCTGGAGAGATGTCCTTGTTCAAAAGAACTCAGTGGCCCACTGACCCTCCAGCTGACCCTTGTATTCCCTACAGAGATGGGGAAGGTCTTGGAGATCTTAAACCTCTGGAATCCTGGAAACCTTCACCACCACAAAAATAACAACAGCTGAGTGCTCTTGACCACAGGGAAAAGTTCAATGCCATCTCGTGGTTCAATGTGCACCAAAAAAAAAGGGGAAAAAAACCAAAACCAAATTATTCCACACCTTTGGGACCAGTCTGAGCTACGTGGTGAATCTGCCTTGTGGTTTGAATCTCCATAATTGGTGCTATCAAACATCACAGGGGGAGCGTGCAATAATATACTCAGTTCAAAAAATCTCACAAAACCTATTCCTGGCTGGAATATGGAGGGAGGAATATAATCCCAGCCCACTCCAAAGCACTTTTCATCAGGCGAGGTTTTCTTTCTCCTGCAAGCCTCTGTTTCCGTTTTGATATGATTTTAAAATAAAAAACATATAATCTAAACTGTTACAGCAATTTTTCATGTGTTTGAAAACCACAATGAGCAAATATTTTAGGAACAGTTGCTCTGAGGAAAAAAAAAAAAAAGATGCTGTAGGAGAAAAAAAAAAAAAAGAAGAAAAGAAAAAGCAAGGATTTTCTTCAGGGGAAAAAACACCTCTTCACCCAAAGCCCATGTTTGGCCTTTTCCTTGAGAAAGGGGTGAAAAACGCATGGTTCAGTAAAAGCTGAACATTCCAAAGGGTGTGAAATGAGCTGGGGTGAGAATTAGCCTTGTTCTGACTCTTTCAGAGTCTCAAGTCACCTCATAGCTCTGTTTCTTTCCAGCTCGGAGACAGAGGAAACAATTTGTACAAATGATTGCCTGGAGAAAGGCCACAGCAATTTGTATATGCTAATCAGGCTGTACCTGCCAATCATGCCTTATTTTCAGTAGTATCTGCGGTTTGCGAATGCACAGAGTCAGAGCAGGGGATCTATTCATAGACACAAGCCAAAATAGATGTATTTTCTCTGGTCAGAGGCATCACAAAAGCATCCTCCTTAAAATTATGCAACAGTTTGCTATTAGCAGTGATTCATGGATGCCAGCCGGAATAAATTTATAAATAGATAAAGCTGATCTCTGGGACATTCCTGAGTCATCTGGAAGCCAACCTTTGCTTTTGGAGGACAGGATGACCCAGCTTTTCCCTTTGCCAGTTGTACTACTGTGAAAATTGGATGTGTGTGTGTGTGTGTGTGCCTGCCACAAGCTGTTTGCAACCTTGCAAGGAGATACATGGAAAAAATCGATACCGAGGCAAGAATTAATATCAAGGCAAGTATTAATACCAAGGCGAGAATTAATATCCAGGCAAGTATAAATACCAAGACAGGAATTAATACCAAGGCAGAACAGCTCAAATCCTCCAACTCATCCCTTCTTTTCAGGCTGATTTTGTATTTCAGTTGAGTCAGTTAAAGGGGCCCCATTTATGACAGCAGCTCCTGCTGATGCTCAAATCCTTGGGAAGCACTCAGCACTTTGGCGTTGGAACTTTGGAAATCGAGAGTTTGGGGCTTCGGGATGATTTGCTGCTTCTTGGTGCTGAGCTGAGAAGCCCTGAGGATTCCAGAGCAGGGGAAAAGGGGACCTGAGGATCACCCAGCTGCCTCCCTGACTCACAGAGTCACTGCACGTGGCAGTGAGGGTGACAATGAGGGAACAGCAACAGGCTGCCCAGGGAAGCGCTGGGAACACATCCCTGGAAAGGCAGTGTTATAAATACACGTTGTGGTATTTGCAAATATTAGGGTGGATACTATAAGTGTGGTGTTGAAGTGGTTTTTAAGAGGTAGTTTTCTTTAGGAGTAACATGGGCTGGTAAAGTGGCTTTGTCGTAAGTGAACTGCCTGCTTGGTTGGATAAAACCCAATAAAGACACCTACTGCTGATATATCAGTTATCAGTACTGACTGCAAAAATTGAAGAACACAGCCAAAATTAAGATTGATAAGAAAAAGAAATTCAAACCACAGCCAAGAAACACACATACTCTAAAAAGACCAACTCGAGGAGTGGCCATGTAAAACAGTTGCTGGAACATGGAAAATAGTTTATAGAAAAGTTTGAAAATGCATTATAGGGCAATGAATATGCAAAGGGCTGATGAATTTAAAGGGTGTTTCCAAAACAGCTGGGGTGCTCCTGGCTGAATGCCAAGCACCCAGCCATTATAACCTTTAGCTTTATTGTTTGTCTCTTATTGTCTTTTATTAAACCTTTTAAGATCTACCAGGAAAGTGAACCTTTCACAGCTGGAAAGTGGATGTGGCACTTGGGGACAGGGTGATGCTGGGGCAGTGGTTGGACTCGGTGGTCTCAGACCTTTCCCACCCTGAATTAATCTCTGATTGCATGAAACTGTTCCAGCAGGGCTGGTTTGGGAAAGCTGCCAGCCAAGTCTTTCCCTGGAGCAGTTTCAGTCCAGCAGAAATGCCAAGGAAAACATCAGCAGCATGGGAAGCCTGGCCAAAAACCTGGGGAGACCCCCCCTCCATCCTGCTACTGTGTCACCATCCATCACAGGGGCTCTGGGAGAGGTGAAAGTGAATTTACTCACCCATACAAATTGCTGATTTTCCGTGACCTGAGGGAACAAGGAGCCAGGTATTTTTGGAGCTGCTGGAGCAAGGTATCAGCTGCTCGTGTGTGTCTGTGAGCAGCTGTTTATGAAAATTTTAAGCCCAAACCTTTTAAGTTTTTGCTGTTTTACAGACCATGGCTTCAAGCCGTGACTGGAAGTGAATTTCTCTCTTTACTGGACTGCAAAGAGCCGAGCTTTGGGATGGAAATCTCAGCTAATGCAGCTGCCACAGCAGCAAGAGTTGAGTTCATGCTCCCAGAGTTGAGTTCATGCTCCCTGCCCCAGCCTGCCAGGGGAAAATACCAAATATCTCCCTTACCTGGCAGGGATCTCAAAGCAGATTGCAAATAAAAGTCTTGGAAGGGTCCTGGAGAGCTGGGCCATGGCTGGAGCCCCTCTTGATCAAGCACTTGGTCTCTTCTGGAGGGGATAAATCTGCTTTAGAAGAGCTCTTTCAGAAAGGTGCACACAACCAAAATAGGGATGAAAAAATTCCCTGGTTGTGAATGAGCTGACACGAAGTCAGATTTTTCCATCAGTGCCCCAAGCCTCTGTTTTCTCCTCATTTTCCTCCCTGCTCTCCCCTCCAGGTGCTACTGAAGCTGCCTCTCCTCCTGGGCTCTGGAGCTCCCTCACAGCCATCTCCACCTCCCAGCTCAGCTCCATCACCCTCCAGCTGCTGTTCTCTGCTCCTTGGTCCTCATTCCTTCACATTTCCTGACCCAAATGGCCCCTCCTTTCTCTGAGAGTTGACTTTCCACACCACATCCATCCCAGCCTTACTTCTTGCTTGAAGTTCCTCATCCAACTTAAACCAGTGCCCAAGAAATGTCCCTGCTACTTGTGGAAGTCAAAACAGGTGAGATGTGCATTAAAACTGCTGGGTGGAAGTCTGTAAACTCAGAGTCTGTGGGAAGACAGGTGAAGTTTAGGCTGGAAAATAAGTTTGTGATGGAGAGAAATCTTCATCAGGGACCATGCAATTGGCTAAGGGATTATTGTACCAACTCAGCATTTGTATTTCACTCAGGATCCCAAAGTTTTAAATTATCTGCAAGGAGAGAAGAGGGAGGGGGATGAAATTGGGCATCCAGCTTAATTCTGAACTGGAAAAACCAATAGAAATCCAGGTGCTGAGACCCAGACACAAAGCCTGGACACAAAGCACTCCCCTGTTGACCAAACAGACTTTAACCAAGCCACAGCCTTGCCCCTCTCTGTGCTTCTGAAGCCATAGGATATTTTTCTAGACTGTGTCTCCTCTCATTCCATCACCAATCACCAGTCCCAGACAAATCTCCCACCACATCAGACTTTTCCTGGAATTGGAGATGGGAAAGGAGAGCAGCCAGAATCCATCTCTGAGACAACCCATGTCACAGGGAGGGAGACAAAAATAAGAGGGGGACACCTTTTTATTTTTATTTTTGCTTGTCTAGAAAGTGGCAGGAAGACTTTTTGCCTCCCAAATGATGAGTAAGATGAGTCAGGATGACCCAGCTCTCCTCCCCAGGCCTGTCTTCACCTGTCAGCTGGATTTTGCTTGTTACAGTGCAGAGTTGGCCTCTGAGGGTTTGAGTATTCAAACAAGAATACAACAAAGACAACAACACAAAAACATGTCTCAGACAAGTAATGCTACAGGGAGAAAGATGAAGGTAGGGGAGGGAACCTCTTTTTGCTTGTCTGGAAAGATTTATTTATTTATAGCTCTGCCACAACAGTGCCAGAGCAGGGCTTTGACTCCAGCCAGCCAAAGAGGTTAAAATCAGATTTTCCTTCCAGTTTTGAGCTAACCACATCAGCTTTGCCAAATTTGCAAAGATTCTTCACAACATCAAGTGCTCAAGGACGGTGCCTTGCTCCATGTGCTCACCCCCAGTTTTGGGCACTTTCATGGGCACTGAACACCAGCTTGCAATCCAGCACGGAGAGGAAAAAAAAAAAGGGTTATAGAGAAAAGAAAAAAGACAATATATAAAAAGGATAATAGAGGGGAGATTATCATGAAGGATAAACAGAAGAGTTTGTAGATTTTGGTTTCCAGAAGTTACAAGTTTTAGTTCCTGAGTTCTTTTGCAGCAAGCAGGGGGTGGAGCAAATATTTCTCTATAAAACCCATCAAGGGAAGACAGAGAATCACAAAATGGTTTGGGTTGGAAGGGACCTTAAAGATCATCCAGCTCCACCCCTGCCATGGGCAGGGACACCTTCCACTGTCCCAGGGTGCTCCAAGCCCTGTCCAGCCTGGCCTTGGACACTTCCAGGGATCCAGGGGCAGCCACAGCTTCTCTGGGCACCCTGTGCCAGGGCCTGCCACCCTCACAGGGAACAATTCCTTCCCAATATCCCACCTAACTTCAGCCTAAGACCATTCCCCCAGCTTAGCCCATTCCCCTTTTTAGTCTCTTTTCAAAATATGCAACCCATCGTGGCTCTTTCTACCACAGGACTTCGTTTCCCCAGCTAAGAATCCACATTTCAATCAGAATTCCTGGTCCCTGGCTGCTGTTTTCCCACAGCATGCAGCAAGTGATTTTCTCCAGTCCTCAAGGGGCTCACCCAGAGATGCTGGGATATATAACATTTATTGGGAAGGAAGGAAGAAAAAAAAAAATCCCCTTTTGAGCAATTATGTCTAGGCACAGATTTATGGATTCATGTCTCCCACGCCCTGCCAATCACACCGTGCTATCTCCAGTTCCTACAGAGCCTTACACTCCCTGATCACAAAAATAAACACAAAAGTTAACTCCAATAATGAGCAGTCACAGAGAGTGGGTTCAGCTCCCTAAACACAGTCCTGGGAAAGGCTCTGGGTTCTCCCAGCTGACCCTCAGCACTGTCTCCATCCGAGGGAGAGATTTCCACAAATCTTCTTCTGCAGCTGACATGGCTCAGGGATGCCAGGTCTTCTCCAATGGCATCATATTTTATTATTATAAAAATAATAATTATTATTATTAGGACACCTTTCTTCAGAGAAACAAATACCACTGGGGGTTTTTTGGGGGGTTTTTTTCACTTCTCAGGCACGGACTTGTTGGAATGACTCCAGGGGGGTCCAGGAGATGCTCCAGGGCTGGAGCCCCTCTGCTCTGGAGGGGCTGGGAGAGCTGGGGGAGCTCACCTGGAGAAGAGAAGGATCCAGGGAGAGCTCAGAGCCCGTTGCAGAGCCTAAAGGGGCTCCAGGAGAGCTGGAGAGGGACTGGGGACAAAGGATGGAGGGACAGGACACAGGGAATGGCTCCCACTGCCAGAGGGCAGGGATGGATGGGATATTGGGAAGGAATTGTTCCCTGTGAGGGTGGTGAGCCCTGGCACAGGGTGCCCAGAGAAGCTGTGGCTGCCCCTGGATCCCTGGAATTGTCCAAGGCCAGGCTGGATGGGGCTTGGAGCAGCCTGGGACAGTGGAAGGTGTCCCTGCCCATGGCAGGGGGTTGGAACAAGATCAACTTTAAAGTCCCTTCCAACCCAAACCATTCTTTGATAAGATCACACCAAGAGGGCTCTTCAGCAATGATTCAATTACAACAGCAAATACAAAATTGGTTTGAGGTTGAAAATGCATCATTTTGTCCACAATGCAAAAAAAAAAAATCTATTTTCCTCTGGGTTCCTCTTTGAAATCACTCCCATCAAAAGTGGGGCTCAAGAGCTGTTTGGGAGCACAGGCAGAGAAGCTGCTGCTGTTTTAGGGCAGGATCTCTCTGCCCCATCACAAATATTTCACCATGGATGTCTCCACTGCTGCCTCACTCCACTGCCAACAAAAACAATCCCACATTCCCTGGGCACAGTAAGACACACATCAGAAGTTCAATCTTTTGTCCTTTCAGTGACTTTTTCACTCCATGGGACCCCAGCAGGAGCTCAGGGTCAGAAGCTCAAAGAGATGCATTTTCCATCCAGGCATTTCTTGTTAAGAAAAGTGAATCCTCCAAACACCCAGAGGTGCCCAGAGGAGCCTGAGGTGATGCCCATGGATGTTAGAGCTGTTTTCAGGCTTCATGACTTCACTCTTTTATTCCTGACCTTCTTCACACCATGCAGTGGACTAAGAAAAAAAAAGTTTGGATCAAATCCTCAATTATTGCTGCTCCTCACAAGGATTTGGGATGCCCTGACCTCCCCACACTGTGCTGAAGGACCTCACCTTGGTGATTCCCACCACACAGATTTCAAACCCACAGACCTGTGGGGACAGCAGATTTGAAATTGGCCAATTTTGTGTTCTTTTAAACGGTGAATGCAGCCAGGAAGGCAGGGAGGAGGGGAAATAAGAGCAAAGAGCAAAGCATGGCTCTCAGCAGCCTCTGCTGGGGTGTGATGGATGCTGTATTTGTACAGATCAATGATCCATGGCACTGGGGAACAAATCCATTACAAGCAATGCGTGATTTTAACAGTGAACCTTCACTCCTTTGGGTTTCCATTTTTTCGTGAATATTCTTGACAAAATACACATTTTTAGGTTTCCCCCTCCCTGGCTTGGCCATCCTTATCACACCAGGTCTGTGAAAACAACTCAGCACCTCCTTTTTGGGCAGGACAAAAAGCCCAGCCCAGTCCTTTGGACAGTATTTCATGAGGAACAGTTAATCATCTTAACTGCTCCTGCCTTCCTGAATAAAAGATTGCAGTTCTTTTGCTTTCATCTCCATGCAACTGGAGAGGGAGAACCCTCCAGCTCATCCTGTGAATCCCCTTATTCCTTTTTACATTTCAAAAGGCAGCTATTGTGCAAAAATACATCTTAAAAGCCCCAGAGCTCTGAGGGTTTTTTGCTTTATTTTCCCTTCCCAGCACCTCAGTGGATTTCATCTAACAAACTGTCACCTTCAGCTGGGGTTTGGGCATAATGGGTTTTGCTGCTTGGGTTTGTTTTTTTCCCCTAGCAGTCCAAATCTTTGCTTTTTGAGCCTTTGGTGTGTTTGGGATTCGTCTCCTGGGCTTTCCTTAGGGGTCACTGGCACCAGAATTTCCTCTGTTACAGGTGGAGACCTGAGATGCAGAGACTCTGTCCCAGATCTTCTGAGGTGTTTTCCCACTCAAGCCCAGACTTTTTGTCACCTGGACTTGGTGACCCACACTGGCTCAGAGAACTGAGCCACATTCTCACCATTTTAACCTCATGATCAAATTCAACCCCATCTTATGAGCATTTTTATCTTTGCATCCTCACCTTCCCACCTTCTGTATTTTAGTTCCAGCCTGGCCTTGTGCAGCCCCCTCCCAATCCACATCCACATTTGGGGAAATGCTGGACCCCCCTTCCTTACTCTCCATCACCACCTGAGTGCATTTTGTGTTGTTTAATCTCCTTTTTTGAACCCCAGCCTTCATCCCAGTCTTCAAACTTTGCTTCATCCCAAACTGGTCTCGAGGACAGCTACTAGACAATAATAAAATATAATCCAATATTAGATAATAATAGAAGCTGGAAGCTGAAGCTGCAGAAAGGATTTGCCCTTGGAGGAGATTTCTGCAGCCACAGGAGGCAAAGCTTAGCAGAGGTCCCGTGAGAATCCCATCACTGCAGGAAAGACAGCAGTGGTTCATCTGTGCATCCCAAACTCCTCAGAGCTCCTGGGGGACCTGCACACTCCCAGAAAACCAAGACAAAGGGTCACAGGAAGCTCGGAGTGGCTCTAAAGGCCCCAGGCTCTGTGCAGAGAGCTGAATTTTTAATATCCAGCACTAGTCCTGGGGCTGCCCGTGCCCACGTTCAGTGCAGGGGTGTTACAGAGCAAATGTCTTTCCAGAAAAAAAATTTCTTCACATGCTCCCAAGCCAAGGGGGTGAATGAGCTCTTCTGGTGCCCATCTCCCAGCTCTGTTAAACATCAAGACTTTTATGAGTGCAACCAAGTAGATACAAGGGCTTCCATGAGGTTTAGGGAGGCTGTGAATTCATTGTGTTGTGTCAGTTTTGTTGTGTGGAATAAACTGGGGTGGATCCATCCATGGCTGATATCTGCCAAGGTCCAGCTCTGCCCTTGACAGCAGTAACCTCTGCACACAACCATGGAATTATTTTGGGTGGAAAAGGACTCCAAGATCACCAAGATCAATCTGTGACCAATCCCCACCATCCCAGAGCACTGAGTGCCACATCCAGGACACCTCCAGGGATGGAGACTCCAAACCTCCCTGGGCAGTTCCAATGCCTGACCAACCTTTCCATGAAGAAATTCATCCTGATGACCAAAATTCTTCCTGATACCCAAATCCTTTGCTTCTTCTGGTCTAAATGTGTTTATCAGAGCTGTCCCTATAACCACAATTCGAAAAAAAAAAAAAATTGATTATTTGTGACACTGAGAATCACCCGGGATCCAAAGATGTTATTCTATTCTATTCTATTCTATTCTATTCTATTCTATTCTATTCTATTCTATTCTATTCTATTCTATTCTATTCTATTCTATTCTATTCCATTCTATTCTATTCTATTCTATTCTTTTCTATTATTTTCTATTCTTTTCTATTCTATTCTATCTTATTATATTATATTTTATACTTTCCCAAAAGGTGTTGTGAGAATCTTTTAAAACAAAGTAAGCTGAAAAAAAATGTAAATGGAACTTTTAAATGAGAAAATTGAAGCGTTTTCATGCAAGACTGCTAAAATGTTTCAGTTGTCAAAATGTTTCAGCTTGTGCATCTTTCCAGCAGAATTGATGGGTGTATTAACAGGAAATCTGGGAATGTTTCTGACAACCAGATGAGTTCTTTTGGTTGAATTTCCCATTGCCCTGGCTCCAGGGGGAGCAGGTCAGGTTCTGCTCCACCACAGATCTGAGCTGCTGCTCTGACAAATGCAGCGAATTTTTGGGTGAGATGAGACAAACCTTGGCTCCCATCACTGCAGAGTGGGACTTGTGCCCCTTTTGTGCATTTTTTTTGTCAGTGCTGAGAGTGAGTCTGCAACCAGCAAAGCTCAGTGCAGGGAATGTGGCATCCTGGGAGCTGGGGCTGTGTGTGTGACATGGATGGAAAGGATGGAAAATATCCAAATAATCCAAATATCCAAACCAGCACACTGAGCACTGAGAACAACAGAGCCTGAGCTCTGCCTGCTCAGCCAGAGATGCTGGAGCTCCAGAGATGCTGTACTGCAACCCCCAGAGGGAGGAGAAGGATTTAGGGAGACATTCCAGCCCCTTCCAGGCCATAAAGGGGCTCCAGGAGAGCTGGAGAGGGACTGGGGACAAGGGATGGAGGGACAGGACACAGGGAATGGCTCCCACTGCCAGAGGGCAGGGATGGATGGGATATTGGGAAGGAATTGTTCCCTGTAAGGGTGGGCAGGCCCTGGCACAGGGTGCCCAGAGAAGCTGTGGCTGCTCCTGGATCCCTGGAATTGTCCCAAGGCCAGGCTGGACAGGGCTTGGAGCACCCTGGGACAGTGGAAGGTGTCCCTGCCCATGGCAGGGGTGGAGCTGGATGATCTTTATGGTCCCTTCCAACCCAAACCATTCTGTGATTCTCTGTCTTCCCTTGATGGGTTTTATAGAGAAATATTTGCTCCACCCCCTGCTTGCTGCAAAAGAACTCAGGAACTAAAATTTGCAACTTCTGAAAACCAAAAGCTACAAACTTTCCTTTTTATAATCTCCCTTCTATTATCTTTTTTTAATGTTGTCCTTTTTCTTTTCTCTATAATCCTTTTTTTCCTCTTACTCCTCCATGCTCTCCTCCACTGATCCCCATTACCTGCTCCTCCAGAGGCACAAACCTTTCCCCAGAAAACGTCTCAGTTTGGAGATCTGCTGGTTCTATTTCAAACCCCAACATTAACCCTAAAAGCAGCTTGATTTCTTTCCCAGGTGCTTTAACAGAAGATCTTGCCTCTACCTACAAACCTTGACCAGTAGAGAGAGATCTAAAGATGGGAACAGTCAGGGATTCTGCACGCTGCTGTCAAAGCTGAGCAATTCAAGATGAAAGCACTGAAATGCTCATCCTCCTCCACTCCCACACCTCACCATAAAGCTTGAGGGGACATTTCAGGCCTAAAAGTGCCTCTGTGTGACCAGACAGCTGCTGAAAAACCAGGGGAAGGTGCCAGGATCTCCTGCCACTGGTGGTTTTATTTGCACCATCATTCCCAGCTGCCATCCCACATCCCAACTCTCCAGGGCTGAACGAGCCCAGCGCTGGACTTCTGCACACCCAGGCCAAAACATCATTTTCCGGTTTAAAAAGGCCTTGATTACATTAAAATACCCTTTGAGGATGGAGACTCCCTCGGCAGGAGGGAGCCAGAATTCCTCTCTAATCACTGTGCAGTGCTAAATCGAGGTTTTCCAGCCTCTTGGAGAAATTTGTAGGCGAGGCACCGGAAAGGCTCCGGAGCTGCTGTTGAATTTTGATGCTGTTCATCCATTATGGATGAAGAGGTTTTTATGTAAGAGTCTTTCCCTGGCGTTCATCTGAGGCCAGGCTGTCCCAGGCTGAAAATTCACAGAGGGAGAAGGGACACAGAGCTGGGATCGCTGCTTTTCTCCCGACAACTGGGAGCACTCAGCTTCCAAGTAACAAAAAAAAAAAAAAAAAAAAAAAAAAAAAAAAAAAAAAAAGCCTCCAGTATTTAATAAAACCTTGTCCTCCCTGCAAGGTACATCCTTCTGTGTGAAATATGCATAAAGCCTGCGTTTGGACATGGATCATGCTGTGTTTTTTGGATGCAAGAACACCTCTTGCTGGCAGCTTTACACCTGGTGGATAGAGGGACTTTGCAGGGAAGTATTTCCCTCCCATCCTCTTGGATAATGCTCTGACCACATCTCCCCTGTGGCTGGTGAGCCAGCCAAGCCTTGCTTGCTCTGCTCTCTTTAAACAGGAGGATTAATTAAGCTGGAGAATTTGCTAATGCACTGTTAGATCTGTCCACAGACAAGGTGGGGAAATGAACCACAGTTAATTAGCAAAGGTATTATTAATAAAACAACCGGATCAGAACCTGCCTGGGAGGATAATCTCTGACTGCCCCTCAGCTCAGCCTTAAAAAATCTGGTTAGAATGGCTTTGGACATCTCTTTTATTTTCTCCTCTTGACTCTGCCAGCCAGCACGGAGGGTTTTCCACATATTTGTTCATTCTCCTGCAGGGACAGCAAACAGACAAGGGAATGTTGACCATGTCCTGCTGACACCCTGCCTGTGGTTGCAGAGCCCACAGGGCCTGGCTGCTGGAGTGTTTCCATGTCTCCATTCCTTTGGGTAGGGCATGGGAAGTGTTCACAGCCCTGGAAGGGTCTCCTGGCTGTCCACAACTCCCTGACAGGAGGTGGAGACGGGGGGGATTGGGCTCTGCTCCCAGGGAACAGGGACAGGAGGAGAGGGAATGACCTCAAGTTGTGCCGGGGAGGTTTAGATTGGATATTTAGGGAAATTTCTTCATGGAAAGGGTGTCCAGCCCTGGCCCAGCTGCCCAGGGCAGTGCTGGAGTCCCCATCCTTGGAGGGATTTAAAAGCCATGTGGATGTGGCACTTGGGGACATGGGATGGCCTTGGCAGTGCTGGGGGAATGGTTGGACTGGATGATTTTGGAGCTCTTTTCCAAACCAAGGAATTCTCTGATTCTACAGCAGCCACGGGGAGAGAGGCCACCACTTTTTTAGCAGATCTGCCCAGAGACAAAACCCTTCACAGTCAAAGAGCCTCAAAGTCAACAGGACACCTCATCATCCTTTAAAAAAGCCAAGGATTGGCATAAACACAGGACAGAGGTGTCACTGCAAGGGATCCCCTTTATAATGGAGGAGCCCCATTATAGCTGGGGCAAACCATAAACTTTACACTCTCCTGGTGCACAGTAAATCCCATTTCCAGCCTCCCTTCCTGTAACACCCACACTGGAACAAGCTCTTTCCAGTGCCTCTAAACCCCATTCCCATGGGAAATGCCATGAATTATTCCAGGTGAAGCTGCCCCTCGGTGAGCAGAGGGCTTCGTGCTGCCCCTCCTGTGCTCTGTGTCTGCTCCCTGGTGTCACCACTGTGACTCTGAGCACTGCTGCACATCAAAACATCTTCACTGTGCTCAGCAGCAGCTGCATCTTTGCCCTCCCTTCTCCCCTCAGAGGTTTCAGTGCTTTTAGAAGCTCTCCATAGATAAAAGTGTTTCAATTTGCATCACCTTCCACCCAATTTGAGGCTCCCAGCACGTCCACCAGAGTGGGTATTCCCAAAATACGTGGCACTCACTGAAGCAGGAGTGAAGCTGGGGCATGGCAGAGCAGCTCCTGTGCTTTCCAGGATATTCTCATCTTCTCCACAAATTTCACCAAGTGGCCTTGAAATACCACAGGACTGCAAATAAAAGAATTGAGGATGAAACCTCAGCCTGGGGAGAAAGTGGCTGCTCATTTTTTCCTCCTCATTTGCTGTTCCCATGAGTTGTTTTGTCTTTGCTCTGGGATTTCCTGTACTTTCCTGTATAGAGGAATTTCCTGTACAAACCTATAGGTTTTTCTATGCCCTCTTTGGATCCCAGGACAGCCTGTTTATATCCAAAAATTCAGCTGGACTTTTAGCCCCTTCAGCTCAGCTGAGTTTGTGTCTCAACATGCCCCTGACACCTCTGGACAGGTAAACTGGACTTTTAACACTTCTGTTGTCTGAAAACTATCCCGAAAGCACAATGCTTTATTCATCCCAAGGGAATGCCAATGGAATCTGGGGTAGCCAGAGTCAAAGAATGAAATTGCCAATGGGAAGAGACTGCCTTGGACGACCAAAGGGATATCCAGGCTGCAGGCACGGGAAAACAGGCAGCAGGGATCTCTGCAATTTAAAAAAATCAAATCTAAAAAAAATTTCAAATGGATTTTTAAAATTAACATTCAATTAAAATTAACATTTTTAAACAATAAAATAGACAATAAGGTTTCAAGTATGAAAAAGCAGGGACACAAATGACCACGATCCAGGTGTAATTAAGCCACTGATGAACAACTTTTGGGTTGGAGGAGGCTCAGGTTCCCCAGCACGACATGGAGCATTGTTAGAAGGAGGCTGCTGGCAAGACAGGCAGGTATTTTTTTTTCCTGTCACGAAGCCAGCAAGTCTCCTCTTCCACAGCAATTATTTGCCTCAGATGCCTAAAAATACAATGCTCTGAGATTTGGAAAACTTTTATTTTATAAAAGAAGTCAGCACTCTGAATTCTTTTGCCGTGAAGCAAGCCAGCACTCGCGTGGATTTTGTCTCATCTCCACCTCGCAGCCTACCCAAAACCCTGTTTCAGTTTCTGCTGTGGATTGTTTTAGGCAATCCCATCACTTTGGAGGTGTTAAATCCGAATTTTTGTTAACCCAGCGCATCCTGGGCTCGTGTGATGAGGGAAGGGGAGGCAGAGCAGAGCCCCAGCGTTGATGGAACACCACAGCTCGGTGCTCTCACAGACAATCTCTGCTTATCACCCAAAATATCCCCGTGAGCTCCAGTTTTAGCTCCAGGCGTGCCTCCAGCCCACACTGGGTGCTCTCCTGCTGGGTGCTGACAGCAGAGCTAATGATCACTAATCTCTGCTTTATTATCATTTAATCCTTTATTTTCCAGGCTCCTTCGGGAAGCAGAGCTGTGTGTGTCACTCCCCTCCTGCTCAGCCCACTCCTCTGCTTTGATCTTTGCCACCTGTTGACCAGTTTGCAGCGGGATGGAGGGAAGATACCCAGCAAAGGGATGATTTTAAGGAGGTAAGAGCCCTTCCAGGCATCACCACTCGCAGGGGATGATCATCATGAAACAGACTCCAGCTTGTGAAGAGCATTCATGTTTCTTCTCAGGCAGAGATTTACATTTTCCTCCTCAAAAGCCTCCCCAGCAGCCACAGAATCACAGAATCATAAAATCACAGAGTCATGGAATGGTTTGGGTTGAGAAGAGAATTTAAAGCTCATCTTGTTCCACCCCCAGTCCATGGGCAGGGACACCTTCCACTGTCCCAGGTTACTCCAAGCCTCATCCAACCCAGCCTTGAGTGTTCCCAGAGATGGAAACTTCTCTGGCCACCTTGCACCAATGTTTTAACATCCTCATTAAAAAAAAAAAAAAAAAATCATCCAAATACCTCATCTAAATCTCTCCTCTTTTTAATTTAAAACCATCAACCCTCGTGCTGTTGCTGCAGACCCAACTCAAAGTCTGTCTCCATCTCTCCTGGGATGTGTCTCTCCCCTTTAAGTGTTGAAAGGTGTCCCTGGAGCCACCCTTCCTCTGCATCCACGGGTGCCACCAGGGAGGGAGGGGTGGCCCCAGGCTTGTTTTCCGGTGTTGTTTGGAGATGCCAGAGCTTTGGATGTGTGAGTCATCCCCGTACCAAACCCACCCGTGCCATTTCAGGAGCTCTTCCCTGCGAGTTTGCTCGGCTGCTCGGCTTCCAGCTCCCGATCCGCCGCTCCCAGGCATGTGCTCTGCAATCTGGGGGAGGAAAGGCTTTCTCAGATCCTCCTGGGTTTGCCCTCAGCTCCTCAAGAAACTGGGAAAGGGATGAAACAGAGCGTTTCCTGCCAGCAGAGGGGATTTGACCTGGCACTAAACCCATTGCCTGCAGAACAGTCGCTGGAGAGGAAAGAAAGGACGGAGAGGAAAGGCGCAAATCCTTTTGCATTCCGGGCTCCCAGGGAGGAAATCCAGTGCCAATGAATTATACAAATGCTTATGCAATTAGAAGGAGCTACAGTCAGTCCTCCTGCAGCCAAAAATAGCTGTGTGCACCAGCAAAGGGCCTGCCTGCCTTCACATCTCGTTAGGAGGAGAAAACACTCCGGGCTGGTGAGTGGGAGAAGATTCAGACAGAACAAAATATCCCTGGCTGGGAATGCTGGAGGGCAACGAGACACAGGGGTGGGACACACAGCTGGCCCCACGTTTCCTCCTTCCCAATGGGTGTCTTGGAATCATGGAATGGTTTGGGTTGGAAGGGTCCTTAGAGATCATCCAGCTCCAGCCCTGCCGTGGGCAGGGACACCTTCCACTGTCCCAGGGTGCTCCAAGCCCTGGAGGAGCAGGTGATGGGATCAGTGGAGGAGAGCATGCAGGGGAAAGAGGAAAAAAAAAAAAAAAAGGGGTTATAGAGAAGAGAAAAAGGACACTATAAAAAAAGGATAATAGAGGGGAGATTATCATGAAGGATAAACAGAAGAGTCTGTAGATTTTGGTTTCCAGAAGTTCAAAGTTTTAGTTCCTGAGTTCTTTTGCAGCAAGCAGGGGGTGGAGCAAATATTTCTCTATAAAACCCATCAAGGGAAGACAGAGAATCACAGAATGGTTTGAGTGGGAAAAGACCTTAGAGATCATCCAGCTTCACCTCCTGCCATGGCAGGGACACCTTCCACTGTCCCAGGGTGCTCCAAGCCCTGTCCAGCCTGGCCTTGGACACTTCCAGGGATCTGTGCCAGGGCCTCATCATCCTTAAATTCAAGCCCTTTGATGATCTTTAATGTCCCTTCCATCCCAAACCACTCTGGGATTCTGAGACATGGCCCTGAAATTCTCCCCTGAGTATCTACACTCCCAGGTGGGAGAGGCTTTCCCCTGGCAATCAGACACGGAGCAAATGTCCAGAGTGATGGGAAAGGGGACAGGAGTGCCCTGGGACAGGACTGAGCCCAGTTCTAACTCCTGCTGGCCTTTGGGCAGAAAGATGTGGAGGTTTATCCTGAATCCCCAGTAAACCTCAAACTGGGATTTGGAGACACCCTGTGTGTGCTGGCCAGGGCGTGCAGAGGAGCCTGGAGGAGAAGAGAAGCAGAAATGCCATCTGGGCTTGGCAGAGACACTCCTGAGATCCCAGTTCCTGGCAAATCCCAGCCCTGCTGAGCCCTTCCAGGATAAAGTGGCAATGGACCAAAGATGCCAACTCAGCTGCACTTGGCCCAGGGTGCAGGGAGGGGTGGAAGGGGGCCAGGAGTGCTCTGGGAGTCCGTGGAAGTCACAGGAGATGTGAAATCCTTCCTGGCAGCAGCACTGCTGGCACCGGGGAGGTGGATGGCTGTGAGTCCCAGAAATGCCACCATGGCAGGAAGATGATGAGGTGGGAAGATGTTGAGGTGCTACACACCATTCCTGAGCGATTTTGTGGAAAACGAGGTGGAAAAATAAGTGATCAGCAAGCTGGTTTTCTTCTGGTGGTCCATCCCAGGGTGGGAAATGTCCCAGGGACACATCTGCATTCACAGAGGTTGAAAATCATTCATTAAAAACTGGCCAACAGCAAGGCTTGGAGATGGCTTGGATGGGCCTGGATGTACAATCAGAGCTGGAAACCCCCACCTTTCCCACCTGTGCCACACCTGACAGCCTCCCATATCCCTGAGGGCACCTCAGGTGGCTTCTGGCACAATGATCAGGCCACCAAACCACACCCCTGCACTGTGGGCACTGGTGTGGGCGTCTCATCTTTGGCAAAACCCCACACTGGTGATGGTGATGGTAATGGTGACACTGAAAGGAATCCCCCTGTCCCCAGAGCCCACAGCAAAGAGGGACCAACAAGATTCCTGGGATTGATGGCACAGTCCCAGGGCAGTCACTTGATGCAAGATTTCACATCTCAGTTTGTCTGGGAGCAGCACAGAGGCTCCAAGCCCTGTGTCTGGGAGTGTGTTTGCTATTTGGGAACAGGAGGTGTTGCACACATCAGGATCTCTCCAGCCTGCCAGGGAATTGATGTCAAAGTTTTTCTCCTGGAGAAAACAAATTGGGGTAGATAATGTTCTTGCTGACAAGCCAGATGTCAAAACACAGCAGGATAATGTTACTGAAAGCCTCAGCTGCTCTAAAAGGGAGGTGAAGAGATGATTGTTCCTTCGTTAGACATCAAAATTTGATGGCATATCACTATGACTGAAAGGCTCATGAATGCTTAAAGCAAACAGGGCTGAAAGTTGCCTGGGATATCAGCTGGGGAGTTCCCTGGGACAGGCTGACCACGTTTGGTCTCCCCTGTGTGCATGCTCAGAGCCAGGAGATGGGCAGGGCTGCTGGGAGCCACCTCTGGCAAGAGCTGGTCCACCCCAGGCGAGTCCAACAACAGAATCAGAGAATTGATGAGGCTGGAAAGGCCCTCTGAGATCACCTAGTCCAATCAGCACTGCCAAGGCCACCATTAAACCATGTCACAGCCACACATCTTTTAAATCCATCGAGGGATGGGGACTCCACACTGCTCTGGACAGCCTGCACCTTTCCAGTGAAGAAATTTTTCCTAATATCCATCCTAAACCTCCCCAGTGCAAGCAAAGGTCTGTGTAAACCCACACTGGGTGGCTTCAGGACCACGTAAGAGCTGCAAAGTTTGGGGCAGTGACAAGCAGCCTTTCCCAGGACACAGCACTGTGGTCACTCACTGCAGCTGCCACAGCAGAGCCCTCTCAGCCCATTTCTTGTCCTGTCCTTTGGGCTCCTGAATGTCCCCAAAGTCCCAGGGTGACTCTACAAGATGAATTGGACTCAGACACCAAGGTTTTTTTCTTCTTCCCAATATCTAATCTAAATCTTCCCTCTGTCAGTGTGAAGCCATTGCCTCTTATCCTGTCACTCCATGTCCTTGCCCAAAGTCCCTCTCCAGCCCTCTTGGAGTCCCTTTAGGTATTGGAAGGACCAACAGCAGCTCAGGAGTCACTGACTTTGTGACTCCTCTGTGACCCTGGTCCTGTGACAGAGCTGCTGTGCTGGGAGCACCAGAGAGCTGTGAATCATCAGCTGGATCATATCTTGCCGTCCTGCCAAGGTTGTAAGGAAGAGAGAATCCTGAAAAACATAAAAATGAGAAGGTTTGGGTTCGTTGTTGGCTTTTTTTCCTGAACAAGTGTTGTACTATTTAACTTTACACGTGTAGAATCGTGGAATGGTTTGGGTTGGAAGGGACATTAAAGATCACTCAGTGCCACCCTCTGCCATGGCAGGGGCACCTTCCATTATCTCAGGTTGCTCCAAGCCCTGTCCTGCCTTGCCTTGGACATTTCCAGGGACATTTAGCAAGGATTTCACAGGGGAAGGTCTCTCACATCCTTTGGTTGACAAACCTGTCTGCAAACCAAAACACAGAGGGTGCTGCAAGTTGATGGGAATTCACTGGGAATGGAGGGAATGGCCTGCCTGGTTTTGCAAATTCAGAGCCCTGGAGATCCCAAGTCTGCTGCACAAAGTCTGCTTCCCTCTTGTGCCACACTGCTCCTAGACTGGAGTCTGAACATGCTGGATGGACCATGCCAGGAGAATACTGGACAGATGGACATAAACCTGCTGAATCTTGCCCAAAACAACAGGCAGAAATATCCCCCATGATTTACAGGCAGAGCCCTGCCCACAGAGGGGCCCAGGTTAGATCAACAGCAAGGCCCAGGGCACAGCTGCCCAATTCCCCATCATTTCCTGCCCACACCAACGTGCCAAACACCAACCTGAGCTCTGCCATGACAAACACGACTCAGGGGCATCCATCCCTGAGCAATCCTCAGCAAATCCACCATCCAGAGCAATCAGCATCCTCTTTATGAGCCACAGGACAAGCAGCAACTGTTGAGGCTGCTTTTGAACTTTGCTGCTGTCATTTATCTACATTCAGTGCTCCAAGTCCCATCTGTCTCACAGAGATTTCCTCTTGACATCAGCTCCTCGTGGAATTTCTTTATCAACTTCACTGTGTCTTTCAGCACAAAGGCAACCTGCCACGACTCTTCCAGGAGGCTTTGTAGCAAAATAAAATGGAAATGATGCTGTTCTTAATGCTTTTCCTACCTCAGGAGTGATTTATGGGTGTTGCTGAATGCACACAGAGATAAATCTCAGTCGGTTACGCCTGCCTCATCTCCTGAACACCTTTGAAGTAAAGAAGGAGAAAAAGAATCCAAACACAAAACTAAAGCAAAGACCAGCTCAGAAAAAGGAGGAGATTCTTGGGGTAACCCATCCTTTGCAGGATCTCAAGAGAGAACCTGTAGGTGCAATCTCCCCATTTTAGAGATGAGGAAACAGAGAAATAGGAAAAGCTGTTCCCGCTTGCTTATGAAAGGGTTAATGGGTCTGAATAAATAAATAAATAAATAAATAAATAAATAAATAAATAAATAGAAGTACCAGATAATAATGCTTGCTGCCACATTTCCCCAGTATTAGAAACTCCTTCACTCTGCAAAACAAAAAGCAGCAGCACTGTGCACTGGCTGCAAGTCTCACTTCAAGCTCCCACATCTTCCCAATCCCAAGCCATTTCCTTTCACTTAAAAGGGGAAAAAAATTACCAGCTCACCCATTTATAGCACAGCAGTTCTGACTTTCCCCAGCACTGGCTGCCCTGTGCACGCCAGAAATGCCCCCATCATGACAAGCAGCTCTTTTGGTGCTCCCAGGACTGGTGTAGCCTCACATATCCTGATTATTCCCTGTATTTGGGGTTGTCCCCCACAAACACAAGTGTGGAAACCCAAAGGCACAGCAGATGTGAGCATGCTGAGCACATCTGGCCAGAAAATACAGAGCAGAGCAGCCAGAGCGTGCACACAGTTAATGGTTAAATAGAATTAGTCAAAACATGAAAAAGGAGGTCCTAACACAACCCAGAGTGCCTTCAAATCCCTTTTGCTTGCCTGGGAGCAGCGCTGGTATGAACCTCACATCTTTAATTTCATGTCAAGGAGCGTTTTAGTGCTGATCAGAAAACAAAGCAGGGAGTGGAGCTGGTGCACAAAGAAGCATTCAGTGGGTTTGTTGCTAAATTGATCTCCTGGTTTTGAACACCTCACAGAGATGCAGCCCCCACAACTTTCTCCCAAATGCTTTTTACGTGGAAGCCCTAAAACAGCAGGCAGAGCATTTTCTCCATTTCCCAGTGATGAGGAGCAGTTTATTCATCAGCTGTCGCTTATCACCACTTCCTTTTAGGGTGTTCTAGAGGCTTTTTCAGGAAAAGAAATCTGGGAATGCTCTTAATCACCTGCAAGCTTCATTAGAGGTTTTTACACTGAGCTGGGAAAGTCACACACTGTTACAGCCTCGCTGTGTCTGGGGGCCAAGAGGAGAAGGAATTGATGCAAGGACACCCAGGCTGGCTCTGGAGGGAGCAGGATGCAAGGCCAGATCTTTGGAAGATGTGAGGATGATTTAATTACAGACTCTACCATGGCTGGACAGCCATTTCTGCAAAGAATTTTTCCCTCATATCCAACTTAAACCTGCCCTGGTACAGTTTGAGGCTGTTTCTTCTCATCTTGAATGCAATTCACTTTTACATGGTCTCCATCCTGGATTGCATCAGGGAAAGGGACCCAAAACCCTCCTGCTGCAAGAAGCCTCCATTTCCCAGGAGATGTCTGATGGCAGCTTTCCCCACACCCCAGAGCCAGCTCCCCTCTTACTTCTCTCTGCAATTTCTCTTTTTCTCTGCTCCCCTCCTCTGGGAACCTTCCAGAATTCATGTCCCTGGGTGTCCCACCCACGTGGGTCAGGCAGCATTAACTGGTCCAAAACTCAGCTGAAGCTTCCTGAGGGCACCTGGGGACATGTGATCCCCACTCAGCTCAAGCATCCTGGATAAATACCACCCTGGATAAATATTTATCCTATATTTATAGGATAAATACCTGTATAAATACTCTGGTATTTATATAGGCTGGCTGAGCACCAGCCTGGAGAGGAGTGGATGGAGGTCCAGGAGGGGTAGAGAGTGAGAAACAGATTCCCACCCAGCCCTGATTTTTGGATAGTGTTCTTCATCACACCTCACTCCTCACCCACACAGCCCAGAAGAGAAAAAGCAAATCAGCCACATCACACCAGAAAAACCATTCCTCTGCTTTCAGCCCTGAAAAACGAAAAGCTCCTTGGCCTCTGAGTGAAAGGAGGTTTTCCCACACAATAGCTCAGATCCCATTAAAGCATTGACAAGCAACCACTTTGTGCTTCACTTAAAATTTAGCCAGGAGGGAAAATATTACTTTGGATGGCAAGAAGAGATTGCTTTTAATTGAAACTCTTTCTGCACTGAACTGCTGTTGACACTCAGTTTTCAATTAACAGTTCCACGGGTTTTAGTTCAGTTCAAGTCAAGTCTGTAAAGTGAGAAAAAAAGAAGTAAAATCAAATCAAATCAGAGCTTCTGGCTGATCTTGGAGAAGTTCAAAGGCATTTAAATGCAAGTCTGTGTGGGTTTTTTTATCATACCCTTGACTCTCTGGTGCTCTGCCATTTTCAAGGTCACCTTCACAAACTGCTGGAGGACTGAGGTTGGGAGGGACCTCTGAGGTGTTTAACCCAACCCTTGAAATCAGCTTGAAGGTCAGAGCTGTTGTCCAGAGCCTTTTCCAGGTGGGATGAACATTTCCAGCAGTGGTGGCTGCACAGCTTTGGGGGAAGTTTGGGACATCCAGGTCTGGCTGGGATGTGCCCACCCTTGGTGTGGGAGCCATGGTCACACATCCTGGCACAACAGCCTGGGACAGGGTGGGAAAATGACATTTCTGACAATGGAGAAAGGTGCAAATCAGGTGGAATCACTGCAGACACATTTAATGGAATTGCACTAAAAATACTTTATATGGGCAAAGTGGAAACACCCTTTATTTTTATATCTAGAGATGCATTTAAGTGGTGGCCCTGGCAGTGCTGGGTTAATGGTTAGACTTGATGATCTTGGAGGGCTTTTCCATCCTAAATGATTCCATTCTGTACATAAAGTCAAGGATTTACTGCTGGTATAACTGGAACCACAAGTCTGAGTTCACAAAAATTATAAAAATAATTTTTAAAAGGAAACAAACTAAAAAAAAAATTTTAAAAAAATCAAAGTTGTTTTCTGGCAGTTTCCTCCAGCATTCTTATGCATGAAAAAAATCTCTTGTCACCCAGGCCAGGGAGGTTATTTCAAGTGGAATTGCTCCAGCCAAGAGCAGGAGGATGCTGGAAGAGGTTTGTTCCCAGCAAAGGCTCTCCATGGGAAAACCATCTGGAGAGGAGCAGCTCCAGCAAATCCCAGCCCTCAAACCCAGCTCCTGGCAGAGTGGTCCAAGCTGCAGTCAGCAATTCTTCCCAAAAACATCAATCTTCTCATTACAGCCTGATTCAAGCACGGGAGCTTTCATTGTTTTCAGTCCCCAGAGGTCAATAGAAGGCACGTCCTGATTGTTGGGCAATTTATTTAATGAAACTGCAATGGGCCATGAGACAAAACAAGATGCTCTGTGCTTGAGTCTATCCAGAGGCTGCTTTGTCCCTTTTCCCTTTCATCCCTGGTGATAAAAGTGTGATTCTCCAGGTCCTCCAAGCTGTTTGCTCTCATGTATTACCCACAAAACCAGAGATGAGCACAGCTTAATCTCTTAAATTCCGGTTGTTCACTGTCATTTTTGTCAGTTTATTTGGGAGGGGTGATAAAGGAAAAAGTTGATTTTACTTGTGGACTTTTGCTTCTCTTTAGTAAAAAAAAAGATGATCTAAAAATTGTGCCACAGAGATTTAGGTAGCACAGGCAGTTATAGGGTCCTAAAACTGGCCTTGCTCTTGATCTGAATTTTTTATCCTACAGGACATCCAGGGGGAATTTCAGCCCTCTGGAATTCAGTTGCCTGGATTCTTTGGCCAGCCCTGCCAGAAACTCACCCCACGCCCCTGAGAAGGTCACCCAGGCTTAGATTAGGGTGGGAAAACTCACCATGGAGGCACAGAATGACAGAATTATTGTGGCTGCTAAACATCTCGAAGATCACCAAGTCACCCCAGCAGCACCACCACGCTCACCACTAATCCACATCCCCCAGTGCCACATCCACGTGTTTCTGGAACACTTCCAGGGATGGTGACTCCACCACTGCCTTGGGCAGCCTGGACAACCCCTTCCCTCTCTTGCTTTACAAGCAATTTGATGTAAATAATTTCATGTGCCTCCATCTGCTCCATGTGTCAATATTGCAGAATAATTGAGGTGGGAGGAGGTTTTTCAAGGTCTCCAGTTTAACTTTTGGATCCAAAGATGAGTCCTCTTCTAACACCAATTTATTGCCCTTGGTTATGTCCAGCAGAATTCTGAATACCTCCAAGGATGGAGAATCCACAGCCTCTCTGATCCCTCTTTTCCCATGTTTGACCACTCTCACGGTGGAAATTTTCTCTTGCCTCTCACTGATTTGTCACCTCCTGTGCACTTCCAAGAGCCCATCTTCTCTAGAACCCTCCTTTAGGGGTTGTAGACACAATTGGGATCCACCTTAGTCCTTCACCTTTCCTCTGCCAGTTTGTCACCTCTCCTGCATCCACAGAGGGGACACTGGCTGTGCTTTGGGACACTGGCTGCACTTCCCATGGGCACTCAGATGACCTCCCAGATCCCAGAGGATTGGGTCTGCATGAGCTGCAGGAACGTTTGGGCTCTTCTGGCCCGAATATTTTTAGAACTGTCAAAAATATTGCAGCAAATGGTGAGGTTATGAAAAGCTGGTATTTCCCACTGAGAGAAGGTAGATTTAGTTTGGATATTGGGAAGGAATTGTTTCATGTGAGGGTGGGCAGGCCCTGGCACAGGGTGCCCAGAGAAGCTGTGGCTGCCCCTGGATCCCTGGAAGTGTCCAAGGCCAGGCTGGACAGCGCTTGGAGCAACCTGGGACAGTGGAAGGTGTCCCTGCCCATGGCAGGGGGTGGAACTGGATGATCTTTAAGGTCCCTTCCGACCCAAACCATTCCAGGATTCTGTAATTCCATGGTGTGGGAAGTGGTGGCTTCCCAAGTAATGAAGTTCAGTCCATCTGATTTATTCTCTGGATCAGGATGTGCAGCAAGTAGAAAAAAAAAAAAACAGAGAGGGAGGAGAAAAAGGCGGAAAAAAGGGAGATGTGAATCCAGCACAGAAAGCTGATGTAGGGTGGCAAAATGTGTCTGCTCAGCTCTTCACTGGATTTCTTCCACTTGAATTTGAATGGAGAAGGATGAGGATGTAATTCACTGTGATATCGTGGTTCTGGTGTCCAGCGTGGGTGGAAGAAGATGTGCATGATAAGAGAACTCCAAAGATAACAGCAAATTTTGGAGATAATTTTTTAAAATGCCATTAGAAGTGGAGGTGGCCATGCAAGTCCTGGAGCCAGGCTGTGGGGATGGGTGAATATCCAAGGTGAGGAATGGCCAGAAATTCTTCCTGTCAGTCTTCCAGAGCTTCCCATCCACACATCCTTGGCAGGACCAGATCACTGCTGCTCTGCTGCTCTCCAAGAGTGTGCCTGCACTTTTCTCCATCCCTGACACAGCTCCGACTTTTATTAAAAGAAAAAAAAAAAAGGTAAAAAAGTTTTGTTTTGCTGATTTTGTTTTTTTTTTTTAACACAGCCTAACAAAACTCCAGATAATGACAAACAAGTGAGCAAGACTCTGGCACAAGCAAACGAGATTGAATCTGTCAGCCCGTGGGCGGCTGGAGCAGGGTAGTGCTGGCTGTATTTTCTTAAGGTGGCTCTTTCCATCCCTAGGGCTGCTTAAAATAAAGCAGATGGGAATACAGAATTATCCTCGATGCTGAAATATGGTGCTGCATGCAGGAAATGTTGCTTTTTGTGGAGTCTCTGCTCTGACACACTAAATCCACACCAGCAGCTCAAGCACTGACTGGAAAATGATGGCCCAGACACTTCAGTGGCAGTGCTGGAGCCAGGGAATCAGATCCCTCGGGATGTTTGAGCCTGATTTTGGGTTTCAGGGTGTTGAAATATATGAGGAAGGGTCACCTGGACTCGATGAAAAGAACAAGCCTTGGATAGTTCATGGATAGTTAGTGCCCAGAAACCCCTCCCAAGGCTGCTGGGTGTGAGAGCTCCTGGTCCATGCTGGGATCCAGCCAAGAGCTCATGGAAGGGACGTGGACCAAAATCCTGGAGCTGTTTAAGTCACCCCCCGAGCCAGGAGGTGGCAGTGGCTGCTCACCTCCAGGTTCTGTTGCATTTTTTGCTTCCCTTTCATCCCGACTGTCTTGGGGAAATAAAGGTTCCGTTTGGTTCATACCAAAGACCAGATGCATTAAAGCAATGAGAGAACCATTGAATCACAAAATCCCAGAACCACAGAATCCCAGAATTGTTAAGGTTAGAAAAACCCTCTAAGATCAGCAAATCAAATCATTTCCCCAGCACTGCTAAGGCCACCACTAAACCACACCCAAGTGTCACATTCACAGGTTTTTTTAACACTTTCAGGCATGGTGACTTCACCAACTCCCTGGACAGCTGTGCCAGGGCTGGACACCATCACCATGAAGAAATTTTCTCAAATATCCAACCTGAACCTCCCCTGGCCCAGCCTGAGGCCGTTCCCTCTCCTCCTGTCCCTGTTCCCTGGCAGCAGAGCCCGACCCCCCCGGCTGTCCCCTCCTGTCAGGGAGTTGTGCAGAGCCACAAGGTTCTCCCTGATCCCCCTTTTCTCCAGGCTGAGCCCCTTTCCCACCTCCCTCAGCTGCTCCTGGTGCTCCAGACCCTTCCCCATCTCTGTTCCCTTCCCTGGACTCTCTCCAGCCCCTCCAAGTCTTTCTTGTTGGGAAGGGCTAAAACTAAACCCAGGATGTTTCTCCTCTCTCTGCTGGCGAAGGAAAAGTCAGGAAAGGTTGAGTGAGAGAACTGGATGAACACAATTCCATCACTGACAGGACCCTGAAAGGAGAACATTCTCAGGGCTGCACAGGGTGGGATCATGGGGTGCCCTGTGCAGGGCCAGGAGTTGGACTCGATGATGCTTGTGGGTCCCTTCCATCTCAGGAGATTCCATGGGTCTATAATTCTTAAAAAACCTGGGGATACATACAGATGGAAATAGGATCCCGAGGGCATTCTTATGCTTAAATGTGATTAAACACCTTTTCAGCATCTGCCCCTCCACGACCCGTCCTTGTGTTTCAGCAGGAGAAATCCCTGGCCCTTTCTCTTGCCTTCCACCACTCTGCTGGCTCAGTGGGACTTTGTCCAGCTCCTGTTTTTTGGGGAGAGGTCACTGCCAGACCATCAAGCCCCTGCCTTGAGACCAGTGCAGCGGCTTCAAAGGGCGGTGACCACGGGATGGCAGCAAAATCTGTCACTGGGGACGTCCCCAAGCCCGGTTTTCCCAGTCCTTCTTCCTGGGTACCACTGCTGGCACCGGGACACAGCAGGCTGGGAGAGCAGAGCCCAGCCCGAGCCTGAAAAGGGAACAGGGATCAGCTGAGATCTTTTTTTCTCGGGGTAGTTTCGCTTTTTTTTTGTTGAAAAGCAATGCCTAAAAACCCCAAAAAACAAACTAAAGATGAAAAAAACAATATAACTGCAAACCCATTCTTTTTGAATAAATCCTCTTGAGTTGGATGCTTTCTGTGAATGGGGAAGAAGGTGCATGGGAGCGGTGAAAAATCACAAATTTTGCAACAAAATTAGCCTATTTTTTTTTTCTTTCCCCCATATAAAATCCATATAAAAATCTCAGGGTAGGATTCCAAGGCTATCCCTTCTCCAAGCAGCAACCTCTGCAGATGCTGGAGAGCAGAAGGCACTCGGGGCAGGCAGAACAGGCTGTTCTGCTCAGGGATGAGGAGATCTCTGCCTAATGAATTGGCCCCGTTTCCAGAATGACTGCCAGCATGAAATGGGGTCTCTCCTCCACTTATTCATGGCAATTGGCTGCTTCCAACCTTTCTGTCTGTGTCATTTCTGGGATGGAAAAAAAAAAAAGTGAAATGAGAAGGAAAGGAATGAATTCACATTTATGTCCTGGTAGGAATTTTGGCTGAACCCCATTAAAACCAAGGTAAATCAGGGCTTTTTATCAGGGCTTTCTAAAGTAACACCAACCTGGCATCCTTTCCCTTGCTTCTCTCTTTTTACAGAACAGATAAAAATTGCAGGAGGGAGGAAAAGGAAACTAAAGCTGTGAGGTTTGTTGGATTTTTTTTAAACAATGACATTTTGGGAATTAATTTATCTTTTTTTTAATAAGGTAAACATGTCCTGATTGACTTTCCCCACCCTCCTTTTTCAACTTTGACACAGAATCACGGAATAGTTTGGGTTGGAAGGGACCTTAAAGACCATCTTGTTCCACCCCTGCCATGGCCAGGGACACCTTCCACTATCCCAGGTTGCTCCAAGCCCCATCCAGCCTGGCCTTGGACACTTCCAGGGATCCAGGGACAGCCACAGCTTCTCTGGGCACCCTGTGCCAGGGCTCATCACCCTCACATGGAAGAGTTTCTTCCCAATATTCTAAACTCACTTTCCCTTTGAAGCCATTCCCCCTTGTCCTGTCACTCCATCCCTTGTCCAAAGTCCCTCTCCACCTCTCTTGGGGCCCCTTCAGGCACTGGAAGGCTGAAGTTAGGTCACCCCAAAGCTTCCTCTTCTCCAGGCTGAACAATCCCAATTCTCTCAGCTTTTCCTCATGGCCAGATGCTTCATCCCTCCTTTCCCTCCAGCTCAGAACAGGACCAAAGCACCTCCTCCTCCTCCTCCTCCTCCTCCTTTTTCCATCCCTAGCAGTTATCCAGCCCCTCAGACCTGAGAGCACTGGAACCTCCCCACCCATCCCACTTCCAGACAAGGATGGGGTCATGTAATCATCTTTCCCAGCAGATTTAATTGGGAATCCACCCCACGGACAGAGGATGGAGTCACTCTATCACTTCGAGGTCAGCCTGTATACAAATCAAATTCCAGTGCCTCCAGTTAAAGAGATCTCTTAAGGCTGTAGGGTTAGGATTGAAGAGTCTAATAAGGGGAGAGAATTAAGCCTGCAATCACTTGGACTGATTTAAATTAGGGTTGTTTTTTCCCTCTTGCTTTGATTAAAATAAGCCGATTTTCCCTTCCACCTGTGTTTCTTATGCGGGCAGAATTTCCATTAACTTCAGTCAAAGCTTTTTTTAACTTCTCGAAGCTAAAACTTCATGGCATCCCTTCCTCCTGGTTGCCAGGATTTTCCTGAGCACATTCCCACCCTTGTGATATTAATTATATAATACCTCCCTGCTTTCTGTACCAGTCACCTCTGTTATTAAATGGACCTCCTGTGTGCCTTTCTTCTCTCTTATTAAAGAACACTGACCTTCGTTATGTTACAGAAAATGATGAATATTCATTATGGGATGGGGATGATCTCGGGCTTATATTGTCTGCAGGAAGATTTAGGTCAGGAATAAAGGAAAGCCTTGCTGTGACAGGGACAGTGATGGACTGGAATGGTTTGGAGGTGGGACAGGGCACGTGGCTCCCAAGCACACAGACAAATCTTAGGGATGCAGCAGTAGAGGTGATGCTGATTTGGGGTGAATAGGTGGGATCCTAGGCAGCCCTTGTCCTTTTGCACACTCCCTATGGAAACAGGAGTATTGGAAATCTTCCAGTAAGTTCTCCCAGTAGCCATCCATTAAAAAGGACAGCACAATGTTTAATAGCATAATTTTCAAGCTCTGGACTAATTGTACAGTGCTTAAATCAAAGAGAAGACAAAGTAACCTAGACAGTCATCTCTGGCCATCTATTCATCCTCCAGCCCTGCACTAATGGCACTAAAGACAGTACCTGTCCACATCCCCCTGATGTGTTCATCAATATCCAGGAAATCCTCCAGCAGCCACACTGAGCTCATCTCCCCTATTTTTACCCAGCTTAGATTTGGGATAATGCCCAGCAGAGGGATAGGAAGTGCCTAAGGAGCAAAGAGAAAGCTACAGCAGCTCTGGGAGCTCTGGCTGGAATCCACTTTGCTGAGTCCCATAGATACTCACAAGGTATCCACACCCTCCTCTGGACTTCCAGGAGGCATTCCTTTAAATTCCTGGGGTGGGGGCAATCCTGAGCACAAACACAGGCTGAGTGGAGAATGGATTTAGATTGATTAGGATTATTTAATTCTTGGTTGTAAAGGTGGTGAGGCCCTGGCACAGGGTGCCCAGAGAAGCTGTGGATGTCCCTGGATCCCTGGAAGTGTCCAAGGCCAGCTTGGATGGGGCTTGGAGCACTCTCGGACACTGGAAGGTGTCCCTGCATGGCAGAGGGTGCAATGGGATGATCTTTAAGATGTCTTCCAACCCAAACTAGTCTGTGATTTTATGATTTGGTTGCCAGTGGCAGATGAAATCCAGTGAATCTTGTTCATGGGGTCACTGGTTTTGTATCTCTCTCCCGGGGATCCAGTTTAGCTACTTTAGGATTGGCAACACAGAGCAAAGAGAATTTCTGAGCATCATGACCTCTGTTGGAGACAGACCCCTGCAGAAAGAGGCCCTGCAGGAGCTTTCCTGGCTGCTTTTGGGGGACATTTGTTGCCTGGGTTTCACTGTCCTTTCCTTTAGAACACCATGGAACATCCTGAGTTGGAAGGGACCCACAAGGATCATCCAAGTCCAGCACCTAAAGGTTCCAGGTTTTCATGATTCAAAATACACAGAGGTAACAAAAGACTCCTGGTACCTCTGGCAAAGCCCATGTGTCAGTTCTGACCTTTTCCCACTTCCCTGGGGGATCCCAGCTGCCTTCCCCAGATTGTTCCCACAGCCCAGGCTGCTGTGACAACCTCAATTACTTGTCCCTACAACCTACTGTGGGTCTAACCACCACCAGCAACTCACAGCCTTCCACAGGCTCTTGGAAATCTTCCTGATTTTTTAAAGCTGACCTTGCAAGGATGGCAGTCAGGGTAATATTTTTGGGGAAAGTGGAACAAAATAAACAGTTTTTCCTCTGAAATGTTCTGTACAGCTTTTAAAATGATTCCTGGAAACCTGCTGTGCTGGTCATCAAAGAAAGCAAGGAACTGGATTACGTGTGCCTCGAGCCTAATCCAGCCTGACAGTCCTCATAATTCTGTGTTCCTTCTGTTATCTAGAGAGCAGGGACAGCACAGACAGCTCTGCTCACTTTTCCCCACTGCCCAACCAACACTAGGGTAGGAGTAGCTCCATTTGTGGGAAGATGCTGCAATTCAGTCCAGACATTTAACACAGGCAATAAATTCAGCATCAGCAAGGACTGCTGCCTCCTGATCCTGCTGAACCCCTGCTAAGCGCTTTGATTTTAAGGATTTCTTTAATTTATTTTTGAATAAAGATACTCTGTCTTCTCCTGCTCTCCCCTGACTTCCCCCAGCAACGTGATCTGTTTGGATTAGCTCTGGGAAGATGAAAGCAGCCTTGCTGCTCCCAGAGTTATCTGTGCACTCCACGCAGTGCGAGGAGAAAAGCGAATATTCCTGGTGGCTGATGCAGCTCTTGGCCTGCTGTCAGCAGAACGGAGCACTGGTTTTTCAAAGATAGATAAGGAGACTCTGCAGGCTGCATCCACACTCATCTCTGCTTGGACATGCAATTCCTTCTGTTCTGGTTCATGGGCATTTGCAGAATTGCATCTAAATTCAGGCTGGGTGGTGGCTTGCCCAGCTCAGCAGGGGACACCTCCAAGGGAAGCAAAGCCCCCAAGCCCTCTGGGTTTGTGGTCCAGCATTTCACCATCACTGTGCAAACATTGCTCCTTGCCTTATGGAATTGGCCTTGCTGCAGCCTTTGCTTCTCATCCTTTTATCACACACCTCTGAGGGGAATCAGGCTCTCTCTTCTCTACAATCTTAATTACGAAGCTGAAAAGAGAAATTAGATCTCACAAGGCAAGACCACAACTGGCCAAGACAGAAAGATGGGCAGATCTGCTAAGTGAAGTCCAGCACCACTAGGGCAGGGAGCAAGAGGACCTGGGCTTGTCCAGCCTCACTGGAGAAGTCTGGAATGGAGATAAATACAGGCAGATGAACACCCACCCTTGGGTTACACCAGTAATGCTGCTGTGCCACAGACATATCTTCTGCTGATAAAAAGGTGATATCAGAAGCCAGGATCCATTCCCTGACCCATTCCACCATGTGCTCATGAGCACAGAGGGAAGGCAGAGGTAAAGGGATGCTGAGAACGGTGGGGAAAAGCCTTTAGAGGAAGGGAGGCTTTGCCCCAAAGACAGCGGGCACCTCACAGTTCAGTCTCCAGCCAAGCCAAAATAAAAGTGATTTCTTCTGTGCTGCACCCAGAAAGAGAAATGCAGCCCATGACTCCAGCTGCTCATGCCAAAACCAGGATGTGAAATGGTGAGCAACGTTCCCATTAAGCAGAGTCTGCAATCCAACTAAACGCTCTGGATTTATGGGAGTTGGCTGGAAAGTTGGATTTTTGCAGCTAAAAGCCTCTCTCCCCTCAGGCAGCAAAGCCATTACAGCTGCAAGTCCCCGTGGCCCCTGGGGACAACCTGAGGGAGGTATGCCGGGTCACAACTGCTCCCCTTTTCTTCACCTGCAGCAAAGAAACCAAAGTCCATTTTGGCACCTCTGGTTTTCTTTTCCCATCGTGCTGGTGGATTTTTGGAGACAGGAGAACAGTTCTTTGTAAATTTGTACTCGAAGTTCTGTTCATCCAGGTCTTGGTCACTGCTCGTGTGTTGTCAGCTGAGTCACAGACTTTGAGGGACATTTATTACAAACGCAGCTGATGCCCCGAGAACGAGATAGCATTTGTAATTAAATGGGATTTAATGGAAACACGGGAAGGCACAGGTGAAATTAAAGCGAGGCTGCACTGACCGACTTCTTAACTAATGACTTGCAAATTGGTTACAATTTACATTTTGAAAAGATACAGGAAACTCATTTAGGCTCTAGACAAACAGCTCGATGGGCATGAGAGGAGAAGGGAGAGCTCTGCAGCTCTGAATGACAAAGACACCCAGAACAGCAGCAACCTCTGAACATTTACCGCTGTTTCTGTGATGGTTGCCCTCCTCAGGACTGATTTTGGCAAGAAAAACAATATTTTTATCTTTGATTTTTAGCTACCAAATTCCAGAGGAGAAGCTTGCCCAGTGCTGGGACCACGATAATGCAGCTGGAGCTAAGTCTTGGAAAAGACCTCCAAGGTCAAGCCCAACTTTTGACCCATCACCACCTTGTCAACCAGCCCAGAGCACTCAGTGTCACCTCCAGTCATTCCCTGGACACCTTCAGGGATGGGGATTCCAACGTGTCCATCCCCAAAAAACACTGGTTAAGAGTCATCTGGAATAGTTTCCTGCCAAAAGAGATGAAGAAAAGATTGTAGAATTGCTGCAAAGACAGCCACAGGTGCAGTTACAGCCACAGGGCACTAACCGGGGACATCCAAATCTGCCACCTCTGTGGCGTCACTGTTCACCAAGAGCCTTTCAGAGGTTTTGGCTTTGTGGCCACAGGAGAGAAAGCATCTGAATTTCACTTGTAGGGATTTCACTTCACCATTATTTTTTTCTTTAATCCCCTGTCAACACAACAGTCTTGATCTCCAAATATTTTTGAAGACCTGCTCAAAGAAATCCTTAACCTGGCTGAATTTCTTTCAGATTTATATCTTTACTGGCATTATTTGTTCCATATCTTCCCCCAGCTTTTAAGGCAAAAGAGGCCTTTATCTGATCAAGTCTCACTCCCTGCATCACTCAGACATCCTGGCCCAGAAGCAGTTGTGGCTGAACTAGACCAGACACTCAAACCAGAAATGAGCTGTTATGAAACACAACAGAGAGGGAATCGCCCCACAATGATTTCAAGCCTTCAAATTTCTTAATTTTGCAATGTTGTTTTCAAGAACTAAGATTCTATTTTATGATGACCATTACTTGTGTTTAAATTTCGCTGTTTAAGGTAGATTTGGAAGTTATCTCAAACAACAAGAAACCATTTTATTTCGCCTAAAACAAGTGACACAAGCAGAGCAGCGAGAAGGAAGCAGCAGAGCCAGAACACACCAAGACAAACCTCAGAAGCTTCTTCAGAGGCTTTGGGCAGGTGCTGAGCTCCAGATGGTGCAGGGGGCTCCTGGCTGGAGCTCATCCCACATTTAGGGTCACCAGCTCACCACCCTGCAATTTTTAAATAATCTGCAGCTCTTTGGTAGTCTGATCCAGATCCTTCCCAGAGTGTGATCTTGCAATCCAGAGACCTTCCTGGAAGGTGCTGCATCCCACTGGCACAAAGAAGTGATGCAGAAACGCTCCCCTTCATCAGCACATTTCGAGAGGATTTGGAAGAACAGCCGAGGTCCATATCCAAGTGGGCGGGAGCTGGAAGGCAGCGCTTGCAGAATTTCTCCCTGTAAATAAATCCTGCTGCTCGAGGGTTGCATCCCTGCTGGAAAATAAGGCGTGCCCCGGCACTGGGAAGTACATCCATGGGAGAAAACGCTTAGAAAAGTTCCTCTGCGCAAACACGGGTGCCAAGCTGCATTTTCCTAGATAATTCCCGGCTCAAAGCAATCCAGGAACAGCTCCCAGCAAGCAGATTGCATCCAGCCACCCTCTCCTGGAAGGCGAGGCAAGCTGACAAGTGTGAAGAGGGCGTTTTGTGCCAGTTGGCCCCAGGGTCCGGGATACACCGAGTTCCTGGATGCACTTTAGTTTATTAACACGGAATTGCCTCTGCTTAGAGCCTCATTACCGGACATCGATACCTGACGCCGCCGAGCGTCACTGGATCGAAGCCTTGGAGCTGCTCTTCCAACAGGGCAAGGTCTCCCGGCTGCTCCAAAAAAGTGAAGAGCACTCACACATGGATGTGCCTCCAGCCCCACAAGGATTTCAATTTAAAAGGATTTTAAGTGTAGAGGTGGAACTTCGGGGTGGTTTAGTGGCGGCTTTGGCAGTGGGGAATTGTTGGACTCGATGCAAGAGGGTTTTTCTACCTTTAATGATTCTGTGATTCTATGTAATTCCTATATACAATGAATTGTTTGAGGGGGAACGTGCTGTTTGACATTTTGTCACAATAAATTGAGAAAAGACCAGTTTTCCCTTAAAACAGCCTGTGCTGGGATCAGCGACTGCCCCCACACTGGGTAAGAAAATTCCATAGGTCTGCAAATACTGGATTATTGTGATTAAGGATTTACATCTGCTGGGACAAGGGGAAACATTTTTAAACTAAAAGAGGGCAGATTTTAGATTAAATATTAAGGAAGAAATTCTCCTCTGGGAGAGTGGGGAGGCCCTGGCACAGGGTGCCCAGAGAAGCTGTGGCTGTCCCTGGATCCCTGGAAGTGTCCAAGGCCAGGCTGGACATGGGGGCTTGGAGCAGTCTGGGATAGTGGAAGGTGTCCCTGCCCACGGCAGGGGGTGGAACAAGATCCTCTTTGATGTCCCTTCCGACCCAAATCATTCCATGATTCCATGATATTCTTGCAGTATTTGCATGACTGAGTGGAACAAGTCACGCTCCAGCAGCAGTCACCAAACTCAGTCACCACCCACAGCTCATCACAGCCTTCACACATTCTCCCAGTGTCCTGGTAGAAAGCCAGCTTTAAAATCCTCTGGAATTTACATGGTTATTGAAGAAACCAGAGGGATTTTTCCAGACTTAAATTAGGAAAATACAAAAAGGCTTCTGTGAAACACCACCCAAGTGATCTCAAATATTTCAGAAGACTCTGGTGTTGTACCAAACCGACCTGAGCATCCCACACTCGGTCCTTCCTCAGTTTAAGCTCAGTTTCTACACGGGATATTGGTGACACCTACAGGAAAAACTCCTCTGCTCCCTCTGCAGCCCAGAGAGGAACAGGTGACATCCCATCATTAACACAATCTCCTTATTAAAGGCTGGAGGGACCATGCAGGGAAATAAAACACTCAGCACTGACACAAGCGTGTGCTGCCAGCAGGGCTGGGTGACAAACAGGGTCTGGGAACCTCCAGCTTCCCCACATCTGCTTTAGCCAAAGCTGAACGTGAGGGGATGATGGGGGGGATGAGAAGCTCCACACGGCCCAGCCAGAGCCCTCCATGCCCTGTGCTGATCCCAGAGTGGGCAGCAGGGGAGGGGGATTCTGCCCCTGTGCCCTGCTCAGGTGAGACCTCACCTGCAGAGCTGCCCCCAGCCCTGGGACCAACAGCAGGAGAACGTGGAGCTGCCGGAGAGAGTCCAGAGGAGGCCACAGAGATTCTCCAAGGGCTGGAGCCAGGCTGGGAGAGCTGGGAATGTTCCCCTGGAGAAGGGAAGGCTCCAGGGAGAGCTCAGAGCCCCTTGCAGAGCCTAAAGGGGCTCCAGGAGAGCTGGAGAGGGACTGGGGACACAGGGAATGGCTTCCACTGCCAGAGGGCAGGGATGGACGGGATCTTGGGCAGGAATTGTTCCCTGTGAGGGTGGGCAGGCCCTGGCACAGGGTGCCCAGAGAAGCCTTGGCTGCCCCTGGATCCCTGGAAGTGTCCAAGGCCAGGCTGGACAAGGCTTGGAGCAACCTGGGATAGTGGAAGGTATCCTTGTATAGAGCAAGGGATGGAACAAGATGAACTTTAAGGTTCTTCTAATGCAAATCATTCTACAATTCTATGAATGATTCTCAAAATAAGATTTTTTTGAAAGGCTATTACTAAAATAAAACTTTGCCATAAAACATTCAGCCTGTAGTTCAGTTCTTTTTTGAGAACTTCCCACTGTGTTGCTGGTTCTACATTCCTAAAATTCAGCAAATCCCTCAGAAGCTGCTGAAAGATCTGAACTCATCTCGAGCTCGTGACAGGGAACAGGCAGCTGTGAAGTCCACAGCAATGACTAATTAGCTAAAACAGTGCTTTTGATCACCTTTAGATGTCCCATAGCCTCTAATTTGCATTTTCAATTTATTAAAACACTTCCTCCCACCAAAAGTGCTTTGAACAGTCACACTGAAAGCATTTCTGCAGCAAGAAACTGATCAGCCAGAACTTCACAACCACAAAGTGAAAACGGGTACAGCTTAAAACACTTCTCACTCATAGGACAAGGGCAGAGCCTGACAAGCAGTTTCACATCTAACAGTGGGTGACCATGCAAAGGGGAGAAATTTCTTCTCTATCTCCAGTGCAAGTTTCTGCATCTTCTTGTGCACATTTGGTTCAGGCCAGGTCAGAACATCTCTCCTGACACGCTGCAGAGCCAGGCAGCTCCAGCTTCATCCCATTCACAAATTCCAGAAACCTAAAGGTAGAAGACAGAAATTACTCGGAGGTGTAACTTAAGTTTCACCATTGCCTGGGACACCCCGACAGCTGTCAGGGCCTGCCTGTGGTGGATCCGGTGCGGGGTCATAGCTGAGGATCCCCCCAGCCTGGGCCCACACGCCGTGTGTGGAGAACGGACGCGCCACCAGCCACCCTTAGCAGCCACATCCGCGGGTGCCGAGCTCACGGCTGATTTAGCCCCACAGTTTTTAATTTCTCCTTTAACTCCTGCTTTAATTCCGCCTTTAATTCCTTTTTCCGCGCCCTCCCTCAGCGCCCGCCTCAGGCACGAGCCAGGACCCCTCCCGCGGGCTGCCCGCACTGCGCCTGCCCGATCGCAGCGCGCCCGCCGCGTCGCGCCGCCACAGGCACCCCGCGGGGCAGCCCGAGCGCGGGGGGCCTTGCGGCAGGGGAAGGGGACGGGGCGTACCAAGGGTGAAGTGGGCGGGGCCGGTGCTGCGGGATGGACGCGGTTCTGCTCGCCGCCGCTGCCGTGCTGCTCGCCGTCCTTCTCTTCTTCGCCACCCGCCTCCGCGGCCAAGCCAGGGCAGGTGGGTCGCGGCACCGAGCGGATCGGCCGGGCCTCCCTCGCCCCCCCCCAGGGACCGTTCCGGTGGGCGCGGCCCTGCTCTCAACCGGGTCCGCACGCGCGGGAGGGGGGGGCGGGTTTCTTGGGAGCCGCCAGGGGGCGCTGTGCCTCGGGCGGCCCCCGAGGGGGACCCGCCATGTTGGGGGAGCGGGGATTTTGGGGGGGTCCCGAGAGGTTTTGAGGTGTCCCAGGGAGAGTTCCCGGGGTGTCCCGGCGTCTTAACCCCACCCTCCGACCGGGCTGCCCCGCGGGGTACGGGGGCCCAGGCCTGTTCTGCTGGGGGCTGGGGGTTCCCGGCCTGAGGCGGCCCCAGGGTGGGGGGCGTCGGGTTGGAAGTCTGAGTTCTCTGTCGGGGGTTCTGCCAGGGGCTTTGGGAATGGGAAGGTGTCCCTGAGGTTCCTGCAAATGAGGGGGAAATGGAGAACAGATCCCGGAGGCTCGAAATCAGGGGCACAGGGTGTAGTTGGGGGTCTGTCACGAGTGGTGTCCCCCAGGGTTCTGTACTTAATGTTTGTAGCTTGTTTAGCAGTGCCTTGGACAAAGGGATTGATGCTCCCTCAGCGAGTTCGCTGATGATACAAAAAGAGGAACGGCCGATGTCTCAGAGGGTTGTGACACCCTTCAGAGGGACTTCGACAGGCAGAGAGGGACAGAGAAAAACTTTCTAAAATTCAGCACAGTGCAGTTCACAGTCCTGCACCCTGTGCGCTGGCAGACACCGGGGTGTGACTTCATGGGAAGGACGTGAGTGGACAGCGAGCTGTCCCTGAGCCAGCAGTGCTCCCTTGTGCCAAGAAGACCGAGGGGATCCTGGGATAAGAGCATTTCCAGCAGGTCAGCGAGTGATCCTGCCCCTCTGCTCAGCTCTGGGAGGCACATCTGGGCTGCTGGGTCCAGCTCTGGGCTCCTCAGACAGGAGGGACCTGCAGTGGGTCCAGCAGAGGCTGTGAGGATGATGAGGGAAGCTGGGGCTGTTCAGCCTGGAGAAGAGAAAACTGAGAGGGGACTCCATCCATGTCCATCTGCAGGGCTGGGAGCAGGGTCCAGGCTCTGTTTTGGAAGCCCAGCAATGGCACAACAGGAACAGGCAGGAACTGAAGCTCCATCTGAACATGAGCAAGAATTTCTTTACTGAGAGAATTGGAAAAGATTGCCCAGAGAGGGAGGGTGCAGAGTCTCCCTCACTGGAGATATTCCAGAGCCATCTGGACTCAATCCTGTGCCATGTCCCACTTCTGCTCCTTTTCCACCTCACCCAGTGCAGTTGTGGGAAGCAGGTGGATGATGCAGCACTTCCAGCCCTGTGTTAGAGGAAAGAATCATCTGAGCTGGAAAAAAACCCTGTAAAATCACTGAGTCCAACCATGAGCAACACTGCCAATGCCACTGTGGTGGAAGTGACCTCGTGTGGGTGGGAAGGAGTCAGGTGTGGCTGTGAACTCACTGACCTTGTTGTGTTCTCACAGTGCAAGGAGCGAGGTTGTTTGGCTGCCAGATGTCAAATTAAGATGTTTAGTCAGGAAAACTCTGAACTCCTGGTCAATACCTACACAGATTTTGGGGATATTGGGTGTTTTGGGGTTGGTCTTTGTATTATTTTTCTTTTGGGGGAGTTGCTTTGATAATTTTTAATTAGGAGGAAAAACCACCACACCTTCAGTATAAACACAGTTACTCAGTGCAATACTGTGCTGGTAAGGGATCTGTGTTAAAAGCAGATTTTTATGATAATAATTAGATATTCCAACACAATTCTCACGCACCTCTGCTTCCACAGACCTGGTCTAAATCTTTCTCTTGGAAATATTTGGAAACTGATGTAATTTCAATGGATTCCTATGAATGAGGAGATGAACTTCTGGTAAAAGTGAGGGATGCATGTCCTGGAGAAATACATCATTTCCTGAGCTTGACTCCTGTCGTGATTTGGATAAATCAGGGACTGTGGGGCTTGGGAGGATTTATTTTCTCTTTAAGCATTCAAAGTTCTAAATTGAAGCCCAAGCATTCATTTTAAATAGTGTGAATTAATTTTTAAAAGCCTGTAATATTGATTTTGAGCACGTTGGTTGAAGTTAATTTACATTCACGACAATTTAATCATGTTGAAGCCTTTTTTAGTGGTAACTTTTTGACACTTCCAAGTTGGTCATGCTTTTTTATACTGTGGTTTTAAGATTTATTTTTTACATTAATATATTGGTTTCTGTCAGATAAAGCCCTTCCCAGAATTTCAGCTGCTGGGGATGACTTTGTACACAACAGAAATGATTTTTTGAAACCACTGGTACTGTGGTGTATTTAATAACCACAGAATTTAGCTTTAAACAGTAATTTGCTTTCATATTTCATTTTCTTAGGTAGAGAATGAAAGCTGTCACAATTCTGCCAATAAATCTGTTGCCACCTGCAAAGGACTTGAAACCAGGGATATTGGACCTAAAGAAGTGTTGGAAGCTCTCAGTTCTTGTAAACGTGCAGGGATTGGGGCAGCAGCTTCCTTTTGTGTTATCTCGTGGAAATTGGCGTTTAACAATGTTTAAGACTTGCCTGCTTTAGGGAGCTGAGGATCAGGAGAGTTAAATCTTGTACCTTTATATTTCCTTTGAAAGGTCACTTGTTTCCAGCAGGATCATGCCTGGACTTGTTCTACTGAAAATGAAAAAAAAAAACCAAACCAACAAACGTGGCAATTCTTGATTTTACACGTGGTTGCCAGCTCTCTTTCTGATAAGCTCCAATGGGCCAAAGCACCTCCCCAGGAATCTTCCACCTGTTGAATTTTGAATCCCTGTCTGAATTTCAGAGGTTTTGCAGCGAGGCAGAAGGTGCTGGGGAGTGCCAGCACGTGTGAGGCTGCGGCAGGTGGAGGGAGCTGTGTCCCTGGGGCAGCCCTGACCTGCCCCCAGAGCTGCCAGCCCCAGCTGTCACCTGCTCATCTGAGGGGACTGAGGAAGCTGCTGTGATAGGCAAGGGCTTGCTTCTCCAGAAAAGCATCTCTGCTGTAAGCAGAATTTTGCACAGTTTTGTGAAGGGGCAGATTTCTGCCTGGAGAGTGTAAAATGAGGTCCTGATCCGGGCTCTGGAAGATTCCGTGGTGGTTTTGGCAGTGGTGCTTCACATCCAGTTCAGCAGAGATTTCTCCTTGCAGTGCTGTTCTCTCTCCCTTCAGGAAGGAGACACAGCCAGAGTCTCAGAGCTGCTGCTGTGCCCTGGCTGACAAGTCAGCTGAAATAATCTTTGCACTGATGCTTCCTGAACACCGAGGCAGAGCTGCTGTGCCCAGCACAAAAATATTCTTGGGTTTTGAGGGCTGAGTCAGACCCTGGACACCGCAGTTTCAAATACAAACTGAGCCCGTGTCCATTTCCCAGACAGCTGTTGAGTGTTTTGTTTGTATTACCTGTTAATTTGAGGGGTTTGTCTCATTAATTCGGTCTGGCCTGCCATTCTGCAAAGCTTGTGGATGGCTTGTGTCACCTCTTTAATGCTGGCCATTAGTTTTCACTCAGATGGCTCTGGATCAAGGCTAATTAGTGCTTGTGTGACTAATCTCTGCATGATCTGACTAGCCTGGGGTGCCACCGCTGAGACCTCTGCAGCTCCAGGAAAGTGAAGAGATGTGTTCAGATAAGTGCAGCAGCCAAACCCCGCCCTGTGCTGCAGGAGGAGCTGAAAAAAAACCAAAAACCAGCAGGGCCAGACCCCAGAGCAAATCATTCTTGAGCTCAGATCTGATAGTCAGTCCAGTCCCGAGGAAAAGTGATTTTTAAGTGTGTCCTCTGTTCTATGAAGCCTCCCTTCTGGGTGCCATCAGTGTGTGATGGCACAACGGTGTGTGACTTTCAGCATTCTACAACAAATGGTGTGTGTGGAGTCTCGTAGGCAAAGCTGTGACCCCTGAGGGAGCAGGTCCAGCTGTGTGACAGCAGAGCAAATGAGGATTTTCTCCTGCGAAGGACAGGAAGAAATGCAATGAGTAACGTTCATGTTTTCCAAATCTCTGCCCAGCTGAGTGCCTGGCAAACAGAAGCTGTGGAGTGCTGGATTCAAAAAGGTTGGAAAAACCCTCTAAGATCATCCAGTCCAACCATTCCCCCAGCACTGCCAAGGCCATCCCATGTCCCCAAGTGCCACATCCACATGGCTTTTAAAGCCCTCCAGGGATGGGGACTCCAGCACTGCCCTGGACAGCTGGGCCAGGGCTGTAGAGCCCTTTCCATGAAGAAATTTTCCCAAATATCCAATCTAAGCCTCCCCTGGCCCAGCCTGAGGCCGTTCCCTCTCCTCCTGTCCCTGTTCTCTGGCAGCACAGCCCGACCCCCCCGGCTGTCCCCTCCTGTCAGGGAGTTGTGCAGAGCCACAAGGTCCCCCCTGATCCCCCTTTTCTCCAGGCTGAGCCCCTTTCCCAGCTCCCTCAGCTGCTCCTGGAGCTCCAGACCCTTCCCCATCTCTGTTCCCTTCCCTGCACTCTCTCCAGCCCCTCCAGGTCTTTTTTATTGGGAGGGGCTCAAAAACTGCCCCCAGCACTGGAGGTGCCCCAGCAGGGCCAGCACAGGGGACAGGCACTGCCCTGGCCCTGCTGCCACCCCAGTGCTGCCACAAACCAGGTGCCACTGGCTCATGTTCAGCCAGCTGTGTGCTGCTGGAAAAGAATCTGCAGTTAGGAGAAATATTTTAGGCACTGGAAAGAAGAAAAAAAGCTTCATTAAAACATTTATTTTCCTACTAAACGACAATCCATAGCGACTTGGTGTCTTCTGTTAATGTGCACATGTTGGAGATGTGACAAATACTGTCCAACAGCTGCCCTATGTGTTTGACCATGATATGGGTCAGGTTTGGTGGGGTTTAGTACATCCTGAGCCCAGTCCACACTGGTCACTTTGAGGAATTACTGAGTCTCCTATAGAGAATTAAATGGAGAAAAGCAGAGAGCTTGGCTCACATGTTTTTCTCTGTGAGGGTTGAGCTCTTCCGTTTGAAATAAATATATGGCTTATAAATAGATTCCTCTTTCATAAAATGCAAAGCAGTCTCTGTTTCACAGGACAACAGGAACCAAAACCAGCATGAATGAGTGCTGGAGCTGCACAGCTCAGCTGCTGGGCAGGACCATCTTGGGAATTACCAAAGCTTGCAGGTGAAAGGATGCTGAGGTTTGAATTGCAGCATATCTCAAGAACTCAGGAAGAGAAACACTGCATTTGTATAAAAAGCTTTTTGCAGAGTGGTTTTGACATTTATCAGTGTCCAAGAAGTGATGTGCTGCTCTGCTTCTTCAGGAAAATGTTTCCTACAGCATTCCAAAGGAGCTGTGAATAGGACTGGGCAAGCCTTGAATCCCTGGAGCCTGCACTGGGTGATTTCTCACTGCCCTGTTCTGGCTGCAGAGGTAGATGGGAGCAGGAGGGTGACAGCAGCGTGGCAGGGCAGTGACTCAGTTCCAAATGTCACAGAGTTAGTGGGGGCCTGCAGACATGCCTGTGACATCTCTGCTGCAGCAGCCCGAGCTGGCCAAAGGCTGCCCCAGGTGGCTGTGCCGTGCAGCCCTGCTGAGCTCAGGGCTGCAGCTCTGTCCTTATCAACCCCAAAGTCAGCACTTTGAAGGCTGAGATAACTGAGGTGTGAGCTGCAGGCTCAATCGCATTCAGTCAGAACGAATCTCATTTTCTGATGGGAGATATGCTAATGGGAGGTTTTTTTAGGAAGGCATTGTTTGGATCAGGAGATGCTGGAGACTTGGCACGGTGTGCAAAGCGTTTTGTGCTCCTGCTGGGACGCAGCATAATCCAGCAGATCACAAAATAATTGTGTCCTGAGTTGAGTGAGTAGTTCTGCAGTTTTCCATGTGACCATTTAAATATTTGCCTGAATTAAGGCTTGAAAGGTAATACCTTGCAGGATTGAGCAGGTAACAAATAGCAATTAGGCTTATCAACAGAATATGCAAAGCAGGTAGCAAGGATGATGATATTTTACCATTATCTGTTGGGGTTTTTTTTACATTACTGCCACAGTTTGAAGCAACAGGAAGCCTCGAAAAAAAAAAATCTGAGCGTTTCCTATGGAAAACTTGTGAAATTAACGCACTGGTCAGTTCCATCCTCCAAGCTGCTCCTGTTAGGATATTCTTCATTTGCCAAATGTTAATTAGTGACTGCAGCATATGCAGAGAGGATGGCAGTGAGATCTGCAGTGACCCTTCGTGTCCTGTTTATGCGTACCTGTGTTTTGGGGAGTTGAAATCAGTGGGGTAGGATGAAGTTACCCTGTAACTGTGTTTATTTCAGCTGTAATTTGTGATCCTTCTTTGCTCTTCGGGTTTTGTTTCATATGTAATGATTTCTATATTCCTCTCTGAAACATTCAGCTCTGATGTTTCAATCATCTGAATCTATTACACAAGCACAAATTAAAATTAAAAAAAAAAATCAGAATACTTCAGAACGAAAACCACACTTTTGGCTCCTTGCTGTCCGGTAACTCAGAAACAGAGGCAGAAGTGAAAGCTTTAATAGGAATATTTTATTTCCTTGTTGCAGCTGACGAGGAGCACCAGCAGAATGTGGCAGCAGCAGCAGCAGCAGGGGCCAGACCCCGTCCCCAGGGCGAGGAGAGGGCAGAGGGGATGCCCAGGCGCCGCAGGAACATGGGCAGCAGGCTGATGGCCCAGAGGAGAGCCCAGCAGGCAGAGGAGTGGCTGCAAGGTAACCCTGGCTTCAGCTCGCCTTGCACACATTGAAACGAACCTTCACAGCCCGTGTTACAGCTGGGGGAAGGGGTGCAGCTGCCTCCTCAACTCCTGTTGAGTTTTGCTGGTGGATTATTTGTAGTTTGGCTATAATCTCTCCCTGCTTCATCCCTTTTCTCTATATACCCCTTACTTTTAACCTCTCCCTCCTCCTGAGATGAATCCTGGCTCTTTGTGGTGCCAGACTTTTCACATCCTTCCTAAAAACTTCTGTATTTCCTGCTTAGCCATGCAGGGAATTAAATTAAATCAGGGAAAACAGAATCCACACCTTGCATTGAATAACAAGCTGTAGTAAATTGCTGATTTCTTTTAAATTGATAGGAAGCGTTAATTCCCCAATGTAATCTCTGCAAAATGTGGAGTTTTCTCTCCAAGGAGCCATCCAGGTGATGGTCAGGATCAAGTGGATTACCTGGAGATCACCACAGACTGCAGCATTTTGCCAGCAGGTTGTTGACAATGTGTTGTGTAAATCCTGTGCTGGATTTACAGTTCACAGCTACATTTCATATGGTGTGGTCATAGGCAAAAATATGGTGAAAATAACATCTTTCTACAGCCTGTAAGTATAATTCCCTTTTCTGGTGAAGCTTGACACATTATTCTCTTTATTGCTGGAGAGATGAGATCACCATGATTCACCCCCCTGGATTCTTTCTACTTTCAGATCGTGGGTGAAGTGTTCAGGCTTTCTGCTCAAGCAGGCTTTGCTGCACTGCAGTTTGCAGTGGAGATCAGGGTGTCAGTGGTGTGCAAGAGGTGAAAGCACTGAGCACACACCTCTGTGATGCCTTGGTTGGGGACTGTTTGCACTTTGTTCAGCTTTTCTTGCCCTGCACTTCGTAGAAAGCCTCGTGTTGGCAGGTGAATGTGCTTTTCCAGCTAATTATGTTCAGCAGTTTCACAGATGGAGATTGGACAGGTGTGAACTTTTCAACTTTGGTTATTTCTTCTCCTGTGATAACATCCTGGAAAGAAAATGGAATCTAAAAATACTCAGTTTTCAACTCCAGACATCAAAAGTTTGAATGCTGAAGGCCGACAGTGAAGCTGTCAAAGCAAACGGCTCATCTTATCTTATCTTATTTTACTTTGTCACTTTAGCAATAGAAGAATCTGTGTCATTGGGCTTTATAAATAATTCTTTTGCAGCTTTCTGTACATCACATGCAAGTGCTGCTGCTTTTGCATGAAGTTCCCTTTGAAATGACATGCCTTCTTTTATTTGTTTTCCCTAATTTCTTACCCAAATTAAAACAGCTTCTTGCTCTTTGCTTCTGTTTTGTGCTGCTTCTGTGGGCGGTTTTGTTCATTTTTTGGGGTGGTTTTTCCATGTGGCTGAGCACAGGTGCACAGCAGGAGCAGTGAAGCCTTTGGAGAGTGAGCACAGACTTGAGCAGAGGAGCTGTGGAGAGAAGCAGCTGTCCCTGATTCCCCAGCACTGAGGTGCTCGGTGACCAGTGGCCATTATTAATTGGGATTAGCCACCCTCTGTGCTGCAGATCCTTCAGCCTGGCCCTGAGCTACCTGTCTTACTGTGGGGTTTGGGTTTTCCCCTTACAAAATGATGTGTTGAATATTTTAAAGCCCTCTCTGTGGACATGTGGCACGAGCCTGGAATCACTCTGGGATTTATCCCTTTTTTTTTTTTTTTTTCATTTTCTCTGTGTTACTATAGTATAGAGCAGTTTTGCTTAATTGCTGCTTGCATTTGAACCACCTGGAATAGCAAATTCTCTTCACAGCAGAGTTTTGTGCTAAAGAATTCGTTGACTCCTTGGAAAGAGAGCCTAGTGCAGCACCAGGGCTGAAGAGCAAAATTATTTGGCAATTTAGACAGAAACACCAAACCCAAGCCAGTCTGGTTTCCCCACTCTTACACCTTGTAAATGCTCTGAAAACTTGTGAACATCTGCAACCAAAGTCGATTTTTTTTTCTGTTTGAATTTATTACAGTGTTGTACTGATCAGTTTCTGTTCCCTGTGTGGAATTTCCACTCTGGGCCTGTGCTGAGCTTTGGGCAAAGCTGCCTGATCCTTGTCTGTGTCACTGTCACTTCTTCCAAAAAGTGATTTCTTCACCAAGCCATCGCTGCAAAAAGCTGAGCACTGACCTCAGCGAGGGTGTGAGGATGCCCTTGACCATCCCTGTGTCCCTGTAATTGTCACTAAGTGCAGTCATGTAGGAAGTGCTGTTGCCACCAAAGAGTTCTGCCTGCTGGGAGCCAGTTCTGCTGACTCTAGGAAATGTCCCCAAAGCAGCACTTGCAGACTTTGGAGTTGTGGTTAACATGAGGGTTTTCTGTTTTCCATCTAACAATCAGATTTCAATTCCAGAATGAGAAAGAAGCTTTGAGGGTGAAGTTGTAGCCCACGGTTTCTGCTGCCTGTGCTGAGCTGCTGTGTTTGTGCCAGGACTCAAATCTCTCACAGAGGAATGGGGGAGGAAAAACAACCCCAAACCCTGGGCACTAACATCAAAACCTTGGAAACTTCATTGTCCCTTCTGTAGCTTAAATCTTACTTGTGGATCTGGATAAGGAGTCATTTAATACAGACAGAGATAGTAAATGAATATTTGCAATATTCAAATCTACACCCATTGCCAGTGGAGCTAATTCATCAGCTTGCTGGGGAATTTAGCTAACTAAATTCGTTATAGGTTGTCACAAACAATAGTGCAACACCAAATATCTTGACTTTGCTGCCAGAAGGAAAAGCCAGCAGGTGCTGGGTTCCTGAGTGCCAGGATCCATGTGGGCTGTGCCATGGGACAGGCCCAGCCAGGTGCCCACCCTGCCTCAGTTTCTCCGTGGGGATCAGTGCTCCAAGGTCACCTGTCAGGAGAACATCAGCACCTGCAAATACCCTCTGATGACCAGAGATTGCTGGGAAATTCTTCTCCTTGGTGACAAGGTAATTCTCAAAATGACTGAGACCCCTGAGCTGTTCTAGAAAAATGGTTTTGATTGCCTTAAATTGCCCAATTTAATTCCAGCCACAACACTCCTGCCTTTCCTGCAGCCCTCTGCAGTCTGGGAGTCTTGTTAAAAGCCTCTGCACATTGGAGCAAGGTGCCTGCTCCTTTCCCTGTGCAAAAGGAGTCTGGAAGGAGGGTTGTGTATTCATGTGATTAGGTTGAGATCCCAGCTAGCAGACTTAATTAACTCTGTGTGTCTTAATTTAAATTGAACCCAGACAGAGGTGGCTTTGTGGACTGGCTACAGCCAAACTGAAAATGCTGCAAGGCATAAATGGGTGAGGATTTCAGGCATTAATCATTTAGGGTAAGAGAGGCCAAGCTAAGCAGTGGGAAAAGGGGAGAAATTGGAATTGGACTGAGGGTTGTTCGGGGCATGTGGTAGTGTAAATAAATAGCATTAACCATTTCCAATTTCAAATTACTTTTATTTACCATCCAAGGAGGGTGTGCTTGGCTCTTGTTTTTGCCTGATTGATGCTCTGAGTGCATCCACTTGGATTCTGCTCAGCTCTGGGTGGACATAAGGGTGTTTTGTTGGGAGCTTTTACTTGGCTGCTGATCATGTGCAGAAAAAACACTTTACCCAGCTCTCAAGTTGAGCTTGACCCTCCAAACCTGCTCCTTGTCCTTTGAGCTCTGCAAAGAGCTCAGAGGTGAAGAAGGTGCTTCTCTTGAGACTGCATTTTGGAGCAGAAAGTGGGTATTTACATCAAAAACTTAATTTCCTCTCAAGTGACAAGAAACTCATGAGGATGAAATAATGACAGGTACACTTGGATTGTCTTGATCCAGCTGTGATAAAAATGAGAGTGAGGGGTTTCTGTCACTTGGAATTGTGTCTTGAGCCAAAACTTGGCTGCTGTTGACGTGAGGGAGAGAGAAACTGGTGATTATAACTGCCCTAAATCATGGTATGGTGAGCAAGAAACAGACTTGTCCAAGAAATGCCAGCATTTTCCAGAGTGTCCCACAGAACAGGGACCACTGGGCAACGCTCTGGGTCTGCTGGGGGTGTGGGTGGAAAAAAAATGAAAAGGGAAGGATGTGCCAGAGGAGCCTCAGCAGCCTAGGCCATTTCCAGGGAGTATTTTTCGAGGGGTTGATTTTGAAGGACACTCTCATTTTCACGTCTTCAAAATGACCTCTCTGACTTGTTGCAAAATGTGTTGCTGAAAAATGGGGCTTTGTGTGGATGGTTGGTTTGGTTTGGTTTTTTAACAAACAAAAAGTAAGGATTCCCTCAAAGAAATAATCTGGTTTTATCAGGTTGCTTTTATTATTTACCCCAGTCTGTGGGTTCTCTACTTCTGCCAGCAATATAAAACTTCAAAAGATTAAATATCCCAAATCTTAATGCCTTTTCTCTGAGCTTTTAGCATTGTGCATCTGAGCACAAGTGTTGGAATCTCCAGTACAGTGAACATTTGGTTCCACAGCATCAGTAATGATAAATCCAACAGTTTTTGACAGTCTGAGTGCTCGAGCTTGTAAAATAAAACATGATAAAGAAAAGTTAATGGGTGCAACATAAACGAAATTGTAAGTTCCTCTCTTCTTTTGCGTGGCAAGGATTGGAGATCAGAATTTTTATTTTTTATTTGTGTTAATCACTATTGGGAAAGAAGGCAAAAAACAAGGTTTTAAAAGTTTTAAAAATTATAATAATTGGGCATTTTAAAATGCTCTTTATTGCTTTGTGTGGCATCTGAGCTCAGCATTCAAATCTTGCAGCTCAAAAAAATCTCGTATGAGTGTTTTCTGCTACTTTTTTGGGGGGGGAAATAATATAAAAATAATTCTTCATCCCCACTGAGTGATGGATATTGTGCATAAGTTCCAGAAGAACGTGTTTGTGCTGAAATCTCTTAAAATAAGCACTTTTTTCTGAACGCTGAAAGATCTGGAAAATGTGTAAATTTAGAACCAGTGATGTGATCCCACGCTGTTCTTGTGAAATGGAGCTGTGTTAATTGGCGTCGTAGTTGAAATTAATTTAATGCTTAATCAGTAGGAAAACCTTTCTAGTACAGTTAAACTTTGACTAATATCCCAACTAGTGAATCAAAAGTCAATTTTTTGCCTTGCTGCTACTCATCCAGTGAGTTTGGTGTTGTCAGAGTGCCCCCAGTGAGTGTCTGATCCCTGCCAGGCACAGACAGGCTGTGCAGGGGCCGAGCTTTGTGGTTTTCTCACTTCTGCCAAATGGTTTTAGCTGAGAATAAATTTCATATTCTGCCTCTAAAGGTCTGGCGTCCTTTGTGTCTGCTGCACTTCTCTGCCCTGAGTGTCGCCTGCTCTTGTGGCTTCGGGTTAATAAAGCAGTTTTTTGTTCGGTTTCTAAAGTGGATAGCTAGTAAATTAAATTAAAAATTAAAAAAAAAAAGGATAGAAATTAAGACTAGTTATTAGACTATAATTAATCCCACCACGGGATTGTGTTAGTGAGGAATGGCCACACCTTTCCAGTGGCTGGTGTCACACCTGTGTTTTAAAACTATTTTAAAATAGTAAACTATTTTAAAAATTATTTGTTTTAAATATTTTTTTATCTATTTAAAAATTCTTAATTTAAAAATTAATATTAAAATTAAAAAATTAGTAAACTAAGTTGTTTTCTGTATGTTTTCGGTGTAAAAAAAAAAAAGAGTGTGTGTAGGGAAGAAAAGTGATCTAAATTTTTATTCTGAGGTTTCTTTTTCTTACAGTTTCTAGTAATAAAGTTTCTCTTTGCACCGTTTAAAATTAAGCCTGTATTACCTTCCTCCTAATCCTATCTCACAACAAAAAAATTTCCAATTAATAAACCAAACCCACTACATTAATTAATGTTTCTACCCGGTTTCAAACTGAAACCAGGACAGTTGGGTATTAATTACCTGCTGTTAATAACATCTTCTGCTTTTGCCTGGCATCTTTTCCCCCCTGTTCTCTTATTCCTTTTGTTAGGTGCTGCAGAAATAGTAAAAAAGGGAGCTGGCTGTGCCCAAAGGACTTTTTGTGAGTAGCCACCTGTGCAATTCTCATTGTTTTTCATGGATGGGAATCCATTTGCTTCATCCAGAATTTAAAAGGAAGCAAGACAAGGACAACTAGACCAGCTTGGATGGGGCTTGGGGAATAGTGGTCTGGTGGAAGGTGGGAGTGGCAGTGGGGTTGGAATGAGATGATCTTTAAGGTCCTTTCCAATCCAAACCATTCTGTCATTCTGGGATAACTAAAATACACAATGCTGGTGGTTTCTTTTGTAAGTTTTTGTCTGTTGTGTACACAGTAGAGAATTCTGCCAAATTCCTGTCCTGATAGAGAACTCCAGCACATTTTTAAAGGAACTGGGAAGCATTTTTAAAAAGTCTGGAAATTTCCAAGAATTCAGACACCTGTGTGACTGATAACTTTCCTCTTGTGCTGCCTCTCAATATGTCCAAAATATGAAAGAAAAGCAAAGATTCCCTGAAGCCACCTCTCAGCTGAGAGCCCCACATTTGTGTAAAGCTCAATGTGTCACACTGGCTGTGCTTTCTGACTCTCGAGATGGGAAATCCCAGAATGGTTTGGGTTGGAATAAATGTTAAAGCTCATCCAGTTCCACCTCCTGCCATGGGCAGGGACACCTTCCACTATCCCAGGTGGCTCCAGTGTCCATCCTGGCATTGGATACTTCCAGGGATGGGGCAGCCACAGCTTCTTGGGAATTCCACCCTCACAGGGGAAAATTCATTCCCAGTGTCCCATCTAAAGCTGCTTTCTTTCAGTTTTAGTGCTTTCAGTGTGAGGTTTCCCAGCTGAGCACAAGCCCAGGCTGCCCCAGCACAGCACTTGGGGGATGCTGAACTGATTTCACCAGCACTCTGACCCTCCTGCATCCACCCCAGGCTCAGGGACAGATGGAGTTTCAGGTTCCAATGGACTCACCCCCCATGGAGTGTCCCAGCGTTGTCACAGCCAGGAGTGTGTGCAAAGTGATTGTTAAAAGCTGCTGAAACAATCACCTCTTTATTAAAATGAAATAAAGAATTGCTGGCCTTGTGCAGCATCCTCCCTGCTTTTGGTGGAGCTGTTCTGCTGCAACAACAAATTAATTCAGCAAATGCTTTGACTGTGTGTTTATGTTGCTGTCAGCACGTTCAGGTTTATTTAGCACATATTAATTGCACTAATATCAGGTTTAGTGCCCTGCTGACCTCCCCAGCTCTGCTGAATCATGTGCTGTGTCTGCATCCCCATCTCTGGCTTTTGTTGGATGTAACTGCACACACTGGAGGGAGTGATGCTTCAGGGGTCACATCAGATACTTCCAACAGGAGGATAGAAATGTCCTGGACAATAAAAGACGTGTTTGATCCAAGAGTGGGAAAAAAAAGTTTTTAGAACAAACCTTCCTTAGATTTCTGCCTCATGACTGGCTCAGGTAATCTTAATATAGATGAAATCTGAGAAGCCCTCGGGTGGAATAGTGTCATAGATGGGGTTTTATACTTGTGGTGTTCACCAGAAATTATTTTCTAAACAACAATACCAGAACTGAGCTGTTAATTTTGGAGTAATAACTGCTAGTGCTGGGTGTGTTCACCCATTGTGTTTGGAACTCCCCTCCATGCTGTATTTAAAATATAAATAAAGTTGTTTTAAGCATCATTAAATTTATAGAAGCCACTGTGTCAGGTCTGAGTATCCCTCCTTGCTCTGTGTGCTGCAGGAAAGGGTAAAAGGAAATTCCTTTTGATCATCTCAGTGATCAGACTGCAGTAATTCTCTGAAGCCCAGCTCAGCAAGCAGGCTCATATGAATTCCATCTCCTGAAAACAGCTGGTAACTTTGAGAGCCACCTCCACAGCTCTCAGATACATTTATTTCTAATGGTGTCTTGGTGGTTTAACCATAGTCCTGTTCTCTGTCTTGGAATTAGTAAAACAAGAATGTTTCCAACCTAATTCTTCATAAAAAAAGAAGAGGGAGTATCATTCATCCATATTTTCTTTTCATAGCAGTTTTTGGGTTGCCAGAAAAGGGAGCCAGGTGCTCTGGAGAGAGCTCCCTGCAGAAAACATCCTGGCACCAGCCCTGCCAAATCTCTTCCAGTTTGGATCTGAAGTCAGCATCGAGCAGAACAGCACTGGGGATGCTCAAAGCACCAATTATTTTACCCAAAAAGGGGATCCATGTGTGAGGAGCTGTCATTGTGAGCCTGCCATGGCTCTGAAGATGTTGTGTGGTGTTTGTGCAGGGAGCTGAGGATTTCTCTGGGAGTGTTCAGGTCAGTCCCCAGGACTTTGGTGGCATCAAGGACTGATTTAGACCAACAAATAAAGTGGCCAAATATTCCTGAGTTTTGTGCAGGGAGGAAGTGGCTGCATTTAAAAGCTCTTTTTCCTCAGCCCCTGAGTGAGCAGAAATGCTCATTTGCACACCCTTTGAGCATAAAACTCTTTCATATTTCACCCTTGCAGAAATCACCTCTGTAAACAACCATTTGTCATACAACAGGCAAATATTTACATGTCATTTTCTTGCAGGCAGACCCAAGATTTGCATTTCAAGGATTTTTTTTTTTTTCCCCTCATCCCTGAAAGGTTATTTCTGTCAGGCTGGAACCAGTGGATGAGTGGGGTGCCTCTGAATCCCACTTTTTCAGTGGATATGTTCTGCAAAGCCTGAGGGTAACTGGGAAGAAAGTCTCTGCAGGCCAACGTTGAGCAGATAAATAATGACAACCATTAGCACAATTTATGTATCAGAGAAAGTCTCTCTTTTAATTGTGGAAAGCAAGGAATATTTATGAAAAGCTTTCCTTCAAAGGATCAAGGGAATTTTTGCTTCTGCCTTCACTTGAGTGTGTGTTTGCCTTGTTACTTCTGCTCTGTGGCTTTGGCAGTCTCGTGTGATTTTTTTTTTTTTTTTCCCTTTTTCCATCTAAAAGGGTCTTGTCTGAAGTGTGTGTCTCCTTTTCATCTGCTGCTGCTTTCCTAGGCAGCACTAAAGTTTTCTCCAAGGGACTTTTGCCAGATGATTTAAAATTTGTCATTTATGCAATGTTGCAGAGGAAGAGGATGCCGAGGAGGTGCCGGAATTTCAGGTGTCTGGGAAAATTGGAGCAAAGAAACAGAGGAAATTAGAAGAGAAACAAGCCAGGAAAGCACAGAGAGAGGTGAGAATTTCCTGCCACGTATTGAGCAGAGCCTGAACAGCTCAGCAGAGAACTGGGGGACAACAGAGCCCAGAAAAGCAAAGGCAGTGTCATCACTAAATGGTTGTCTTATCTTAAAAATGTAAATTCAGCTTTTGCTGGCCCAAGAAAGGCCATGGAAAACAGTGTCTCATTTTCTTTCCATTCACACTGGTGGAGAGGAGAGGAGTTAAATTTGAATTCTCTCCCTTGGATGTTTCCACTGCCTTCCAGCTTAATGTCAGCACTGTCTCCCCTTAAAAATGCACCCTAAACCCCCTGGGCAGCTGTGAGGGGTGGTTCAGGTGCTCTCAGAGTGTAAAAACTTGCTTTGGTTTTATCTGTATTCAGCCATATTTATTGTTTTTACAGGCATGGGGAGATGAAAAGCATTTTGGTGTTAAATCAAAGGAAGCAAGAGGCTTTTTCAGCCTTCTGAGAGCAGCAGTTTGTGCATTTTCCTTGGAATTGTTCTTTTTTTTTTTGCAGACTCTGTATAGTTCTGCATTAATATTTCTAAAGCTTGTGAAATCCCAAGTTGGGAATTTTAGTGTCACCTGAGGTTTAAATTCAGAGTAGTAGATGGAGCAGTTGGTAAGAAACTTAATTATTAGTTATATATAAACTTCCATTACGAATCTTTTCTCAGTCAGTGCTTTCATCATTTTGTTACTTTCCATACTCATTGTAATTTTTCCTTTTTTTTTTCCTTTGTGGAAAATCTGAGCAAAGCTGAATGAAGTTGGATAAGCATCAGTTGGTGGAGCAAGGAATCTCCTGTTTCATTTTAAAACAAGCTGATTTTTATTTTCCCATGTAGACAGATAAATTCCTTGGATGGGGCTTTTTCTCTGAAATACTCAAAGCCAAATCCTCCACTGGAATATTTTCTGCTTATCCTTTTTAAATATTTTCACATTTAGGTATCCTGAAGAGCCTGACAAAAAAAATCCTTAAAAAACACACTAAACAACCTTTTTATTTTTCCCTCATTTTGCAACAACCTCTTTGGCTTAAAAACAAAAATAAAATTATTTCAAGAGACCATTGCAGCTTTTTCTGTAAGAGATTCTGCCCAGGTTAATGATACGTATGAATGAACTTTATTTTTACATTTTGTGTTCCAAATCCTTTTTTTTTTTTTGCTTCCTTGGGGTCCATTCTAACTAAACTTCAAGTGAGGAGAAACGAAATTCCATAACACAGCATTGCTTAACATCACTGTTGTAATAACCTCATAAGCACATTCAAAACTTAAACTGCACATTTAACTGTAAACTGTTACTGAGATACAGATAAGACAAGTGAGGAGGGTAATTTCTAAATTTACCACAATGTTGAGTGTGCTGAAAGGGAGGGGAAGTGAAATGATAATGGCTTTTTATTATTATTATTCTTTTTGATGTTTCTTTCTGAGCAGGCATCTAAAAGTTGGTAAGAAATCCCCTCGTGGTATCCTAACATGAAATTTTAAAATGTAGATTAAAAAAGAGTAAAGCTTGGCTTGCATCATGTTTATTTTAGGCTGAAGAAGCAGAGAGGGAAGAACGAAGAAAACTCGAGTCAAAAAGAGAAGAGGAAAGGCGGAAAGAAGAGGAGAGAATTCGTCTGGAGGAGGAACGACAGGTGGGAATAATTGTATTTATCTGTGGAAAATCTGAGCCAGCTTTGCTTTTGGGATTGCTTCAGGGGAAATTCTGTGACCTGCAGGGACCACAGGGTCTGTCCTGCTCCAACCATGCCCAGGATTTGGAGCTCAAGGCTTGGACCAGCCCAGCTCTGAGTGGCTCCTAAGGATGGAGATTTCACAGCTTGCCCTGTTCCCTTTGAGCTGGAAGCAGCAGGGCAGAAAGCAAAAGGCAGCAGCAGCAGCAACAACTGATCTTGCAAGTTTTGTGTGAAATTTGTATGATTTCATTCTAATTCTTATGTATTTGCATGTGCTTCCCAATTAAAGATTGCTGAGCTGTGCATATGTTAGCAGAAGTGACCCAGAAAAACAGGTACTGCTCAGCTGAAATGCTTTTATTGAAGACTTTTCATTAGTGAGGGAGGAAAACTTGACTTCAGAGCTGCTTTTTGTACTCAGGCCACCAGTGCTGCTGGCTGAGAACTTCGTTGTGTGGTGGAAAGGACTGAGGTGTTCTGCACAGTCCCGAGATGAAAAATTGCAGCTCCCAGCTCTCACTGTGAAATTGTTTGGAATTTTTTTGGAAATTTGTGTCTCTGGTTTGTAGGGAGCAGATTTATTTTCATTTTCTCCAAGTGCAGGTTATATTAGTGGGGTGTGTTGCTGACAATATTTTTAAAAGCAAAAGACAATTTTTGCTTTCCTCTGTCGAGGGCATGAAGGCAAGATAAAGCAATTTAGGAAAATAATCCATTACACATTGTATCCAGATTACAGATTGTACCCATGAGATCTTTATGTGAATATCCATTTAGCTCTGGGGTTATTCCCCAAAAATCCTTTTCCTTCTGAACTCTCAATTCCTTTCCATCCGTAGAAGTCTTGAATTTCAGAAATTGGAGGGGGAGAATGTCAGCACTACAATATCAGGATGTGTAAAAAAGTCTGAGATTTTGTAAAGCAGCTTGACCAAACTTCCAGAGGACCAATAATTCCACAGCTTCCCTCCCAAGAGAGATGTACAAATTTATTTCTTTCATATTTTCCTGAAGTTCTGAGAATTTCATATTCTCAATACTCAGAACAAGGAGTTGAAATGACTCCAGTGCTTTGGGGAATTGTGTCACACTGGCTGGACAGTGACATGAAGTGACACTGGAACTTCCAGTCCCTTGCAGGGTGGCAGCCAGCACAGCACAGCAGGTGAATTTTTAAGCAAATTCCACCTGAGCTGGGCCAGCCTGCCCTGAGGATTCTGTAGCACAGGACTGAGTTGTTCTGCTGGGGTTTGACCTGGGCTTTAGCAATTTACCTACATTAACTCAGGCACAGTTGAAAAGTTGAATAGAAAATAGAGGTGAAATTTCAGCCAGACATTTCTTCACACAGAAATATTTATTTATCTTCTTTTAATTTTGTTTCTGTTCAGTTGAGGGCTGTGAAATTTATTTTTGCTTGAATGAGGAAACTCTCATTTGTTTCTGGTTTAATTTGCAGTATTCCTAGTAGAAACTGCACTACAGCACTTCTGTTTCACAAGGTTCAGGGAGAAAGAGGAATACAAGCTACAAACTATTTATTTGTTTGTTTCTTTGTTTATTTTAAAATTTTTTGAAATCCACAGATTATTTCCTAGAACGTGGAAAATTGCTCAAATGCCTGAATCCAGCCTGGACACTTTAGCCACTACCTACCTACTTAAATTCTGTAATTTTAAGCTGTTTTAGTTTGGTTAAATGATTTGTTTTCCCAGTATTTATCAGGACAGCAAGCCCACCCACCAGGCTACATCAGGAACATTATTCTGCCTCTCAGAGGAAAGTGCTTTCAATATTTAATTTTTTTGCTTGTGTCTAAGTTGCTAATCCAGTAACTGCTGAACATTTGGAGCGTGGATCCAAGTAAATATATCTGACAATATTTAATGTCCATGCTCAGCTGTTTTCTGATAATTTTAAATCTGTCTTCATGGAGTTTGTAACAGGAAACAGAATTGAAGAGAGCTCAGAGCATCTCATCTTTCCAATCTTGTTACAGACTGATGGTGTGATGGAAAAGGCACAGCCTCTCTGCGAGGATCATTGGGTTTATGGAATACACAGGATAAAAATGTCATTTCTTTTCCTCTAGAGGAAGAATTCTTCACTGCACCAAGTAATGTCTTGTCACCAGCAAAGCCCTGTGGACTGCACGTGTGATAATTCCATTCCCTCATCTAAATTAGGTGGAAAGGCAAAATTCTGAAAGATATGAAAGATACCCCAAGTAGGGACTGATAGATAGTCAGGAGATAAAAGCCAGGGGGCAGCTGGTTTTTTTTTAGAGGCATTTTGGTCACTGACATTACCACAAGGCACAAAAAAATGAGTTTATCACTGAAGTTTGCCTGACAAAGTGAGGTATGTCAGATAGCTCATTTTCCCCTTCCTGTCCCAGTACATCAGAGGATTTCTGCAGGTTCACTGGCAGGAGCAAATCCCCAAACAAGCACAGCCAGCTTTGGTAGCTAAATTCCATTTGAGCCTTTTTTTTTTTTCCAGTCTCTCACCCAAGAATTGCTACTAAAATTGTGCTGACAGGTGGGAACTCTACCTTGAGGGATTTATTTGGGCTAAAAATCTTACCTACTCTTGAGAAAAATACCCTCTGCTTCTATTTCAATAGATTTGTATGCACTTAGAAATAAAATGTGGCTGCCCCTTGACTTGAGTGTGTTGCAAACCAGATCATGTATTTTTAAATTCAAGTTTCCTTTCCAGTGTTCTGCTGAGCTGATTGGCTACAGGCCTGAGGAAGCTCCTTTATAATTGGCATTTGCTTCAGCTCTGCTTTACCCTGGGGATTTCCCTTTCACTCTTGGAGTTTTTTGGTGGTGAGCTGGTTTACCAGCCAACACCTTATCAATGAGAGTGAGCTTCCTCTGATGTTGCAAAACAGAGTCTTCAGACAAAAACCTAGCAGATTGCTCACATAAAAAACTCTTTTTCCTTTGCCTGTGCACAGAGATTTTGGTGAATTTGCATTTAAGTGCTTAAAGAAAAATGGCCTGGATCTTCAGAGCTGTAAAAATGGGGGTCAGGAAGGATCACAGGGATCCTCTGGAAGGTTCAAGCCTAAAGTTTTGACTCTTTGATATTTGATCACTCGAGGCACCAAGTTTTAGTTGTTTTATTATGTGAACATCAAGATTTGTGTGTGTCTCAGCAGAGCTCTTCATTATCTGTTTGATATTTATATCTATTTTTCCTGCATAAACAGTGCATGCATTTCTGGAGGCTGATGGAGAACCACTCCATAATTTCAATTTAAGCATCACTTTTCAAGTGTGTATGCTTCCCTCCAAATTAATTTATCCTGAGGGAGTGCAAGTTGAAAACCTTGCAAAAAACCTCATTCTCCTCTGATTTTGAGGGGATAAGAACTCTTATTCTGTCTGAGCAGTGATGGGAGCAGCAATCCTACAGATCCCTCTGCCCTGTGCCAGATTATTCTCTGCAAAATCCCCTTTTGGCTTCCTGCAGAACCTGTGCTGACAATTCAAAACCTGGGTGTTGTACAGGGAGGGTTTCTTTGGTCCATGGCCCTCTAAAAATTCAGGATGCTGCTCCTGAATGAAAATTGGGATCAAGGTAAGAGGGTGAGGATCTGAAAGGAGCCTCAAAGGAGCTGAATTTTATTTCCACAAATGAAAAACATTCTTCATGGTAATTGAAAAGTTATATTATTAAATGCAGACTGGACTAAAGAAGTATGATTACACTAAAAAAAATTGATTTTTATATATAGCATGATAAGGAGAAATATCTTGAACTAAAACTTGATTTTTCTTGTATAATTAAATTTGGCACACTAAGTGAACAAGTGAAAAACAGGTTTTTGGGGTTGTGTTAGACATGCTATTTAAACATAATACATTAGCTAAAGTTACTTAAACTTATTTTAAGTTGGATAATTGGTAAATATGTGCTACTAAAAACAAAGCAAAACCATAACATATAACTGAACTTCATATTTTTCTTAAGCTCTTACTTAACAAAAAATTTTACAATACTACTGGTTTTTATGCTTCAAACTTAGAGTTCACAATTTTTTGCAGGTAAAACACAAGATGTTAGGTACAAGTTGGAATTCCTGTGTAATTCACATCTGTGTGTCTGCTTTTTACTTACACATCCAGGTTCTTGGTGGGCAGGGGGCTCTGGGTGAGGAAAAAAAACCGGAAAAAGAAGGTTTGAGTGACTCATTTATTTATTTATTTTTTCAATAAAAATGTGGTCAAAGTGGGATAGTTTGTTCTTCACGTGCAGTGGAATAAACGAATCAAAAAGATATTTTTACACTGTTTAAGCTCCCAGTCTGGGTAACATTTAGATGGGTGAGGAGAGAGGCAAACCTGCTTAAAAAAATAAAATTAAAAAAAAAATAAAAGCAGGCAGCTGAAGATGAGCATCTGCAGTTACCAAATTTCCACCTGCTGGGATTTCCCCAGCACCCCACCCATGGCTGGGGGGTGGCCCAGCCACTCTCTGCTCCAAACCACGAGCTCAGAAGGAGCCTGAGGTGTGGGGTTTGACAGGGGATGGAGCCCAGTGTCCTCTGTGCCACAAAATCCCAGCCTCAGTTTGTGGGGAGCAGACCCTGAAAGGCTCCGGGTGTTTTTCCATGCCTGGATTATTTTTATGGACACACTGAGTTTTGTGGGAATGCTGCTGCCTCTTTTTGACCCTGCAGTTCCCACACAGCTGCTCCGTGAGAGAAGAGGGTTAGAGAGATGTTAGAACAAAAAAAAAAAAAATAAAATAAAATAAAAATATTCCCAGACATCCTGACCGTGCCAGGGTTCCCCTGCTCAGCCTCCACCTTGCTTCTCTCTGGGCACTTGTGCAAAATCAGCTCTCCTCTTGTTCTGAACCAAGCTGCAGTTTGGATAAATCTTTTTTTTTATTATTTTTTCCCCTACAAATTGAATCATAGGTGAATTTAGGTTGTAAAGCATGCGAGGCTCTGCATCAATTTTTAATTTTTAGCCGAAAAGAAAAGCAGCTGGAAATAGTTAACGTTATGGAGAAAGCTGCAACCACCAGGAAGCTTTGAGGGCTGACACACTTTAGCTCCCAAAGCAGTGGCTCAGAGCACCTGGAAATTCTCTGCTGATCAAAATTCAGCATCTGGAAAACAAAACTGCTGTTGGCAAGAGAGGGGCTGGTAGCTGAGTGCTCTGCCAGTCTCACAGCAGGGCTGCTCTTCTGCATGTGTTGGGAATGGAAGTGCTGATAGGAACGTGCTGGGAAACTTCCAAAAAATGCAAAGTGCTGCTTCTCAGGTAGGGAAGGACCACAGGAAGGAGCCTGGCTCATTTGTTAAACCTTCCAAAAGCAGGAAAATGTGTTTTAGTTATTGTTGCTCTTAGTTACAAATGGGACACTGTCTTCTGATTTTTTTTTTTTTTTTTGCAGAACCATCTAGAAATTATTTACCAAAGCAATTTAGAGGCTTTGTGATTGTTTTTTTTCATTTTCCTCATTTCAAATCCTGCTGAATTACAACCTCTCTAATAGACCAGGGGAAGAACATTATTCTTGTCCTTCCAGGATCAAGATTAAATTTAATGCACTTACAAGAAGAGAACAATTGCTGTTGCTTCCAAATGAAATATGGTTATGTTGTTCTTGGCATCTGCAGTGCATATAAGGAAAAAAATCTGCTGTTGGATTAATTGTTGTGGTGATGAATGACCCAAAAATGATCTTGTTTTGTCTCAAGAGCTTCCTCAGATCTGTAGATTTTTCATGAGATAGCAGTTTAAAAAATGAATTTGGCTTTGCAGATACACTCAGATCCTTTCAGTCCTGTTTTTCTCATTTTTAGATGTTGGCAGGATTCTTTCTCCTGACTTTCTGGGAATTTTATGAGATAAAAACGGGACCAAATACTCCTTGTTTTTTATCAAAGGGTATCTTTTTTAATATGGATATCTTTTCTATATACTGAGTGACCTGTTCCTGTCTCTCCCTGTTTTAATGGAACAAATATTTATATTCCAGCTGTTTAAGGAAGCAATTAGCATATTAATGTCAAAGATGTAGCATGGCAAACATTTAAAAATCAATATCATTATTCTTTAAATGATCAATTCCTTTGCTAATGATAGAGGAATGCCCTGGGATTGTCACTGAAATTTGAAGAACTCCTGTGTTTGTTTTATTCAGCCTCTGGAATGTGATGGAGCCAGAGGCCAGATCCTTTTGGAATCTCTTTGTGCCAGGTGCTGCACAAATATAAATTCCTGTGTGGAAGAAACTGTCCTGCAGGGGAAACATTTTTGTTCTGTGTGAGCCATGGAATCTTTTAGATTGGAAAAGGCCTCTGTCATCATCAAGTCCAACCTTCAAAGTTAGTCCTGCCTTCTCTCAGAGAAAGCAAAACAAATTTAAAATTAAAACAATGGAAAGCTGAAAATTTAGGAGTTCCCAGTAAAAAAAAAACTTTTCTTATTTGAAACATTTTCTAAGTGATCTGCCACACTCCCAAACCTTTAATCACCATTTTGATTTGTGAAGATGTGAATTCCACAGAACCAGGCATCACCCTGTCACTGATGCTGGGCTTGGAGTTTTCTGGGTCAGCTTTATTGTGGGCTTTAAGGCTTTAATATTTATTTCAGGGTAAGCCATGAAGATTTTTCATTGCAGATAACCAAAAGCCTGAAGCTTTTGTTTAACAAACAACATGTAAAAAAAACCCTTTTGTTAATACAATCATGCCTTGCCTGCTGTTCCTAAAATACTTTACATAATAATTTATATTCCATGTAGGCACATTTTGCTGGAAGAAAGTTTTCCTAAGAAAGATATTTGCTTTGAAAACTTGATTTTACTTGAAACCTTTACAGGCTGGCTTTTTCTCCCCACCACTGTAACTCCAATGTTCCTTGTGAGCACTCCCAATGTCCTGCAGTGGCAGAGCAGAACTGGGGCCAGTAACCAAAAATGTGGACATTGCATCAGAGTGCAGGGAGGGGCAGGGACTTCCTGTCAGAAGCAGCAGATTCATGCAAATGAAGCAGGCAGGTTGCTATTTAAGAGTGGTTTTCTGTCAGCTCTGGTAAGAGCCAGCCCTGGGTGTGAGATGGTCACTGCCTCAGAGGTGGCTTCTGAAACTGGTTGTGCCATCAAGGGACAACTTAACTTCATCTTAAAAACTTTTTATGTGCTGGCTGCAGAGAAAGAAGATGCTGCTTCACTTGAAACCTGATTTGGGAAAGAGCAAACTGACCACTTGTGTGTCATCTTTTCTGTCCAGGAAGAGGAAAAAAGGAAAGCAAAGGAAGAAGAGGAGAAGAGAGAATATGAAGAGTACCTGAAGCTGAAGGAGAGTTTTGTAGTTGAAGAGGAAGGGGTTGAAGAATCAATGACAGAGGAACAGGTACGTGAGGCTGGCTCTGCACTTCCCCTTCTCTTGTTAGACTTGCTGCACTCTGCCTCGTGTAAAATAAACTTAAAAGTAGGAGTCAGCCAAAGGTTTTTGCTTGTGAAAGCTAAATTGTGTCTGTGGCACAGGTTAACCCTGGAATATTTCCTGGGGAATGCTGCTCTTCCTCATACCAGACTCCTACGGGTTATTTTAGACTTCTGAGGGAACTTGCTGGAAATTAATTCTGTCCTCCCTGTGTCTAAGAACTGAACTAAAACTCATTCTGGAATTCAGATAATCTCTCACTGTCAGCAGCTCTGCCTTACCCACAGAGACTGAGCCAATAAAGTTGAATTTGGAGTTTGAAAGTGCCCACAGACTTTGGGGGCAATTGTTTGGGTTTGGCTTTATTTTCTATACTAAGAGAGCTGCTGTGAAATCAAATTAAAAACCAAGCTCTTGTCTCAAAAGGCTTCTGATAAGGGAATGCTCAGGATAAACTCACACTGCTGCCCTTGTGGCTGCCTGCAGAGCTGCTGGGGATGGTGGTTGAAATGTGATATTTGATATAAGATCACAGCAAACCTGAAAAGGTTTTGCTGTTGTGGGAGGCAGAGTTCTTGTTTTGTCTGGTGAAAACCTGTTAGACACAATTTATTTGCTATCACATCCTGGAATTGCTCTTGGGTTGTAGCTGCCAATTTGAGCTGTCCAGTGCATTTCTTGGGAAGGATTTATTGCAGGGCCATGTGTACATTTGCTCTTCTGCTGAAGAGACTCTGGAATTAAATGGATTTGCTTTAGTGTGACTTAGAGTGGCTTCGAGCACAGCAGATTGTGCCTAATGCCAAGCAGCATTGACTCATTGCAAGTTCTCACTACAGACCCCTTCCCATCAAGAGAAATTCCTTCATCACACCAGGATTAACACCAAGAGTTCTGTCTGGTGATGGGGAATTCCCTAAGATGCAGTGAACAGCAAAATGCACACTTTCATTGACACTTCCTTCAAAAATCTCTACCTGTCCTGTTAGGATGTGAGATTATCCCTAAATATTGAAGTGTTGCACTCCAAACTCCCTTTAAAGCTGGAATGTGTTGATTGTCCATGTTCCTACAGCTGCCTGTTAAGGAGAAATTAATCTCTCTCCATGTCAGAACAGAGAAGGGTGTTCCTCACCTGGAAGAGCTTGGCAGGCACTTGATGATGCCTGGATCTCAGCCAGAGATAACTTTGGTAGGGGTGGGGAGTTAGAACTTGAATTGCAGGCAATTTAAAAGTCATATTCCGAAATAATAACAGGTACAGAGTTATTTGGAGACAGCAGAAATGAGAAAGGAATTAAGCAGACACCCTGGCCTCGTGATGGCTGAAGAACTGAAGCATTTCAGTGTCCTCTTCGAAAAGCTGACTCTGCCTTGTGTGGTTGGGGCTGCTCGTGCTGAAAATCAAGCTCCTGGCTCCAGAGCTCCACCAGTTAATTAAGCTGATTGATTTCCAGAGTTGCAGAGTAACCTGATCTCTTTTTGACTTCAATGCACAGCGTTTGCATTGCCTGTGAAGTGGAGCAGCTCACGTTGGTGCCCTGGATTTCAGGTGCACGGCTTTGAAATGCTTGAGCCTCCACAGGTGCTGTGCTGCACTTGGCCATCTGCAGGTCCTGAGTCACTCCGGGTTTTCCTCTGCACAAAAAGTCCTTGGTGTGTGACTTCATGATGCTTAAACTCACCCAGGTGTGATTATTTCAGGGTATTTATGAGGGGGAAAAATAAAAAATTGTATGATAACCTTTCAGGAAACAAATTGTACCTGAGCCACATTCTGTCAGAAATCCCTTGTGAAGATTAAATCGAGATTACTTTTCTTCCCAGTCCAATGTCTCAGTGTGTGTAGTTAAAACTTAGGAATTATGCAATCTAAATGCTTTTATAGTATTTATACTCGGCAAGTTTTTGATGCATTTAATGCTCATGAATTTAAAATAACAGTTGTTTTCCTTGCTGTCTCCAGTCTCGCAGCTTTCTTATGGAATTCTTGGAATATGTTAAGGTAAGGTACCTTTGATTTTTCTCCTTAGATGGTGTAAAATACCTTTTGTCATAGAGGGACACCTTTACTTCCTCTTTCATTTATTTAAATATTCAACAAGTAACAAAAAAGGTACCTCCAGTAGTTATTTTCTGAACCAACACAAGCACGTCCATGATTGCTAAAACACTTTAATTCCAGCTGGGTCCTGGCTTTTGGGGCAGGATGTGCCTCTTGCCCTGTGGTATAAGACAGGCCTGGTGCATCTCCCTCAGAGTTTATGGAAGCAATGTTTTGTGGATTGGGATTTGGGGCATTGAGGCTTTTCTGTTTGTGAACATCAGCCACTGATTTAAAACCATGTGAGCTCAGCAGGAAGGAGAGTTGCTGTACCACGAGGGTGTTTTTGGGCCTCCAACGCTGGCACTGGAAAGCTCAGTCCCAACTTTCCTGTAATTCCTTCATTTTTTTTCTGTCCATGCAGCTTCCAATGTTGTCTTAATGTTTGAGAAGCAGCTCCCTTGTTTTAACCAGGGTGTGTCAGTCTCCCTTTCATCCCATTGTATGGGTATTTAAAACCTGGGCTGTGCTCCTGCTTTTGATCTGTGAGGGCAAATGCTTTCCACTATTGCTATATCAAAGGTCAGATGCATTTTTCTCCTCTCACTCCAACACTGTCATGCAAATCTTTTTTTCCTAATGAATCCCTTTCTGATCTCTCAGGATGTGTGAAGTGTGTGCAAGGCTTCTCTAGCAAGCAAATCACCTGGATACTTAGTGAGCTGCTAATCATTTCGTGTTCCAAAATCTCAGCTTTGGGCCGGTTTTGCACGTCCATTATCCCAGCAAAACCCTGGATTTACAGCAGATTTATCTCCTGGACTTACAGATTTGCCTCATGGATAACTCTCCTTGGGGAATCCTTTGGAGTGATTGCCAGGAGAGCTCAGTGCAGAGCCCTCCAAAGCTCTGTAGGTAAAAAAGGAGATTCCAGTGTCCCTTGGGATCTCCCACAAACACTGGGAGGTTTCCAAGGGATGACACAGCCAGGGCAGACTCTGCCCATTGCCCCTGGGGTTGTGGTGGATGGACCAGATTAGTCACAAACTCCCAGTTCAGTGTTTCAGCATTAAGTTTTGTATCAGTCACTTCATCTTGACGTCAGAGAAATTAAACTTAGGCTGGAAACTGAAGTCTGAATATTCGACACCTGATTTCCTCTGCAGAGCTGAGCTGCAGAACTGGGGCATTGCTTTCTTTCACAAGTTTTAAGTATTTTTCTTTAATCTTGAAAGTGTGCTTAATGTATAGATTATGTATTGCCCTCACCTTCTGTTCTGTTCACAGAAACCATTGACAGGAAGCAGTGCTGAGCTGCTCGTAGCTGTCTGAAAAAAAATGTATAAATCAAGGGTAATTGGCATTTTTTTAAAAACTAAAATTGAATTTAGCTCTTCTGTTGAATAATTTCTTATGCTGGTATCACCTGGAGATAGTTCACCCCATGCTTCATCCTTAAGGGTGTTGGAAGCAGAATGCAGCCTCTTGCTGTGTCCTCCCTTGCTGAGGACAGCAGCAGCATCACCCTTAAAATGAAATAATCACAGGAAAATGTGGATGTGGTTTTGTTGCTGAAGGAAAGTTAAACCTGTCTCTAGAACATGATGCATGTGGAGAAATGTTTTATTCCCTTGGGACCTCGTGGTGTATTCCAGAGTGTGGGGGGTGCATCCTGATCCCAGCCCATCCCCTCGGGCTCTCATTCCCAGCAGGATCTGTCTTGGGAAGCTTCCCCTAAACGTGGTCATTGAGGGGGGATATCTTTAAGGTCCTGTTTTTCTTGTTCATGTGGCTTTACACCAACCCCCCAATCCCTGTAAAAGAAGATGTGACGAATGTTGGCAGTTCCCAGCTCTGAGAACTGAATTCCATGGACTGGTTCCAGTTCCATGTGTTCAGTCCATGGTATTCAGTTCTCTAGCTTGGCTGCATCGAACTTCACAACTGCTAAATCTGTGTGTGGCTTTCTTTTGGGTCTGATTTTATTAATGAAAGAGATTAATCTATTTCAGCCTCTCTTGATTTTTTCAGTGGCCTCCCAGTATGTTCTCCAGACCAGAAACAAAGGAATTGTTTGAAGTGTTGAATTTGTTAATGGAGATGCAGCTCCTGTGGCTGTACATACATGGGTTTTAGGAATATAGTCCTGAATATTAACTGAGCTTTCCAACAGTTTTGTCTTTTCCAAGCTCCTTACAAACACTGCATCCTTTTGCAGCTAAACAGATGAGCTCCTAAAACTTTGGCAGAGAAGAAAACAGGAACCAAGTAGCTCCAGACAAGCACTGCAGGTGTTTTCTCTGGAGCTACAGAGAAGCACAAAACCAGATGTGAGCAGTGGTGGCTTTGCCCTGACTGAGAAAAGCTGCAGGAAGAATCTGTCAAAAGCAAAATGACAATTTGCAGTTCCAACACTGACAATTTTAATAAGGTGTTGGCTTGCTTAGGAAGATTATTATGGCATTAATACACATGACATCAGTAAAACAGACTAAAGCACTTAATGCTGCCAGTCTTGCCTGGGTTTTATGTAAGTGCTGATACACACCAGTGATCGTTTTAAAAGGTGCTTTGGAACATCCCTCAAAAGAAGAAAGGGATCTTGATAAAACACACTGGAAATTAAAGGTGGCAGCAGAGAAACTCAGGGGGTGGGGGAAGAGTCATGGCTGTTCTTGTGCTGATCCTAATGTAAGGAAAAGTCCAGGATCAGCAGTGGCAGATGTGTTTGAGCCTTGCCCTGTGTGGGTCAGAGCACTCAGCCTTTCCACAGAGCTCCCTGCTTTGGGTAACCTGAGAGTTTCTCATCAGAGGAAAGTGCTTACTAGGACATTTTTTTATTTGAATGGAAAAAAAAAAATCCCAATTTTTTCATTCATTAGCTTAACTCTTGTTTGTCTCCACAGAAAACAAAGGTTGTCCAGCTGGAGGACTTGGCTTCACATCTAGGTTTAAGGACACAGGTAAGCACTGACTTTTGGAGTGGAAATATTAATTTTTGCTGGGCCCCTGCCTCCCTCTTATACCAAAATTCCATTTAAGTGCACAGTGGGTTACTTAAAGGATTTATCTGGTTAAAAATATAAATTATAATCTCCTTCTGCAGTTACATAACAACAAGAAAAAGAGGTAGAACTATAGAAACCAACACTTAAGGTGTAGTGGAACAGCATGCTTGGAGTAACTATAGAGTAAACCCAGTCATAAATTCAGCAGGTTGTTGCTTTGGGTTGGTAGGAGAGGTTTGCTCCTAAAAGGAGTAGGAAAAGATAGAAAAAACGTGGAATTTTTGAGCAAGGACCTTGGAGAAGAACCTCAGCATGCTTCATGGAACTTCATGGCACTGCACAGCCTTTCCATGAGAAGATTCCTGTAAGCCCCTGCTTCTTGAAGCAGCCAAGCAATGGCAATAAAATTCTCTTTTAAGGGATAGGGAATTTAATTTGAACATCCCAAAATGCAAAAAAAAAAAAATCCTCCCTCAAAGACCAAAGGGCTGATTGTATCTCTCTGTGTGGGAGTACTGAATTCTTTAACCCTGAGGGATCTCAGTGTAAACCTCTGTAGTTTATCTGAACATGTGAAATGTTTTTTGCTCCCCTTTTGATCAGTCTGTTACTCCTTTTTCTCTTCTGCACAGGATGCAATTAACAGAATCCAGGACCTGATGGCAGATGGCACCCTGACAGGTGACAGCCAAAGCACAAAGGGGATCTTTCTGTAGCTGCTCAAGAGGTGGTGGTGCAGAAAATGCCTTCTTTGTGGCAGAGAGAGAATTCCAGTGTCATTCCTGTTTTAAGGATCTAGTAGGACTTGGTAGCTAGATATTTATATTTTATTTATTTACCCATCTGCTGAAGGCTTTTTGAGGCTGCTGAGCAGCCAGCTGCAAATGGGGCCTTCTGAAATCTGAATTTGAGAGGATCATGGGGATGATTTGGGGTGGTTTCCAAGCCTGGTGGTTAAAGCCAGGGCTGGGGTGTGGCATGTGGGACAGGCAAACATCCCAGAGCACTGCAGGGTGCTGGAGTCAGTGAAATGTTTGTCCCAGCCCAGTCCAGGTTGGGATGGCAGCAGAGACTGAGCATGAACAGGGCTGATTTAGTGCTGGGCAATCTTCTTTCCAAGGGAGAAGTAGGGAAAGGTGCCAGCACAAACATGTATTGACCTGATCTTGTGCTCGTGGCTGGGGAACACCTGTCTGAGCACACGTGGAAACCCTTTGAAATACCCTGAAAATGCTGGGAATCCAGGGATAAGGATGTGTGCTGTCCTGGCTGGCTCTGCCTTGGTGTAATGCATAAAAACAGAGTTCTGTTCTCAGTCTGGTTGGAGCAACAGAAATATGGGAACTGAGCTGCATTCCCTTTGAGAGGGGAAGCTGGAAAGGCTGAGCTGGGCCCCACAGGGGCTCTCAGTGCCCTCCTGGAAACTCCTGCCCTGCCTTTCTCCACCAGCTGCCTGAGCTGAGAACATGAGCACCAAGGAAAGCAGGATGGGGAAGGGTCTGGAGAGGAATCCGTGTGAGGAGCAGCTGAGGACACTTGGCTTGTTCAGCCTGGAGAAGAGGAGGCTGAGGGAGGATATTCATCAAGTTCTGCAACTTCTTCCTCTGGGGCAACTCTGATCTCAGCTCCCTGTGACAGGGACAGCACCCAGGGAATGGCTGGAGCTGGGTCAGGGGGGTTTATTTTGGATCTCAGGGGAAGATTCCTCATCCAGAGGGTGCTGGGCACTGCCCAGGCTCCCCAGGGAATGGGCACAGCCCCGAGGCTGCCAGAGCTCCAGGAGGGTTTGGACACCACTCCAGGGGTGCTCAGGGTGGGATTGTTGGGGTGTCTGTGCAGGGCCAGGAGCTGGATCAATGATCCTGCTGGGTTCCTTCCAGCTCAGGACATTCTGTGATTCCATGAAAACGAGGAACCTGCAGCAGCTGCTGTGGAGCTCTCAGCCAGCTGTTGCCAGTGCACAGAACGTGTTCCTTTGAGCAAAATGAGCATTGCCAGGGCCCTGGGCTGCTGGCACAGCCCTGCTCCAGCACCCAGCAGTGGGCAGGAGATGAAAACCTGCCTGGCCTGGATGGGAAGAGCTGCCTCAGCAGCTGGAACATCCCAAAGCAGTGAGTGATGCCTGGTGGGAAGTGAGGGGAGCCCCAGAGCTGACTGCAGGGTCGTGTGTTTGCCCTGCAGGTGTGATTGATGACAGGGGAAAGTTCATTTACATCACTGCAGAGGAGATGGCAGCCGTGGCTCAGTACATCAAGCAGCGAGGCCGAGTGTCCATTGCAGAGCTGGCCCAGGCCAGCAACTCCCTCATCAACCTCCAGCCTGACAGCAGAGCTGTGGCTCCAACCGTGGCCTGAGAGAAACACTGCAGGGCTCTGACCTCTTAATGAATAAACCACATAATTAAAAGCAAACCAGAACCTCCCCGGTGCGTTCGTGGTGCCTGAAGGTAGGATGCTCTTTGCAAGCATCAGCTGCAAACTCAGAAGTTTTTGCTTTTCCTTCTGTTAGAGCTGGTGTTAAATGGTGATTTAACTGGTGTTAAGAGTTGATTGTACAAGAGGCTGGCCAGGAACTCAAACACTGATGCACCTGTAGCCCAGGAAGATCAGTAATTTATCCCTCATGTTGCTGTAAACAAACTTTTTATTGTTTGCAGATTCTGATGTCTGTATCAAGTAGATTTGGGGTTGGTTGCATTCAGGATTCTCCAGGCTTGCTCTGCACTATGGAGCTGTTTAACTTTGTGATGGACACAGCCATAGGTGTGTAGATTTTGGCTGCTGTACCCAGATTGGAAGGAAAGAGTCAAAAGAAGATTTGCCTTTGTTCTTGCTGAAATACATCCTGAAACTCTGGAAAGAATGTGGTTGCTGTGTTAAAACTTCCAGGGGCTATTTCAGGAAACCTTTGCTTTATAAATATGTTTATATATTGGTTTGTGTAATAAAGAGTTTGCTTGCAGACAAGCTGCATCATTTCCCTGTAGCCAGGAGACAGAAACTCCTCCAGGGAAGGGTGAACTGGGCTCATTTATTGTGCAGGCCAGTCCTGCTGATACCAACCAGATCCTGGTGATTCACCCTTTGAAGTCAGAGCCAGCTCCGAGTGTCTGAAGGCTTCAGACACCCCCACCCCCTGGCCTCTGTGTTCTGCTGGTTTGGGGGTTTTTAAATAAAAACTTCAGACACTGTGAGTCATGCAATTAATGTTCCAAGTTAATGATTATTAATGTGTTAATTGTACAGGTCAGTGTATTTCCTGCATATGAATATTTATTTTTTAAATCATTCATTCATTCTCCTTTCTGAAATCAGCAGAATTTATGTGGATAAACAGTAATTGGGGAAGACAAGAGGTTTTGTCTCTGCCAAACTTAGAAAGAACTTGAGCAGACTAAAAGCCACGTTATCAGTGGGATGAGACAGCAATAAAACAATGGAAGGAAACATTTCCTGTTAATCTCTGCACTGCTGCTGGATGTGAGAGTGCAGGAGAGGGGAGTTCCACCAGCACCACGTGTTGGTGTGAAAGATCAGCACATCCTGAGTGCTGTACAACCACAGCCAGCAAAGAGGTGATTTCACATCTGAGGCTTGTAATGTCTCTTACTTACGGGTTGCATATTAAATTAAAAAAAAAAAAAATGGGTTTGCCATTATTTTTTTTTTGTTCTGTCTTAAACTGCTCTTGTAATAAAATCAGCAATGTTGAAAGAATTGCAGAGGTTTGTGTTAGGAGGGACAGGGTTGGGGTAAGACATGGCTGTGAGCTCTGCCAGCAGCTGCTCTGCTCTCCTGATCCTCTCCCACCATTTCCATTCCTGTTCTTTTTACTCAGCAGCATCCTCTCAGCACTCAGGAAAGCTCATTTTTCTTTCCTTTTGGGGTGCTTTGCTGCATGTGAGTTGTGAAGCTGGGGATTTACTGAGCCAGGAGAAAATAATGTAGGTAACAAAAAACATGAGTGGGGCTTCTGACTGTGCTGAAAACTCCTGTGGACCAATCTGCCCTGCCTTGAAGGAATTGTGGCACTTCTGAGTTTCCTGAGTGGCTGCAGGAGGTGAGGGCAGGTGGGTGCTGGTGCTCTGACCCTGTGCCTTGGGGAACAGACACTACTCAACTGCAGCTCAGTTTTCTATTAAAGGAGTGTTTTAATATTTTCTAGGAATTCATTTCCAAAGTCCCAGGAGGCAGTTGGAAGTCTGGAACACAATTTCAGGCCATTTGTTTGGATGGTTTATAAATGAGGCAATTCAAACCTAAGCTGTTGTTTCAGTCTGTGTCTGTGGAAGTGGAGGGGGAAGAAATTCAGGGCTGTGCCCCCAAAATTACTTCACTGGCTGAACTCAAAGCACACATTTAATGTATCCCAAAGTGACACCTGATAGGCAGAGAGTTGTTCCCTCTGTGCTGACACTGAAGGAGGGAGCACCCCTGGGTGTCCTGGCTGAGCTGGGAGTTGTCCCCAAGGTCCTGGGTGAGGGTGGTGGCTGAGGGTGCTGAGGGAGAGGTGGAACAGTCTGGGGGTACTGGGATGCTCTTCTCTCCTAATACCCAATAAACCTCAGTGTTGAGATACTGAACTTCATCTCCCTCCAGCCTTTCAGTGCCTGAAGCTCCAGGAGAGCTGGGGAGTGACTTTGGACAAGGGATGGAGGGACAGGACACAGGGAATGGATTTCCAGTACCAGAGGGCAGGGCTGGGTGGGATATTGGGAAGGAATTGTTCCCTGGGAGGGTGGGGAGGCCCTGGCACAGGGTGCCCAGAGCAGCTGTGGCTGCCCCTGGATCCCTGGAAGTGCCCAAGGCCAGGCTGGACAGGGCTTGGAGCACCCTGGGCTGGTGGAAAGTGTCCCTGCCCATGGCAGGGGGTGGGACTGGAATGGGATTTAAGGTTTTTTCCCAAACCATTCCATCATTCTGTGCTCTCTTCCATGGCTTTCCTCACTTTTACCCCAATTCCCTCCCTCATCCCATTCCCTGGGATTCCCTGTGTTTCTGTGGGACTCAGCTGGCACAGTCAGCACCAAATACAGGGCAGTAAAACAATGATAAAATGGTAAATACAGTAAAATTCTGGGCAGTAGATTTAGGGCTCCTCACTCTGCAAATCCTCCATATGCAAATCACTCATCAAAATTAGCCGTGGGCAAGGGCAGCTCCTCCCACTGCCCCTCTTTGCAAGAGACAGGATGGTTGGTGATATTTTGTTTCCTGCTGCTTTGTTCAATCTACTTTCATCTGTTTTTAATAGGTAGAACATTCCCCTATTATCTGACTTTCAAAAAAGTCCCTATTTTCTGTTAAACTGCATTAAATTAAATTAAAATGTTAAATGCATTGTGCAGCATTTTTCCCCACGTTTTCCCTCTGAAGTAGCACAGGACTCCCAGGTACTCTGGCTGTACACAGAAGGAATAATAATAATAATCATAATCATAATAATAATCATCATAATAACGAGCTCATTGGAGTGAACTTGTCCTAATTTGGCCATTCCACCCAAAGGCAAAGGGCAAAAAAAAAAAAAAAATTAAAACCTTATTTCCAGAACACACAAGATGAGATCTCATCAAGAAAAACTCCAGCTTCTTGTCTGATGGAAGAATGAAGTTTATGCAAAGTGTTTACAGGTTAAAAAATAAAAGCAACAAATGCCACAACTTTTCATTTTATTTCTTTGTGACAGGAGTTTTTCTACCCTTCACCCTGGGGGTCTCTGAGTTTTCTCTGTAACTATGGATACTAGGAACAGATTTTGGGGTTTTTTTCTTCTTGTTTGAGGTTCTGTTCTAATTCATGTTGCATGTTCATCATTTTAGGAAAATGTTAAATATCACAAGATGGCAGTGAATCACAAAGCTGCAATATTCCCCTCTGCACAGGAACAGCCACGTTCTGCATTCACAGATTTCTTTCTTTTTAACCCCAAAAGCAAATCCAGATCATTAATACCAATCTGTGGCTGCAGGGATCCCTGTAAAAAAAAAAAAAGCTGATACCCAGGGAAGTCTTGTGCCTGCAGCATTGCAGGGATGGGACTTTAATTCTTTTCATCTTTGATACAAAAGAAAAAGTAAAACAAAGGAGGGGGGGAAATATCTCCTTCCTGCTCTAAAGATAGAATAACATTTTATGATCACCCTGGATACATCAAAAATGGCATTTTCTATCCCTGGGGACAAGGTGGAACAAAGAGTGACATCAGCTGCTGCTTGGGCCTCGGATAAAACCCCACACCTGGAGTGCCCCAGCCCTTCCCAGCCCACCTGGTCCCGGTTTAGTTTTGCCTTCCCCACCCATGCTGGTGTTCCAGGCCAGGCTGGATGGGGCCAGGAGCAGTCTGGGACAGTGGAAGGTGTCCCTGAATGAGATGGGCTTAAGATCCCTTCCAAACCAAACCAAAATGATTCTTCAAAAGGCTTCTCATAGTGGGATGAACTGGTTGGGTGATGAGATCAGAGGAACAACTCCCGATTTTTTCATTGTCCAGTAATCCCCAGTTCATTTCTCTTGTGGAGTCAATTCCTGCCCTTCCCTTTCTGAACCGAACCAGCTGAGCTGGTTATCCCTGAAACCCCCAGGTCCTGTGCAGACCTGCACTGTGGGATGCAGTCCAGCAGCAGAGAGGCACAATCCCCCTTGGTCTCTCTTTTTCAGAACTTTCAGTGGCCTGGCATTGTGTTTAAGGTGACCTAAAGGCAGGGTTGGAGTGGTTGCAGAGGGGATCTCGCTGTGTGCTCGGGTGTGAAGTGTAGGAGGGATGGGCACCTCCTAAAACACCTCCTAAAACACCTCCTGGCCAGGTGGATCCAGGGTCCCTGCAGGGGACAGAGATTTCTCGTTTGTCTCAGGGGAAAATTCCTGCCAGCATCGAATTAAGAGCAGGGGACAGAGCAGAAGGGTGGCCCTGCTTGAGCCTGGCAGGGGACTCTGGGATCAGGAGTGTGGCTCTTGGAGCAGCACATGGATGTCCTGGTTCTGCTGGGACCTTTGGGTCGCCTCCCACACCCAGAGCAGCTGGGGGACACTGCTGTGGCTTTGCTTTTCCCCATCCTCCTGCTAGGAAAATGCTCCTCTGGAATGCTGGGTGTGAACTTGTCCCACTTGGCAGGAGCTCTCTGGGGAGGGCAGGGCTGAGGGGATCAGTGGGATCATGGGGCCAGGATGTCCAAGCAGGGAGAAGGCTGGGATGGGACAACCCTTGCAGGAGGTGCTGCTGCAGAGCTGCAAATTTCTCTCATCTGCTCCAATGCAGGAGCATTTTGGAGAAAAACAAAACAAAAACTGCAGGGTGGGACAAGGACATCCCACAGGAGCATGGCAGCTCCTGAGGACACTTTTCTCTGAGTGATGGCAACCAAGCACAGGGTCAGGCTACCCCGCTTAAAATCATTTAATACCTTTAAAAAAAAATAAAAATAAAAGGCCAGTGTTTCTGGCCTTTAGCACCAGCAATCCGATGTCCCAGCTCCTGTCACTCTGTCCCTAAGATGATGAGGAACCCACACCGTGTCTGCCATCTCCTCTCTCGTGGTGTGTCCCTGCCATCCAACAGCCTGGCACGTGCCTCGTGTCACCTTCACAACCAGGAGCTGAGGTTTCCATCCTGTGGGCCGGGATCCTGTAAACGTGGTATCTGTACCAGTTAATCAGGGGCTTGTTTTCATTTTCTTGTGGTTTCACTCAGAGTTAGGATTAAAAAACACAAAGGAGATGAATTTTCTCTTGTTCAGACTTGATTGTTTATTAAATCTTATCTAAAGTACAGAGTATTCAGCAACACTCCTAGTTACCAGCTAAAAGTGAGCAAAATGGGGATGAATCCAGCTAGGTACAGGGTCTCTTAAAGCTAAACAGTCCCATAGAGAATCAACACCTGTATTATTCACATTTTTGACTCAATAACCAAAATCCTGTGACCCTCAGTGCAGCACTGACTGTCCAACCAGAAACTACAACCTGAAACCATGAAGAAGGAAGAAGACAGAAAGGAGACAACTTGTCCCATACCTATCACTATATTCTAAAACCTTCAAATTCAAAACCCTTTACCATGGGAGTTCACATATTTCTATTCCAACTCCACACCAGTGATCTCAACTCCATCACTCAAATTTGGAAGCCTTCTCCAAGGTCTCAGATCAAAAGCAGAGTTCTCCAGGGGATCAGAGTCAGAAAGCACAGAAAGCTCAAAAATCCCAGGTTTCTGGGTTCCAACAGGATCCCTGATCCCCGTGAGCTCCTGCTGATGGGAAGGATGGGAAAGTGCAGCAAAGCTGCAGCTCCTGGTTGTAACCCTGAGAAACGAGGCTGAGCTGCAGCTCCAACACTTCCCACGCTCATTGTGGTGCCTCCACACAGGCAGAGAAACCTCACACCCATCCCTCCCATCTGCACCTTGTGCTGCCACCGTTATTCCCTTGCTGCTGCTTCCATCAGTGGGATTAACTCCTTCAGGGTTCTCTTCCCCCAGCAGCCACCTCCGAGCCTCTCTCCATCCTGGGGCTCACCTCATCCCTTCAGGGTCCTCCCAGTCCAGCACAGGATGTGCCCAAAGCTCCCAAAATACAACGTGGGCAGTTCTGGGCACGATCCTGGTTTGTCCCAGCACTGGGGTGGCAGCAGGGCCAGGGCAGTGCCCGTCCCCTGTGCTGGCCCTGCTGGGACACCTCCAGTGCTGGGGGCACTTCTGGGCTGCCTGTGACAAAAAGGACATTGGAGAAGGAAATGGAGCACCAAGAGCAGCTGAGGGAGCTGGGAAAGGGGCTCAGGCTGAAGAAAAGGGGGATCAGGGGGGACCTTGTGGCTCTGCACAACTCCCTGACAGGAGGGGACAGCCGGGGGGGGTCGGGCTCTGCTGCCAGGGAACAGGGACAGGAGGAGAGGGAACGGCCTCAGGCTGGGCCAGGGGAGGTTTAGATTGGATATTTAAGAAAAATTCTTCACCTAAAGGGTTTTCCAGCCCTGGCCCAGCTGCCCAGGGCAGTGCTGGAGTTCCCATCCCTGGAGGGTTTTAAAAGCCATGTGGATGTGGCACTTGGGGACATGGGTCAATGGTGGCCTTGGCAGTGCTGGCTTAATGATTAGACTGGATGATCTTTGAGGGCTTTTCCAACTTTTAATGATTTGTGTTCATGCCCACTGGAATTATTAATGGCATTTTGGGGAGATCCCGCAGATTCAGGGTGACTTTCTGCCACCATCTGCTGACCCCAGGTGAGCTCTGCTGTGCCCAGACCACTCGGTACCAACGTCCCTGCCCAGGTTGGAGCTGAGCTCTGCCCGGGCCACCTCGGACCTGCCCTTGCTCTCCCATCCCCATTCCCATCCCATCCCATCCCATCCCATCCCATCCCATCCCATCCCATCCCATCCCATCCCATCCCATCCCATCCCATCCCATTATCCCATTCCATTCCCATCCCCATTATCCCATCCCGGCTCCTCCAGGAGATGGCAGCAGCACCTCTCGCATCCCCCCTCCCTCTCAGCATTTCCATGGCAACCGCATCCAAGCATCCCCAGAGCCTGGAGGGCGACCACAAGGTTAGGGGGAGCCACAGGGGCGAGCAGCCCCTCTCCCTGCTCGCCAGGGCTCGGGGTAGCCCGGAGCCAGCCCCGCCATCTGCTCTGCTCCTCGCCCAGCCTTGCGACATTGAGGTGACAAGCGGGGTTTTGCCGTTCAATTGTGCCGAGTTTTATTTGGTTTAGCAGGACGGGAAAAGCCACTGGTGAAAATACTCAGCTCCTGGACGCGCTAAAATTTGACAGCGAAAGCTCCGCAGCATCATCAGAGCGTAGATCCCTGGGCTGGGAGCAGCCGGAGCGGGGAATTATCGGCGATAATTCCTCAGATCCTGCTGCTCCTAAACAGAGGCTCCCAAGTGTTTGGGAAGCTGGATGCTCCCAAACCTTCCACCCCGAGTAATCTGCTTAGCACATGTGGTGTAAATCCAGGGCCGGAGCGTGGCAGGAGCAGCGCTGGGAGCTCATTAGCTAATTTGCATTTGTTAATTTGCATTTGCTAATGCGCCTTGATAGCAGAGCCCGGCTCCGGCAGCGCGCAGAGCATCGCGCCTCGTCCCGGGGATTTGCACGGAGAATTTTGGGCAATTAGGGGTCACAAAACGCTGAGGTGTCGCCGGGGACGTGTCCCTCTCTCTGTGGCTAATGCCACCCAGAGCGGGGCAGGAATCCTGGGCAGGTCCTGAGCCCAGCTCTGGGTGCAGCTCTGACCTGTGCTGGAAAGCTCCAAGGAAGGGATTTCCCACAGAATCGTGGAATTTGGGTGGGAAGGGACCTTAAAGCTCAGTTCATTCCACCCCCTGCCATGGACAGGGACAGCTCCCACTGTCCCAGGGTGCTCCAAGCCCTGTCCAGCCTGGCCTTGGACACTGCCAGGGCTCCAGGGGCAGCCACAAAATTTGGATATTTGGAAATGAGGGATGAAGAAGGTTTAAAGAAATCTTTAAATGCCAGGTGGCAGGGCCTGATTAATTTCAGGGTGGGGTTGATGATGTTGGACAAAATCCCATAGAACCATGGAATGGTTTGGGTTGGAAGGGACCTTAAAGATCATCTTGTTCCAAACCCCTGCCATGGGCAGGGACACCTTCCACCAGCCCAGGTTGCTCCAAGCCCTGTCCAGCCTGGCCTGGGACACTTCCAGGGATCCAGGGGCAGCCACAGCTTCTCTGGGCACCCTGTGCCAGAGCCTGCCCACCCTCCCAGGGAACAATTCCCTCCCAATATCCCATCCAGCCCTGCCCTCTGGCAGTTTGAAGCCATTCCTAATTTAAGCACAAACATTCCTTGGAGTCAGGGCACAGCTCGAAGTGCTGCTCAGGGAGGGCAAGGGCAATGTTTGGAAGGGGTTGTATCAAGTTCTCAGGGCTGCTCTGTTGTGTCAATAAATTACATTTGTCTGCTCAATCTGATGCTTTCATCCCTGGAAATGTCCAAGGCCAGGTTGGAGCAATCTGGGATAGTGGGAGCTGTCCCTGCCCGTGGCAGGGGTGGAACAAGATGGGATTTAAGATGCCCTCCAACCCAAGCCCTTCAGTAATCCCGGTGTTATTCCCCTCAGCCCTGGAGCTGGCTCATCCCTGTCCCCCCAGCAGAGAGCAGGAACAGCACAGATCCTGCCCCGGGGCTGCTCCCCAGCTGCTCCATCTTTCCCTTTGGGATTCAGCTGCAGCCAGAGGTGCTGACAGTGCTGGTGTCACCCTGTGGGACCTGACACAGCACAAGCCTGCTGTTGTTCCAGCCCTGCTGACCAGCTGCTGTGGTTTCAAATCCCAGAGATGGACTGACACAGCAGATATGGCCCCACAGAAAAACACACATCATCATCATCATCATCATCATCATCATCATCATCATCATCATCGTCAGGCCTTTGGGATCCTTAGAATCTGCCAGATGGCTCCTACTCCTGTGCAGTCTCAGGTTTCTTCTCTAGAAGGATTACACGTGGTTTTCTTTGGAAGTTTCATTTTCAAGCACTGGACAGATCCTGACTCGTTTAATTTTATAATTTGAACAGTTCTGAAGGGCTGGAGCTTTTACCAGCTCAGCAGTGCAGTGTCCCAGGCCATGTCCCCAAGGTCTGGAAGCCAGGAGGATGGCACAGGGGCAGGACAAGGACCTCTCCTGTGGTGCCCAGCTCCACAGGACTCGCTCAAGGGCAGTGGGAAAGGCACAGGTCAGCTCTCCTGGGCTGTTGGATCATTCTCCAGAGATGCTGCATGCCTTTGTCTCCTTTTTCCCCTTGCTAATTTTCCCTGCTGTCATTATTTGCCTGACTGGCAGAAAGGATTCACACTGAGTTAGCAGAAGTATATTCACATGCACACTCATCCCAGAGAGCTGCCACTCACCAGCATGCCAAGATATTTTGGGTAAATTGAAATGGAATAGAATAAAGGCAGAATGCAAAGCAAACTGCTTGTGCAGACAGCACAAAGTGATGTTTGCAAAGGACCTTGGTATTCTCTGCTAGAAGGTTGATTATGCCAGGAAAATCATCCAGCCTGCTGTCCAAAGCAGCCTGAGCTTCGCTTCTAATCTCTGAGGAGCTTCACAAACAGCCAGGTCAGCCCAGCTGCTCTGAAAATCCACCCAAGGAACAACCCCAGGCTCTGGATGTGAGGGAGCTGGGACCATTGGAAGTGAGCTGACAGCCTGTGGGGCTCCTCTCCGTGTGGAAGAGCAGAAAAGGAAAAATTCCAGCATAAAAAACACCCCCTAAAAATCTCATGGAGCTCTGTAGTGAGGATATGGGGTCACCCCACGTTTCACATGCCCAGGGATCATGTGTAGCGAGGACCAGGGGCTCCCTCCCTCGCAGACCACAAGGACTGGGCTTCCCCACCAACCTCTGCTTCCCCACCCCGCCTCCCAAGCCCAGCCCCTGTGCCTACTCCAGACAATAATCTTGGCCAGAAATGCGGCAGAAGGATCCTCTCCAGAGGGTTTGACTCGTGCCAGGAGTTCCTGTTGTTCTCCCAACCACCAGAGCTCAACAGGGAACATCAAATCTTGAGTTTGATGGAGCCTGTTCTGAGCCAAGGCCAGGAAAAAGGGAGAAAAAGGAGTTTTTCTTCCTCTGCAAGACTTAAAGCAGGCTGTCAGGAACCACATCCCTCCTCTCCACCTCTGGATATTGAAGTTGGCACGTTCTTAAGATGTCCAGACACCTTCTGTGAGGAAAAATCCTACACTGAGTGAAGTGGTTGCAGCTGGGCTCCCATGGCTTTTCCCCTGCCAAGAGCTTTAAATAAAAACGTATTTTTTAACATAAAAAGGGCAGGGATCCATCAGGATGGGAATGACCTGTGCAGGCACAGAATCCAAGAGGTCCCTTGGGTAGAGGGGGGATTTTTCAATGTTTCTGGAAGCAGATTATGACAGGAGGGTGGCAGGGCAGATCCAAGGGGGACAGGGAAAGGCTTCAGGTGCATTCAGAACAAAGGCTCTGCTGGAGGCTGAAATGTCTCTGCTTCACTTTTCCTCCCTCTCCACCTTCCTGGGAGAGTGTTTGGGTGTGCCAGCAGCTGGGAAAACATTTTGGCCAACGTTCAGGCACCTTATTAAGATCCTATTAAGAAATATGAGCTGGAGCCAACACTGGGGGTGGAGAAGGAAGGACACCAAAAGCCCAGCAGGTCCCAGCGGGGGACAGGGTCTCCCCAGTGTGAAGGACACCAGCAGCACCCTCCCTGTGCCCAGCCAGCTCCTCCCAGGCTGCTGTCACTCTGTGTCCTGGGCTCTGCAGAGCTCAGTGAGCTCACAGCTGAGCTGAGCCAAGCACAACACCCTGGCTGAGGCCGTTCCCAGCCCTGCCTGACATTTGCCAGGGGACATTTCCAGCCCCGGAGCTGCCATTCCCTGCTGAAAGCAAATCCCTGGCAGTGCAGCATCCCTGTCCCTTCCCCTGGAGCATCCTCACCTGCATCCCTCCATCCTGACACCTGAACTGGTTGTCATGGAAACCTGTGGTGTCCCCATGTCCTGCCTGATGCTCTGCTCCCTCCAGCTGTGGATATTCGTGGTGTGAGGTGCTCAGAGCAGAGGTTTCCCTGCACACCTGGCAGTGGAGCAGCCCTTGTGGCTGGGAATGTGCTCCCAGCTGCTGCTGCAGGGATGAGTGGGAAGGGAGGCAGGACTGGGGTCACACTGGACCCCACGAGTGTTTCCCAGCTCCAGGTGCTGTTGGCTGAGCTGGAGGCAGAGATTCCTGCCTCTCACAAATCCAGGATTGTTCACATCTGCACGTCCTGGATGCTGGTGGGGATATCAGTGAGCAGAGCCAGCCAAATATTGCCAGGAAGCATCTCATTTGAAAAAAAACAACTTAAAACCACCAGGACCCACCCCCTCTACCCACCCCCAATATCAGAATATTTAGGGATGTTTTTAATAAAGCTGCAGAGGGTGTTGACTCTGATTAATTTCAGGGTGGGGTTGATGCTGTTGGACAAAATCCCATAGAACCATGGTGTGGTTTGGGTTGGAAGGGACCTTAAAGATCATCCAGTTCCAAATCCCTGCCATGGCAAGGATACCTCCCTCTATCCCAGGCTGCTCCAGCCTGGCCTTGGACACTTCCAGGGATCCAGGGGCAGCCACAGCTTCTCTGGGCACCCTGTGCCAGGGCCTCCTCACCCTCACAGGGAACAATTCCCTCCCAATATCCCACCTAACCCTGCCAAATTGAAGCCATTCCATCATTCCCACACTTCTTTCATGACAACAGTTTGGGGTTTCATTCTGAATTGTTGTTCTGGGAATTCTTGCCCTGTGATGAGCATAGGGATGGAGATGAGATGGAAGGGGAGGCCAAAGCCTGTGGGAAGAATGAGGGATTTCCCATCACTCAGCACCTCAGCCTTTATCCATCATCCCTAGGCAAGACCCCAGGGAAAGGCTGAGCTCAGGGCACCCAGCAATGCCATGGACTCCAGCACCTGCTTTCCTTTGGAAATGGGAAAAAATAAACAGAACCTAAACAATGTCTGCCTTCAGCCACCCTAAAAACATCACTCAGGGCACAAAAAAAAATTAGCTCCTGGAGCCCCTTTCTAACTGCAGTGGGATGGGATGGGATAATGGGATGGGATAATGGGATGGGATGGGTGAAGTTGCACATGAAAGGCATGGAAACAAGGCCAGGAGAAGTGCCAGATGTTCCAGCAGATGTGACAATCCCCACCAATGCTCCCCAGAATCAGCCACCCCGTTTGGGGTGGATTTGGCCTCACTGGCAAAGAGGGATGGGGCTTTTCCTCTGCCTCCACCCCCTCTGTGGAGCCCCTCTGATGTTTTGTCCCAAACACAGGCACTAATTAGGGAGCTTGCTGTGTCTAATTAGGGCTGGTGACATCCCCCCCACCCAGTAGGATGATTTCATCCCAGGCCAGGTGTTGGGGGACGGGTGCCAGCTCTACTCTCACGCAGCCAAACTGCTCTTGGCATTCCTAAAATCCCTCCTCAACAGGCTCTGGGAAGGATGAATCCAGCCATGGGATCCACCTGCCTGCCTGGACTCTCTCCCCATCTCCTCTCACTATCCAGGAGCTGGTTGCCATCACCTGGCCCCTTTTTGGGGGGCTGCATCTGTACCCCACCCAAAACAGGGTGGGATTGTCCCAAACAGGACTCAGTTCCACTCCTGTTCCTTCCTCCCTCCAAGAAACAAAAGGCAGGAGGAATTTCCCTCATTCCCCCTTGGCACTGAGTTCAAGCACACAGTGGGGAGCTCCCAGATTTTGGAAGAAGGTGAAAATGGGATGTGGTAAGATCCCCCAAAAGGGGATGAGGGATGAGACCAGATCTCACAGGATACTCCAAAGCTGGCTTGGGAATGACACAAATCTGGATGTCCAAGGACACCTGGGACAGAGATCCACCCTTTTCCAATGGCATGGAGCTGATACTTCACCAAAAGTGGGTTTTTGGACAGTATCATCCCATTTTTTTCTAGGAGTGGTGCACCCTGGGAGTGGATGGGAAGGAGTGGCTCAGTCAGGAGTTTTATGGCTTTGGATGAGGATGGTTATTTCCAGCTTTTCCAGGGAAAAACTGAGAGTGGATGTGACAGCAGCGTGGGTACAACTCATCCTCTCCATGGATGGTGAGGGTGAGCAAAGGATGGAATTTGGGGAGTGGGAAAGGACCAAAGAGGAGCAGCCACTGCAGGAAAAGTGGCTTCAGGCATGGTCAGGGCATTATTGTCCCATTATTGTGTTTGTTCCACTGTGAAGGTGATGCCTTTAGTTTTAAGTTTTCCTGTTCTCCTTGGATGTGCTTTTCTGATGTGCTGGGGTGATGAAGACAAACCAGTTCTATTCTAGTTAAGAACTCAAGGATGGTTTCTCCAAACTTCAGGCCCTAAGCACAAACTACGTGGAAACGTGGAGGGTGGGTTCATGCAGATTAACCAGAACCTATAAAAGTGTGAGATTTTATGACCAACTCCTCCTTTCCTTCCATGTTGGAGCCATCCAGGCAGGGGCCAGGACTGTGGCACTGACATTGCTGGGGTGTGGCCTTTTATAGGCCTCTCAATAAATACCCATTTTATTCTCCTTAACTCTGTGTGTGGCCTCTGTTCCAGCTCCTCAAGGCATCAAAGGGACAATTCCAGGGGTTCCTGGTGACACAAGGAACTGACCTGGGCACAGGGGTGGCCAGAGGTGTCCTCTCCTCCACAGGGACATCAGCAGTGATGGGATTTCTTAGGAAGCTGCAGGACACCAACCTTGCTGTTCAGCTGGAGAAGTGGAAACCTTTCCCCATGGCCTTGTCCAAAGGAGGCAAATTTGGCTCTGCTTTAATGGGAGGCTGAAACTCTGCATGGAAAGCAAACTTCTCCTCCCAAGGGTTTGTTTTTCTTTGGAGCAAATTCCATCAGTTCCCATCCAAGCTGCTTTTGCAAATTTTGCAGCACACACTGGGTGTGACTCTGCCCAGCTCCAGAGCAGGGAAACTGAGGCACAGAGCAGGATGTGACAAAGGATGTGACACGTGGAGGCACCTGCCCAGGACTACCCAAAAGAGGAACTCTGGTAACCTCTGACACCTAAAACATTGCAATTGATTTGAGAATCATGGAAACAAATTGGTTTGGGTTGGAAGGGTCCTCAAAGACCATCTCATTCCACCCCCTCCCACTGTCCCAGGTGGCTCCAAGCCCTGTCCAACCTGGCCTTGGACACTTCCAGGGATCCAGGGGCAGCCACAGCTTCTCTGGGCACCCTGTGCTGGGGTCTCAGCACCTTCACAGGGAAGAATTTCTTCCCAATATCCCATCTAACCCTGCCCTCTGGCTATTAGAAGCTCTTCCCCCTTGTCCTGTCATTCCAGACCCGTATCCAAAGTCTCTCTCCAGCCCTTTTACAGCCCTTTCAAGTACTGGAAGGTGCTGAAAGGTTTTCCTGGAGCTTCCTCTTCTCCAGGGTGAACAATCCCAATTTTCTCTGCAGAGCAGAGAGGCTCCATTTTCTCCTCCTGTAATTTTTCAGGCTCCCTACTGAGCAGATCTCTGCTCCCCACCTCCTATAAAAGGTTCTGGGTGCCTGATCCCTTGATGCCAGACCTCCTGAAGTCTCAGGATTATGCATTTCCCTTTTAGGAAGGAAGATCTGTGGGCCAGAAGGCAAGAAAAAAAACCACAAATCTCAACTTTTATTTACATGTCACTATAATTAACCCCTTCCTGAATGAGACAGCCCAGGGGAGAGGCTCTGCAGGAGGAAGCCAGAGGTGTTTCCTGGATTTCCACACAGATCTCCCCTCCCCTGTCCATCCTTCTGTTCCTGGGTGTCCCTGCAGTGGGGGTTGTGTTAATCCTGGATAACTCGGGGTTCTCATTGCTGCTCTGCTGCCCTGGCCAACCCCGTGATGCAACCCAGGCTTGCAAAACTTTCCAACTGCAGGAATGAATCTTTTAAATAGAAGCACAGGGGGGAGAAAAAAAAAAAGTGTAAGTATTTTATATTTGCAGCACCCCGCAGCAATAATTCCCTGTTTAGCTGTACAGGTGATGGGGAGCAGGTCTCTGTTCTGTCTGACCTGTCCTACCCAAGTGTCACTTGATTTTCATTTGTCCCCACTTCTGTGTCCTGACAGAGGGGCCAGCAAGGAGCTGTCCATGTCCTTTTTCCAGCCACCCTTAATTTTACAATTCATCCCAATCCCATTCAAATGCTCCAACGGGAGCTGTCACATCTCTGCACCTTCCTTCACTCCTCTACAAACCCTCCCCAAAAAATCCCTAACGAGGGGTGATCAGGATGAACCAAAACCCATCAGAGCATTCCTGGAGGGGGCTGGAAGATCCCGGGGAGCACGTGGGCAGCCCTCTGATCCCTTACATAACCACTGGCACTTTTTTGTTTGTTTGTTTGTTTTTCTTTCCCGACTTTTCTTTCGTGTGCTGCTCCTAAAGCCGCTTAGAACGGCGCTAAACCCCGGCTTAGGCAGAGCTGCTCTGCTCCTGGGTGACTCTCTGGGCACTTTCCTTGTAAGAAAAAGCCTCCCCCCCTCCTCCCAGCATCCCAAAAGGATGAGACTGGCTCGGTCACTCCCTTCTCCATGTGCTCACCCACCACCTCTGACACTGAAGGGTTTTTTTTTTTCCCCCTCTTGTTGTACCAGATTCAGCATTTTTGTGGTTTCTCCCCTGTGTGGTGACTCTGATTTAGGACCTGCTGCCCATGAGATGCTCAGGTGGCTTTCTCAAAGGGTTAATCAAATTCTTGGCCATCCTCAGAAACACCAGCCTGTCAAATTCTGCCCTCCCCCCCCTCAAAAAAAAAAAATAAATCCCAAACTTGCAGCTCAGGCTGAGTGTGGGAATGGGCAGGAGGCACTGAAGTCCTTTACAAGGTCCTGGATGTTTTTCTGACATAGTCTCATCTTGCCAGGGAATTTTTCATAAAACACAACTTGTTTTAATGCAACGTTGTCCTCTAAAACCTCTGTTGTGTTATTTGTGTGCAGACACACTCAACAGATGCACACAGACACGTTTTCTGTGAAATCCCACCTGCCAAACTCCCCTTGCTAAGGCAGATCAGGAGTTTTGGGGCCTCACTGAAACCTCTTTGCTCTGCAGGGTGACTGTGCAGAAGCCCTGGTCTATCCAAGCCCTTCTTATCAATCCCTGTGTCTTTTTTGGAAAGTAAATGAATTTTCGTGGGGAACAAAAGCAGCACCTGGGCTTTGTATTTTCTGCAGAAGAGCCTGACCAGTTTGCTGCTGGGGGAATCACGGAATCTCCTGAGCTGGAAGGGACCCACAAGGACCATCAGAGCACAGCACAATCCCAAAAATCCAACCGTGTGCCTGAGAGAATTGTCCAAATTGAGCACAGGCACAGCCAGGAGCTGGGACACAGCAATAGACTGAGGTGGGACATTTTTAAAACCCTCCCAAACGCTGCAGCTTCTCCAACCCTGTTCCAGACCCTTCTTCCCCCGAACCAATCCCAGAGTGGTGCCTCCAAGGGCTCAGCTCAGGGGCAGCTTTTCCCTTTGTGATGCTAAACATCAAGGAAGGGATAATTAAATTATCTCCACACGATTACATGGACGAATGCACGGAGCACCCCAGAGGGATTTGTCCTTTGTCCCTTCAGGAGGGCCACTGGATCTCTCAGAGAGGCCAAACACCCCTCTGGATACTGAACAGAGACGGGAGCATTGATTTGGATTTTGGATTTGGATTGATTTTGGGTTGCCTTTTTTTGAGCTCTCCTGGATCAGCTCCCCTGGTTCCCACCACGTGAGTGATGTCTCTTCCATCTCCTTCACGTCTCTGCGGAGTTTTTGGGGCGCTGAGCCCCACCCTGAGCCCTGTGCCTTGACCAAGGTGGGAGCCCCAGCTGCCCTCTGGAGGGGTCCCCCCATTCCAGGACCCCTTTTTCCAGGGCTCAGCCCTTAGGAAGCAGCAGCTGCTCCCCGGCTGGAGCGAGCGCTGCCGGGGCTTGCGCAATCACGGCATGAATCAGCAGCACATCTGGGCTCCTGCTGAGGCTGCACAGTCACATTTTCCCTCCATCCCAGCCCCATGAGGAGCTTTTAAACCCCGGCAAGGCAGAAATCCAGCCCGGGCTGCCTGGATGGGAAGCGGGAGGGAGAGGAAGCCGGGCTGGCTTTGCCTTGCAGGGGAAATATTAAACGCTGCCATCGAATAACTGGGTCATGTCCCTGTGTCTTCCTGAGCCGGGGTGAGAAATCAGGGCTGTTCTCAGAGCGGGTTTAGCTTCCCTGTGCCCCTGGAAGGGGAAATTCTCCTCTCCCTGATCCTGGCTCCAGGCTTTGAGGCAGAGGGATGCTCCTGAGCTCGGCCCCATGGCACAGAGCTCGGGTTCTGTAAGGCTGGGATTTATGGGGCCAGGTCTAGACCAAGGGCAAGCTCAGGGTGAGCAAAAGGAGCTGAGGATGGAGAAGGAGAGGCTGGGGATGGAGAGAGGGAGAATGGAGGGATGGAGAATAGGGAAATGGAAAGAGAGGATGGGGATGGACAAGGGGAGGATGGGGATGGAAAAAAAAAGGAGGATGGGGATGGAGAAGGGGAGGATGGGGATGGAAAAAGGGAGAATAGGGAAATGGAAAGAGAGGCTGGGGATGGAAAGGGAAGGATGGAGAAGAAAAAAAAGGAGGATGGGGATTGAGAAGGGGAGGATGGGGAAGTGGAAAGAGGCTGGGGATGGATAAGGAGAGGATGGGAAGAGAGAAGGAGAGGCTGGGAATGGAGAGAGAAAGGATGGGAAGAGGGAGAGGCTGGGGATGAATAAAGGGAGGATGGGGATGGAGAAATAAAGGCTGGGGATGGAGAAAAAGAGGATGGGGGTGGATAAAGGAAGGATGGGAGTGGGGAAAGGGAGGATGGGGATGGAGAAGGGAAGTCTGGGGGTGGAGAAGGAATAGCCTTGAACCACGAGGAGCTGCAGCCAGGCTGAACAAGCCCCTTCCACCCTCAGCCCCTGTGTGCGTTCCCCCTGCCCATCACCCCACAAATGCCCAAAGCAGGTCCCAAAATCTCTCCTGCCCCATCCAAGGGGGGAAATTCTCATTTCCCTTCCCATTCACCCTCTCTCCAGCACACCCCAGAGCTCCAAGCCCAGCCGGGGGCTGGCGGGGCTGGCGCGTCCCCGCTCGCTGTCACAGCCGGTGTCGCCGCGCATCACTGTCACCCACGAGGAGCATCCCTGCCCCCATCACCCCCTCCTGCCCCCGGCCCCAAATTCGGGCAGGGGGAGGGGAGGGGAGGGAGGTGTTTCATGGAGCAAAGCGTGGAGGGGATGTTTAGGGAGCAGTTCCCATCCTGGGGGATGGAATTTCCTCTGCTCCCCCCTTCCCTCCCGGTTTTCCCTGGGAAGGAAATGGGAGGTGAGGTGTAAAGGGAGATCTCGGCCACAGAAGGGAAGAAAAAAAAATTAAAATTAAAATTAAAATTAAAAATAAAAATAGAAATAAAAATAAAAATAGAAATAAAAATAAAAATAAAAATAAAAATTAAAAATAAAAATAAAAATAAAAATAAAAATAAAAATAAAAATAAAAATAAAAATAAAAATAAAAGCAAAAACAAAACTAAAAACTAAAAACAAAATAAAAAACAAAAACTAAAGCAAAAACAAAAATAAAAACAAAATAAAAAAAAAAAAACTAAAGCAAAACACAAACAAAAAACCCCAAACTCCAAAAACCAAAACAACAACAACAAACAAATCACAAACAAAAAAAACCAAAATCCAAAAACCAAAACAACAACAAAAAAACACAAAACCCCCCTAAATAAATAAATATATAAAAGAAAGCAAAAAAATCCACCAAAACCCCCACAAAAAACAGAATCAAAAAAGCAAAAAAAATCCAAAACCAAAACAAAAAAACCAAACAAATAAATAAATAAAACAAAGCAAAAAAACCACAGAAAAACAAAAACAAAAAAGCAAAAAAACACCAAACCAAACCTCAATAAACAAATAAATAAATTAATTAAACAAAGCAAAACATACACCAAAAACCACAAAAAACAAAACCAAAAACAGGGGAAAAAAACCAAAGCAAAACTAACTAACTAACTAAATAAATAAAACAAAGTAAAAAACCACCAAAAAAAACCCAAAAAGCAAAAACCCGAAAACAAGCAAAACAACAACAAAACCCAACAAACAAACAAACAAAAAAAAACAAAAAACCCAAAATCAAAACAAAACAAACAAAAAAACCCCAACAAATACAATAAAAAACACCACCAAACTAACTAATTAAATATATAAATAAAACAGATCAAAAAATACACCAAAAATACAAAAAACAAAAATAGCAAAAAAACTCCAAACCCACAACTAACTAAATAAAACAAAGTAAAAAAAACCACAAAAAAAACCCCAAAAGCTAAAACCCAAAACAAGTAAATGAAACAACAACAAAACCCAACAAACAAAGAAAAAAAAAGAAAACAAAACAAACAAAAAACCCCAAAAAAACAAAACAAAAAAAACCCCAACAACAACAAAAAAACCCCAAAACAAAAAAACACCCCCCAAAAACCCCAAACCAAAACAAAAAATAAATAAAATAAAATAAAATTAAAATGCAATGCAATGTGATAAAATAAAATAAAATAAAATAAAATAAAATAAAATAAAATAAAATAAAAAACTTTTCCAAGGAAAAAGGGGAAGCTGGGGTGATGCCAATGCAGAGCTGGTTCCTTCAGGCTGTGCATCCCAAAGGTGAACTGCAATCCTTGGCTGGAAAATCCCAACTCTGCACAGCTGGGACAACTGAGAGGAGTTTTGAGAAGATTTAATTCCATTATCAGCCTCACTGAGAGGTGACACATAAATAAAACTCTGTGCCATCCTATCGGAAGATCATTTATTTGTGAATAACATAAAGGAAGCTGAAGAATTCTTTACAAATCCAGAGGCACCAGCGAGCCCAAATTGGGCCCTTGGACTTTTCCCAGCAGGATTTGGCCTTTGTGAATTATTTGTGAATTATTTGTGAATTATTTGTGAATTTGTGAATGGAGAGAAGGGGACACTGCTGGGACACCTCCACGCTCCCTTCTGATCTGATTATTAATCAATATTAAATGGTTGATCCAGCACAGCTCACCCACCATCCTCCTCTCCCTCCAACCAGGGAAGGAAGGAGAATTTCTCCAGCTCACTGCAGATTGTTCCCTGCCTTTTCCAGACGATTATCTTTGAGATGTTACACTTAAAGTTTACAAAAAGGCAGCAAAAACCTTGAGCACAGGGCAGGGAGTTTGAGGTTGGTCTCATTAACCAGCACACCACAACGAGCCACGACGTTTTTGTCAGCATTTGCTGTGACAAATCCAACACACGGCTCCCCAAATTATCCAATTACTGCTAATTCCCATCAATAATGCAATTATGGTGGTTACACACAGGCTTCTGAGCATCCCCCGTGCCTGTCCCCTCCTCAGAGTCACCATGGCAAGCCACCAGCATCTCAGATTTTTTGCTGGAGGGGTTGGAAATTTGGGATGGTGGCTTGGCTGCTGCTGTTCCCATGCCTCTCACAATAATTCTGCTGGGTCACAGAACCAGCCCTGGATTCAGTCAGACCCTCCCTGGCTGGATGGGTGATTTTAGGGTGGAACCAGGCAGTTACAAAAGTGAAAGGTCTGGCTGCTGGGCAGACTGGTTGCCACACCAGCAATGCCCATCTGACCATTGGGCAATGCAATGTTTCAGCTAAAAAAGGGCTAAAAAAAAGCTCCAGGACAAGCCTGCCAAGGCCTCCCAGGACCTTAGCCCTTGTCTTGAGAAGCTAAAAAAGGAGCATGACCTAAAGGCAGTGGCCACACCTTATTTTGGTGCTCCCAGGGCACGAAGGCAGTGTTGTGATTTGTTATCCCTGAGTCCTCCCTCGAGTCTGCCCTGAAAAGGGAGATTTAGATGGGATATTGGGAATAAATTCTTCCCTGTGAAGGTGGTGAGGCCACAGGGTGCCCAGAGAAGCTGTGGCTGCCCCTGGATCCCTGGAAGTGTCCCAGGCCAGGCTGGACATTGGGGTTTGGAGAACCCTGGGACGGTGGGAGGTGTCCGTGCTCATGGCAGGGGTGGGAATGGGATGGGATTTAAGGTCCCTTCCATCCCAAATCATCCCATGGGTCCTGCATCCTCCTGCAGCACCCTTGGGTCCATCCCACCCTCCATGCTCTCCATCCAGCTCTTGAGCTCCCCTTTCCTCTTGGCCCCAGAAGGATACAAACAACAAAACATCAATATTCCCTGTGTTCCTACAGGATTTTCCTAAAATTCCAAACATTAAGGGACTTTTAGCATCCTTCTAACGCTGAACAACAAAGCTCAGGTTTTCTTCCTTTTTCACCCTCCTTTGAATATTACTCCTTTCATTCCCATCACCAAATCTTTTGGGGTAAGTTCAGTGGGGTAAGTTCCCATTTCCAGACATCCCTGCCTAAAAGAGCCTCAGGCTGCAGGTCCAGAGGATGGCCAGAGCAGGGAGGGCTGGAGAGGCAGAGCAGGAAGGTTTGTCCCTGAGCTGGCTTGGAGGAGGATCAAACCCTGCTGCAGTGTGAGGTAATGGCAAGGAGATGGGGTTTTTTTTTCTGAGCTTGTCAGTAGGAAGCATATGGCTGCTGCTGAGCTCCCAGGCTTATTTAGGATTTAGTGACTATTTGATCTATTTTAATCCAGATGTTCAGCTCATCACATAATGAGATCCCACCAGAGGAACTGTGATGCCTCCCAGACAACCCAGTCCCCAAATTGTACTGGGGAGAAGGAGCAGCTCCAGCAGGGCTGAGCATCCCAGGGGAGCTCACTGGGGTGACATCAACACTCCAGCTTTGGGAGCCCAGGCAGCTGCCCACGCCCTTCTGGCATCCAACCTAAGCAGCTTCTGAAATCTGAAGTTTTTCTCTTCAAGCATTTGGGGATTTTGAAGGGTTTCACTAAAGATGGGATGTGTTTCCCTCCAGCCTCCTTTTCCCTGGCCCTTCCACCCAGGCACAGGCACCATTTCTTCTCCTTCTTTTGGTGCAGGGACAGCCCTCTGTACCATTCACCTGCCTCCTGCATCTCTCCACCTGAATTTTTGGTGTCTCCTCACCCGAATTTTGGTGTTTGTGCACGTGGAATGTGCCAGCTCCCACTGCAGCCTGTGGATATGGATGGGAATCCAGGCTGGAGTCAGTTCCCTGCTCATATCAAGCCTCCCTAAGTGCTTTCCAGGAGAAATTATGGTTGGTTTGGAACATTAAATTTCTCTGCCTTTGAAGCTGATTCCCACTGTGGGCTCCCCAGAAGATGACAAAACCACATTTCATCTACCAGGGCTGTGTGTTTTTGTATTATTTTATTAGTGGTTTGGTTTGGGGGTATTTTTATTTTTTTTTGTTTTTATTTAGAGTTAGGATAGAATGTATAAGAGATATTTTTTGTGTGTTTGGGTTTAGTTGTTTATTAAATTTTATTTATAGTATAGAGAGTTTTGTAATATATTTAGTTATATTTAGTTATATATGTAATATATTTAGTTATATGTATATATTTAGTTATATTTAGTTATTAAGTTAAAAGTGAGAAAATAGAGGTGAATTTAGTTAGTTACAAGTTTTCTTAAAGCTAAACAGTTTAATTAGAAGCTAACATCCATATTATTAATATTTTTGACCTAATACCTAAACCTATGTGACCTGCAGTGCAGCACTAACAATTCAACTAAAAACTATTACTTGAAATCATGAAGAAGGAAGAAGGAACAAAAAGGAGAAAGACACAACTGCCAAGAGCTTCCATCTTGTCCCATACTTATTACTATATTTTAAAAACTCCTAATTTTAAACTCTTTACCATGTGACACCACACACTTTTATTTAACTACACACCCATGATTTCAACTTTATTACTCAAATTTGGAAACTTTCTCCAAGGCCTCAGGTCAAGAGCAGTGTTCTCCTGGGGGTCAGTGCCAGAAAACACAGCAAGTTTAAAATTTTCAGGGTTCAGGCACAAGGGTGACACCCAAATCCCTCTGTCACCACTGCAGGATTCACAAAAGAGATTTTGAAAAAAAAATCTTTGAAAAAGAGATTTAAAAGTTTAAATCAAGATTTTAAAAAGGCTTTTCTCAGGTGCCACACTCACCTTGGCCAGGTGTGAGGCTGGGGCAGGGACCTGGAGCAGGGGGAGCTGCTCCAGGCTGTGGGGCAGGAGCTGTGTGGGATTTTGGCACGGGAGGATGGAGGTGATGAATGTGTCCTGCCTGCTGCTTCCTGCCCTGCTGCCTCCTCTCCTGCTCCATCTCCAGGTCTCCTTGGGAGGACAAATTGTACAGAAACATCCTTTGGGAGTGCCAGCACTCGGCATCCAGCCCTCCATCAGCTGCAGAAAGAGCATCTGGCACCTCTCCATGTCGGACACTGCGCCTTTCCCAGGGACATCTGAGCCGGGAAGCACACGGGGGGGGAGGTGGCTCCAGGGGACTCAGTGTGGAGAGTCAAAAAAAAATGCTGGAAGCACCTGAGCTGTGCAATTCCCATCCCTGGAAGTGTCCAAGGCCAGGTTGGACAGGGCTTGGAGCAGCCTGGGATGGTGGAAGGTGTCCCTGCCCATGGCAGGGGTGGAATGGGATGGGCTTTAAGGTCCCTTCCAACCCAAACCTATCCGGGATTCCGTGATTCTGTGATGTCCCCAGAGCCCTGGAGGGCGGTGCCAGGCTGCCCTTTGCTGCAGGGAAGCAGTTTTGGTCCTTCAGGACGTCCCACACTGCAGGGCAGGACTGGTTTCCCCTGGGCTGAGCCCTGTGCCTATCCCTGTTCTTGTCCCTTTTCCCTGTCCTTGGCCCTTTTCACTGTCCATGTACCTGTCTCTGTTCCTATCCCTTTTCCCTGTCCCTTTTCGCTGTCACTTATCCCTGTCCCTTATCCCTGAGCCTTTTCCCTGTCCACATCCCTCTACCTGTCCCTTATCCCTGTCCCTGCCCCTCATCCCTGTCCCTTTTCCCTGTCCCTCTCCCTTATCCCTGTCCCTGTCCTTGTTCCTGTCCCTTTTCCCTTTTCCCTTTTCCCTTTTCCCTTTTCCCTTTTCCCTTTTCCCTTTTCCCTTTTCCCTTTTCCCTTTTCCCTTTTCCCTTTTCCCTTTTCCCTTTTCTCTGTCCCTGTCCTTTATCCCTGTCCCTGTCCCGAGCTGATCAGATGGTTGGATAAATTCTGGCTCTCCACAGCAAGGGAGAATTCCACCTCTGTGGAGGGCAGAGAGGAATGCACTGGCTCCAAAGCTGGAGGAGAGCAGTGGTGAAACTTGGTTTACTGGTTATGGAAAGCTTAAAGAAGGGAATGTACAGGGGAGAAAAAGAAAAATGAAGCTGTGGGAAGAAGAAGAAGAGAAACAGCCAAGGTAACATCAATTAAAAAGGAGCAGCAAAAGAAAAAATGAAAATGCAGGAAACCAATTTTTTACCTTGTCAAAGCCACGATTCTTCCTCCACTTGTAGGTGGGGTCAGGCAATGAGTGTTGAGTGTGCCAGGCTGTACCACAACGTGATGCTCCAGGGCTGGCTCTGGCCTTGGAGATGGAGGAGCTGCACCTCAGGCTGTGTTTGGGAGATCACAGAACCTCCTGAGCTGGAAGGACCCAGCAGGATCATTGATCCAGCTCCTGGCCCTGCACAGACACCCCAGCACTCCCACCCTGTCCCTGGAGGGGTGTCCAAACCCTCCTGGAGCTCTGGCAGATTTGGGGTGGTGCTCGTTCCCTGGGGAGCCTGGGCAGTGCCCAGCACCCTCTGAGGGAAGAACCCTTCCCTGATACCCAAAACCCCAAAGGATTGCAGGGGATCCTGCCTGGCTGTGATCACCATTTCCCCACAGTTTTCCTACCCACAGCTCCCCCCTCCTCACCACACAGGAACTGAGCTCTCCATGAATCTTTCCAAGCAGAGGGTGCTTAAAAGGTAAAAAAAAAAAAAAAAAAAACCAACTCTCTGCATATCTTGACATTTAATTAAAGAGATGTGAGTGGTTGATGGGGGATGCAGAGTGCACAGCACCAGGACAGGAGATGTCCTTGACAGAGCCTGGATGTGCTGGGCTTGGGAGCAGGGGGAGGAGGATGGGAAACCCATTTCAATTAAGATGCTGAGGCATGAAAGCCCTCTTGGCCTCATTCCTCTTTGCACTAATGACCCTGGATTCCCCTCCTCCATCCCAGGTGGCTGCTGGGAGGTTGTGGCACAGCACATCCCTGTGAGAGAGGCAGGAGGAGACGGATGGTCCCTGCCTGTGGGATGTGCGTGGTCTTTAAGTTCCCTTCCAGCCCAGACGAGTGTGTGATTCTCTGATTGATTCCCTGGTGGAGGAGCAGCTTTGTTCTTTGGTGGTCCTGGAGAGAATGTAGGAATGGCCATCCAGAATCCAGGGTTTGTGTTTTCAGGGAAAACACCACAAATTAGGTTTGTGGTTTTTTTTTTCTTTTTTTGTCACCTCCTGCAGGTAAACTTGGAATAGGAAAAGCACCTCTACTCTCATTGAGGAGGAAAGGTTATGGCAATCTATCCCTTTAATGCATTTCCAAGGATTTCTTGCTGGATTCAAGGTCCTTCAGCATCCTTCCCCCAGCTCCTGAGCTGTGAGGAGAAAGGAGGAGCAGCTCCAAGGGACACAAAACACAGCCCTGGACCTGCTTGATCCCTGTGACAGCAGCACTCCCTGCACCAGCTGGGACAGGTTTTACAGGTGCCTGGGGCAAGGAATGGCCACGTTCTTCTGAGCTGTGTCAAAATGACCTCGTCCAGGGGAGGATGATGTGCTCAGGTGGGCTCTGCTCCCACAGCCCCCTGTCCTGCTGGGCATGGTTCATTGCTGGTGGTGTTAATTCCTCCCTCACAGCTCATCTTGCTTCCCAAGGCCAGGCTGGACGAGGCTTGGAGCAATCTAGGAGAGGGGAAGGTTCCCTGCCCATGGAAGCAGAAGTCCTTTAAGGTGACCAATCCATGATTCTGTGCTAATTCCCCTTTGTTCCAATGCAAACAGATGTGGTTGACCCCAAAGCACTAAATCCCAAAATCCTAAAAGCTCTGAGCACTTTGTCCCCCTGTCCCCATCCATGGCACACCTGAGCACAGCCAGCACGGGTTTTTCCGTGTCCTCCCTCCTTTCTGCCGTGTCCTCCCGGGGTTAATGAGCCGGGAAATGCCCTCGGCTGCAGGAGGAATCTCCACCTTCATTCCAGGGCCGTCCCCAGAGCAGGGCATGCTGAAGGGAGGCAGGGATGGGGAGGGAAGGAGATGGATGATCCTGTGCTGATTCACATCGCTGGGAGGTGTCTGGAGGCACGAGAAGTGGAAAGGGGATGGATTCAGTGCCCGAATCACCACGAATTCCAAGGATCATTGGTGTTCCAGGCTGCAGCCAGCTCAGGAGTGTGGGAATCTGCACAGCTCCATCCTCTCCAGAGCATCCCTCCCTTCAGCACAGCCCTGCCCCAGCTATTCCCAGAAGATGCTCGGGGTTTATGTGGATCTCTGGGCACATTATAAATCTTGAATAATTTTATTTTTATTTTATTATAATAATTTTTATTTTATAATTTTTTCAAGGACCCAGTTTCTCAGGAACTGCTGCTGCTCCCCACCAGTGCCAGGTGCTCCCAGGCTGCACCCCTGGAAGAAAAGTGGTCGAGCTGCCTTGGATTTGTCTCTGAGTTGGTCCTGGGGTCAGATGAGGTGACACTGGAGGTGGGATCCTGCTGGATCAGGCCCTCCCTGAGCTCCAGCAGGATTCAGCAGAGATTCTGCCAGGCTTTTAATAGTGGACTCCTTCCCCCAGCCACCCCCAACCATGGCACGTGCAGATCATCAGCTAAAAGCCTGCTGTGGGCTGGCAGCCCACGGTTGTTTCTCTAAATAAACCTTCCCCTCCCTGGCTGACTCTCCAGCTCCCTGCAACGGGATGGATTTTATTCCTTGGGTTCAGAGCAGAGCCTGGGCAGCCTCTGGAGCTTTCTCAGCACCAGCCTGGCTCCCTGGATGCTCCCTGGATGCTCCCTGGATGCTCCCTGCATGCTCCTGCATCTCCTCGTTCTCCCCAGAGCTCTCTTGCTCCATTCCCTGCCTCCTCCCCACTGCCAGGGAAATGCAGGGCACAGCGTGCCCAGTGAAATGCTGGAAGCTGGGAAAACTCTTGGATCAAGCAAAAATATTGCCATGGGCTCTGATAAAGTGGGAAATGCCCCCAGGCCGTGAGTTACCAGCACGGTGCTGCTCCCAAAGTCTCTTTTGTAGTGGCTGGACCCCTCCAGCACCCCCAAAATCCCAGGGCACAGAGGGTGTGAGCAGCCAGAGGATGCTGAGGGACCCCACTGGCCCCTCAGCACTTGGTGCCAGCAGCACTGAGGCAATTTGCTGCTCCAGAATGAGATCAGATCTGTCATGCTTGACTTGACCTGTTGGCCAAATCATCATTACGTGGGGAATGCTGGTTTGTTTTTTTGGGTTTTTTTTCAGCCGTGTAAAAACAAGGGAAGGGGGGAGGAGGGAGAGGGACAGTGCCTGGCTGTGTCCTCTCCTGTCCTCACGTGTCCCTCACCATGGCCAGGCCACAAAGAGCACGTGGGACCTGCTGGAGCATCAGCAGGAGCTTTAGGGAGGGGGTGGCTGCTGCCCCTCGTGCCCTGGCCCTGGCCAGCAGCTGACCTGGATTTTGGGTGGGTCCCAAAATGGGACCAGGATTTGCTCCTCCAGCCTGGGACCGTCTGGCGCTGTTTCCTTGGGGAAGCACAATCTGATCCCCCCACTCTGGTGTCCCTGCTGTGCTTTTCTCACAGTTCCATCTGCCAAAATCCTGCAGTTCCACGGGTTCAGAGGGCAGATTGGGCACGAGGCATGACTTGCTTCATTTGGGGAAGGGAGAGCAGACAAGAGTCACCTTTGCCTTCATGTCTTAAGGCAGTGCTGGCAGAGCTCCCAGTGACAACCCAGTGCTCCCATGGGAGCTGGCATGGGAACAGCACAGGGCTGGACAGCAGCAGCTCCCATTCCAGCCTGGCTGCTGGAAAGGCTGCATCAAACCGAGATAACCCAGCCCCTGCTCAGAAAACACCTGCAAAAACATTGCAGTGAGCCCCAGCCATCTGGCCCAACCCAAACCTGTCCCCAGTGTTCCCCAGAGGAGAAGGACACAAATACCAACAGCAGCTCTCCCAAGAGCTCTTTGCTCAGGATTTCTGGCCCAGCTGGGGACGTCAGGAGTTATTTATGGGCTGTGTCTTTTTTAGCCTGCTGTGATCAATAGGTGTGACCCATCACACAATCCAATACCACATCAGCAGGGAGAGCAGGAGAGAAAAGATTTTCCTCTCTGTGGTCATAATGCCACAGCTGTCCTTCAAGGAGGGGGAGGAACAGTCATTCCCTCCAAGCTGAAAAGAAAAGCTGGGATTCTCCTCCTTTTGTTCCCATGGGTGTCCAACAAGCCACCTTTAGGTGCTTCAATAGACTTCCATCCTCATCACCTGGTAAAAATAATCCTGTGGGAAGATAACAATGGATCCAGCAAGCCTGTGTTGAAGTGGGAGAAGCTGGAACACATCTGTGCTGCTGAAGCCCTGGGTTACCCTGCCATGGCTCTGGCATTCCTGACCTCCAGCTTTTCCTTGGATCAGCAAGTTCCTTCCAGCCAGCAGTAGCAGGAGATGGTAATTTGGGGAGTTATCCACATTTTTTCGTGCTCAAAGATGTGCAGACAACCTGGATCTTGGAAAAGGGGTGTTCTGGGGGCAGGGTGCTGCTCCTGGTCTGTGTTTGTGGCTAAAAGAGACCTCCCAAGAGTGGGATCAGAGCAGCAGGAGAAACTGTCAGAGGATCTGCTCCCAAGAGAGAGTCGAGTTTCCCAAAAAAGGGCTCTCACCAAGCCTGGGGCTCTCTGGGGTTCACCTGGGACAGCACAGTACACTGTTCCCTCATTGGGAAAGCAGATTCCCTGATGAGATGGATCCCAGGCAGCCAGAGCTGACACTTCATCCAGCCACCATGTCTGAAGTTTCCAGGCTGTGTCCTTCTCCAAGTTCTCTCCTAAAACTCCAGGAGTTATCTCTGAGAGGTGGAAGCCAAGACCTCTCCTCTCTCACTGCCTCAAGAGCAGCAGCAAACACCTTCACCTGCCCAGCCACATTCCTTGGCTCAAGCTCCTCCATCCCAGCATCTCATCTCCACTGTTTTTACCAAGATTCCAGAGGTTTCTCCCCCATGGATGCTGCCCTTCTTCCCTGGCATCCACAGGGTGCTGCTGGAGGGATCATGCCCTGTTCTTTCAGGCAATCTCTGCTGTTCTGGACCATCCCCTGCTGCAGACCATGAAGAATTCATCACCCAAATACATGAGGAAGACGAATGTCAGGCACAGGGAGCTGATGGATGGAACAGGGAAATGGAATTAAGCAGGATTTTGGCCAGAAAAGATCTTTAGCACATGGTTGGAGCTTGGTTCAAAGTCCTACCAGCACATCTAAAGGCCACCAGAGAGCCACTGCTACCCCTTCTGTGGGGACACTGAGGTCCCCAAATGGGAGTGACAGTCACTGCAGACCACAGCCCAGTGCTCTCCATGGGTGAAAACTTCCTTCTCCCTGCTTGGGTACGTGACTGAAACCCCACAGGAGGAATTTGCATTCCAAAGCTCCATCACACCTCTGACTTTTCTTCAAAATCAATAAAATCAGGAGCAAAGTTACAACCTCGTGGTTCTCCCCCCCCTTTCCCATGGTATCATCCTTGCAAGGACAGAATCCTTTCCTCTTCCCTGCAGTTGGGGATGCACAGGCTCCTGCTCCCATCCCAGATGGCATAGCCAGGAGCAATGGCTCCGGATGGACATGTCACAATAAAACCTCCTTTCTATTTATACAAGTGCTTGTGACCTTCAGCTGTTGCTACACCGCTCTGGACGCAGCACAAACAGATTTTCAAACATCCTGGAGTTTGTTTCTGAGAGGTGCAGAGGTTCCTTGTGTTTTCCAAGGGGTCACGGAGTGCAGTGAATGCAGACCTTTCCAGAAAGTGGCTAATAGCCTGATTTTTTTCTGTCTGTATCATCATTTCTGGGGTTAAACTTAGTATTTAAAAACACAGATGGGCTCAGTTTAAAGACTGGGAGAGGATCCAATTGTAAGTTGTCCAGCTGGTAAAACACCCTCACTGCTAAAAAAAAGGGTGAACTTGGGAATTCATCTCCATCTTCCCACCATTGCCTCTCCCTGTGCCTTTCCCCAGCTCCTCTGGCAAAGCCATGAACCCCCAAAAGTTCTTCACAGCCCAAATGGGGTCAGTCCATGAGCCACTCACCCTGCCCCCCCTATTGCACAAACCCATCTGACCTCTCTGCATCTCTGGCCACGAGTCAGCTTTCTCAGCCCATTCAAAGTGTGGTTTTTCCCTGAATTTCCTCCAGTTTTGTTCCCTTGGAAGCGCAGGTACAGGAGGGGAATGCAGGCCTGACCTTTGCTGGGATGCAAAGCTCTTGTGCTGGTGCATCCCTCAGCCTCTTGGTTGCCTTCATTCATAAAGTGTATTCCACACAATTATGCATTAATTCATTAATTAATGGGAGGGAAGCATCATCTCTGGGCTGCAAGCCCAGCTCCTGGCCTTGGGCAGGACAATGTGTCAGCCTTAGCTTTGGCTTTGTGGTGTCCCAACATCAGGAGCTACCTTCACACCAAGGGGGGGATTGGAGGGTGTCCTCAGTTGCTGTTTTATGGGGGTTTTTATTTTAGGGAGATGCAGGATGGGAATGAGGCAGGAGAACGAGACTTTCTAAGTCAGTAATTGAAGCTCTTGTAGTCCAGATCTGTGGAGAAAGCACTGCTGGGAGAGGAATTAATATAAAATTAATATAAAGCAAGTTATGGGTGTTTCGGGGAGGGGAAAACATAGATGTGGGAGGGTCTGGGTGTTTATTGCATGTTCAAAAAGGAGCATTCGGAGTCAGGAAAGAAATCCCAGTTTTAAAGAGAGTGAGGGAGAATATCTGAAGATGAAATGAGTTTTGGGGGCTCTCCCTGCTTCTACAGAGCCTCGGGGTGGTGTTTCCACTGAAAAAATGAAGGTATTTTCCCTCAAAGCCTGCTTGGCTCCCCTTGCCCGGCTCCATTCTGGGGGGAGCTGGGCAGTCAGTGCCCAGAAGGATGGCACACGGTGTGGGCACTGGGCAAACCAAGCCCTGGGGATGGCACAGAGGGCCAGGGCTGCTGCCCTGAGGCTGCTCAAGCCCAGGGCTCTCACTCAGGGTCCCCTTCTTGGCTTTCAGCAGAGAGAAATCACTGAAGAGAATGGTTGGGATCACTCTAGAGTCCTGCTGACTTTCAAAAGAACTCAGTTATTGATTTCTGGGACTGTGCTTCTCCCTGGAGGACTGGAAAAAGCCCAAGGCGGTTGCCTAGGATGCTGTAAACTGTGACTCTGAGAACTGCCTTGTTCAACGAGGACCTTTCCTCATGGAATTTGAGGCCAAGGTCACTCCCCCAGGCTGCTCTCCAGCAAGCAGCCTGTGAGGGGATGGAGAATCTGCCAGCCAAGGCTACTCTCCCTGGAAGCAGATCCCAAAAAAAAGGTAGAAATCAGGATAATGATGTTTTCCCCCTGAAGCCTTTCTGTGGCAACCAGGCAGAGATTTCCACCTTGCTGAGGTGGCTGATCTGGACAGCCCAGAGCCTGCACTAAGAAGAGCTGGAAGATGTTCATTTCCCCGTCAGGAGTGGGGAGAGAGGTCCTAAATGACCCCAGAAATCATTCCTCTGTGCAGGGGGGTCCATAGGAAAACTGGTTGTGGCTATCTGGCCAGTGTGGGTACAGGCACAGACCATGTGGATGTGCTGGGCACAGGGAGCTGAGGTGGCCAGAACTCCATTTCCCACCTCAAATAGATGGAAACACTTGTCCTACACTCACAGAATCCTTCGGGTTGGAAGAAACCTCACAGATCAAGTCCAGCCTTTGACTGGCTACCACCACTCCCACCAAGACAAATCCCCACACCTCGTTTTTTTTAACAATTCCAGAGATGGCAACTCCACCATTTCCTGTGTTCCAATGATTAACCACTCTTCCAGCGAGGAGATTTGTCCTAATATCCAACAAAAACCTCAGCTCATACAGAGAAAGCAGGCAGTGCTGTCTCCAGCAAGGATCTCCACCACAGGTGATGCCAATGGAGACCCCATTCCATGTCTGCCCCCTCCTTGCAGGTGCCTCAGATATTCTGGGACACCTACAGAGCTCTTAGACACCACCTGGAAAACTGAACTGAGCTCAGATCAACACAGACAAGGAGCTGGGGTTGCTGCTCACCTGGCACTGGTGTGCACACCAAGGTGTGCTCAGTGATGTGTCCTTGAGGAGTGACAGCCCCAGGAATGGGCAGTCTGCACCCGGGAATGTCCAGCACTGCAGCCTGCAGAAAATCAGGGAATCACAGCTGGAAAAAACCTTAAAGAACATCTCATTCCAACCTGGGGCTTTCCACCTTCCTCAATCCCAGCCTCATCCAACCTGGCCTTGGACATTTCCAGGGATCCAGGGGCAGCCACAGCTTCTCTGGGCACCCTGTGCCAGGGCTCAGCACCCTCCCAGGGAAGGATTTTTTCCCAGCAGAGCAGCCCTCAGTGCCCAGGTCTTTGCTATCTTTAACAACAATCATCCTCCCACTGACTCCAGCGTGATCCCAAGGGTGACCCTGCAGCCTCCAAGGCTGCACACCCTTCCAACACCAAATAAACTCCCAAGTAAAAGGTCTCTGCTCTTTCTCCTCTCAACATGAACCCACAGAGGTGTAAAAGCTGCCAAACCCGAGCTGTGCCTGCAGCTTGGCATGATGGATGGCAGGGCTCAGCTGGGAGCTGTTTAATTTGGGTGAAAGACACTGTGTGGGAAGCCTGAGCTCCAAGGTGTGTAGGAGCCAGCTTGGTTTCATCTCAGCTGATTCTAGCAGCAGAGTGTTGCTTTGGAGAAAAACGAAATGCTGGGAGCTGTGGAGGGGGATGGAGGTCAGGACAAATGTCTCCATTCAGTTTTGCAGGGATGAGAGCAGCAGCAAAGCTTTCAATGGGAATTTCTCCATGAAAGGACCGTGACAGATGTGGGGTGGTGCTGGAAGAGGAGATAACCTGGAGTGTGCCTGCCTTGGCCAGCTCACCAGGCTTGTGAGCCTGGATTCTGACTTGGAGGAAACCCTGAGGCTTCTAGCAAAGCCAGCAGTGTCCCTTCAGCATAAAATCACAGGTTGGTTTGGGTTGGAAGGGTCCTGTAAAGGTCATCTGGACCCACCCTGCCCTGTGCAGGGACACCTTCCCCCAGCCCAGGTGGCTCCAAGCCCTGTCCAGCCTGGCCTTGGACACTTCCAGGGATCCAGGAGCAGCCACAGCTTCTCTGGGCACCCTGTGCCAGGGCCTCTCCACCCTCACAGGGAACAATTCCTTCCCAATATCCCATCTAACCCTGCCCTCTGTCAGTCTGAAGCCATTCCCTGTGTCCTGTCACTCCATCCCTTTTCCAAAGTCCATCTTCAGCATCAGTTCTCCAAATTCCTTTGGACTTGTAAAGAGAATTTTTGATACAGAATCCCATACCCCAAAGCTCTCTTCTTCTTTGCATGACACCCCAAAGATATCAGACACCTTCTCCTCAAAATCCAGGGAAACCATCAATATTCCCAAGAACTGCTCACAGATCTCCTGCATCTCCCCATGGCTTGGAGAGACCTCCTTGATCTCGAGCATGTTCAGGCTGCCATGATGAGACAGCCCTTGGCACCGGTGTTCCTGAGCACCCCCAAACCATCTGCTCTCCTCTCATCCCTCTTCTGGGTCCCTGTGAGGAGGAGGAGGCTCCAGCTGAGAGAAAGGGACAGGCCGCCCACTTGTGCTGAGTAACCATTGCCAAATTGGATGCCAGCACACACACACACACACACACACACACACAAATATTTCCACCGAAGTTGCTATGAACAATGGTGCCTTGATGATTTGCTATCTCAAACACTTCTGCCTTTGGCAGCCCTCCATGGGGAACGGGCAGTTCAAGCCCTGACCCTGCTGCTCCTCGTGGGCACCTCCACATCCAGCACTGCCCGCTGAGGGGGTGTTCCATGAGGAACAGAACGTGATCCCTGCCCTGGGAGTTTGCAAGAGGAAGGCTGGCACGTGGGCAAGGGCAGAGCTGCGTCCTCATGGCAGAAAAAAATGAGAAAATTCCTCTGCTTCATCACCACTGGGCCTTCACTGCTCACCTGGACAAAACCCCAGCCCCACTTTGTTATCATCTTCCCAGATTTCCTTCAAACATTGCCATGGTGTCTGCAAACCCACGGGAAGGAGTTAGGGGAATGTCCAGCACAGGTTGGTCAGGCCTTTTTTCCCAAGGGTGTGACAGAGCAGTGACAGCCTGAGTCACCCTGAGTGACACCAGAGCCACATCCCGATGATGTCCTGCCTGAAAGGTGAAGCCCAGTGATGGAGGAAGCACTGGGAGATGTCTGAACCCAGGAAATGGGGTGAGTTGAGCAAAGTCCTGCTTGCACAAGGTGAGAACGAGCTCACGGTTCAGGTAGTGGAGAAATCAGTGCTGGCTGTCCTAAAGCAAAGGGAAAAATGACTGAAATTCTCAGAAGCAAAATGTTTGATCTGATCATCATTTGTGATCCTCAGAGGGCTTTGCCCAGCCCCTGATTGTGATCCCTGCTGGTTCCTGCATGCCTGGACAGAGCCTTCCAGAGACCCCCTCCGTGCGCGGCGATCCCGGCTTTTGCACCGTCTACAAATACTTGGTGCGTGCTGAAAAGAGCAGATCTGAAGCCACAGTTGGCAAATTGCACCAACAAGCATATTCCCAGCGAGGCATTGTTCCAGTTTGTATATGTCTGAAAAGAACTGCTCAGGCATATGTTAAAGTTGGCACCTTCTCCCGGGGACTCGCTGCAAGCTGACGGCTGGAGCATGATAACCACAGCAAGGCACACAAAACACTCAGCAAATCAGGGAAAACAAAGTCCACTCGGGATGTTAGCAGGGCTGGGATGAGGGTGAGGACTTGGGGGCAGAGTGCTGTCCTCTAGAGAGAGAGCTCATCCAGGGAACCTGCATCTGCGAGCACTTGGAGAGGGATTGGTGCAGAGGAGAGTGAAAATCCTGCAGCCCCAGTGCTGGTTCCAGGATAATCCTTATCAATCCTTATCAATCCTTATCAAAAAGTTCAGTGATTGGAATGGGAGAATGAATGGGGGGTGTCCTGCAGACTCTGGGCTTCAACTCACCCAAGGAGGCAGCAGTGGGGATGGACTCACAGCACACTGAGGGTTCTCAGCTGCCAGGGATGTCTGGACCTGGCAAAATCCTCTCCCTTGCAGGTGCTGGAGAATGCCAAGGGGAAATATTGTCCTGTTTTGGTCTTCCTTGGTGTCCTGGACAGCTGCAGCTGGGGACAGGATGCTGGGCTGGCCTGGGAGAACTGTAACACCAGCAGAGCATTTTGTAGCAGGGCTGGGTTAACTTTTGGACTCAGTGATCTTAGGGGTCCTTTCCAACCTAAATGATTCTGTGATTCTGATCTCAGCTACAAAGCTGGACCTGCCCCAGCCTAGGCTTGACCCATTTTGGGTAGGGGGACATGTGCAGCCTCTCTGTTCATCCCCTCAGGGTGTCCAGGAGCACTCCAGTGCTCCTTGCAGAGGGCAGCTGGAGTTCATATCCCAGCAGGAGCAGCTCCACGTTGGTGCTCAGTCCTGGAGGGGTGTGCTGGGGTCACAATTGGAGCAGGGTTCATCTGCAGCTGGAGCAGCACGAGAAGCTCCATGAGCTTCCTGTAGGACACTTCCTACCCTTGTATGACCCCCAAAAGAGGCTGCACTGCCAGGCTCAGAGCAGACCAGGCTGCCCAGGAAGGACAGGACAGGACCCCCAGCTGTCCATGCAGGAATTAAATAGTTCCAGTGCTTGGCAGTGCTGGTGGGAAGCAGTAGAATCCCACCCACAGCAGAGGTGGCTTTGCCCAGCCAGTCTAATCCCAATCCTCAAAGGTGACAGGCTGTGAGTAAATCAGGAGCCTCAGCTGCCCTTTCCATCCAAGCAGGATCACACACAGCCCCTGGAGCACTGTCAGCAGCAACCTGTGCAGGGAGATACTCACAGCCTGTGGTTCTGGGGGAGCAGCCGAGGGCCTGTCCAGCACTCTTAGCAGAAATAATTCATTACCCGCCCTGCCATTTCACTGGAAAGCTGCAGAGTTCAGTGGCAGCAATTCCTGCCTCTTTCCTCCCTCCTGGGACTCCCGACAGATGAGCAGGAGGGGTGTAACCTCCATAAATCCATGGAAAGGCCAAGGGCAGAAGCAGAGTGTGTTCCAGGATCCAAACTTGCTGCAGGAAATCCAGTGCAGGGGTGAAGCCTGGAGCAGGGACATGTGTCACCAACCTCTCCATGGACAGCATGAGTTTTCCTTTTTGCTTCTGGCACTTCTCATTTCTCCTTGGAGAAGACAACTCCGTGCAATGTCACAGTCAGGTGCTGCCCTGCCTCAGTTGGAGTCCTTGGCCATCTGGATGTCCCTTTTTCAGCTCATCTGTGTAAGAGGGAATTTGGGGAGTTTGGCCCCCCCTCCCCATGAGCTCGGGTCCTTGGATTCTCCATGGGATGAGGAAAGTTGTTTCTCCCACAGTGACTTTACATCCCCATCTCACCCCCACTAGAGACCCCCAGGAATTCAAGCTGTGCCCCCTCCACCCCAAAGGGCTCTGCTCCTGGAAATGGGGGGAAATAGGGACCAAAATGGGATTTTCATGGTGGATACAGGCAGACAGACTTGGCTACTACCTCTTAGCCTTGTCTGTCACCCAGGGGCTGCCTGTGCCCCTCAAAGCCCGGCCGTGCCACCGGCACAACCCCTGCCCCACTGCCTGGAGCAATGTCAGGGCTCACCTGTACTCGGGGGCTCTTTTTTGGGGGCACGAGGGCGACGAGGCTGAGGGGGACAGAGCCACAGCACCAGCAGACCCCAAACATCCCCAGTCCCGGGGTCCTGTGGGGGAAGGCGACAATGTGAGGGAGGTCCAAGCAGCATCGCAGCATCCCCATCATCCCCAGCCAGGTCCACGGGGACAGAGCCCTGTCCTGGGGGGGCGGCGAGGGAAGAGTTAAAGGGAAGGCGAGCAGATCCTCCTCCATCCTCCCGGTCCTCGCTGTTAGGCTGCTGCTGTGACAGGGGGTGGGGTCGGGGCTGGCCGCCGTTTGCCGCAAGAAGGGGGGGGAAACGTGGCTGCGAATGTGTGTGTGTGTGTGTGTGTGTGTTGGTGACACAGGACAAAATGAGATGAGACCCCTCGGACAGGAGCGGCCGCCGGGCTGCGATCCCTGATCCCTGCCCGATCCGTGCCCGATCCCTGCGCATCGCTGCCATCGCTGCCGGGCACCGGCGCAGCCCCAGCATCCCCGCCAAGAGTAAGGCTCGGGCTGGGAAGCGACTGGGAGGAACTGGGAAGCGGTGCTGGGAGGGAGAGGGGGGAGGTGGGATGGGGTGGGGGGTGACGAGGAGGAGGGGGGGGGGGGTCTCTTGGGGGTGGAGAGAGGTGGGGTGCACAGAGAGCGAGCTGGGGGGGACCTGATGCTGGAGCTTCGCTCGCCTGAACCACCCACCCAGATGTAATTTGGGGGGGGGGAGGGGAGGATTTTGGGGAGGGGGTGGGGTGGAGGATGGGCTGCCAGCGCCGATTTCGGGTGTGATGGAGGGGAGGGAGCCGTGTTTGTGCCTAAAGTCGCAGCTGCCTGGATTTGGCCCCGCGGGGCCATCGGGATGTGACAGCACCCAAAAATAGAGTGCGAGGCGGGGAGGAGCGGCGGGGGGGCAGACCCGTGTGCCAGTGCCGGGGCCAGGTTCTTACCCCTCGTCACCTTTTCCTCATCTTCCTTTATTTATTTCCTTATTTCTTTGGCAGTGATGTCAGGGAGGGGAGCGGTGGCTGGGGCTGGGGGTTGGATTCACGGCGAGGAGCTTGCTGGCGGCCGAGTGATTAACGTGCAGTTGCTGGGAATTATGTCATCTGCCTCGGTGCTGGGTGGCCCTCGCCCAGCAGCGGCGGTGGGGAGGGAGGGAGGACGTGGGGGGACGTCACGACATGGGGCTCCCCTCCTGAGCTTCGCCCCGGGAGGCGCCGATGCCTCCCCGGCTTTGCCAGGACTTGGCTATCCAGCGTTCCTCCCCACCCCGACTCGGGGATCCCCGCTCGGGACATCACCCCACGAGGAGGCACCGGTGCCTCCCTGGCTTCGCAGGGATCGAGTGTCCCCACCGCGGCCCCCGAGGCAGGGGTGCACGCCCACCCCACTGCCCGCTGCTCCTGGGGGTCCCAGCCCCACGGGCTCCATGCCCAGCGGGACAGGAGCGGGTTTGCTGCTCCTCCCGATGGCTCATCCCGCTCGCTGGCCCCGCAGCCGGGTTTGGAGCAGGCGGAGGGTGAAGGTGGGCACCCCCTGTGCCACCTCCCCGGGAGAGAGCGGGGCTGGAGCTGCTGCACTGCAGCACAGAGCCCCATCCGCGCCTCTGGGTGTGCCCCGGGGGGAGCAGGGACCCTCTTTGCCACCCTGTCCCCTCCTCAGAGCCGAGGCGAGAGCCTGGGGACCTGTGGCTACCCCAGGCCAATGATCCCTCTGCTCCAGAGGAGGATGTTGGGCTGCTGGATGCTCCACACCCTCCTGAGCATCCCCCTGGGCGTTCCTTGAGTACCCCCTGAGCATCCCCCCCCTAAACATCCCCTGAACATCCCTTTGAACATCCCCTGAGCACCCCCGAGCATCCTCCTCCTCTTCCCCACGTGGGGAGCTGGAGAAGGAGGACAAGGCCTGCCAGTGAGCCAGGCACGGACCCTGCTGCACATCAACAACCTCTTCCCTGTGCTCCACACCCCGTGAATCCCCGCGCAGCTCCATAAATCCCCGCGCAGCTCCATGCGCCACGGCAGAGGGTCGGACAGGGAGAGGAGCAGGCAGGCGCCAGCGGGAAGGCTGCAGGGAGATGTGCAGTGGAGGTAGGAAGGGCGGGCACAGCTGTAGAGGGGCATTTTCTGGTATTTTCTGCCCCACGGGAGGTGGGGGATGCCGACAGCTTCCTGAATTCCAGCTGGGAGCCAGCGGGTGCAGTCCCAGCCGGGGGATGCCGCTCGCCCCATGGGATAACCTTTGGCAACTCCCTCATCTCTCCGACACCCTCCAGCACATCCTGCATCCTCAAAGCTGCCCCGGCGGCGGATTGTGCCAGCGCTGAGCCCTTCAGGGAGGTGCTGGCATTAAGAGGGAACGCGAGGCACCCGCAGTTTGGGGCAGGCAGGGCTGGGAGGCTGCTCCATCCCCCGGCCGTGCCCTCTCCAGGCGGGCTCCGTGCGCCGGGGGTTTGTTTATGTGTGGCCCTGGTTGGAGAGGCGATCTGCCGTGGCTAAATATAGCAGCGATGCTGTCATCCGAGTTCAGCCTGGCTGGGGAATTTATTTTCTGCAAAGGCTGGGAGGCGAACGGGCTGAGAACAGGCGTGGAAATGCCGGAGCGGTGTGATGCCCTGTCTGCGGTGGCAGCGGGCACCTTGTCCCGAGTGGCGGCTTTGTGATGGCAACAGGGAACAGGAGCAATGTGTGGAAGGGCTGAAATTGTCCCCGCTGGCTCCTCGGGGCAGCGGTGGGCATTTAAAAAGCGGTTTCGTATCTCCATGCCGGGAAGAGATCCCCTCCTCCTCAAACTCTTCCCTGCTGGGTCACCGGGCTGGGATCAGCTCGCAGCCCCCCCAGATTTAAAAGGAGCAGGGAGAGAAGCAGCTGAAAGTCCGGCATCTGGGAGAGAGCAGCTTGTCCTACAAGAGGTGGGACTGGGAGAGCCCCCCTTCCCTGGGGCTGCAGCATCGGGGCATCCCCTGCTGCTTCCATCACCGCGACAAGGACACCCTTGATCACCCATCCCGAAGAAAAACGGGAAATGAGGCAGGAAGACAGGTCCCCTGACTTGCAAAAAAAACAGGCAGATGGGGAGGGTGTTTTCCACATGCACTGTGAAAACCACGTTGCATCAGCAGTCGGAGGCACTCGCTGCGTGATAACTCCATGTGGATGGAGCAGGAATGTGGATAAACTGGCTGAAAAAAAGTTTCTGAAGGGAGTTATATCCCGACAGGGAAGGTTAAGAGTTAAGAAGGTGTTGCTGGAGCTGTTGAAGGGTTTAAAATCTGCTTTCTGCCGAAGAGGAACTGAGCCATGCCGGGGGCTGTCAGAGAAACCCAGCAAACAAAGGGTGAAACAAGGAGATTTCTTGTTTCCCTTCACAGAGGATCTTTCCCATTAGTCATTCCTGTCACAGGAGCTGGCAAACACGGTTATTATTTGAGGGATCTGAAAGTGAAATGGAGGCACGAGGCCAGGAGCCCAGACATCCCTGCCCTCGGGTTTGGGGAGCAGGCAGGGACCCCCCAACCCCTCTGGCTCCCCCACACCTCTGCTCCATGGGGAAAGCCAAGCTGGGCTCCTGGATTCATCCTTTGGCTGTGGGAGCCCTTTCCAAGGAACCTGGGCTAGGGAGTGGCATCCCTGGTCCCTTCCATCCCAAACCATTCCAGGATTTCAGGGTTCCTGCAGGACACGGTGGCACCAGGAGCTGTAGGTAGGCTGTGATGCTCCATCCTGGAGGTGGTGGTGGAACAAGCATCTTGAGATCCTGCAATAATCCAGCTGGTTTCCCAAAACACCCAAAACTCAGCTCTTCCATCACCCCACAGCCCTGAGCACTTCCATGGGGGGAAGGACCAGGCTGAGCCCCACCATGGGTGGGAAGAAGGTCCATGGAGCTCCCTAAACAGCAGGGAAAGCAAAGAGAACTGTTAAGGCAGCAATCAGGAAAGTGGGATGGCTCCTGCCTTATGATCCAGGTTTGGTTGGAGCCAAGAGCTGTCCTGGCAGAGGGAGCTCAAAGTCCCCTCCAGCCCTGCAGGAGCTGCAGGAGTTCCTGCAAGGCTGCAATGCTGGGAATCAGTTTCACAGGGATTTTGGCTGAGTTTCCATCTCACAAAACTGGGGGGGTTTGCCATGAAGATGTGTGTCCTGTTGGCTGTATCTGGTTCCTGAGTCAGAAGGATGAGTTTTGTCAGAGCCCATTATGAGCCTCTCTTTCCTTCAGGGCCAAATCCTGATCACAGGCCAGTGAGATGCTCCTGAGCCAGAAGGATGCTCCAGGTTTAGAGAAGTGTAATCCCAGAATCCCAGACTCATCCAGGTTGGAAAACACCTCCAGGATCACTGAGTACCAACCTTTGACCAAACACCATCACCCACCATCCCAACTAAACCAGACACTGAGTGCCACGTCCAGCCATTCCTTGGGTAATTCCAGGGACTGTGACTCCACCAACTCCCTGGAAAGCCCTTTCCAATGCTTAACAACCTTTTCCATGAAGAATTTCTTCCTGGTGTCCAACCTGGCCCAGCCTGAGGCCGTTCCCTCTCCTCCTGTCCCTGTTCCCTGGCAGCACAGCCCGACCCCCCCGGCTGTCCCCTCCTGTCAGGGAGTTGTGCAGAGCCACAAGGTCCCCCCTGATCCCCCTTTTCTCCAGCCTGAGCCCCTTTCCCAGCTCCCTCAGCTGCTCCTGGAGCTCCAGACCCTTCCCCATCTCTGTTCCCTTCCCTGGACTCTCTCCAGCCCCTCCAGGTCTTTCTTGTTGTGAGGGGCCAGAAGTGCCCCCAGCACTGGAGGTGCCCCAGCAGGGCCAGCACAGGGGACAGGCACTGCCCTGGCCCTGCTGCCACCCCATTCCTGACACAATCCAGGTGCCATTGGCCTCTTGCCCACCTGAGCACACCTGGGCTCGTGTCCAGTCACTGCTGACCGGCACCTCCAGGTCCTTTTCCACCAATGGCCAACAGAGCCCGTTCTCTTTGCAGGGAGCCCAGGAAAAAGGCAATCAGATCATTAACACATGCTGCTCTTCACACAACCAACCTCACAAATATTTATCAGCTGGAGAAACACACGGGCTTGGAAGTTGCCAAGTAACATAACAAGAGGCGCTTTTAAATAAATATCTGTGCGTCTGCGGGTGACAAATTAACCAAATCCCTTGGGATGTGGCCCAAAGATATGTTTTCTTCTGGAAACCCAGCACCAGTAATAAAAATAATGATCCAAACCAGGAATGAGAAGCTGGGATAAGCAAGGACTGACTGTCTGTCCAGCACTGGTTCCCTGCTGGGAAGGTTTGTGGAGTGATGCCCGACAGATCCCTGCCTGCCAGGGACAAGTCAGGAGCAGGATGGGATGGGGAGGGTTTGTTTTGCAGAGGAGGTGAGAACGAGCCCAGTGCACCATGCTGGGTCTCATCCTGCACCCACGTGCCTTTCCTAAACACCCACAGGACTGATTTTCTCTGTAGGCTCAGGATTTCAAGGCACCTTGTTGTTGTGGAGCCTGTATCCCTCTCTGGCTCTCCATGTTCCCTTCAGCCCTGAGAAGGGTCCATTCCTTCCTCTCCTAATCAGCTGGATATGTCCCAGAAATCCAGCAGGAATATTGCTTGCCCCAGCCTGCCCAGGTGTGTTCTCCCAAATAGCCAGGGTTTCCCTGTTGCTAAATCCTATTAAATCCTGGCTGTGAGGTCAGTTTGGTGGTTTTGGGGGTTGTTAGGGGGGGGTCAGAGCTGCCAGAGAAGACCAGGTGGGTTAGCAGATAAATGGAGATCTCTCATCCAGTTCCTTCTTCCATGGGGAAGCTCTGGCTTGTGGGGTTGGGATTTCATGGAATCGTGGAAGGGATGGACCTTAAAACCATCTCATTCCACCCCTACCAAAGGCAGGGACACCTCCCACTGTCCCAGGGTGCTCCAAGCCCTGTCCAACCTGGCCTTGGACACTTCCAGGGATCCAGGGGCAACCACAGCTTCTCTGGGCACCCTGTGCCAGGGCCTCCCCACCCTCACAGGGAGGAATTTTTTCCTAATACCCCATCTAAGTGCCTCTCCAGCTCTGTTGGAGGCCCTTTAGGCACTGGAAGGTGCTGGAAGTTCTCCCCAGAATTTTTTCTTCTCCAAGCTGAACACCCCCAGCTCTCTTAGTCTGTCATCTCATTAGGTGGAGATGTTCCCAAACAAACCCATCATCTCCCCATCATCACCAGAGGGCTTGGCCTGAGGGTTTTACATGCAGGTTGTCATTTTGAGCCTATTTTGGGGTCATTTTGGGCCCCTTTGGGGTCATTTGGGGGTTCTTGCATGAACAAAAACACGAGGAGATACAACCTGGACAATGAGCTGGTTGGCAAAGTCAACTTGGAGAGTGGTTTTGGGGGGACAGACACTGCCCAGCCCTGGTGGGCTCAGATGAGGGGGTGAGAGGACACTGACTGGCCGAGGTTTTGGGGCTGTAGATGCCCCATCCTTAGAAATGCTGGAATATGGGAGCTCCCAGCCGTGGCAGTGCCCTCAGGCACAGGGGGAGGTCAGAGCTTTTATTAGCCCAGCTGCTGGAGCTGGGAAAAACAGCCCAGCTTTCGGGCACAGGAGCTCATCTCCTTGTCCCAGCTTTCTAATTATATCAGCCGATCTAGCACAGGCTCCTTCCACTCCCCATGGGCCCCTGCCTTCATTACATCCTCGGCTCTGCCCTTGGCAAGCTCTTGGAGGAGCAGCCAAGCCATCCCAGAGGAGATTTTGGGATGGCAGGACCGGCTGCCTCACCTCAGACATTCCCCTGCAGTGCAGTTCCTGCCTCCAGCCCTGCCAGCAATGGCAAGGGGATGAGGGACAGGGACAGGGGACAGGGGACAGGGACATGTTGGTGTTTGTTTTAGCCAGGCTGTGCACGTCACCTTTCAAAGTGTGGGATGGGAAGACAGGAAAGGCTGTCCCCGTTATGAGGATTGGCTGGGATGGCTCCTCAAGGTGGCTCAGAGACACCAGGGCAGAAAGGAGAGGATAAAACATCCCCCAAAATCATCAGGGATGCTGGGATGAGACAGGCAGAGCTGCATCCCCACAGGCACCCCATGGCTCTCCTGCCCAGGGGAGGGGGGCTCTGGAAAGACCAGGACCTGTTCTTGGCTCAAATCTCTCCTTCCTCCAACAAACACATTTCCCAAAAGGTCTCTGCTAGGAAAATCCACATCTCCACCCGGAGCAGCTCAGCAAGGACATAAACACGGGTCTGTGTGCAGGAGCAGGCTGAGCACAGCCCATAGAGCTCGTGCCAGGCTCAGGGAGACCCCGATGTTCTCCCAGCTCCTCCAGTAATGTAAATAATAAATCACTGCTGCTGAGCTGGTGCCCAGCCAGCCACTCCACAGCAGGAGTTTGCTCCCCTCTTCCTCCCTCCTGCCCCACTCTTCCTCCCTCCCGATGCTTTTCCAAACCCCTCCACTGATCCCTTTGGGGATCGGGGTGTCCCCAACACACAGGAGTGGTTTTAGTGCTGTTGAGTCGCAAGTGGAAAGTTTTTAATCTGTTTTGTTCCCTGCTACTGGCACTCAGCACCGTCCTTGGCATGTTCCTTAACCTCAGTTTCCCTCTGCCAGGCTGCACTGCAGCCTCCCAAGGGATTGTATGGAACGGGGAGCTAATCTGGGGACGAGGGTGAGGTATTTCACAACCTGATCCTGTGGCTGAAGTGGTGAATGTGCCACCTGCACGTGTTTGGGGTGAGTAATCCCCCTGTCTGTTTTCCAGGGGAGCCCAGACAAACTCATCTCCTGCAGCTCAGGAGGGCTTTGGGACCAGCCAAACGCACCCCCAGCCTGTTGACATTCCTCAGTGCCAGCCAAGAGCTTTGCCTTCCCCTCCACGCTCTCAAATTAGCTTTTAATAAAAATATTTCATTTAAAAAAAAAAAAAAATCCCCGGGCAAACAATCCGGCCTTGGCGCCCGCCCGGGACAGCAAACACTCCCGGAGGGGCACCAGGTGTGGTGCATTCCTGATAGCTGGAAAAGAAAGGAGGGATTATTTCCTTCTTAGTGCAATATTTGGGGTGAGCAGGAGCAGCCAGGCCGGCTCCAGGCAGGGCTGGGTTGTGCCCAGCACCGTGGGAGGTGGGTACGTGGCTTTGGGAAGAGGTCCCTGAGCCAAACCCCGAGCTCCAGAGATGATTAATGGTGCCATTGCTTTGTTCCACACGTTTCCTCCTGGCGGAGGTGCGGGATTTCAGATAAAAGGGATCTGTTTGTTTTAAAAACAAGTCCTGCAAGTCACCCGAGCGATCCCTGGGCAGCCACCCCGTGCCATGAATGCCCAAAGCCATCCCAGCTTTTGTGTGGATGCAGCCACCGCTCAGAGGTTATTCCTCAAAGCTGGAAAACTTGATTTTTCCGTCTTTAGTGAAGTTCCCCATCAATCTGTCGACGTCTTTGCCTCTCATCCTTAAAAGAGAAGTTGAGAACAGGCAGGACATGGTGGTACAGCCCCAACCCCGGCTTTGACCGGGATAGAAACCAGGGAAAACCCTTTCCTCCAGCTCCCCACCCTTAGCTTTGGAGTGCAAAGCAATTTTTCACCCCTCCAGGGTTTAACAGGCAGGCAGAGATTTGGGATAATGTTTCTCCGGGCCAGCTGCTGGGATAAAACCAGGGCATCTGTCAGCTCCCGAGCCGGGCAGCCAAATTCCTGCGCGAATTCCAGCGCACCAGGGCAGCATCCCTGCGCTCCGAGGGACAGCACGGGGGATGAGGTGACGCCAGAATCCCTTGGGGACATCCCAGAGGGAGCCACGTCTCCCTTTCATGCCCCACTGCGGGAGAAGAATCCTTTCATTCCCTTCGGATGCTTATCCCCTAAGGATCTTGATCCCGGGGGCGAGCGACAAAAACACCCTTTAAATCCATCACAGCGGGCTTAGGGCAGGATTAGCAGATGTCTCTGCAGGCTTTACACCAGGCTCCGGCTCCCGGTGTCCGACCCATCCAGCTCCAGGCTTGCGTTTCCCGAAGGAGAAGTGATGGATGGAGCCAGCCTGGCTCAAATTCCCGTCGGGAAATCTCTGCATCCCAGGCAAGCCCAGGATGGCGACTCGCTCCCAAAAGTGGCAATCGGTTTTCACTGGAGAGCTGCTTCTGATGGGTGTCCTGTGGCCGGGAGCAGAGAGCTCTGCCCAGGCTGTTCCACCCTGGAATTTTCCAGCAGGGAGAACCTCCCCTGCTTCCCACTTTTGGGGGATCCCTACAGATGAGCCTGGATAATTTCCCAGTGAAAATCTGGCTTCTCCTTCTCCCCCCAATCTGGCTGGTGGGAATCATCCCTCTCCATCATCCCTTTCGTGTTTACAAGCAGTCACCCGGATCACTTTCCATTCTCAACACTTTTCCTCCCTAATTTGTCTCAGCCATGGGGTTTTTCCCTGCCACACCCCACATCCCTTTCAGCTCTCCTCAATTCCCACCCCCGAGGGCTTTTTGACCGCCAGGACTCTCAGCAGGGCTCTCCTCCAGCACACACAAGCTTGCATAATAGCTGTTGACACCGTAACTTCATTTGAATCGATCTTGTTTGCTAATTAGCTGATTGCAGTAATTGGTATGAATTACCTTGGGGGATTCTGCCTCCCTGGGAGTGGCCAGTGGCCGGCGTGCCCCACAAGAGGTGGGAATGGCAGCAGTGAGGTGGGTCCTGCTCCAGGGACATCTTTTGAAGGTATGCCGGTGATTCGTGGAGGTGCAGAAGTGATTCCAGAGGGGAACCACAGCCTGGTGCAGGGATTTTTAACTCCTGGAATGCCTCAGAGCCACCAAAATGTCCAGAGTAGCTATTACAGAGCCTAAAATGGGTTAAAATCCCCGTTTATGGGGTGAAGGGATGAGGGGATGTGACTCCACTCTACCTCAAAATGCAGCTGGAGATGACTCAAAAACTGGGTTAAAGATAAACCAAGTGAAGCAGCTTTTCTCAGAGGGCATAATTCCCTTCCGAAAATTCCCTGCCAAAAATTCATGGAGGATGAAACAGCACTAGACTGAGCGAGGAGGGAGCAGGCAGTACCAGGGAGAGCATCCTCTGATGGCAGCAAACCTTTTGGGGGATCCAAAGACAACTTTGGGTGGGAGGCATCCCTGAAAAGCTCTGAGGCTCCGGGGAAATGGGATGGGATCAGTGAGATTCTCATCTTCTCAGTCCCTTTTCCTCCAAGCAGCAGCTGCACAGAGGGGAGGGAGGATGGAAAGACCATCCCTGTCCCAGTCCCTTGGGATGCAGCCAAGATCCAACACTCCCCATTGTGAACTTCAGTGACAAAGGAAGAGGGACGGGAAAAAGAAAATGGCTTTAAACTGCCAGAGGACAGATTCACCTTAAATATTGGGAAGGAATTGTTTCCTGGGAGGGTGGGCAGGCCCTGGCACAGGGTGCCCAGAGAAGCTGTGGCTGCCCCTGGATCCCTGGAAGTGTCCAAGGCCGGGCTGGACAGGGCTTGGAGCACCCTGGGACAGTGGGAGGTGTCCCTGCCCATGGCAGGGGGTTGGGAATGGGATGAGCTGTTGGGAAGGATGAATTAGAGAAACCTTATAAATACGAGTGCCTAGCAAAAGACTTTGAGAATATGGAAAATATAAGCGAAATAGAAATGATAGCAATTTTTGACTGTGTGGCTGAAAGCAACTGAATGCCTGAAGGCCCCTTTGTTTAGATAATGTTAGATGCTGCAAATACCAAAAAACAAACAGACATCCTCCCTAGGCATGGCAGGAAGGGTCCCAGATAAAATTTAGAGGTAAGAAAAGCAGTAAAACATATAAAATATGTTTATATATATATATATATATATTATATATATAAAATATAGTGATTCCTATAGGTTGCATGCAAATGTTAAAGAATTTGTATATTGTATTAGATTGGTTAGTGGAAATTAGAATATTCAACATAGAAGAAGATTTAATGTATTGTAAACGGGAAAATCACTCTCTTATGCTCTTACTCTCTTCTTTCTTATTTTCTTGTGCTCTCTTCTTTTACTCTCACTCTCTCCCTCTCTCTGCCCTGCTCTGAGCTGTGGCTGCAGTTCCCAGCAGGGCCTTATATAAACCCAAACCTTACGAAATAAACTGCAAACTTCAACACCAGAATACAGAGAGCGCCTGAGTTTGTCCCGACCATCCCAAGGCAGAGATTCCTACAATGAGCCTTAAGGTCCCTTCCACCCAAACCATTCCACGGTTCTGTGATAACTCTTTTTTTAACCAGAATAACCACATCACCCCAAACCAAAGCTCCTCACACGGGCACATTTCCATCTGTGGTGCTGCCACAGAATCACCTGATCCAAACCTGCCCCCGGTGAGGCTGAAGGAATCTGTGAAATGTTGTTTTTTTTATGAGCCATCTATTTATATTGACAGCTTCCTACGCTCCATCCCTCTAATCCTGCATCCCTTTCTACCAGGCTAAGCTGCATCATTCCAACTCTTCTTTCTCCACTTTTTTTTTTTTTTTTTTTTTCTTAATATTGCCCTGTAATTATCATCTCTCCACTCTTCTGGGATCTGAGAGAAATCTCAGGACTTCTTAGAGAGGATGAGCAGCAGCCCATACCTCTCCTTGTCCTGCTTCCACAGCACTCTTGGGAACAAATTAATCTGAACCCACTGTTTAAAAATGTTTATCCTCAGGCCATGCCATTTAGTGTCTTCCTGGGTTACTAATGGACTAGAAAGCACTTTGTTGTCCCTGTGCAATATGAGAACATCAGCCTGCTTTTTCCGAAGCCAGAACAGAAATTATCGAGCTTTTTTTCCCCCTCCGTTGTTATCAGCGATTTTCTGATCTCCAGCTTGAGGACAGGCAAAGCTGTTGCAGTTCTTTTGCTGCTCTTAATTTTGTAAAATCAAATTAAAAGTCGCTTCCTCCCTGTCGTCAATGAACGTCCAGGAGAGACCTGATATGGCCAATTGTAAATTTTGGAGTAAATTGTGAATTGTGGAGTAAATGCCATAACTTTATTAAGCCAGAATGCCAAGAAGTTTTGTCTTGGTTGCCAGTGTTGGTTCTTAAGTATTTTGGGCTAAAAAGAGAGAGCCCAAAGGAAACTGAGCCCCCCAAGACCCTTTGATGGGTCAGGAAGCCACATCAGGTTGGATGTTAGGATTTTTTACAGAAAGAGTGACCAAGTGCTGGAATAGTCTGCCCGGGGAGGTGGTGGAGTCACCACCCCTGGATGTGTTTAAAATAAGACTGAATGTGGCACCCGGTGCCATGGTTTGGGTGCTGGGGCTTGGGTTGGACTCGATGATTTTGCAGGTCTCCTCCAACCCAGTGATTCTGTGACCATTAACCAGAGCTTTTATTCTTTATTTGAAGCCATTGTAAACACACAAGAAGCAGCTGGATGCATCTGTGGGGGATTTTGTGATGACTTTTAGCAGCTGCAGCAGAGGGGTGAAGACCCCTGAGGAGTGTGGGGCAGAGCTGGCCAGGGGATGGATATTCCATTTTCCCACTGCACAGGAGCTGTGCTGGTGGAGCTGTCACCCAGCAGGGACAAGTGACACGAGTGGGGGTGGCTGAGCCAAGGGAAGGGCTGGCAGAGGACACGGGGCTCAGCAGACAGAAACCTCAGCAGGAGGAGCCGCTGCTTTTCCTCCCCGAAGGTCTGCAAGGTTGGACACAATGAAATTCCCTCCTCCCTCCCGTGCCCGAGGCAGCCACATCCCAGGAGGAATTCAATGCTGCCTCCAGTCCATTCAAAACACGCCAGGGTCAAACCTTTATGAGGCAACAATGAAAATAAACCCAAAGACAAAAAAGCTATTCTGGAGGAGAGGAGGGGAAGGAAGTGGCTCCCGAAATATCGATGGGAACCTTTCCTTCAACCCCAGCTGTGGGACGGGGGTCTCCACTCCGGTGGGACCGAGCAGGGGGATGTGAGCACATCCTTCTGCACCTTCCTCTTGCTGGGAGAGGGCCCCAGGGAGCAAAGTGCAGAGTTTTGGGAATGCTGGGTTAGGATCGTGAGGATCTGAGCGCTGGAGAGGGGACGGCTCTTGGGGGGAAGTGTCCTGCAGGGAAAAGGGGGTTTGGCTGGCACCAAAGGAGCATGGACCCCCTCCTCTACCCCATTTCCCGTGGTCACCACTTGCCTGGTGGCTGTGAGGGTTCCTGGGGTCACCTTGTGGCTTTCAGAGGTTGTGTTGCTCCTGGCTGTGATCCCAGAGGCAGCTGGACAGACTATTGGTCCCCACACCTCCAGAATAATTTGGGTTTTTTCCCTTAATTTCTGTTCTTTAGCTGGGAGCACTAAGTGAGGCTTTTTGAGAGAGGTATTTTCAGTTGTTCCCATGTGGGGTTAAAGCTCTGGCACTCGGGAAGGGATGGGAGAGGACTGTGAGCTGCAGGAGGGGCTGGGAGTCAAACCAGAGCCAGCTGAAATCCTGTGGGGTGGGAATGGACACACACGAGGTCCCAATTCCTGCTGGGCACCTCATTCCAGAGGGGGAATAGAAAGATGTAGAAACCCCCAATGGCAGAGCTGAGCCCCAAAAAGGACCCCAGGAAATGGAGGAGAGGCAGAAGAGGGTGAGGATGCTCAGCTCACCATCCTCCCCAGTGCTGTGCTGCCACCTCCCACCCCAGCACCCCTGCAGGAGGGCAGGGCTGTCCCTCCAGGGGTGACCAAGGGTCACTCTGGACACAAACATGCTCTGTCTGGAGCAGAGCAGGCAGAGATGATTCCCCCACAGCCCCTGCCGTGACTCAGGAGTTTGTGGTCTGTGACGGGTGACTCAATGGGAGCGGGAAAAGAAAGCCTGGCTATTTTTAGGACTGACTTTGGGGGGGGTTTAACCCCTCTCTCTCCTCCCACAGAGGCATCTCGGCAGTGCCTTGCTTGGAGAAGGAATAAAAGATCCTTCCCAAGGCAAACAAGTGCCAGCCTCACTGGGATGAGATGAGGGAAGCAGGATCAGGGTGACCAGGAAGAGGCTGCCAAGAGACAAATCGAGAAGCCATGCACAGAGAGAATCCCAGAATTGTTTAGGCTGGAAAATCCCTCCAGGATAATCGAGTCCAACCATTCCCCCAGCACTGCCGAGGCCACCACTGACCCATGTCCCCAAGTGCCACATCCACATGGCTTTTAAATCCTCCCAGGCATGGGGACTCCAACAAGCCTGTCCCAATGCTTGACCACTCTTTTGGGGTGGAAATTTCCCCAAATATCCAATCTGAACCTCCCCTGGCCCAGCCTGAGGCTGTTCTCTCTCCTCCTGTCCCTGTTCCCTGGCAGCAGAGCCCGACCCCCCCGGCTGTCCCCTCCTGTCAGGGAGTTGTGCAGAGCCACAAGGTCCCCCCTGATCCCCCTTTTCTCCAGGCTGAGCCCCTTTCCCAGCTCCCTCAGCTGCTCCAGACCCTTCCCCAGCTCCATTCCCTCCCTGGACTCTCTCCAGCCCTTCCAGATGTTTTTCCCAAGCTCTGCCTGTTCTCTGAGCACTCAGGTCTCTCTGCACCAGGGTGCTCCCCCTGCTATAAATGCACACGGATCAAGGTTTAATGCTCCTCACCAATTCATGGAGATCTTTTCCAGAATTTTCTTTCCTCCTGGGTCTAAGGGCCACATGGCATCACAGCACAGCATGATGGCCATGTCCCCTGAAGCTCCTGGGACCTGCAAAAGTGACACCATGGGGCTTCTCCAGCTTCCAGCTGGGCCCTGGGACAGCATTTCCTCTCCTTGTGTCCGGGGAAACCAGATTTAGGCTGCCCTGGGATGTACCACGCTGTTGCTCCTGTCCTTCCCAGGGAATTTGGGCCTTTAGCAACTCCCCCTGGGATAAGCAGCCTTTCCCCAGGGATGCTCTTCCTTCCCACGGCTTGCCCAAAAAAATCAGCCCCCATCTCCCCCCACCCCACCATCCCACCTTCCTGCTGGAGATGAATTTCTTGTCCTACCGTGCAGATTGAGCTACTTTCATGACAGCTAATCCATCCTCAGCTTCGAAAATTCCCTGCTTTCCTTTAGTTTAGCAAAATATGAAGGTGTTTGGTGGTTTGTATGGTTTGTATTTTTGGAGAGGCTTGGTTTTCTGGGGGGGTTGAGGGTTGTTTGTTTGTTTGTTTGTTTTGGGGTGGGGTGGGGTTGTTTTGGGGGAGATTGGGGGTTTTTTTGTTTTGGTTGGTTAGTTGGGTTTTTTTGTTTGGTTTTGGTTTGATTTTGGTTTTTGTGAAATCATGAACACAAGCACCCGTGGATTACAACAATTTGAATTTTCACAGCTCTTTCTGCACAGTCTGCTGCATTCCTGGGACACAATGGGGGCACTTGATGTTTTAGGGATGAAAATCAATACGAATTTTTGGGCTCGATGATCTCAGAGGTCTTTCCCAACTTTAACAATTCTGTCAGCAAATGGGCAGGGATAGGTGGAAAAGGGCCACTCTGACAGCCTGCTTTATATTCCCTCAATACACTCCCAAATCTGCCTTCTGTGCAATTTACAGCAGATCCTGATGGATTTCTGGTCCATGAACTTGCCAAGTTTCCCCTCAAACACTGAACATCAACTGCATCCCACGGCAGGAAACTCTCCAGGCCACCAACCACTGCCTGAGGAAAGGGTTTCTTCCTTTTCTCTCTGATTTCTGCCTTCACCTGCTTCCTGATTTTTTTTTTTTTTTTTTTTTTTGGCTAAAATACTGAAGAAAGGAGACAGCTCCACATCTGTGTGTCATTTGGCTGTGTCTCTGCTTCTGTCTGAAGCGCTGCCCCAAAGCCACCGACGCTCCTGCAGAGCCTCCTGGGAATGTCTGAGCGATTTGTCAGCACTGATTCATTTTAAAAAAATCCCCAAAACTGCCGAGGCAAAATGCTGGGAATACTCCTGGTGTCTGCACAGGCAGATCCCTGTCAGCAGCACAGGTGAGATGAACGGCGTGGGATTGCTCCCAGCTCAGACAAATTAATCAGGACTCTGTGCCGGGGTGACTTCTGTCCCAAATATATGAAGTGCAAGCTTGTAACATGTGCCAAGCTCCTCTGGAGCTTGTTTCACAAGTGCTTCCCATTTTACATGCACGCCTGAGGAATTCTGCTTCCCCCAGCTCAAGGTAGGGATGAGAGAACAGAGGAGTGCACAGAGCAGGTGCTGCTGCAGCATCTCCTCCTCTGGCAAATCCTTGCACAAAGCACCAGGAATCTCTGCCTGGATTTAGGCCACAGACTCTGGGCTGGCTCAGGATGGGTGGACAGCCCCAGTTAGGAATTGCTGCATTCCTTTGGGGAAATCAAATCCCAGGATGGTGGAGGTTGGAAAGAATCTCTAAAGGTCATCAAATCCAACCATTAACCCAGCACTGCCATGCTCACCACAAAACCACCCAAACCATGCAGGAGCTTGTTTTCTCTCCTGCAAATCATTGACAAAGCTGCTTTCCCTTTCTCCCTGCTCCCACACCACCCTTCTCCTCCTCTCTCCTTCCCAAACAGAACAATGTGCTCAGGGCTGTGGTATCATTCCCCCCTTTTCCCTGGTGCTGAAGAGGGAATATTTCCAAAGAAAGGGGTTTTTTTCAAGGTTCCCTTGGGATGGAAACAGTGAAAACCAAACATGAGCAGGGTTAGGGCATAAGGCCAGCAGCTTTATGTCCCCAAAGGTGCAACCATGAAACACAACCCCACATTCTGGGGAGCTCCATCAGTCCCTGAGATGCTCTGCAAAAGTCAGGTGAGCAATGAAAGTCACAAGCAGAGGGACTTTGGATGGGGGGGAATAGCTTCAAACTGCCAGAGGGCAGGGTTGGATGGGATATTGGGAAGAAATCCTTGCCTGTGAGGGTGGGGAGGCCCTGGCACAGGGTGCCCAGAGAAGCTGTGGCTGCCCCTGGATCCCTGGAATTGTCCAAGGCCAGGTTGGACAGGGCTTGGAGCAATCTGGGACAGTGGAAGGTGTCTCTGCCATGGCAGGGGTGAGACTGGATGGGCTTTAAGGTCCCTTCCAACCCAAACCATTCTGTGACTCAGTTGTGATGATGATCTTTAGGATGATTGGGGCAAAGGAGAAAGAATTTATATCAATCACAGAGTTTTATATCAATCAAAGGTTTTATATCAATCACAGGGTGGTGTAGAAAAGCACAAGAGGATACCAAGGCTGGAGATATGTCAGTAGAGACATTATGGATTTTTTTTTCATGCTTGCTTTCTGACTCTGGGTTGTCCTCTCCTGGAAAGACCATTTCTGATCACTGACACACCCAGCAGCTCCTGAGACTGGTCGTGAACAGGAGCAAAATGATCCTTTGGGGCAGGTCCCACCTTGTGTTCCCTGCTTTGGTTACTCAGTCCTCACAGGTTTCATTAGATCTGACCCTACTGACAGCTCTGCTGAGCTTTGGAGTCCTCCTTTCTCCATCCTCCAGCTCCCTGCATCTTCTGAGTGGAAATAACACAAAACAGAAACAGGGAGGAGCTGCCACCACCCCACTCCTCGAGGCCAGGAGAGAGAGGATGTTTTTCCACGTGAGGATGGTTTATCCAAGCTGCACACACACGCTCTCACACTCACACACTCTCTCACACACAACACAACTGTTTTCTCACCAAGCCTTTGGGATTTTGGCACTCCCTCCCACTCTCCTGGTCATGCACAGCCCCACTTTCCAGCTGAAGTCATTGCTGGAGGAGCTTCTTTGGAGGAGATGTGGATAAATCTCCTCACTGTTTTGTTTGCATCAGAGCTGCCAGGCTAGTTATGAAAAAATGGAAAACAGAAGGAAACCAGATCCCAGTCTCATCCATCCATCCATGCATCCATCCATCCATCATCCATCCATCATCCATCCATCCATCATCCATCCATCCATCATCCATCCATCCATCCATCCATCATCCATCCATCATCCATCATCCATCATCCATCCATCCATCATCCATCCATCCATCATCCATCATCCATCATCCATCATCCATCCATCATCCATCCATCATCCATCATCCATCATCCATCCATCATCCATCCATCCATCCATCATCCATCCATCCATCATCCATCATCCATCATCCATCATCCATCCATCATCCATCCATCATCCATCATCCATCCATCCATCCATCATCCATCATCCATCCATCCATCATCCATCATCCATCCATCATCCATCCATCCATCATCCATCCATCATCCATCATCCATCCATCATCCATCCATCCATCATCCATCCATCATCCATCATCCATCATCCATCATCCATCATCCATCATCCATCATCCATCCATCATCCATCCATCCATCATCCATCCATCATCCATCCATCATCCATCCATCCATCCATCATCCATCATCCATCCATCATCCATCATCCATCATCCATCATCCATCCATCATCCATCCATCATCCATCCATCATCCATCATCCATCCATCCATCATCCATCATCCATCATCCATCCATCATCCATCATCCATCCATCCATCATCCATCCATCATCCATCATCCATCCATCATCCATCATCCATCATCCATCCATCCATCATCCATCATCCATCCATCCATCATCCATCCATCATCCATCATCCATCATCCATCCATCATCCATCATCCATCATCCATCATCCATCCATCATCCATCATCCATCCATCATCCATCCATCATCCATCCATCATCCATCCATCATCCATCCATCATCCATCATCCATCATCCATCCATCATCCATCATCCAGCCATCATCCATCATCCATCCATCCATCATCCATCCATCATCCATCATCCATCATCCATCATCCATCCATCATCCATCATCCATCATCCATCCATCCATCATCCATCCATCCATCCATCCATCCATCCATCCATCCATCCATCATCCATCCATCATCCATCCATCCATCCATCCATCCATCCCTGCCCTTGCCCTGTCCCTCATGCTCCCAGTGTGGCCCTCTCCAGCTCCAAATGAAAACCCCTCCATCAAATGAAGGGCTTTGCAGCCTCTGCTTCCATTTCAAAGCCTCTTTCTCCTTTTGCTGGGGATCTGGAGGGATGGGAGATTTGTTCAAAGCCCAAAGTTGGTTCTGAAGTCTAAAGCTGGGCCTGCAAAAGGGATTTGTTTTATGAGACAGAGCAGAGAGCCCAGGAACCTGTGAGGGCAACACCTCCCTGCAGATCAGGTCTTTTATTTAGCAAGGGAAAAAAGCCTTCCCAAGATTCAGAGCATCAGGGCAGAAATCAAAGAATATTTGAAGGAAGAGGGGAAGCCAAGGTCTGGCTTTGCCATTCCTGCCCTCCTGCTGGATCCCCACAGCCCAGCAGGCACCAAGGGAGACCAGGAAAATATTTCACTCTTTACACACCACTCCAAACCCTCAGAGCCTCCCTTTCCAGAGGGACTCAGGTCAGCTGCCACACTAAACTCCAAATATTTTCCTAGCTGGCAAATGAAAAAACCTCCTTGTGTCTGTGCCTGGCTCTATAGTCAGTGTACATGGAATGATAAAGCCCCTGGCACACATCCTGGGAGAGCTAATTTTAGAATTTGGAAGGCAATGTGATAATATTTTCTTTAGATGTGTGGTGCAGATGTAATTACTTCTCCGGAGATGCCAGCCGCAGATGACGCAGGATGCCCTTATGTAATCACCTTTATTATGCAGCTATGGAAATTTTCCCTCCCTGGCCCATCCCCTCAACTCCTTTTCGTTCCTCACCCTAAACTCTCTGTATTTCATTCAGAAAGTGATAGGGTGAGATCACAGGACAGCTTGGAACACAAGGGCAGCTCCAGAGAAATCCCATTCGTGGATTTCCCCATCCATCATCCCTCTGTGAAGGAGCAGAAGGAGTGATGGCTGTGCACTGGTCACAAATGCTTGAGCTGCTCCAAAGGTTGCTCCAGAGTGCAGAAAGATCTCCCAGGTGATCCACAAAGTCAGTCCTGACAGGGTGAAATCACAGCATGATCACAGCCAAAAATGCTCCCCACACAAGCGGGATTTTTGCCTGGGATTTTTGCCAGTGGATCCTTTTTGAGGTTTCCTTTTTTAGCCTGTGAATCCTTTCTAACGTTTCCCATTTCGCCTGTGGATCCTTTTTGAGGTTTTCCATTTTGTCACTTCAAAGTCTCTCTGTCCCGCTGCCCACAGAGGTCCCAGCCAGGTATCTCCAGGACAAAGGCTTCCCCCATCACCAGTGCTGCTCAGGGAGGGACACAATCCCCTGGCACGACCAGTAAAACCTTGCCTTGGCCACAAATATTCAGGAAAAAGGGTTGGTAAGGAGCCTGGAGGCATCACCCTGTACAAGCAGCACATATTTTGGCTGTGCACCTCTGTGCTCCCACCCTCCTCCATCCCTCTTCCTGGCCAAGCCTGGATCCTCCCTTGCTGTTTTTAAGGATTAATACATGATGCAGAAGGCTGATTCCTAGTTCTGGGCCATCCTGATGCCACCAAAGTTGCAAATCTGGTTTGTGAAGATTTTTCCTTCTTTTTTTTCTCTGCATGGTGTCCGAGTCAGGGCATGGATTGAGGAGGATGAGCCTGGAGATGAGCAAGGCTGAACCCCTCAGTGGCTGGGAAGTTCAGAGAGGTGGGAAATGGGGGAATTGGTCACACAGCCTAAAGAAAAGGAATACAGGGAGATGGTGGCTGGAGCAGAACTGGAGTAAAACCATTGCTTCACCCACTGGGGAAACTGGTTTCCAGTCATGAGTCAGTGCCAGTGACGGCCAAGGAATTTGTCCTCGGGGCAGGGAATACCCACATTCCTCTGAGAACAAAGAGCCATGGGGGAGGCAGCACCTGGGGGATGTGTTTGTAGCACTCAGGTCATTTATTGACTGCAAATTCCAAATTCCCAGGAGTCCAGGGCCACCAGATGGTCATGGATTCAGGTGGCATTTCAGCCCATGCCCATTTCCAGTCAGCCAAATCCCTCCCTGTGGTCCATGGATTGTGTCAGCTGGGTCCTTGTGGCCTGGACAGGGACTGTCACCCTTGTGTCATATCCAGAGAGGCCTGGGAGCCACCACAGGGGTGCTCCAGGATTCCTGCTCCATGTTCCAGAAGATCTTTCCCAAGACTTGAGGATTCTCATGCTTCTGCTTCTGCTGAAGCCACTCAGCCACCAATTCTTCCCCAGAGCAGAGGTTGGGCAGGATGGAGAGGAGATGGAGATGGAGATGGAGATGGAGATGGAGATGGAGATGGAGATGATGGAGATGGAGATGGAGATGGAGATGGAGATGGAGATGGAGATGGAGATGGAGATGGAGATGGAGATGGATGGGACTACATAAGCACACACAATTTAATCCTGAGCCTGATGTTCCTCCCTGAAGAAAATCTCTCACCCTGAGCCAAGGGGGCTGTGACAAATCCCTGATTCCTGATATGGACAGAAAGGGCACTTCCAAACAAGATCCTTCAACACCTGGTGATTTCAGTGGAAATCTGGCCCTCCTGGCTGCAAGCTGGTTTGCTCCAGTTTATCTTCATTAGGCCTGGCCTGATGCTTTGGGACTGTGAATAGGAGGTTTGTTCCCTTCATTCTGGATAATCACCCTTAGTATGATTAAGGAATGGTTTTAAACTAAAAGATGGGAGATTTAGACTAAATATTAGGAAGGAATTGTTCCCTGTGAGGGTGGTGAGGCCCTGGGACAGGGTGCCCAGATTTGCTGTGGCTGCCTCTGGATCCCTGGAAGTGTCCAAGGCCAGGCTGGACACTGGGGCTTGGAGCAACCTGGGATAGTGGAAAGTGTCCTGCCCATGGCAGGGGGTTGGAACTGGATGATCTTTAAGGTCCCCTCCAATCCAAACCATTCCATGACTATGATTCCACAATCCTCTGCTCTAGACATTATTTGGGAAACCTGAGAATTCACATTCTCCCCCCCAGGCAGCTCAGACCTGACCCAAATCCCACGGCCAGGACACCCAGCACACACTCTGGGCTTTCAGCACCCACAAGTGGAGATGCAGGAGCCTCTCCTGATTTATGGGAAGACCTGGCCCGTGCACCAGGCTGTGGCTTGCCAGCACTGAGAGGCTTTGTCTGCTCTGTGCTGGTACAGGAGGAGACAGCTTATACCAGCAGGGATTTTTTTTTCCAGAATAGGAAACCATCCCACTGGATGACATAAACCAGAGTCTTTTGGCTTGTTCGTGCTGGCTCAAGCTGAGCAGGCAGATGTCATGGATTGGAGATGGAAAGGGTCCCCCATTGCAGCAGCTGGCATCAACCCAGCTTTTGGGGTCAACCCAGCCTCAGGACCCCCTGTCATCCCCTGTGGCAGCTTAGAAAAGGTCCTCTCCCACCCCCAGCTCTGTGTGGGTATGAAGAGGTCTCACACAGGCTCAAATTATTTCATTAATGAGCAGGAATAGCCTCTCCCAGCATTTTAAATTCCAGACCAGTGGGATGTCCCTGTGCTGGTGAACCCCCAGGTGCAGAGAAGGTTTGTTTTATCCTATAACCAGTTTCTCCTTGCACAAAAAAACTCTGGGTGTCATCCTGACATTTCTTCTGGGAGCTCAGCCACAGAGCCTGCTCAGGCTGTGCAGGCTGCTGGGGATTTTATCAGCTTTCCCAGCAGAAAGGTTGGATTTCCTGGCATGGTGTAGGCATGCTCCCCTACCAGCCCCATCCTGCATGTTTGGCTGTGGTCCCTGTGATCCCTGCAGGGCACTCACAGCAAATCAAGGCAGCATCTCTCCACAAACACAGGGAAAGCCTTGGATGTTCCACACCCGTTGACTGTCACAGAAAACAGGATCTTTCCTCTGAAAACTGGGCTGGAAATCTCTGCTTTAATGACAGATAGTGGGGAAGAGCTTCAAACAGAGCCTGGCAAGGAGGTACTGCAGGAATTCTGGTTTCAGTGTCCAGCCTGAGGGATGTCAAGCACTTACAGGCACAGTCAGTTCACAGCTGAGCTCTGAGCTGGGTTTAGGCTGTCGTGGTGATGGTTGGAAAGCTCTGGAGGCCTCCAGCACAAATTCAGAGCTGTCTTCATCACCAGACCAGGCTGGCCTTGACATAGCCCAGCCAAGGCACTCAGACATCCTGGGAAGGAGATGCCACTTCATCCATGGCCTCAAAGTGTGTTCAACAGCCAGGGTATCCTTATTTAGGGTTTTTTTCTGCTCTTCAAGGCTTTGAAAACGATCTTTCCTCTAAATAAAGGAGTCTGAGTGATGAGAAGAGAGGCTCTTGCTCACATTGGGATGTCTTGTACCCAAAAGCAGCTCCCCAGAGCTTTCAAGGAAGAAATCCCAGTGCAGGGAGCCTCTGTCTCTGCTGCCATTCCCATCTCCACCTCCGCCCTGCTGCATGCCTGAGCACACCAATGCTTTCCAGCCCTGCTCCCTGGGGAATGTCCTGGGCCATTGATGCTCCTTCAGACCTCACAGCAGCTGATGTTTTCCTCCTCCTCTGATCAGTGCAAAGAACACTGAACCCATCCTGCAGATGCAGCCTAAGCACCTCAGAGAGCTTGGGAATCTTGAAATGAAACAGCTCCAAGAGAATGGAAATCACCCTGCCAGGGGGCTGCCACTGCTGCAAGGAAAAGAAAACAGAAGGACATAGGAACAAAGAGTTTGGATTTTGAAAGAGTAAATTTTTCCTTTCTTCAAGAGGAAGAATGCTTTGGGTGGATGTTCAAAGCCTCAGCCCCAGGACAGAGCGAGGCCATGGTGGCTGGGTAGGGAAGGATTTTTAGGTGGGTAAACCCAACCCTGCAGTCCCAGGCTGGAGGTCACCTCAGGTGGTTGGGTCTGGGTGACACAGTTTGACCTTGGCCACCCAAAAAGGGCAGAGCAGGGAAGGATAAACCCCACAAAGGGCTGAGACCAGGTCCTGGTGGTTGTGTCCCATGGCCTGGGTGCAGATGGCTGTGCAGGAGCCCTGGCACAAAGGGGTGCTGGGTGAGAATTGGGGGTCTCTGTTGGCTCTCAGAGGTGATGGAGGGGCTCTGCTGGAGGTGGAGAGAGGTTCCTGGCTCAGCCCTGAGTTAGAAACAGGAGTTGGGGGTTCAAAAGTTTATGCCCCACCTGGAGTGAGGGTTATCCTGGATTTTCCAGCCTTCTCCAAAGTCTCTCTTATCATGATTTATTCATCTGTGGGAAGCACTAAGACATAACTCAGCTCCCAAGGGGAGCACGAGCACAGCCTCCACCAGCTGCAGTGTCAGGAAACCGCCTGTCTCCTGTGACATCTGCCTCTGCTGCAGCTCCTGTGCTGGGGCAGCTGCCCCAAATCCCACTGCTGGGAAGGATCCATGTCCCAGCAGAGCTCCTGAGCCAGCCCAGAGCAGCACCAGGGATGGAAAGGGCTCTGTCTGTGTCGCTGCACACACATCCCCAACCCAGCCTATTTGTCAGAATTCTCTGCTTCTGGAGCTTAAGGGAAAAATTTAAGAGTTTGAATCTCCACAGGAATGCATTCTGGTATAATTTACACCTTCCCCGTGCACCCCAGCAGTGCATTTTGCCCTGGTTTAAGTGCACATTAACCCATATTTGATTATTTTGGCATTATTGCTGTTTTACTGCTCTTGCTGTTATTTGCTCACCGACACCGGCGATTCCTTTGATCCCCAGACATCCTGCCAATAGAAAATTCACTTGAGCAAATGTGTCTAAATTAGGGGTAGCTTTGTGTGGCTTTATTTCCCTCCCTCCACGACTGCAAATAATCCAGAGTAAGTGCTGAGGCTGGATGGCCCCTGATGGGAAGGCTGATTGCTCTCCTGCCTCAGCACTGGCAGCTGGGAAAGTGGGAAAAGCGGGAAAAGGGGGAAAAGTGGGAAAAGGAGCTCTGGGCCATCCTGTGTCACCAGGGATCTGCTCTGAACCATGGAAAGGAAGGAGGGCAGAGTCCAGGTCCAGCTTTTGGCCAGGTGGATGGAGCTTGGAGCAGCCTGGGATAGTGGAAGGTGTCTCTGCTCATGGCAGGGTTTGGAATGAGATGAGGTTTAAGGTCCCTTCCAAAGCAAACCATTCTGGGATTCCATGGATCCCATCCATCCAATTCTCTGCTCTTCTTTGAGAGCTCTTCACAGCCTTTCATTTCAGCCACACAGCTGGGAAGCATCCCCAGAAGGATGGCAAAGTTGAGAAGGGTCCCCTGATAGAAAGATCCCAAAATAACTATTTGAGTGAAAATGAGCTGTTTTTAGCAATCCCCACATGAAGAAAAAAAAAAAAAAGCCCAATTTGTCAGACCCCAAAATCCACTTGAAAAAAGCCCAGCTGTCAGAGCCCTGAATCTCTATTTGGACCAAAACAAGCCCCCAGACCCTAAAATCCCCTTTTAAAAAGCAAACAAAAAACAAAACATGCAGTCAGACCCCAAATCCCTATTTGAGGAAAACCCAGCTGCCAGACCCCAAAATCCCATTTTAGTCAAAATAAGTTGCCTCATCCCAAAATTCCCATTTAAGCAAACCCAAGTCATCAGACCCCAAAATTCCCTATTTGAAAAATAACCCAAATCCCAGCTGTTTGATCCTAAAATCTCTGTTTGAGCAAATTGAATCTCAAATTCCTCATCTGAGAAAAAACAAGTTTTGAGAGTCTGAAATTCCTTATTTGAGGGGGAAAAAAGAGTATTAAAACAAATGAACCCAACAGTCAGATCCCAAAATTCCAGTTGAGCAAAGCAAACTTTCTCTGTGCAAAACCAAGCTGTCAGACCCCAAAATTTCCATTTGAAGAAAAACAAGCAGCCTGACCCCAAATTCACTGTTTGAGATAAAACAAGCCTCTGAACTCCAAATCCCTATTTGAGCAAACCCCAAAAACCTTCCAAATCCACAAATCCCTATTTGTGCAGAAACAAGCTCTCAGACCCCAAAATCCCCATCTGAAAACAGAAAAAGGCAAACTCCAAATCCTTATTTCAGGAAAACCCAGCGTCTGACTCCAAAGTTCCCATTTAAGCTAAAACAAACCATCAGCCCCAAATTCCCCCGTGAGGAAGACGGAGCCATCCCTTCCCAAAATCCCTGCCGGAGCTGGGCACAAAGAGTTAAGCTCCTGCGGGCTCTGTGGCCAATCCCACCGAGCGAAGGGCAGCCCTTGGCCCCAGCCCAGCAGCAGGTTGCTCTCCTCAGGTATTATTTTGGACTTTTTCCCGGGATACCAAGCAGGAAAACAATGAATTTCGCGCTCGGAGGAGGATGGGGAGCTGCGGGATGCACCCCTGGGCTGCCCAGGTAAATCCCGGTGGGTGCCGGCTTTTTTGGTGGATCTTTCCTTCCCCTCTCCTTCCCCCTCTCGCTGGGTGTCTTTGTTTGGGGCCGGGCAGGGGAGCGAAGAGTTTTCCGTGGATTAGTGCAGGGCTGAGCTGCTGGAACCTTTTTTAGGTGATTTTTTTTGGGGGGGGGGGTCTCACCGGGCTGCGCTCGCCGCGGGGGTCGGAGCAGAGATGGGGTGCGCAGAGCTGGGTGGTCCAGGGTGGGGAAAACTGCGATTCTCCCCTCTATAAACCCCTTCTGGATCCCCTCCAGCACCGAGACCTTGCACCCCAGCGGGTTTTAGGGCATCACTCGGGTTTAGCAGCGCGGTGGGGACGAGGCACCATCGGGACGAGCCACCCTGGGGGCTCGCTCCAAGCGTGGTGTCCGGGGAGGAGCGAGCGCTTCCCGGGCTGGCTCCGCGCCCAAGAAATTCCTCGGGGCGAGTTAATGATAAATCACGGCCGGACTGGTGGCCTGGGAGGCGAGTGGCAGCCGCTGGCGGGTCCCCTCGTTGTCCTTCCTGCGGGGACAGAGGTTTGGGCAAAATTTGGGGATGGCAGGGCTCGTGGGGACGGCTCCTTGGAAGCGCTCTGGGGGTGATGGCTCATCCCAAAGGGCAGGATCAGCCTCCCCCCAAAACATCCCGCCCAGGGCAGGGGTTTAAATCGTGCAGGGGGGGGTCTGGTGACAAAAAGGGGGGTGTCCTCTTGGCATTTGGAGCTGGAGATTGTTTTGGGATCCCTGAGGTTTGGGATGTGGGGATGTGTGAAGCAGTGCTGGAGAGCCAGGCAAGGGACGTAGCTCCATGCTGAGACACTTTCAGGAGTGACCAGGAGTTTCCCCATATCCCCTGTGCTGGGGAGTCCCACAGGCTCAGCTCCTCATCTCCAGCCACTTTTCCAAAGGATTTTCAGTGAATTAGTGCAGGGCTGAGCTGGTGGGGCCCTTTCCAGGTGCTTTTTAGGGATGGGATGTACCTGCTGGGCTATGTTTGCACCAGGGGCTCAGGGCTGAGATGGGTGCATGGAAATGGATTGTTCAGGGTGGGGAAATCTCACCCTGGATCCCACTGGCAGCCCCTTAACAAGGGGAAACTGAGGCAGGCAGGGCTGGGGTGACCCCAAGCAGTCCAGCCCATGGCATGGGGCATCCCAGACCGTCAGGGCAGCAGCCAGCCCTGAGGCTGCTCCACCAAACTGCCCTTTCCCTGCACTGAGGGAATCCAGGGAGTTTTCCCTGTGCCACCACTGCTGGTGCTTTCCTGGGCAGAGGTTGCCATCGGGACCTCGCTGGGGACAATGACACAGCTGGCCCCGAGTATCTTCTGGGGGCAGTCACAAAGGTGACAGATAAAACCATGGATGAGCCCTTCCTGATGGACACACGGGATTTGGGATGGCAGTTTGGGCTGAGCTTGAAACCATCCTGTCCTGCTGCCCTTTGGGATGATGGGGACAGAGAAGGAAAATCCTTCCTATCCGCCCTCAGGTGCATCCTGGATCATGCCAGCCTGGATTCAAACCCAGGGCTCTGAGAGCAGATGGGGAAAAGGGGTGAAAATCCCCCTGAGGATGAGGATTCTGGCAGGGGAATGTTGGTGGATATCCAGTGTGGCTTGCAAAAAATTCCATGGCAGGATTAATTCCTGATGGAAAGGACCCCCGGAGCTCTCCAGGCCATCTTGCTGCTGGTGGACCCTGCCAGGTACATTCAGGGCTTGAAAACCTCCAAGAATGAGACAAAAAAAGCCTCCCTGGGACTGTACAAATGTACCTTGTCACACCTCCGTGTCACCTGCCCAGGTTTCTCTGGGGCTTTACCCACCTTCCTGTGGCCTCCAGAATAATTTTGATTTCTTCCCTTAGTAGAACAGCTCAAGACCGGTGTGGCCTGCAAGGTGCTTGGCTTTTAATTCCACTCTGCCTGCTTTTTCAGATTCAGAAAATCCCGTGGATTAAAACTGGGAACACTCAGAGATGAGGAGCTGGGATGGAGGAGGTGGGCTTGGGACAGGTGGAGCAGCTTGTTCAGGATGAGCAATAGCCATGCCCAGATTGATTTACTGATATTTTACTCTCAGTAAAAGTTTTCCAGGAAGGTGTGGGGAGGTGTCCATTCCAGAAACACCCACAGGGAGCTGAGAGGGAAGGAGGGACAAGCAGGAGGGCACAGAGCCAAGGCCATGTGCTCCACAGGACAGACTGTGACTGTGGTTTGCCACGATTCCCCCTCCTGCCACGTCCTGAGGGATGGGGACAGAGTGGCAGTGAACTGTGTCCCTTAAACACAGCGACCAACTGAGGGAGGAAAACTGATAGCAGAGTGGGAGGATTGGCCAGGAAGGTGGAGCAGGCTGCACTGTTCAGGCTTTGTGGGGAGAACAATGGGGCCTTTATTGGGGAAGGGAGGTGGTGAGGCTGGCAGGGACAGTTTGGGACACAGAAAGTTCCTTGGCCAGCTGGGGGACAGGGCACTGGCAATGTGGGATGGGACAGTTTGGTACCCAGTGTCCCCCTGGCCAGCTGTGGGAAAGGGAACTGGGACAGGTTGGTACACACCGGGCAGCTGGAGGGATGGGGAAATGGGAATGGGAATGGGAATGGGAATGGAAATGGAAATGGAAATGGAAATGGAAATGGAAATGGGAATGGGAAGGGATAGGTTGGTACCCAGAAAGTGAAATAAACAACAGGGATATGGGATATGGGATATGGGATGTGGGATGTGGGATATGGGATATGGGATGTGGGATATGGGATATGGGGCAGGTTGGTACTCAGAACGTCCCTTGACCACAGCTGGAGGAAACTGGGACACAGCAGATGGGACAAGGGACAGGTGAGTTTGGTACCAAACATCCTCTGGTGGTGGGACTCGTCCCCAGGTGCCACTGTGAGCCCCACAAATGCTGCACTCTCCTTGATGTGGGTCTGGATTCACGGCCACCCTCCCAAATCCTTTGGCATCAGGAATTTACAAATTAAGAAAGAGCTGGTCCTGAGGACCCTGGGGACCCTCAGGGCTGAGAGTGAGGAGCATCCCATGCTGGGGACATCCTGAATGGAGACCAGAGGAGCTCTGGGGATGCAGGAATCTGTCATCCTGCAGGCTGTCCCTTGGCAGCTCAACAAGAGCTCCCCCGAAGAGCCCGCCTGGGTCTTTTCATCTCATCTCTTTTGTTTCAGCCTTATTATGTAAATAGCTGATGCGGCCCCCATAATGAGAAAGTAGTTTCCCAGAATACAAAAGGCTGTAATTATCTCATTAGCAGGCGGAAAGGAAAAGGAAATGTTTCTAAGCCGGCTCACTTTTATTTCCCACAGCAGCACGAGGAAGGGCAGCCCCCAAACCGGGACCTGCCTGCCCCTAATCCTGCCACCCCCTCCTGATGCTGCCACGTTTTCAGGAGAGAAAGGCAAAGCGTGATCCTCCTGTCTCAGAAATGGTCTGTACTGGGAGGGCTGAGGGCTCTCAACTGGGCCCAGTTATCCAGAGGATGCTGCAGGTCCCTTGCAGACCCCTCAGTGCTCTCAGGGAGAGGCATAACTGGGAAGTGGGGGGTCACAGAGGGACAGGATGATCCCCACATTCCCAGACTGGATGTTCCTAGGCAAGACTCCCATGCTGGGCAGTCCAAGCCAACCTCCCAGCTCCAGCCCTAGGGCACATTACTCAGGATTGTGTTCAAAAGTAAATCCAGACATAAATCCTTTGCACAGAAGGATGGAAAATGTGCAGATACACAGCAGCTCCACAGTCCAAGAGGTGTCTTGAGGGTGGCTGTGAGAATTTGCCACTACTTGACCCTCCAACCTGCCTTCCTGAGTTTGCTTTTTAGCTCTGAATGGGGAGAAAAAGATCTGCAGTGCAGGGAAAAATGGGATTAGAGAGGTCTGTGTCCTGGGGAAGGAGCAGGACTTGTTCTTCTGACTTCACTTGGCTTCTGGTTGTGGAAAAAGCTTGTGGTTGAGATCTGCATGTTTTTGCAGACAGGTTCAAGTGTGTTCGTGCCGTATTCCAGTGGTGGAGGAAAACCTGGCAGCCACCAAGGCAGGATGGGGGAAAAGGAGTAGGAGGAGGTGCAGAAAAGAGCCACAAGAGTTACTTGAGGGCTGGAAAAAATGCCTGTGAGAGACAAGAAAAGCTCATTCTGTTCATTCTGTTCCCCTCTTCAGACTGAGCAACTTGAGAAGGGTGTAGGAGAACAGGAGGTGCTGGGGCACTGGAGCCAGGTGGGAGGGGAGCTGTGGTGTCCCTGCTTCTTGAATCAATCCCAGTGGAAGAGCTCTCAGCCAGATTTGGGTCCTGCAAGGCCATAAAGAGGTGGCAAGGGACGGCCTGTGACACACAGGAAGCAGAGCAGTAGCTGAGTGGCCTTTTTGAAGGATGTGATGCACAAGAAAAGGTGAGGGAGAGAGATGTGACTCAAACCTGCACCTGAAACTAAGAGGACAAGAGAGAACAGCCTCTAAACAGGAGAGGTTTAGACTGAATATTAGGGGAAATTTTTCATGGAAAATGTCTTAATGGAAAGGGTGTCCAGCCCTGGCACAGCTGCCCAGGGCAGTGCTGGAATCCCATCCCTGGAGGGATTTAAAAGCCATGTGGATGTGGCAGAGCTGGGGGAATGGTTGGACCCCATGGTTTTAGAGGGTTTTTTGAACCTGAATAATTTTGTGATTCGATGATTCTACAACAGCAATTGAAAGTCTTGGGTTTCAGTGGTGGTTTTTTCCCCAGGGTTTGTTAATGCCTCACTGGACACAGGTGGTTTTGCTCCCTGCAGGGTCTGTCTTCACTGCTAACCCATTCCTGTCCTTCCCTTCCCACTCCACATTTCCTCCTGGATGAAGCCAAAATTATCACAGCCATTCTTTTTCCACCCTTTCCCACCATTTCTAACCTGTTCCACCACCCCAGGACACGCTGACTTTTTTCCTCCTCCAGCCAAACCAAGCCCTTGGCAGCGCTGCCAACAACCTGGCAGAGCCAACCTGAGCTGTAAACACAGGGCAGGTGTGGGCCCTACCCCCAGAAAAACAACAGAGCAGAGCACAGGGTTTATGGTGTCAGTAATTGCTCACTCGTTAAAGCCCAAACAAACCTGACTAATGAAGGTCAGGGGCACACACCTGTTACCACAGTTGGCAAAGGGGGGGGAATTTTTGACCTTCAGATGCTTTTGCTGCCAGTGCCACATGGCTGGGATGGTGCCTGTGCCAAGGCTCTGCCTTGCTCTGGGGCTCTTTGCTGGAGCTCTCCATGCCCAGGAATGATGATTTGATGATTGATTCCCTTCTCCCCTGGCACAGTGCCCGAGGTATGTCTGTCTCCCGAAGGCCTTTGTTAGGAGAGTGTTAACAATTAACTTCCTTAGGCAGAAACAGAGCCAGGCCTCCATAATTTAGTCTTAGTTAACCATTCAGCTGCTTATCTCAGAGCAATTTTTCTTCTTTTTAACTGGAAGGCATTCACTGACTGGTTTGGGTAGAGTGAAGACACAGTTATTTTACAAATTACTGTATTTACAATAACATCTAGGAGTGTCTTGAAGCTGCAGGCACAGTGGGAAACCTTGGTGAGAGGTGGGCATGCAGTTTGCCTGTCACAGCTGGGAAAAAGGACATTTCACCCCAGATTTTCTGCATCAGGCATCAAAATATTGCTGTTTCCAAGGTGAGGCTGCTGCTGCCAAGAGGCCACTGCAGGTGGATGGGATGGGATGGGATGGGATGGGATGGGATGGGATGGGATGGGATGGGGAGGTGCTGCAATGTGGGCTGTGTGGATTCTCAATGTCCCTGGTCAGAGAAGGTCACCCAGCCATGCTCGAGGGTGACTCTTCTTTCCTTCTAAAGGATGGATTTGGGAATGAAATGCTGGTAAAGGCAAACCACTTGGCTTCCCTCAGCCTCCCTGTGCTCATGGACAGGCTCAGCACCCTTGGGAATCTCCCACTTTTATTTCATGTTCCCATGGGAGGGAGGCAGTTATCATGGAATCATAGAATAAATAGTTTGGTTTGGAAGGGACCTTAAAACTCACCCAGTGCCACCCCCCTGCCATGGGCAGGGACACCTTCCACTGTCCCAGGGTGCTCCAAGCCCTGTCCAGCCTGGCCTTGGACACTTCCAGGGATCCAGGGGCAGCCACAGCTTCTCTGGGCACCCTGTGCCAGGGCCTGCCCACCCTCCCAGGGAACAATTCCTTCCCAATATCCCATCCAACCCTGCCCTCTGGCAGTTTGAAGCCATTCCCTCTTGTCCTCTTGCTCCAGAGATGATGAGATTTAAGGAGAAGAAACGTCCTGGGCAAGTTTTTAGTCACACATTGCCCCAAACCTGGAAGGAGAAAAAAAAGACTCTCCTGCTCTGTGCTGGAGTGTGGCAACGCTATTCCTGTGCTCAAAAATTGATTTCACAGTTCGGCTGAGGAACAACCATTGTAAAACCTGACTGGGAACTGGAGCTGGCCAGAAGATACAAACCCAAGGGTTGTTGTTCTCGGAAAAAAAAGATCCTTTTTGGCAAACAAAGCTGTACTGTCAGGGCTCTGTTGGCACTTCTGGAATCTCCTTAATAACATATTTGTAACACTTGTCTGTATGCTCTGTTTATCAGATCCCGGGTTTGCAGTAAACATAAGCTAAGAACAAGGGGTTTTTTTTCGGACTATTTTCTTGGATGATTCCCAGTTAAAAGAAAACGCTTGTTGTTGTATTGGCTTTTTTTTTTTTTTTTTTTTTTTTTTCCCTTTTGGAAGGATCAAACTTTCCAGTGACTTCATCCTGCCCTCAGAGAGTCAATGTAAATGTGCAAATGTCACCGTGAAATTTACCCAGTGAGGGAAAAGTAACCTGGATTTCTCCCTTGCTGGCTGGGGAGCACTGCAAGGAGACAATGCCACCTCCTTGTCTGGAGCTGAGACCTTCCAGCACATCCCTCCCGTGGTGCCTGGTGTCCCATAAAAAGAAGTCACAGCCTATAAAGATTCCCAAAGTCACTGAAAAGCAGGTTATTCCTAAATTAGGAGGACAAAAAGTCTTCCCTTGATTCATAAAATCAAATGGTTGAGTGAGTCTTCAGGTGGGTGTTCTCCATCCTTCCTCATCACTCCACAGCCCAGCCAAGCCTCCAGGTGCTCAGCAAACACCTGGATTAACCCCTGGGCACTGTGTACTCATGAACTGTCAGTGCTGATGTTCCTTGGGAAGTGTCTTCAGGGTGTGACGGGGTCATGAACCTTTGATTGCTGCTCAGAGCACGTGTCCAAATGTCACATGCTGGATACGTGACCAGACCCTGCCACTTCTTGCTGCTGGCAGAGGTTTCGTCACCTGTGACCAATAATCACTCGTGTTTTGGCTGTAGTGGATCTCCACACGTGCTCGTGTGATCCTCCTTTACTGCCTGTTCTTTAGACTTTAATCAGGGAATGACATGAGATCATCTGCTGGGAACAGAGGTACAAACTGCAGGGTGTCCTCAGCAGGGACCACAAAGTGTTCACTTAATGCTCTTTGATCATAAAATCCCAGAATGGGTTGGGTTGGAAGGGACCTTAAATCCCATCTCAGCAGCTCTGTGTCCTTTCCCTCTGGCACAGCAGTTGCCACATCTGCCACTCGGGCTGTACTTTGGACAGGGCAGGATGCTGGGAAAGGGGGAGGAGAAGCCTCCAGAAATGCAGTTTAATAAAAGCAAAGTTGAGCAGCGCAGACCCTGCTTTAACCTTTTTAATTCTTTTTCCATTCCATTATTAGTGCAAATAGCAAGGCCCTGTGAGGCACCACATGGGAGCTGAGCTCCAGACCTCATCTTGCTCTCCAGGGAAATAAACCCAGTTCTGCTTTATTCTGGGAGGGCTGAATGAACATCTCTACCCCAAGGAGAGGGAAAACCCCACTGAAATGGGGATCTTTTTCCATCTCCTCTTCCTGCTGGTCCTGCCTGACCTCTGCCATCCCTGAACCTTTTTTCAAAGGGCATCATTATTTTTATCCCATCCACAGGGAAACCTTCTGCTGCCCTTAAGTCCTGCTTTAGTCCCCACACAGCCAGGATGGGGAAACCTGGAACTGACGGTGTCTGAGACAAAAGAAAAGCATCCACTCTGGCCCATGGGGACCGAGTCAATTAACTCAGTAGGGCTGGGTGGACAATGGTCAGCTGAGTGGCCACTGGTCAGTGGCCACTGACCCTGCTCCTCCAGGTTTGGTTCAGTCACCCAAAATTTGCAATGCACCTTCTCCCTTCGGGTAATGAGATCCTTGGCTTGTACAGGTTCAAATTCTCCATTATTCAATGAGGCAACAACAAAAAAGCTGTTGTGGGTCTTTTATTTCCTTAAATAGGATTTTACACCTTTGTGTACAAGCTGATGAAGAGCATCTAGACATGTGAGAATTGGTCCCAAGGATAACTGGTCCCAGGGCAACCCTAGTGAAAGACAACTTTTGAAACCACTATTTGTATGTTATCCCTGTCCCTTGGCCTACCCAAGGTATAGCCTAAATAAGAATCAAATGGAGAAGGAGAATAAAGATTTAAAAGAAAATTTAGGATGACACCTGCACAAAAGCATCTTTCTAAAAGCTCAAGTTCAGGTGAGCCACAATCCCAAGAAAGTGATGGAAATTGTATTGCTTAAACCCTGTGGGTGTTATCCTTAAGGGATGTGAGGAGGCAGCACTTGTATGAACCAGGACAGGGATGGAGACCTTCCATCCCCAAGGGAACACAAACTTGTTCAAACCTGGGGAAAGTGACAGAAATAATTCAAGGTGAGCACAGCAAACGGTTGTGTCTCATTGATGCCTACTAAAATCCATGCACCTCACTGCCCTGGGAATCACAACCCTTGGATTGAGAAGACTAGGAGCTCTTTTTGATACCAGGGGGTGGGATTTGGGGAATGCTGCTCCTCCAAGGGATCTGAGGGTCCCACAGAAGAGGAGAACCCCATCAGTGGGACACTACTCCGATCTGCAAACAAAAGGCATCTCTTTAACAACCCTTCTCCCTCCTTGTCCCAGTGCCACTGAGCTGTGCCTCCACCTCACCCCGACGCTGCCATGGCCACTCTAGAGACGCTACCCGTCCTCAGTGACCCGACCTACCACCCCAGCCCGCAGAACTTCCACGGCTTCGCCCCCCGCTATTCCCAGACCATCCCCAAGAGCGCCATGGGCAGCGTGGGCAGCGGCGTGGCCAACGACCAGGAGTTCGCCATGAAGAGCGTGGGCACGCGGACGCAGAGCAGCGGCCGGCAGGCGGAGGGGCCCCGCAACGGCTACGCCGCGCGGGACATCTCCAACCGCTACTCCGGCGAGGAGAAGACCTACAAGTCGGAGAAAGTCTCCAACTCGCTCTACATCAACGGCGACCTGCGCAAGAGCGAGAAGGTGAAGGTGGATATCTGCGGCAACGTGACGGCCAACAACGAGAAGAACCTGCCGCCGCCCCCCCAGTACCGAGAGCCCGGTAACCCACCAAAGATTTTGCCGATCTCCGGCAAACTAGACCAGGTGAGAGCCTCCTGGAGCAGCTGGGCGGCCGTGGTGTTTCTCTGGAAGCACACACCTGGAGGCCTTGGGCAGTCTTGGGCGGCCGTGGTGCTTCTCTGGAAGCACACACCTGGAGGCCTTGGGCAACGGTGCAGTCTTGATGGTCTCGTTTTTATTTTGCGCGTTTTGACGTAGAGGTGATGTAATTCTTACGGTTTTCAGGGGGCTTGTTAGTTCTTGAGGAACCCAAGAGCATGACCACAAGTCTTCCACATACAGCTCATGTAAACCTGTATTTAAATCATTGGCTATTCCAGCTTCCCTGAGATGCTGTGCCTACCTCCCTGTAGGATGGGGAGGGAGCTGGAGTTGGCTCCTGTTTCAGTAGGTCCAGCATCTGAGTCCCACTCTTATTTTGTTGTTTTGTGCCTTTTATAGGCAGTTTCCAACCACCTACTGCCACCTAAAGCTGTTGCTTGAAAGCAGCCACGATTATCTGTTCACAATCCCAGTGCCCCTTGTGAGGGAAAAGGCTTGGGAACTACTCCTATCAACATTATCTCCCAGCCCAGCCCAGTCCTCATGGCTCATATTGGCTTCAGGGAGAAAAATCTCCCAGGCCTGGAGGAACAGAGCTCCAGAGCCAGCAGTGTTTTATGTAGCCTGCTGCTCTGCTCCAGTGACTTCCATAATTTGTGTCCAGTATTATTTCTGCAGCAGTTGGTGGCCTTTTCTCCTGGGTTGTTAATCCAACAGCCCCTGCAGTCCATCTCAGTCTCACACTTGGTCTCCAACCTCCAACCTGTTCAATGGGGCTTATTCTGTTTCTCCTAAAAGGCATTTTCAAAATACTTTTGCTTCCTCCAGTTTAATTTTCACCTAAAACCCAACCTGCAGTAGGGAAGACTCAATCCCATTTTGAGGAAAATTTTGTTTCTAATGGTACATTGATGGGGTGAGGAATGTGCATGGCTTTAAAATCCTTTCTAAATCCCTTACAGCTGTGATCTGCTGTCCCTCAGCATTGCTTATGGCACAGAAAACACAAATTTCAAATGAAGAGCAGCCCCAGCACGTTCCTTGCCTGGTGTCACTGCTGTCACAGCTCCTACCTGCTCCTGTCCGAGGACAAGCAGGACACAGGGTCCCCACAGGCACAGGTCATGGCTGGCAGGAGGGAGAGATGATGCTCCTGAGGCAAAAGGGCTGCTAACCCAAGGGTTCAATTCAGCTTTCAGCAAAAGGGCAGTGCAACCTCAAGGCTACAAATATAATCAGCAAAAATCAGAGTAATTTTGGTCAGGTCTGGTAAGCAAGGGGCAGCCCTCCTTGTGAAAAGCACTAAGAGAACCTAAGGAGTATTCTAGGGAAAAATCACGCAGGTTTGGGGGTGAGTCAAGATGGTTTCCTTTCAGCTGGGGGAAGGGAAGGCAAAGTGTTGCCCTTTGAGTGACCACAGGTCCCTCATGTGCAACCCCAAACGGTCCAGGGTGTAATGAGGTGGGATAAGGAGCCAGGCAAGCCCCCACCCTGTGCCAATACGTCTCTTTTGTGTGTTGTTACCAAGCCTCCTGCTGTGTTTGATGCGTGGTCCTTTTTCCTTTTTGCAGAGCAATGAGCCCTTAGTTAGACCCTCAGCCTTTAAACCAGTAGTTCCTAAAAACTTCCATTCCATGCAGAACCTCTGCCCGCCGCAGAGCAACGGGATGGCAGAGAACAGAAAGAGCTTGAACCATGCCAACAGCAATAGCCCGTCCGCACCCAAGGGTGGCCTCGACAAGAGCAGCCTTAACAGGACTACAAACCAAGGGGGGGGGCTCTCGGATTCGGGCCGTAACTCGCTCACGAGCCTGCCCACCTACGGGACGGGCTACAGCCAGCACGTGGGCCCCATGAGCGCCTCCACGAGCCACATCAACCGCATCGGGACCACCTACGTGGAGAAGAACATCGTGGGATACAACGGGATATCTACCTCAGACAGCGGGCGGTCCTCGAGCAAGAGCACCTCGTCCTTCAACAGACTGAACCATCTCAACGAAACGATGCCTTTCCACTCGCCCTCCACCGACGACATCATCCAGGACCTGGAGGACCGGCTGTGGGAGAAGGAGCAGGAGGTGCTGCAGATGAGGAGGAACCTGGACAAGAGCGAGGCGGCCATCTTCCAGGTGTTCGAGGAGAAGCAGAAGATCTGGGAGAGGGAAATGGAGGACCTGAGGCAGAACTATGCCAACAAGTTGCAGCAGGTCTCCAAAAAGGCGCAGCGGGCTCAGCAGGCTCTGCAGCTCCAAATCTTCAAGCTCCAGCAGGAGAAAAAAAAACTCCAGGACGACATGGGACAACTCCTCCAGCAACGAGAGGAGCTGGAGAAGAAATTTGTGGCTTTCAAGAAGGAGCAGGCTGAATTTCTCCCGAAGATTGAAGAGACCAAGTGGGAGGTAAGAGGGTTGTCGTAACAGACCTTGAATGAGGCTTCCATCGCAGGGTCTGGTGACCCAAAGTACCTCCCACATGCCCTAAGTGGAGCCCACAGATAAGAGCCAAGGGTTGGTGACCCCCAGCCTTGTCACCTCACTTGTCTGAGTCCCGGGCCTGTTGATGTCAATTAAGCTAAAATAAGCACAACTTTTTGTGCGCGCCCTCCTGTGCTGGTTAATAATTTGACTTCACAGTCTGGTCACTCCAAGTTGTGACATTCAAATTCAGTTTCAGGGAACACAGGTCTTTCCACACAGGTACTTGTGCCTGCCAAAAATGGGCTTAAGTCTATTTTAATTAAATTCTTTTACCGTTTGCATTTGGGCAGACCTTGAAACTGCTTTTCAAATATTTGATTTTTTTTAAATTGAAGATATAAAAGCAACTGAGCTAAGAATGACACCGATAGCCACGTCTACCTCATGCTTTCCATCGTAACACACTGTTTTCAGTTGTTAAGTTTATCTCTCTTAAAAGACTG